>NW_022681454.1:45396810-46009310 GCF_009764315.1 Trachypithecus francoisi
TTACTATATATAAAATATTTTATTTTAATACAATAAAAATTATGGAATATATGTTAGTGGGTTTAGTAGTTTAAAGGGAAAAGATAGCAGCAATTTAAGGTTCATAAATTTAATGGAATTATTTTCAATTTTAGAATCCTAAAATATTAGGGCTAGAGGATCATCTAGGTCTCACTCTTCATTGTTCATCACTTGAGAAAACTGTATCTAAAAAAGGGCAAGTGACTTTCCCAAGGTCTCCTGGCAGTCAGGGACACTGCTAGAGACAGAATCCAGCTCTCCTGACAATTTAATGCTTTTCTCGTTGTAAGGTGTTTTTCAATGTATTGGAGTTTGGGGCAGCGGGGAGAGGTTGCTCCATGTTTTTACTTAAATACATTTTTCTTTCATTGAAAATTGAATTCCTATGCTTTTTGCCTTGTTTAGACCATAAGATATTTTATTTAAAGAAACTTTTGATATCAAGTAATCCAACCAACCTTCTAAGATAAGCCTTTTCCTTCAACACAAGAAAGTGCATTTTGCCAAGTATATACCATCTTACTACTTTAAATGTTTGGAACTTTTTCTTTAAAAACTCAAACTCAAAGTGAAATCTCAATTCATCCCAGTGGTGTTTTTTTTTGGTTTGTTTTGGGATTCTTTTTAGTTTTTGCCCCCCTTCCTTACACCTTTTCTGTAAGAGGTAAAATGGAGAATTTTCAAAACTGCTAGAAAAAAGCTGGACTAGGAGCCAGGAAACCTCGCTTCAATCCCAGCTCCCCTTCTACAGAGTCGGTGACCTCCAGCATGTCACACTGTAGGCTTTCTAGGCCTGTTCTTCATCTGCCACATCCTGGGGTTGTTGTAAAGATCAAATAAGGTAATATCCCATTTGTAAATTTATTTGGTAAACCCAAAGCACTATGGCAATAGAAATTTCAAGTATATTTTATATACCATTACCCTTTCTAAATAAAGTAAACATGCATTCCATTGTTAATATTCTAAATTTCTCCTTGTTATATGGAGTCATTTTCAGAGGGATCACTTAGACGAATTATATTTGAGTCTCCAAGTACATGTCATTTTCATTAAAACTGGGAATTGATTAGTCCAGACTAGTTTATTTAAGGTTGTAAATGATTGTTTCTCCCCACACCCCTGATTCAATCCTCCCACCCCCTACCCCACCATACACACACACACACACACACACAGTACACACACACACAATCCCAAACCACTTTCTATGTGCAGCTTTACTCTCCATTCTTCCAACTCACTGTTCCCTGGTACAGGTGGCCCACCCTGCGTTATTTGAATAGTGAGATAGGTAAAAATGTGTTCTTGTTCCTAACATGATGGGGAAGCCTATGCTATAGCCCCGTTTTCTTCAATAGAAACTTCATTTGCTGCTACTTTGGGAGGCCGAGGCAGGTGGATCACTTGAGGCCAGGAGTTCGAGACCAGCCTGGACAACATGGTGAAACCCCCGTCTCTACTAAAAATACAAAAATTAGCCAGTCATGGTGGCACATGCCAGTAATTCCAGCTACTTGGGAGGCTGAGGCATGAGAATCACTTGAGCCTGGGAGGGCAGAGGTTATAGTGAACCAAGATTGCACTATTGCACTCCAGCTTGGGCAACAGAATGAGACTCTGTCTCAAAAAAAAAAAAAGGTGGGGGGGGAACCTTCATTTGCTGAGTTAGAACCAAAGACTCATAGGAATTCCTATGTGTCACACCAAAAATGATGATGATAATGATGGAGGAAAATAAGGAGAATATGAAGAAAATATGAAATGGAAGTCATCTGTTGTTAAATGGAGATGAAACATGTACATATGTTGCCACTTCCTGCTAAAATTCCAGAATAATGATAGGAAAAGAATAGTAATAATACAGACTCACAGTGACTAAGATAAAAGAAGAGGAGACAAAGAAGATAAGTGTCAACACATCTTTAGAAGATGGAAGACTGACTTAGAACAGGGAAAGCTTAAACCTAAGAGTCTGCAGAGAAGGATGCCATAGACAAAGAAGGAAGCCATTCACACCGAAGGACCCATGCAAGTTTCCAGAATTGGAGGCACCAGGTGATTTGAAAGGCAAGGTGAGGATAGACGCTGAAATCTGGAGTATTGGTTGAAAGCCTATCAGATTAACTCTTAGATTCAAGATCCTTCCTCCTGCCTGCACAGGCAGAGGACTTCCATGTTTCAACACAAGCAGGAAAAAGCTTATCCTCTGGCTCTGCACTCAGGGTAAGCACAATGTCAGGTGGCAGGTGGAGCCATACAGAAACCTAGGGCTAAGTGAAAAATCAGTGTGTGCACTGAGACAACTCCAGTCTCTTCACTCATCTCACAGAATGCTAGCAGATTTATATTTGCTTCCCAAGGTAAGAGGAAGGAATTTCTCCTCTAGAGAAAAGAAAATCTCCCTAAAATGTCTGAGAATGACCTTTGGGGTGCCCCATCGAGACTGTCAGATTCCTGCTCTTGGAACCCTCCAATGCTCCATGGAACTGTTCTTTGGAAGCCCTCCAAGCCCTGTCCATAAAGTACTAATTGGCTTTCTAGTGACTCACTGCTAAGTACTAACGGACAGCCAAATACGTCAAATATTAGAGAAAAGCTTTCAACATGAAAAACAAAGATCAAAACAAACTAACTGGGAAAAAAAGGGAACAAGAAGGAAACAGAAAATGCAGGATGCAGAGGAAATTTTCAAAATATTTGATTAATATCCTCAAGGAGACAAGAACATATGTCACACTAATAAAGAACAGGACAATATTAAAAAGAGAAGCCAACAGGAAATAAATTCTCACTCATGTGGAAGCAAAAAAGTTGATCTCATAGAAGTGAGAAGTACAACAGATCTCATAGAAGTAAGAAGTAAGAAGTACAACTTGAGGCTGGGAAGGGTGAGGGGAAGAAAGGAATAGGGAGATATTTTCTAAAGGACATAAAACTATAGCTAATAGGAGGAATAAGTTCTAGTGCTCTATACCACTGTAGGATATTATATATTTCAAATAGCTAGAAAGAGGACACTGTTCCCAATACAAAGAAATAATAACTGTTTGAGGTGATGGATATGCTAATTATCCTTATCTGATCACTATACATTATATGTAGTGAAACATCACTATGTACCCCATGAATATGTATAATTATTATTTGTCAATTTAAAATAAAATTAAAAAAGAAAATGAAGTATATGAATATAATTGTTTTAATCAATAAGAGAGGCCAGGCACAGTGGCTCATCCCTGTAATCCTAGCACTTTGGGGGGCTGAGGTGGGCAGATCACTTTGAGCTCAGGAGTTTGAGACCAGCCTGGGCAACATGGTGAAACCCTATCTCTAGGGAAAAAAAAAAAAAAATCAATGGGAGAGATGGAAGGTAAAATTGAGAAAGTTTCCCAGAATGATGGACACACTATTGAAGAGAAGAGCAAAAATGATTTGAAATCAGAGAATCAACCCCAGAATTCTGATATTTAACTAATATAAATTCCAGAAAGAAAAGACAAAAAATAGAAGGTCAAATCCATTAAAGAACTAACACATGAAATGCTCCCCAGAACAGAAATACATAAATTTCCAAATTCAAAGGGCCTAATGAGTTTCTAAAATAAATGTAAAAGTATCCAAGCTAAGGCGGAGATGGTAATATTTCAGAAGACTGGGGCCAAATGTAAAAATGTAAAAGCATCCATAAAGAAGAAAAAAAATACTGTGTTCGTAAAAACTTTGGGGAAAAACTCACATCAGAGTTCTTACTAGCAACACTGGAAATTATAAGAAAATAGACCAATGCTTTAAAAAAAATTCTGAGAAAAAATTCCAGTCTAGAATTCTATATCTAGTCAAACTATGTACCAAGTAAAGGGTAAAATACAGGTATTTTTCTAATATGCAGTACCTTAAAAATTCTGTCTCCTGTGTATGATTTCTCAAGAAACTTATGGAGTATGTGCTTCATCAAAATGAGGGAGAAAACTAAGAAAGAAAAATATATGGGACCTAGGCAGCAAGAAATCAAACAGAAGAAAAAAGACAAAGGGGATTACCAGGGTGTGGTGACCCCAAGTATGAACCCCAGGAGAAAAGCCGCACAGCAGCCTGGAATACACCAGTCCAAAGGAAGCAAGAAATCTGAGACTCTGGGAGTGCCACTTCCAAGGGGGGAAATGAACACAAGGGATTTCCTTAGGGGGTTGTTAATGTTGCTATGTTGTTGTTATTGTTGTTACCATATTAAGAGGAAATTTTTAATTTTGTTGGAAAATTCAGGAAGAATAAGTGATGGGTGCACAAAAAAGTATGTAAAAAGCTTTAAAAGGAAGGCAATTTCTAAATCAAAACAAAACCAAAATATTGTTCAAGAAAAGAAATGTCAGTGTGGTTCAACACATGAAACTACTACTTGGTTCAACTGTGAAGAATATTACATTGTCATGAATGTTAAATAAAAAATTTAAACAAGAATTGTCATAAAATTATTTTAGGAAGAGAAGTGTGTGCGTGTGTGTGTTGTGCGCGTGCGCGTGCGTGTGTGTGAAGTGATAGTTGTTGCAATATTAAATCCCTAGAGTAATACTTAATATATTTTAAAATATCCGTTTAAGCATATTGTGTAGAAATATTGGGATAAGTAGCAGAAGAAACTGCTTAGTTTCTTTATAAACCTCAAAGTCTTATTTAAAACTCTGTGAATGTGTTTATGATTGCAAAAAATAATTTAAAGGAGTCATCTAGTATGTCTGGGAGATCCATAAAACCTCCATTAAATACTAAAAACTAGCCCTAATCCCAGTTAGAGATCAGACCACCAGACTCAGGGATACCCTGCAAAAAAACGTAGGCTGCCCACTACTTTCAAGAACCACAATAATATAACTCGTGTGTGGGAAAAGCCTTAGACCCAGAGTTCATCTGGAGACGACTTACTTAACCTCTCTGAGCCTCACTTGTCTCATTTCTAAACTTAAAGAGTTCGTTTGGAACTAACTAAACTCAAATGAAAGGCAAATAACAAAAGTGAGAGATCTAGCACAAACGCCAGCATCCCTTACAGAGGGTAGTCTCAACACAGATGCAGCCAACTCTTGTCATGAAGGCCTGTTGTTGCTAAGAGGTTAGATGGTTCAAGAGAAACTGGAAATTTGGATTTTGACATGAAACCTTTGGAATTTAAAATACTGGTTTAAAATGCACAGTGCCTACCAAACCAAACCTATCTGAAGGCCACCCCCAACTCACAGATTGCCAGTAAAGACCTCTGAATTAGATGAACATAAATGCCCTCTAGGTCTATGACTCTGTGGCAGTGCAGTGTTGTATGACTAAAAATCTTCACTGAATGAATGTGTTTCTTTACCACTAAACAGGCGGCGTGTTTTTACTCAAACTTGACATACCACGTTACTTCATTTCGTGATTTTTTTTTCATTATAAATACTCACAAATCTTAAGACCTGAGATCTGCACAGCGTCTTTACTCAAAGAAGTACAGTCATAAACAGAGATATGTTCTGCCAAACATGGCCTGACCAAAAAATCAGGGAGTAATTTTCACAGGTACACAACTGAGTAAGACCTGCCATCGATCTGTCTTTTCAGACATATTAATCCACAAAGATAGAAATCACTTTTATATGCCAAGGACAATATCAAGCTCAGTATTTGCTAAGATTATCTTTCAGTTTTTCATGAGGCAACTTTTCCCTACCACTGATAATTATCTTCTTGGTTCACAGATCTGGAAAGCATGAAGACTGGGCTTTTTTTCCTGTGTATCTTGGGAACTGCAGCTGCAATCCCGGTAAATTTCCTTTCTTCTGTTATTACATCTCTTTCTCCTAATATTTAATTTAGAAATCCTCCATTTAAAAGAAAATGTTATTATATAATGGTTTGAAATTCTCTTTTTTATTTTAATTATATTCTTTATTGCCCAAGTAATAAACAAGTAATTGGAAAACTGAAGGTACTTAAAAAAAATTTTTTTGAACTATCAGGTTCTACAAGACACAATAAATATGCAGCAGAAAGTGTGGGCTATCCATTTATTAGCCATAGAATATGCCCAAATACCCAAGACACAGGAAGAAATAAATTCTCCCAGGGAAGTTCATCACATTGTTATTATAAACCTAAGACTTTAGACCAGGCGCAGTGGCTCACACCTGTAATCCCAGCACTTTGGAAGACCAAGGTGAGCGGATCACCTGAGGTTAGGAGTTCAAGACCAGCCTGGCCAACATGGCAAAACCCTGTCTCTACTAAAAAAATACAAAAATTAGCCAGGTGTGGTGGTGGGCACCTGTAATCCCAGCTACTCGGGAGGCTGAGGCAAGGAAAATCAATCAGGAGGCAGAGGTTGCAGTGAGCTAAGATCACTCCACTGCACTCCAGCCTGGGCAACAGAGCAAGACTCTGTCAAAAAAAAAAAAAAAACTTAAGGTGCATATCCACAGTCTCCAGCAGCATTTTCTTCAAGATCAAATAGATTGGCTGAGAAAAATTTTGAGAGTCTATAATGAAAACAGGAACCAATGGGTTAGGCAGGAAACAATACAGTAATCATAAACAAGCTCCTAACTCATTCTTGGGAGGCTGTCCAAGCAAGTATACTGAAAGTAGGCAGGACTAGAATATTCTCTTCTTCATGGTCAGATACACTGGCCCCATTTGCACAGCAGTAAAGCAGCTGAACACATATTAGATCATTTGAAACCGCATCAGTGGACTCAAAACAAACTGAAAGTTAAAAAACAAATGAAACCATGGCATGGATGACCACCAGAGACGTTCCGCAAATGATCCATGGAATCCTTCATTAAACCAAAGGATTGTGCCATTTTTTTTCTTTTTCACCAAATGGAGGAATCAGCCTCTTTTAAATAGACAAAGCAATTTCTCAATTGTCCCTTTCCTCCCTTCCTCTCTAGGTCTAAAATTCTGTCCTTGCTTTTTGGATAAGTTGTTAGCTAGCTCCTGGTTGACAAATGTGTCAGCAAAAACAAACTCCATGGCATCGAGACCAAGCTGTTCTTGGAAGACAGAGTATATGACCACTATCAGGAACCATGCTTAAGCAGCGTGGAGCTACTCCAGCTGAAATTATACATTACACCCTGAAATTACAAAATCGGGACAAATTAATGTTCAACACTGAAAGGAGTTCCCACAAAACCATTGTTTTCTCCTGAAAATGTGCTTTGTCCTTGCAGCTGTTGCTATTATGTAAATACACATAAAAAAGTGTCTTTGGGCCACGCACTGTGGCTCCTACCTGTAATCCCAGCACTTTGGGAGGTCAAGGCCAGAGGGTCACTTGAGCCCAGGAGTTCAAGACCAGCCTGGGTAACATAGTGAAGCCTTGTCTCTACAAAAAAAAAAAAAAAAAAAAAAATTGGTCAGGTGCCATGGCATGTGCCTGTAGTCCCAGCTACTTGAGAGGCACAGGAGGGAGGATCCCTTGAGCCAGGAGAGTCGAGGCTGCAGTGAGCCAAGATCACACCACAGCATTCCAGCCTGGGTGGCAGAGCAAGACTCTGTCTCAAAAAACAAAAAAAGTTTGAACCAAATGTTTGAATGACACACTTGTATTTAGACACATTCCAGATGTTTCCTTTCTGGGACAATTTGATAACATGTAAACCTAGCCAAACACTAGAAAGCTAAGTATCTTCTCATAGAACTGACCTATTAAAAATTTGTATCATTTTCCCTGCCTGCCTGAATTCTCCAGATGTAAATGGATTCTGTGTAGTTGGGAGATTCCGAATAGATTTCCAGAGGGCACGTTAAATAAATAGAAATATGCTCATAATGATAAAACGTAATTTCAATTGCAGAATATTTCTGAAAGTAAAAGAGCTGCCATTTTTTGTGTGCATTTCTTCCTGCTTGGGCAGTAGATGAATGGAGGGGCAGAGAGAGTGACCAGTTCTCCACCAATAAGCCTAAAATCTCCCCCATCCATTGCCTTCTGTGATGCCCCCTGTTGGCAGCTTAACCAAAGTGGCCACCATTCTTTTTCCTTTTCCCCCTTCTTTAAGGCTTCTTTATAAACTTTTTCAAATTAATTACCCATCTTAGGTGAAAAGGAGATAAGAAGCAAAACAGCAAACCAAACCTAAAGGAATCCTATACTTTGCCCAGAAGCCGTGGCTCGCCTCTGTAATCCCAGCACTTTGGGAGGCCGAGGTGGGCAGATCACTTGAGGCCAGGAGTTCAAGACCAGCCTGGCCAACATGGTGAAACCCTGTCTCTACTAAAACAAATAAATAAATAAACACAAAAATTAGCATGGCATGGTAGCAGGCACCTGCAATCCCAGCTACTCAGGAGGCTGAGGCATGAGAATCGTTTGAACCCCGCAGACGGAGGTTACAGTGAGCCGAAATCGTGCCACTGTACTTCAGCCTGGGCAACTGAGCAAGACTCAAAAAAAAATTAAAAATTAAAAGATAAATCCTGTATTCTATGGTTTTCTTTATATTACACAGTCAGCGCTATAGGACCTGCTAATGGAATAAAAATAAGTTAATCCAAATAGAATCCCAGTTTCATACTTACATCTGGATATGCTATCTGAGTGTCCAGAGTATCTCTCTAATAAAGATCTACAGTGAATATCTGCCTCAGATACTGGGCAGTTTATATTACTACCACGGTGTGATGTTAGCACTAGCAATAGTAATTTTCAGTTGGGCATCTCCTTAAAATTTATAAAAATTTTTTATACATAACCTTATTTTGATATTTCTGCTCACTTGATATTTCTTGCCACCTTGAGAGATGGCAGGGTAGAAATTAATGACCTTGACCGGGAATGGTGGTTCATGTCTGTAATCTCAGCACTTTGGGAGGCCAAGACAGGAAGATTGCTTGAGTTCAGAAGTTCAAGGCCAGCCTGGGCAACATAGTGAAACTCCATCTCTACAAAAAATACAAAAATCACCCAGGCATGGTGGTGCCTGTAGTCCCAGCTACTGGGGAGGCTGAAGTGGAAGAGTGGCTTCAGCCTGGGAGGCGGAGGTTGCAGTGAGCCGAGACTGCACCACTGAACTCCACCCTGGGCAAGAGGCTGAAGTTAATTAATAAGTTAATGTGATTAATTAATTTTATTAATATTTTTAAATTAATAAAAAATATTAACGACCTGTCAAACCACAGATAGAAAGTAAATAGCAGAGGCAAGACTTGAATGGAGGACTCTTACCTCCAAGTTCAGTTGTTCAACTGCCCCATCATGCATCACTGCCCAGCTCTTTATCTAAGTCTCCAATCTTGCTAGAAACAGGACCATCCCTCTAATAGAAATTAATAGTCCAGACATGCCCTTTTCTACTAGGCTTAGTGCCCTGTCTCACACAGTCTTTGAATTAATTCTATTTTTTTTTTTTTTTTTTTGAGATAGAGTTTCCCTCTTGTTGCCTAGGCTGGAGTGCAATGGCATGATCTCAGTTCACTGCAACCTCTGCCTCCAGGGTTCAAGCGATTCTCCTGCCTCAGCCTCCCAAGTAGCTGCGATTACAGGCACCCACCAGCATGCCCAGCTAATTTTTTGTATTTTTAATAGAGACGGGGTTTCACCATGTTGTCCAGGCTGGTCTAGAACTCCTGCCCTTGACCTCAGGTGATTAGCCCACCTCAGCCTCCCAAAGACCTGGGATTACAGGCGTGAGCCACCGCAACCAGACCTTATATTGTTTTTTATTAACATTTCCTGATCAATGTTAAGGCCAATGGTGTTAAGAAATCAAACAAATATTGATTAAAAGTTTATAAATTTTTCGGCTAATTATTAGTGAGCACTTAAATTAGGAAAATATATAATACTATAGCCTATGGTTAATTTTATTTGACTTCAACTTTCCGCTAAACAACACTTTCCAAAATTGTAAAGTATAAATGCTTTGCAAACGTTTAAAAAACACAGAAAATAATTTCAAAACTCAAAGTTACCATTATTGAAATGCATTTTGCTTTATTTCTACCTAGTATCTGCATAAATAACTTTTTTTTAAACACAATTGAGATCCTGCTTCCACTTAACATTCTGTTCTAGGCATTTGCTTATATCCTCAAAAACTCTAGAGAGTATTTTTAAATTGTTGGTATGAATGAAGTATATTGCTACTAATAATGATGACAACAAGAGTAACTAGCAAATTTTTAAATTAGCATCCAGACATGAATAACAAAAACCAGTTTTTAATTTTTTCAGACAAATGCAAGATTATTATCTGATCATTCTAAACCAACTGCTGAAACGGTAGCACCCGACAACACTGCAATCCCCAATTTAAGGGCTGAAGATGCAGAAAATGAAAAAGAAACAGCAGTATCCCCAGAAGACCATTCCCACCGTAAGGTAAAAGTAACATCATTTATATTCATATAATTTTTTAATTCTCCAAAGGTCTTAGTTTCAAAGCATGGTAAAAGAGATTATGTCATTTATGTCTCAGTTTTTTTTAAAACATGATGATCACCTCAACTGCCTCCAATCACTAGAAGAATCATGAGGATTAATGAGTTTTACTACTTGGGCTGAGCTGCTGTATACTTGTTTCATTTTATAAAATCCAAATTCAGTTTAAACCTGTGGCTGCAGAGTGTGAGGAATATTATAAACATGTTTACATGATAGTGTGTGAAGAAAAAGAATAATGAATATTAAACGTTACCTTAGGCATAAATACGGTTATATTATCATTTGTTTGAAGAATGAACTTTTTTTTCTTTTAAGGCTGAAAAATCATCAGTACTAAAGTCAAAAGAGGAAAGCCATGAACAGTCAGCAGAACAGGGCAAGAGTTCTAGCCAAGAGCTGGGACTGAAGGACCAAGAGGACAGAGATGGTGACTTCAGTGTGAATTTGGAGTATGTACCAACTGAAGGTATATTGGACATAAAAGAAGATATGAGTGAGCCTCAGGAGAAAAACCCCTCAGAGAACACTGACTTTTTGGCTCCTGGTGTTAGTTCCTTCATAGATTCTAACCAACAAGAAAGTATCACAAAGAGAGAGGAAAACCAAGAACAACCTAGAAATTATTCACATCATCAGTTGAACAGGAGCAGTAAACATAGCCAAGACCTAAGGGATCAAGGAAACCAAGAGCAGGATCCAAATATTTCCAATGGAGAAGAGGAAGAAGAAAAAGAGCCAGGTGAAGTTGGTACCCACAATGATAACCAAGAAGGAAAGACAGAATTGCCCAGGGAGGATGCTAACAGCAAGCAGGAGGAAGACAATACCCAATCTGATGACATTTTGGAAGAGTCTGATCAACCAACTCAAGTAAGCAAGATGCAGGAGGATGAATTTGAGCAGGGTAACCAAGAACAAGAAGATGATAACTCCAATGCAGAAATGGAAGAGGAAAATGCATCGAACATCAATAAGCACATTCAAGAAACTGAATGGCCGAGTCAAGAGGGTAAAACTGGCCTGGAAGCTATCAGCAACCACAAAGAGATAGATGAAAAGACTGCTTCTGAGGCTTTGCTCATGGAACCTACTGACGATGGTACCATGCCCAGAAATCACGGAGCTGATGATGATGGCGGTGATGATGGCGATGATGGCCCCAGACACAGTGCAAGTGATGACTACTTCATCCCAAGCCAGGCCTTTCTGGAGGCCGAGAGAGCTCAATCCATTGCCTATCCCCTCAAAATTGAGGAGCAAAGGGAAAAAGCACATGAAAATGAAAATATAGATACCAGTGAGCCTGGAGAGCACCAAGAGGTAAGATTATTTTAAATGGTCCTTGTTCAATAAAGCCAGCATTATCAATAAACAGTCATGACCTTTCTCTGTGCTCTCACAGTGTCCTATATGGACGTCTACTAGTACATTACTAAAATATATTACAATTATTTCTTTTTAGGTCCATTTCTATCATTAGGCTGAGAAATAATTGTAATTATTTGGGTCCCCATAGAAGCAGATCTTGGATTTGAGTGTTGTTTATTTAAGAAGCACAGGGAACAAAGATAGAGGAGTGGAGAAGTAACACAAGAAGGAAAGGAAGCTAATAAAAGGAACATCATTCAAGCTATGTAAAGACACTTTCTCAGAATTATTCCATTTGGTGACTGAAGGAGCTAGGGCACTTCTTTTGGCTGAGGATTGCTAGGGGGGTATTAATTTTCCAGCATGTCCAGTCTGTCCCTTGAGTGAGTCAGGTCAATTTCCATGATTTTTCAGGCACAGAAATGCAGATTTTGGCCATTGAAAGTCCCTGGAACTAGCTGAAATGATAAATTATGACAGATCTGAAGGATGGGAGACACTGAGAGCTGCTGCTCTAATGCCTTGAAAGCAGATGCCATATTGTTTTCGAGTTGAATCACCAGTGTCCAACAAAATGCCTCTGACATAACAAAAGAGCCAACAATGTTTGTTGAATTAGTTATAAACATTAAGGCCCTACTTTATTAAGCAAACACATACCAAAATGATAATCTGGAAACTACAGCAGGATCAGGGCAGAGAGGAAGCATATTTGGAGCTTTCGTTCAAAATCCTGGCAGCCACCTACCAGCAGGACTTGGCACAGATTTTGGTGCACAAAGTCAATGGTAACCTCAATTACTGAGAACTCTGCTGCCACTCTAATGTAGGAGTTTTCTTACACCTTAAAAGCCTGGTAAGAAAGCTTTACCAACAAATTCAGAGAGATTTCCAATGTAACTCTGGCTTAACTAAAAAATCACAAGATAATACTACATTTCTAGTGTTTTCTCAAATCCAAAGAGGAGACTCCAAGTCTTATTGAGTAATCCCCAGAGATACCGCACTACGTCTTGTTGATAAAGATAGAACTGGGTCCTGTTCTCCAAGAGTTACTGTCTATCTCCACAGTTGTGACTGATTTCCCTTTCTTTTTTCTTTTTTTCTTTTTTCTTTTATTTTGTTTGAGACGGAGTCTCACTCCTTCACCCAGGCTGGAGTGCAGTGGTGCGATCTTGGCTCACTGCAACTTCAGCTTCCCAGGTTCAAGCAATTATCCTATCTCGGCCTCCCAAGTAGGTGGAACTATAGGCGCCTGCCACCACGCCCAGCTAATTTTTGTATTTTTAGTAGAGATGGGGTTTCACCTTGTTGGTCAGGCTGGTCACAAACTCCTGACCTCAGGTGATCCACCCACCTCAGCTTCCCAAAGTGCTGGGATTATAGGCTCCATTTCTTTCCTTTTTTTCTGTTTTGTTTTGTTTTTAGAGACGAAGTCTTGCTCTGTCTCCTAGGCTGGAGTGCAGTGGTGCAATCACAGCTTCCTGCAGCCTCAATCTCCTGGGCTCTAGTAGTCCTCCCACCTTAGCCTCCTGAGTAACTGGGACCACAGGCACACACCATCACGCCCAGCTG
Organism: Trachypithecus francoisi; assembly: GCF_009764315.1. Classification (NCBI taxonomy): domain Eukaryota; kingdom Metazoa; phylum Chordata; class Mammalia; order Primates; family Cercopithecidae; genus Trachypithecus; species Trachypithecus francoisi. Next base: position 45,410,198 of record NW_022681454.1, read on the forward strand.
GGTTTTTTTTCTTTTTTTTTTTTTTGGTAGAGATGGAGTTTCCCTATGTTGCCCAGGCTAATCTTAAACTCCTGGGCTTGAAGTGATCCTTCCACTCTGGCCTCCCAAAGTGCTGGGATTACACACATGAGCCACCGCACCCAACCTGGTTTCCCTTTCTGAGATTTGAAATGACTTGAGCATGAAAAATACTCTGTGAAAGTATGCACAGTGGGAATATAAATTAAGTAATGGCTCTCCTCTTAGTAGATTTTAACTTTTGCTCTTGTTATTCTAAAGGCCAAGAAAGCAGAGAACTCATCAAATGATGAGGAAACGTCAAGTGAAGGCAACAAGAGGGTGCATGGTGTGGGTGAGTATGCACAAAGCAAGCTGTTTGTGACTATATCAAGGAAGAAATGGAATCTGCCACTTTGGGCTTGTCCCTCCATCCTTTGTGACTACTGCACAGAATTTTTTCTCTCACCAACCCTCTGCAAGGAAATGCTCCCATAAATCGTTGACATTTTCTTGTACATACTTGATATACAACTATGGGTAAATGTGTTTACAAACTGGAAGCCCTGTTTAGATATTAGTGAAAAGGCTAGAGTTCTTCTTCCTTAAATCCTTTTGCTTCTGAAAAGAATTAATTCTACCTTATTTATTCTCAAATCTGTAACTTGCTTGTGAATTTATATCCCATACATGATAAAGGACCTAATTCCTCCCCCTATCACAAACATTTTGAATTTCAGCCTTATTTCACTTCTGACCAGTTTGCACAACATTGCACTAAGAACTTCAGACTATGACCATCTCAGGCATAGAGGAGCTGTCTGTTCTTTGCACATCTCCAATCCAAACAGCTACAAAAGGAAATCTAGATTATCATCTAAAATAGTCTATAAAATTATCATGTAAAATAGAAGGTTCCATCTGGAAATTAATACATCAATTAAAGAGGATTCCAATGTCTTCCCACTTCCAAATTTGCAAATTTCAAGGACTTCAAAATTTCCCCCTCATTAGTGAAAATGAAACTAGTTGAGTAAATTTGTATTTACATACTCAATTTAACTTTGTCCATGTTTCCTGTCTAATCTTTTCTGTTAGATTCTTGCATGAGCTTCCAGTGTAAAAGAGGCCACATCTGTAAGGTAGACCAACAGGGAAAACCTCACTGTGTCTGCCAGGATCCAGTGACTTGTCCTCCAACAAAACTCCTTGACCAAGTAAGTATTCTGCAAAATAGTCTTTAAGTGGCTCCAAACGGTTAGTGACTGAAATGAAAACATTTGCAATTGAAATATTTGCTTAAAAAAGGTACATAGGTTATCATCTAATATTTGGAACATCTGCAGTTTTCATTCTACTGAGCTTACCTAGAGCTAAATTGTCATCACCATTGGTACAGTTTAGTTGATTTTTTTGATGCCAAATGGAACAATTATGGTTTTAATAGTCTCACCTGGCCGGGCACGGTGGCTCAAGCCTGTAATCCCAGCACTTTGGGAGGCCGAGATGGGCGGATCATGAGGTCAGGAGATCGAGACCATCCTGGCTAACACGGTGAAACCCCGTCTCTACTAAAAAATACAAAAAAAATTAGCCCAGTGTGGTGGCAGGCGCCTGTAGTCCCAGCTACTCAGGAGGCTGAGGCAGGAGAATGGCGTGAACCCGGGAGGCAGAGCTTGCAGTGAGCTGAGATCCAGCCACTGCACTCCAGCCTGGGTGACAGAGCAAGACTCCCAAAAATAAATAAATAAATAAATAGTCTCACCTACCTGACCACATCTTTGACACAGCACTGTTATCAGCATATGAGCTCTAAGGAGCAGAGTGTCTTCCAGTGAGTATTTGGCTCTATCAGCTTTTACTCCTGCTTATCTTCCATAGGTTTGTGGCACTGACAATCAGACCTATGCCAGTTCCTGTCATCTATTCGCTACTAAATGCAGACTGGAGGGGACCAAAAAGGGGCATCAACTCCAGCTGGATTATTTTGGAGCCTGCAAATGTAAGATTATGTCCCTTCTGTCAACCATGATCTCTGAGAGGGTTTGGGGTGAATCTGGACATGCCTGAATTATCTATATGCAAACAGGGAAAAGCTAATGTAGTTCTGAACACAAAAATCATCAACTGGAGAAACTTAAAAAATAAGAACTCTCTGGCCTTAACCATAGGAGATTCTGATTTAACTGAACTAGGTTGGAACCCTGACTTTTTTTTATTATTATTTGTTTTTAAAGTAACCTAGACAATTCTAATGTGCAGCCAGGACTCAGAACCACTATGATAATGTTATCCACTTAATCATAGAGTTGAATCACTGGAATTTTGCTACATTATTTGCCCTCTTCCCAATTTAAGTTAAGCCTTTGCCAAGAAGTTTTCCGACAACACATTCTTCCAAAAGTTTGTTAAGGCTGTCTTCCTTCCCCAGGATGCTCTCAATTGTGTTTGGCTCCCCTTACCACTAAGTGATTCTCCACATTAGCAATGCTCACTATTATTTCTGGGTCTCCTCCCCTTCCAGACACAGGAGAGGATGAAATATGTCAGCCTCCTGGACATTAGGTATGACCATATATCTTGCTTTGTCCAACGAAATGTGAAAAAAAAATCATCTGTGTGAGTTCTGGGCAGAAGCATTGAGGAGCTGGGGTATGGCTCTCCATCCTCTGCTCCTTTGCCACAACAAACTCTCTTTGAGATAGTGGCCTCAAAAAATGGCAACGTCATTGGTGGCTAACAAGATGGCCAAACAGGGACTGCTCTGGTCTGCAGCTTCCAGTGAGATCAACACGGGAGGGTGATTTCTGCATTTCCAACTGAGGTACTCGGCTCATTGGGACTGGTTAGACAGTGGGTGCAGCTCATGGAGGGGGAGCCAAAGCAGGGTGGGGTGTTGCCTCACCCAGGAAGTGCAAGGGGTCGGGGAACTCCCTCCCCTAGCCAAGGGACGCTGTGAGGGACTGTGCTGCAAAGGACGGTGCATTCTGGCCCAGATACTATGCTTTTCCCACAGTCTTCGCAATCTACAGACCAGGAGATTCCCTACGGTGCCAACACCACCAGGACGCTGGGTTTCAAACACAACACTGGGCCACCGTTTGGGCAGACACCGAGCTAGCTGCAGGAGTTTTTTTTTTTCTCATACCCCAGTGGCACCTGGAATGCCAAGACAGAACTGTTTACTTCCCTGGAAATGTGACTGAAGCCAGGGAGCCAAATGGTCTAGCTCCATGGATCCTACGCCCATGGAGCCTAGCAAGCTAAGATCCACTGGCTTGAAATTCTCGCTGCCAGCACAGCAGTCTGAAATAGACCTGAGATGCTTGAGTTTGGTTGGGGGAGGGGCATCTGCCATTACTGAGGCTTGAGTTGGCGGTTTTCCCCTCACAGTGTAAACAAAGCCGCTAGGAAGTTCGGACTGGGTGGAGCCCACCGCAGCACCGTAAAGCCACTGTAGCTAGACTGCCTCTCTAGATTCTTCCTTTCTGGGAAGGGCATCTCTGAAAGTAAGGCAACAGCCCCAGTCAGGGGCTTATGGATAAAGTTCCCATCTCCTTGGGACAGAGCGCCTGGGGGAAGGGGTGGCTGTGGGCGCAGCTTCAGCACACTTAAATGTTCCTGCCTGCCCACTCTGAAGAGAGCAGCAGATCTCCCAGCGCAGCACTTGAGCTTTGCTAAGGGACAGACTGCCTCCTTAGGTGGGTCCCTGACCACCGTGCCTCCTGACTGGGAGAAACCTCCAAGCAGGGGTCAGCAGACATCTCATACAGGAGCACTCCAGCTGGCATCTGGCGGGTACCCCTCTGGGACGAAACTTCCAGAGGAAGGAACAGGCAGCAATGTTCGCTGTTCTGCAGCCTCTGCTGGTGATATCCAGGCAAACAAGGTCTAGAATGGACCTCAAGTGAACTCCAGCAGACCTGCAGCAGAGGGGACTGTTAGAAGGAAAACTAATGAACAGAAAAGAGCAGCATCAACCTCAACAAAAAAGATATCTACACAAATACCCCATCTGAAGGTCACTAACATCAAAGAACAAAGGCAGAAAATCCACGAAGATGAGGAAAAACCAGCACAAAAAGCCTGCAAATTCCAAAAATGGAAATACCTCTTCTCCTCCAAAGGATCGCAACTCCTTGCCAGCATGGGAACAAAAGTGGATGGAGAATTAGTTTGAGGAATTGACAGAAGTAGACTTCAGAAAGTGGGTAATTACAAACTCCTCTGAGCTAAAGGAGCATGTTATAAACCAATGCAAGGAAGTTAAGAACCTTGAAAAAAGTTTAGAGGAATTGCTAACCAGAATAACTAGTTTAGAGAATAACATAAATGACCTGATGGAGCTGGAAAATACAGCACGAGAACTTTATGAAGCATACACAAGTATCAATAGCCAAATCAATTAAGCAGAAGAAAGGATATCAGAAATTGAAGATCAACTTAATGAAATAAAGCATGAAGACAAGATTAGAGAAAAAAGAATGAAAAGGAACGAACAAAGCCTCCAAGAACTATGGTACTATGTGAAAAGACCAAACCTACATTTGATTGGTGTACCTGAAAGTAATGAGAAGAATGGAACCAAGTTGGAAAACCCTCTTCAGGATATTATCCAGGAGAACTTCCCCAACCTAGCAAGACAGACCAACATTGAAATTCAGGAAATACAGAGAACACCACAAAGATAAGCACCTCAAGAAGAGCAACTCCAAGACACATAATCGTCAGATTCACCAAGGTTGAAATGAAGGAAAAAATGTTAAGGGCAGCTAGACAGAAAGGTCAGAATACCCACAAAGGGAAGCCCATCAGACTAACAGTGGAACTCTCTGCAGAAACCCTACAAGCAAGAAGAGAGTGGGGGCCAATATTCAACATGCTTAAAAAATTTTCAACCTAGAATTTCATAACCAGTCAAACTAAACTTCATAAGTGAAGGAGAAATAAAATCCTTTACAGATAAGCAAATGCTGAGAGATTTTTTCACCACCAGGCCTGCTTTACAACAGATCCTGAAGGAACCACTGAATATAAAGAGGGAAAACCAGTACCAGCCACTGCAAAAACATACCAAATTGTAAAGACCATTGACACGATGAAGAAACTGCATCAACTAACAGGCAAAATAACCAGCTAGCATCATAATGACAGGATCAAATTCACACATAACAATATTAATTTTAAATGTAAACATGCTAAATGCCCCAATTAAAAGACACAGACTGGCAAATTGGATAGAGTCAAAAGTGCTGTATTAAGGAGCCCCAGCTCATGTGCAAAGACACACATTGGCTCAAAGTAAAAGGATGGAGGACTATTTACCAAGAATTGGAAAGCAAAAAAAAAAGCAGGAGTTGCAATCCTAGCTTCTGATAAAACAGGCTTTAAACCAACAAAGACCAAAAAAGACAAAGAAGGGCATTACATAATGGTAAAGGGATCAATGCAACAAGAAGAGCTAACTATCCTAAATATATATGCACCCAATATAGGAGCACCCAGATACACAAAGCAAGTTCTTAGAGACCTTAGACTCCCACACAATAATAGTGGGAGACTTTAATACTCCACTGCAAAATATTAGACAGATCAACAAGACAGAAATTAACAAGTATATTCAGGACTTGAACTCAGCTCTGGACTAAGTGGACCTAATAGACATGTACAGAACTCTCCACCCCAAATCAATAGAATATACATTCTTCTCAGCACCACATTGCACTTATTCTAAAATTGACCAAATAATTGAAAGTAAAAACTCCTCAGCAAATGCAAAAGAATGGAAATCATAACAGTCTCTCAGACCACAGTGCAATCAAATTAGAACTCAGGATTAAGAAACTCACTCAAAACCGCACAACTACATGTTAACTGAACAACCTGCTCCTGAATGGACTACTGGGTAAATAACCAAATTAAGGCAGAAATAAGGAAGTTCCTTGAAACCAATGAGAATGAAGACACAATGTGCCAGAATCTCTGGGACACAGCTAAAGCAGCATTTAGAGGGAAATTTATACCACTAAATGCCCATAGGAGAAAGCAGGAAAGATCTAAAATTGACACCCTAGCATCACAATTGAAACAACTAGAGAAGCAAAAGCAAACAAATTCAAAAGCTAGCAGAAGACAAGAAATAACTAAGATCAGAGCATAACTGAAGGAGATAGAGACACGAAAAACCCTTCAAAAAATCAATGAATATAGGAGCTGGTTTTTTGAAAAGATTAACAAAATGGATAGACTGCTAGCCAGACTAATACAGAAGAAAAGAGAGAAGAATCAAATAGATACAATAAAAAATGATAAAGGGGATATCACCACTGATCCCACAGAAATACAAACTACCATCAGAAAATACTATAAACACCTCTACACAAATAAACTAGAAAATCCAGAAGAAACAGATAAATTCCTGGACACATATACCTTCCCAAGACTAAACCAGGAAGAAGTTGAATCCCTGAATAGACCAATAACAAGTTCTGAAATTGAGGCAGTAATTAATAGTCTACCAATCAAAAAAAGCCAAGGGCCAGAAAGATTCACAGCTGAATTCTACCAGAGGTACAAAGAGGAGCTGGTACCATTCCTTTTGAAACTATTCCAAACAATAGAAAGACAGGGGCCGGGCGCGGTGGCTCAAGCCTGTAATCCCAGCACTTTGGGAGGCCGAGACGGGTGGATCGCGAGGTCAGGAGATCGAGACCAACCTAGCTAACACGGCGAAACCCCGTCTCTACTGAAAAAATACAAAAAACTAGCCGGGCGAGTTGGCGGGCCCCTGTAGTCCCAGCTACTTGGGAGGCTAAGGCAGGAGAATGGCGTAAACCCGGGAGGCGGAGCTTGCAGTGAGCTGAGATCCGGCCACTGCACTCCAGCCTGGGCTACAGAGCGAGACTCCGTCTCAAAAAAAAAAAAAAAAAAAAAAGAAAGAAAGACAGGGAGTCCTCCCTAGTTCATTTTATGAGGCCAGCATCATCCTGATACCAAAACCTGACAGTGACACAATGAAAAAAGAAAATTTCAGGCTAATATCCCTGATGAACATCGATGCGAAAATCCTCAATAAAATACTGACAAACCAAATCCAGGAGCACATAAAAAAGCTTATCTACCACAATCAAGTCACCTTCATCCCTGGGATGCAAAGATGGTTCAACATATGCAAATCAATAAATGTAATCCATCACATAAACAGAACTAATAACAAAAACCACACAATTATCTCAATAGATGCAGAAAAGGACTTCAACAAAATTCAACACCCCTTCATGCTAAAAACTCTCAATAAACTAGGTATTGATGGAACATATCTCAAAATAATAACAGCTATTTATGACAAACCCATAGCTAATATCATACTGAATGGGCAGAAGCTGGAAGCATTCCCTTTAAAAACCAGCACAAGACAAGAATGCCCTCTCTTACCACTCCTATTCAACATAGTATTGGAAGTTTTGGCCAGGGCAGTGAGGCAAGAGAAAGAAATCAAGGGTATTCAAATAGGAAGAGAGGAAGTCGAATTGTCTCTGTTTGCAGATGACATAATTGTATATTTAGAAAACCCCATCGTCTCAGGCCAAAATCTCCTCAAGCTGATAAGCAACTTCAGCAAAGTCTCAGGATACAAAATCAATGTGCAAAAATCACAAGCATTCCTATATACCAGTAATAGACAAGCAGAGAGCCAAATCATAAGTGAATGCCCATTCACAATCGCTACAAAGAGAATAAAATACCTAGGGATACAACTTACAATGGATGTGAAGGACCTCTTCAAGGAGAACTACAAAGCACTGCTGAAGGAGATAAGGACACAAACAAATGGAAAAATATCCATGAGCACGGATAGGAAGAATCAATATCGTGAAAATGGTTCTACTGACCAAAGTAATTTATAGATTCAATCCTATCCCCATCAAGCTATCACTGACTTTCTTCACAGAATTAGAAAAAACTACTTTAAAGTTCATATGGAACCAAAAAAGAGCCCATATATCCAAGACAATCCTAAGCAAAAAGAACAAAGCTGGAGGCATCACGCTACATAACTTAAAACTATACTACAAGGCTACAGTAACCAAAACAGCATGGTACTGGTATCAAAACAGATATATAGACCAATGGAACAGAACACAGGCCTGAAAAATACCACCACACATCTACAAACATCTGATATTTGACAAACCTGACAAAAACAAGCAATGGGGAAAGGATTCCCTATTTAATAAATGGTGTTGGGAAAACTGGCTAGCCATATGTAGAAAACTGAAACTGGGCCCCTTCTATACACTTCATACAAAAATTAACTCAAGATGGATTAAAGACTTAAACATAAGACCTAAAACCATAAAAACCCTAGAAGAAAACTTAGGCAATACCATTCAGGACATAGGCGTGGGCAAAGACTTCATGACTAAAATACCAAAAGCAATGACAACAAAAGCCAAAATTGACTAATGGGATCTAACTAAACTAAAGAGCTTCTGCACAGTGAAAGAAACTATCATCAGAGTAAACAGGCAACCTACAGAATGGGAGAAAATTTTTGCAATCTTCCATCTAATTAAGGGCTTATATCCAGAATCTACAAGGAACTAATACAAATTTACAAGAAAAAAACAACCACATCAAAAAGTGGGTGAAGGATATGAACAGACACTTCTCAAAAGAAGACATTTATGTGGCCAACAAACATATGAAAAAAAGTTCAAAATCAGTGGTCATTACAGAAATGCAAATCGAAACCACAATGAGATACCATCTCATGCCAGTTACAATGGCAATCATTAAAAAGTCAGGAAACAACAGATACTGGAGAGAATGTGGAGAAATAGGAACACTTTTATACTGTTGGTGGGAGTAAAGTAGTTCAACCATTGTGGAAGACAGTGTGGCAATTCCTCAAGGATCTAGAACTAGAAATACCATTTGATACAGCAATCCCATTACTGGGTACATACCCAAAGGATTATAAATTGTTCTACTATAAAGACGCATTCACACATATTTATTACAGCACTCTTCACAATAGCAAAGACTTGAAACCAACCCAAATGCCCATCAATGATAGACTGGATAAAGAAAATGTGACACATATACACCATGGAATACTATGCAGCCATAAAAAAAGGATGAGTTCATGTCCTTTGCAGGGACATGCATGAAGCTGGAAACCATCATTCTCGGCAAACTAACACAGGAACAGAAAACCAAACACCACATGTTCTCACTCATAAGTAGGAGCTGAACCATGAGAACACATGGACACAAGGAGGGGAACATCATACACCAGGGCCTGTCAGGGGCTGGGGGACTAGGGGAGGGATAGCATTAGGAGAAATATCTAATGTAGATGATGGGTTGACAGGTGCAGCAAACCACCATGGCACGTGTATACTTACGTAACAAACCTGCACGTTCTGCACATGTATCTCATAACTTAAAGTATAATTTTTTTTAAAAAATGGCAGTCATCCTGAGCTCTGGGGAGACTGCAATGAGCAGAGAGCCCTCCTGCCAACTTGTATTGGACTTGTAGCAGTATTGCAAAATTGACTTTTGTTTCTTTAAGTCACTGAGATTTAGCATTATTTCTTACCATAGTATCAGCTAATATCTACCTTTTCCTCTATTCAATAGCACTTGTGCCCTCCACCTACAAATTTCAACTCTGATTCTACAGCAGTGATTCTGGGGCCTAGCTGCACATCCAAATAGAATTTGGAGTTTTAAAACATCCTGATGCCCAAACTTCACACCAGACCAGTCACATCAGAATTTACTTGATTGGAAGCTGGCATTTGGTATGTTTTTTAAAACCCCAGGCAATTCTGTTGTGCTGCTGCCAGGGCTAAGGACCACTGTCATAATAATGGGGCCCTGAGAAGGCTCTGTCAGTTGCCAGAAGTTGTTAAGCTTCCTATTATGAGGACTTGCCATAGTACACGAATAAGCCCAAAGATTACAGTACATTTTCTGCTTGTAACAGCTATTCCTACTTGTACGGACTTTGAAGTGACTCAGTTTCCTCTACGGATGAGAGACTGGCTCAAGAATATCCTCATGCAGCTTTATGAAGCCAACTCTGAACACGCTGGCTATCTAAATGAGAAGCAGAGAAGTAAAGTAAGTTATCCACAGATTAGCTTCTTCAATTATACATATTTATATATATATAATTTGTATATATCCATGTATATGCATATATGCATATGTTTATATACGCATATGTATATACATATGTGCATATATGCAATTGTATGTAGTAAAATGAGCATTTAAGCAAATATAACCAAATCAGCAAATATATGTATAAGTATGTCAGTTGGGATTAAACATGGTGCGAAAATAAATAAAACAGGAAGGAGGGTGTGCATTAACTGTGTCAGACGCTGGTTATAGGTTGTGAGTTGAGGACTGAGAATTGGCCAGAGATTTAGCATGTCAAGGTCATAGTTGACCTTGATAGGAGCTGTTCCTGGGCTGGGAGCATGTTTCAGGAGGGAAGCTCCAGTGGAGAGAGTTCAACAGAGACTAGGAGAAAGGATGTGGATGTAGCAAGTATAGACAATCCTTTCAAGGAGTTTTGCTATAAAGAGATAAAGAGAAATGGGGTGGCAGCTGAAGGGGAAAGTGAGTTCAAGAGTCCCCCCTAGCAGTGGGAGATGGTAGAGGATGTTTGTATGCTTCTGGAAATAACCCAGTCAAGAAAGAAATATTAGTGAGGAGCAGAGAATGCACACAACTGCCAGAGGGCATTCTTCAATACGTGTCCCAGCCGGATGAGAGGGGCTGGACTTAGATTAGGAGCACAGGAAGGTCACAGGTAGGAAAGCTGTGGTTCTGGGAGCAGGTGGAGGTTCTGTTTGCTTCCAGTTACTCAGTGAAATAAGAGGCAACATCACAAGCTGACAGTTTCACATGCACTGCTCAAGAATAATTTCTAGCCTCCATCTTGAATACATTGTCACAGAGAGCCTTGAGGATATTAGCTTTGAAACAGGGAAATTTCAATGGGGCTGGCCAAGCAGTAACACACAGGGTGAAAGCGAGACTGAGTGGGCACTGGATGGATGACCTAGAAGACTAAGAATGGACTCTGCCATCAGGGGAAGGAGCAGCACTTTTCACTAACTAATCAAAAATTTTCCCTCAGTCAATTCAGCCCTTTTCATTAAAACCTCATAGTTAAAAAAAAAAAAAAAAAAAAGCGGTGAACATTAATTACTTGTTAAAAGAAAGAGGCAAAATATACTTAAAATATTTAAAAGTTTAAAAAAGATTTAAATTTCTTCTAAAAACCAGAGGTTTCTTACATCAGGTGCTATTCTGTGTAGGCATGAGAAAGGCCTGTAGTATTGATTGGAAGGAATTTCATTTGGTTGCACATGATGTCCTGAGCTTGTTTTCCTCTATCGTGTTACTGTCACTCTTCAAGTAAAGTTTAGCAAGTGACGAGTCCATTACATTTGTCTGATTCTCTGACAGTCTTCCGCCTTCTTAACCCCAGGTCAAGAAAATTTACCTGGATGAAAAGAGGCTCTTGGCTGGGGACCATCCCATTGACCTTCTCTTAAGGGACTTTAAGAAAAACTACCACATGTATGTGTATCCTGTGCACTGGCAGTTTAGTGAACTTGACCAACACCCTATGGATAGGTAAGAACATTTCTAGATTTATCTCTCTGATGAAATATCTACGTATCTATGCAGAAGGAAAATCTAAACAGATTTAGGACATTTCCCAGTTCCATTTTAGAATACTGTAATGCCTGGTTAGGAGTCTAAACACAAAGCTGCTGTGTGTGATGTACCCTAGAACTTAAAGTATAATAATAAAAAAAAGTCTGGAACTTGATAGAGCTTATGTTGATAAAGTTTATGTTTTATAATTTTATCTTTTAATTCCATTTGTCAGTGAACGTTTTGAAGTCCCCTTATCACAATTATCAAAGCTATGTAATATTCCTTAAAAAAAAAAAAAAGCTGCCGCGAAGATAGCAGAATATGGCTACACCACAGCTCCTAAGTTTACATGTTAAGGTCCAGCTTCCCACAGAGACTCCTCCAACTTTCTCATTCTTGATCCTAAATTCCCAAGACTGGCCCAATGTGGGTCAAGTGACTACATCTAAAACAATCAGGTATGGTCAGTGGATGAGAACCAGGTTGTACCAACATGATTGCTGGGTACACCCTTGTAGATTTAGGGTGGGAAAAGGACAGTTCCTGTGAAGACAGAAACCTCGTGAATCGACATCCCAAAAGCAGTCAACCTTACCCACAAATCGTTTATTTCATTTCATTAGCAGTTTTTTATCAGTATTCTATTTAGTTCACATATACAGCAACCTTATGGGAGAAAAATGTCCTTGGTGAGCCTAAGAGTTAAATCTTCATGCACAAGCTATTTAGTTAATAGGATGCCATGTATTTCATTGCAGAGTCCTGACACATTCCGAACTTGCTCCTCTGCGAGCATCTCTGGTGCCCATGGAACACTGCATAACCCGTTTCTTTGAGGAGTGTGACCCCAACAAGGATAAACATATCACCCTGAAGGAGTGGGGCCACTGCTTTGGAATTAAAGAAGGTAAATTCATCACCAGCCAAAGACGAGGGATGTCTTCTTCCCCAGACAAGCCCTAAGCCCCCGCATGCTTCATAGAGAGGTCCTGCCACATGTTCAAATTGGAAGCTAGAAACAAAAAGGTAGCAGCTTCCCAGATAGGACTCCCTTGGTGCATGTGCTGTCATTACAAAGTCACTTCTTACTACCTTTATGGCACTGTTTTCAAAGAGTAGCAAGGGTGAACATGGATTGAGGTCTCAACAGTCAGCTAAGCCTAAAAAGACACGTGAATCCAGAGTTGGGTCAAATCTCAGCAGGCTTTGTGTCCTTCCTTATTTAATATCCTACCTTAACCTGGGCCTTGGGCCCAACTTTTCAAAATTACACGTAAAGAATAAATAAGCAAGCCCTTTTCTGACAATGGGAAATGTCAGAACATCTCAGAATCCATTACCAACACACTGAAGACTGGATTTTACATCACAAGTAGTGCTGGGATAATCCTTTAACCCAAAACTCACCCATGACTTCATCTTCAATGAATGGGAACTGTGGGAGGGTAGATCAGAGCATTCTTTCTTCACTCCTGCAGTGGAGGATATTAAATGTAGACACTTTTTTGCTGGGTTATGTCTTAATATGTTTCCTTTTCTTTCCTTAAGTTAGACTTGACTTTTATGAGCAGGTATGTTTTCAATAATTAAGATATGAAAGTCTGGGCACGGTGGCTCATGCCTGTAATCCCAGCACTTTGGGAGGCCGAGGTCGGTGGATCACCTGAGGTCAGGAGTTAGAGACGAGCATGGCCAACATGGTGAAACTCTGCTTCTACCAAAAATACAAAACGTAGGTGGGCTTGGTGGCACGCGCCTGTAATCCCAGCTACTCGGGAGGCTGAGGCAGGAGAATTGTTTGAACCTGGGAGACAGAGGTTGCAGTGAGCCAAGATCGCGCCACTGCACTCCAGCCTGGGTGACAGACAGAGTGAGACACGGTCTCAAAAAAAAGAAAGATGTTCAAACAGTGAGCATTCAAATCTACTTGCAATTCTCACTACACACACACAAAAACGATAGTATGTGAGGTAATGCATTCGCTAATCAGATCAATTTAGCCATTCCACAATGTATATATATTTTAAAAGGTCATGTTTTACATGATAAATACATACCATCTTTATTTGTCAGTTAAAATAAATAAATAAGGAAAATACCATTCACAGAACGTAAATTAACAGTGAACATCAAATCTCTGAAACAGAGATTTCATTTGTGTTTACAATATACCATCGGGATAAACATGCAGCTAGACTGATAAAGAAAATCAGTTCATCAAACATTGGAAGTTCCCAAAAAGAAATAACTTGTGCAAACTTCATTTTTAAAATATTCCCCATATATATGTAGAATGCCTTGAAATTAGAGAGGAAGAGGTGAAAGTATGAGGATTTACTTATTAATAAATAGGTAAGCAGAGAGGGTCAGTCCTTCTCCTTGCAATAATATCATTCTGTGAAATAAACTTTCTGTGAAAGGATGTATATTTTTGTAAGTACCTAGTTCTGTGTATTAGTTGTCTATGCTGCATAGTGAATCACCTCACAACTTAACAGGTTAAATTCTTTCTCACGGTTTCCAAGGGTCGAGAATCTCACAGTAACTAACCTGGATGGCTCTGCATTAGGATCTCTCATTAGGTTGTGGTCAAGGGGTCATGCAGTGCGGCAGTTATCTGATGGCTTGACTGTGGCTAAGGGTCTACTTCTAAGCTCACTCCCATGGCTTTTTGCAGGAGCCTTCAGTATCCCATCATGTAGGCCTTTCGTCCACAGGGCTGCCCACAGCATGGTATCTGGTTTCCTCCAGAGTGAGTGACCAGGCAGAAAGAGAAAGCCAAGACTGAGGCCCCAATGTCTTTTGTAACCTAACCTCAGAAGTTATATATCATGACTTCTGCCTCATTGTATTGGGTCACACTGACCAATCCTACTACAGCAGGAGGAGGAGAAGGAGACCACACGGGATTGGGTGTCAACTGTCTTTCTAACATCTATGATACATGCAGAGTACTTATAAAAATTCAGATATATCCCTCTGTCCTGCCCTGACCCACCATTATCTAGAGGGGAAAACGTAGCTGGAATAGGATGTATTTATGGATGCCTGTTTATATGACATGTGATTTTAAATGACTGATAAAAAGGCAAATTTAAACAGAGGCCATTTTACTTAAGAAAACCAGTTGCATCTCATTCTTCCTTTTGCAAAGCTTCTGGCAGCTCTTCAGTGTGTAAGCTCATCCAGGCTCCGCTGGGCGGTTGTCTGGGAGGAGCAGGAAGGACTTAAAGTCCAGTCATTTACAAAGCTGTTAATGATCTTGTTTGTGCACTGTGGTTTGGCTATCATTGCCTTATTTTGAAGAAAGGAAAAAATTATCACATAATAAACCAATAAAGCAGTTATTAAATATTCAGTCAGAACACGTAAACAAGTTATTGCTTTGGAATGTAGCTAAAGGAAAAAAATTTATTTTTAAGTATACCCTTCTTTCCTTCAAGGCTGAGAAATCCACAGAAGGAGAAGATAGAGCTTAGCCAATGTTTTCCTGAATTTTAACTGCCTATGATAGATGTGCCCATATATTCCTCACATAGCTGTTATTAACTAGCTATGTGAATTAGGGCATGTCGCTTATCCTCAGTGAGTCTCATTTTCCTTATCTGTAAAAATGGGGTTCAAATAACAGGTGCAGGAGTCCTCATTTATTTTGCGCACATGCATACCATGCATTGACACATATCCATGCTAATCGTCAGAAAATCTTCCAAGTGAGACTAACAGGGTAAACAACTCAGATGAATGCAAGTTCCCCAAAGCCATTTAAAGACATTATCCTAAGAGTACTGGGGAATCACCAAAGTGTTTCAAACAAGTCAGTGATTTCCCTGGGTTTGTATTTAAGAAGGATTCCCCTGGTTACATTGTGGCAGGGCCAAAGAACTGTTGAGAGAATATTGCGGTAAACCCAGGCAAGAGCTGATGAGAACTTGAACTAGGGGAGTGATCAAAAGGAAAAAAAAAAAAAAGAGAGAGAAGTAAACATATTCAAGATATATTTTAAAATGTAAGCATACTGAAATGTATATCATGTGGAAATAAGACAATATTTGATAGGAAACATGGGGGAGCAGAGAGCAGAGAGGTGAGAGACTGAAAAGAGAAGTACAATGCCTAGGTCCCTGACTTAGAGCAGGCAGAATAAATAGAGGTAAATAGAGGCACCTTCCACTGAGAAAACACGAGAACAGAAGTGGATTTGGAGTAAATGACCAATTCCATTTTAAATACTTTGAATCCTAAAGTATTAGGTTGTCTCTTAAGTGTTAGTTTCATGCAAAAGTAATTATGGTTTGGCCATTATCGCTACCACTCCATCAAAACTACCATTATCCCTACCATGCCCAACACTGATGGGCACCTACATTGATTTTATATCTTTGCTATTGTGAATAGTGCTGCAATGAGCATGTGAGTTCATGTGTCTTTTTAGTAAAATGATTTTTTTATAAATATACCCAGTAATGGGATTGCTGGGTTGAATAGCAGTTCTGTTTTAAGTTCTTTGAGAAATCTCCAAACGGCTTTCCACAGTGGCTCAACTAATTTACATTACCAGTGTCTAAGCATTCCTTTTTCTCTGCAGCTTCACCAGCATGTTGTTTTTAGACTTTTTAATTATAGCCATTCTGACTGCTATGAACTGGCATCTCATTGTGAGATGGTTTTGATTTAAATTTTCCTGATTATTAGTAATGTGGAACTTTATATATATTTGTTGGCTGCTTATATATCAAGACAGGGTTTTGGAACTGAAATGCATATTTGAGGATTATAAGCATACAGAGAATAATTGACACCAGGGAAGGGAATTAATTCTCCCAAGGAAAACGCATTGACTTACATGAAAAGGGGTCTAGGATTGAACACCATGCTGAGAAACAACATCTAGATGATGGATGGGGAGGAAGCAAGAATTCAGTCAGGACATTGAAGTTTCTCCTGAAATGAAGGAAGAAAACCAGGATAGTGCCATGCAAAGGAGGTGTTTCAAAGAGGAGGAAGAGATTGGCAGTGCCAAAGGCGACTGAGATGTCAAAGAAGATGAAAGAAATAAAGATATCCTGGGTGGCCTTGGTTACAGTAGTTTTGGTGGAATGGGAGAGATGGAAGTCACATTCTATAGGTTCAGAAGAAAAGGGAGATGAGAAAGGGTAAGGAGTGAATGTTTGAGTGCAGCAAAGACCTAGAAAAGATACAGAGTAAGGGGAGCATTTTTTAGAATAAAAGAGATTTGAGCACTCCTTTCATTTATTCATTCATTTGCTCAAGAAATCTTTACAGATGGTCTACATAAATGCAGGCACTGTTCTAGAGGCTAAATATAAAACATATTTAAATGCTAATGGGAGGATCTAGTAAAAAAAAGGAAAGGTGGAAGAAGGATGTAAGAAAAAAAGAGGAAAGTAAAAGGAGAATCTTGTGAAGGTCAGAAGAGATCTTGAGCATAGGTAGAGGAATTAGCCTTAACGTCAAGAAAAAGGACAATCTCTTATCTGAGCAACAGAAAGAAGACAAAGGCTATGGGTGCAAATATAAGTAAATGTGTAAGTAATGAAGCTATTATCTCCATTTTACATATGAAGCCAGTACTCAAAAAAAATAGATCAAAGTCCATAATCTTTCCCACTCTCTGGGCCAGATAAAGATTATTAGCAGGAAAATTACCTAGTGCCCACACAGAGTAGTATAATAGTTTGCTAGGGAGGGCCATGTTGGTAAGGAGTGATCTTATATCTGTTAGAGGATGCTGTCTTCTTCCACAAGTATGGCAACAATTTCTTTGACAAGCTACTCACTTAAAAGCTGGATTTACCTAGCACTACATTTCTATTTATTTCCATTATATTTCAGCTCACCTTCTAGATTAGTATGCTTGGCACTTCTTGGCTGGACCTCCCCTTAACCTGCTCTTCCTTTATCAGTGGTTCTCAACCCTGCAGCCGAATTACCTGCAGAGTTTTCTAAATGTCTACATGCCATTAGTCCACCCCTAGGGATTCGGATTCTAGAGTCCAGAAGTGAGGCCTAAAAATATATATTTTTAAAAGTTCACAAGTGATGTTGATGTCCCACCAGAGTTGAGGATCACCATTATACTGCCTTATTAGATGGTTTCTCTAATCCCCTAGCTCTAATATTATTTGTGCTACTACTCTGGCTACTTTCTAAAAGTGTTATTTTGCTTCTTGTTTTTTACAGAAGACATAGATGAAAATCTCTTGTTTTGAATGAAGATTTTAAAGAACTCAACTTTCCAGCATCCTCCTCTGTTCTAACCACTTCAGAAATATATGCAGCTGTAATACTTGTAGATTTATATTTAGCAAAATGTTTGCATGGATGACAAGACAATGAGAGTAATTGCTTGATAACAACTTATGCACCAGGTATTTAACATTAACTTTGGAAACAAAAATGCAAAATTAAGTAAAGTCAATATATGCAAAATACTGTACATTGTGAACAGAAGTTTAATTCATAGTAATTTCACTCTCTGCATCGACTTATGAGATAATTAATGATAAAACTATTAACGATAAAAATAATGCATTTGTATTGTTCATAATATCATATGCACTTCAAGAAAATGGAATGCTACTCTTGTGGTTTACGTGTATTATTTTCAATATCTTAATACCCTAATAAACAGTCCATAAAAATCCAAATGCTTAGTCAAGTGTATTTCCAGTTATAATTTAGACAATCAAATGTGAAAGATCAACCCAAGACTCACACTTCATGTCAAATTATAATTGTGCTTCCTAAACCCTACTACTTTAAGTGTGTGTATATGTGCGTGTGTGTGTGTGCGCGTGTGTGTGTGGTTGAGGAAAAAGTGTGAGACACCTCTTACAGGAAACAATACTCAGTGGTAAGAGCTGCTCATTAATGTCCTTCATCATTATGTAAGTTTAAACAGAATAAAAATAAATTCAAGTGCTTTTTTACCAAATTTGATTTAAAATGTAGAACAAGCTGGCTGGGCGCGGTGGCTCAAGCCTGTAATCCCAGCACTTTGGGAGGCCGAGACGGGCGGATCACGAGGTCAGGAGATGGAGACCATCCTGGCTAACACTGTGAAACCCCGTCTCTACTAAAAAAAAATACAAAAAATTAGCCGGGTGAGATGGCGGGCGCCTGTAGTCCCAGCTACTCGGGAGGCTGAGGCGAGAGAATGGCGTAAACCCGGGAGGCGGAGCTTGCAGTGAGCTGAGATCTGGCCACTGCACTCCAGCCTGGGCGACAGAGCGAGACTCCGTCTCAAAAAAAAAAAAAAAGAACAAGCTGGGTGCAGAGGCTCACAACTATAATCTCAACACCTTGGGAGGCCAAGGTGGTGGATTCCTTGAGCTCAGGAGTTCAAGACCAGCCTAGGCAACATGGAGAAACCCTGTCTCTACAAAAACTTAAAAAAATAGCCAGGCGTAGTGGCATGCACCTGTTGTCCCAGCTACTTGGCAGACTGAGGTAGGAGAATTGCTTGAGACCAGTAGGTCGAGGCTGCAGTGAGCTGATATTGTGCCACTGCACTCCAGCCTGGGTGACAGGACAAGGTCCTGTCTCAAAAAATAAATAAATGAAAATAAAATGTGAAGATTATGCACTGCTTGATCCAACTAATTCTAACTTTATGTGCAGTTGAGCATGTGTGCTGGGGAGGAGGACAGCCCTGCAAAAATTTCTACATATTCATTGCCTCAAAATTAAAAAATGTAAGGGTAAAACAGGAAGAGGGCCATAAAGCGTCTTGATGTCCAATGTAGAAAGAGATTAAATATTATTAATGTAAACTGATAGTGAAAAAACCTGTCATAAGCAAAAATTTGTGTTTTTATTTGGGCTCTTCTTTGGTAGCTATTACAGTAAAAGCTAGGTCACAAAAATATGACATCATAATATAGTTTTGCAAGTTCTGAAGTAAGGCAATAAAAGAACATGTCACCCACTTTATTTGACTATTTGAAAGAAAATGGTTTTTCACATATTTTTCTAGATGAAATGAAAGATATCAACACAATTATCTTTTACTATTTTTTCAAATAATCAAAAATTTGTTGTTGTTGTTACAGACCTTATCTGTGATAGTCACTGAGCGAACATACCCCTAGGAATTTTATCTGAAAGATACTTACAGAATAGTTTATTTTTTATCAGAGTAATCTTCTTTATTTCAAAATTGTATTCATTGTCTCTTTTCATAGCTCAATAAATTACTTATTCTTTTGTGAGACAGAGTCTTGCTCTGTCACCCAGGCTGGAGTGCAGTGGCACAATCTCAGCTCACTGCAACCTCTGCCTCCCAGGTTCAAGCAATTCTCCTGCCTCAACCTCCTGAGTAGCTGAGATTACAGGCGCGTGCCACCACACCGGCTTATTTTTGTATTTTTAGTAGAAATGGGGTTTCACCATGTTGGTCAGGCTGGTCTCGAACTCCTGACCTCGTGATCCGCCCACCTCGGCCTCGCAAAGTGCTGGGATTACAGGCGTGAGCCACTGCACCTGGCCAATTATCTTATTCTTAACTAGAACTATATCATACTATGTCCTTTCTAAATAATTAAGTTCAATTTGATTAATCAAAATCTAATTAAGTATTATTTGTAATTTTTTCCAACTACAGAAATAATTTTAGAAACTATTCCAAATTTCAGAACATTTTTATATGAAGCTGAAAAGGTCTTAGCTAATTACAAACTAGGTTGTTGGGAACAGTGAAGTCGTATTCAGAGGTATTAATTAGGCCTGAATTATCTTTTACCCTCAGACAACTTTCAAAAATATTTTAGAATAGTGAAAAGCGACCTTAACATCAAGGTAAGGACACCACCTCAATATCTACTAAAAAAAATTATTTGAAAATAATATTCATTTTGAAATGAAAAATATTGAATACTAGAAATTTTCAAACCTTAAAATTTCTGTATCATTTAAGGCTCTCACATGTACAGCTAGCTCATTTATAGAGACACATTAAAATTCTTGGTGGTCACAATTTTTAATTGTGGGTTATTTGTGATAAAGACATACTCTAATCCCAACCTAGGAGATGAAGTTATTTTCTCAGTAATCAGTCTGTAAGTCTACCTCTGTGTAATTGACATATTTTGGAAGTTGGAGATCCTGGTGTGAACACAATTATTCAGTTTAGCTTTGAATTTTGTGACTCATATTGCCCGTAACCATAAAGGCATTAGTAACATGGCTTAAATACTAGATGGGCATAGAGATTCTAGACAATCACACTGCTCCTTGAATTTGCTGCTCCAAGAGCCACTGAAGCAAAGGTAATTGAAGAGATATATAGTATAATTTGGACTGATTCTACTGCACTAGATAAAAGAATGTAACATATTCTTGTATTGGGTAATTTAACGATTTCTAATAGGTCCACTTCTAAAAAGAAGAAAGACATTAAAGTGTTTGAATCCAGAAGGAATAAAAATACAAAGAAAAAACATGAAAAAGGAAAAGAAGGGAAATAAGTTGCCTAAATTCAGGCAAAGTAGCACTAAGATAAATCAGGGTTGAGTTTTAAATCTATAACAGCTGAAGTGTGATTTATAGATGCAGATATAGATATAACTTGCCTCAAATGCTGGAGATAAGTCTTGATAAGAATATGATGAAGTTGTTTTTCTTTCAAAATCCAGTTCCAGAGTACTGATTTGGTTTGAAACTCACAAGGTAAGTTAATTTGAATTAAACGTGATTTTTAAAACATAAAAATGCCTCCTTTCAGAACCAACGGACCAATAAAAGGTCAGTTGATTTGCTTTATTGAATCTGCATTTACTCATATTGTGCTGATTTTCTACCAACCCATTACATCTTACAAAATTTTTCCCATACAATTTCCTTCCCGAGAACTATAACTGGCAATAACAGCAACCAGACTATATGAAGGCCTGGTAGGTCTCACAGAGGTACAAGCTTCAGGTGGATTTATTTCTGTATTACATGAAAACTTTCCTCTCATTTTAGCCAGTAGTGATCAATTCCTAATAATAAGCACGATGCAACACTGGTGTTTAAAGATTTGTGAGTAGAATTGAGCACAGTGGCTCATACCTGTAATCCCAGCACTTTGGAAGGCTGTGGTGGGAAGGTTGCTTGAGGCCAGAAGTTCAAGACCAGCCTTGCAACAGGGGGGCAACATAGCAAGACCCCATCTCTAAGGAGATTTTTTAAAAATTAGCCAAGTGTGGTGGCACACACCTGTAGTCCTAGCTCCTTGGGAGACTGAGGCAGAAGGATCACTTGAGCCCAGCAGTTCGAGGGTACAGGAGGCTATGATTGTGCCACTGCACTCCAGCATGGGTGACAGAGCAAGACCCTGTCTCGAAAAAAAGAAAAAAGAAAGATTTGTGTGTAAAGATCACAAACTCAACTTCAGGGACCAAACATGTACAGTGTATAGGCTGAACTGTAACTTTATAAGAAAGTAGAACGTAATGGGCTATTTTGGGAGCTAAACAGTGCATGTCTTGTTTAAGGAATTCAAAGCTTTGAAAAACACTCTTGTAGGTTTACAAAACCGATGTTTGGAGGCAGGATTTATCTGGACCACTATTTCAACACCTCTAACTAATCTACCTATTTACAATAGGAATAGGACTTAAATAGAAAAAAACTCAAAATGATCTTCTGCCCCTTCAATTCCAGGCTTGACCTTTAGAATGAAATTTCTCATCTTGGCTGGCCTTTTGAGCACTGCCACTGCTCTGCCCATCCCCGTGAGTACACCCTCCTCAGTTGCTGACTCAATTTCAGATTTAGAGTCATCGCATTTCTGGGCTAGAAAGCGGGTCTTATCTTTTCATTTCACAAAAGAGGAAAGTGGAATCCAGGAAAGTCATAGAACTAGGAGTTCACCACTCTTTGTCAGCCCAAGACTCTGCCCAGGAAAAATCTCAGCTCCATATGCCATGTGCTAGCTGTGTGACCTTGAACTAACCCATGGTTTCCTTGTCTATGAAATGAGTCCTAGGAACACCTCAGAGTTGCATGGAGATAATTTTTTTAATGCATCTGAAGCAGGAAGGGTCCTATCTGAAAGACAGGATGTTCTGAATAAACTCAGTGATACAGAACAAATATTCTGCAGTGATCCAAGTCTAAATTAAGCAGTTTGAATTGAGTTTCATTTGTGATGCCCTTGCCCCAAACCATCTCATGTTTTCTTAAAAGGCTGTTACGTGGAAATGCTCTGACACCAGAGGACTATCTACTTCATTGTAGATTTGATTTTAAAGAAGGAAATATTTAAGATAACTTACATCGATTGCTGAAATATGAATGTAGTAACAACTTATGCCTGAATAATATTTGAGGGATCATACAGACACATCTTTAAAAGTCCAATTTCTGAAAACTAGGTTTGGATAAAAAGCTACATTCATCTATAGTGCCCTTGATAACAAACCTAATTTGTTTCTTTAGACCACAATCCTTTTTGCAAAGCTGACAAGTGTCATGGTCTAAAATTCAAACAATTTGTATTGCCTGTTTCTTTATGCTGATGGGAATGTTGCAGTACACATATTTCATTAATTCTAACACGTAGTTTTTGGTATTTTAGCAGCTCTGAAATTCAGCTGTGTCTTACAAACATAATGTGGTAAAGTGTCATGGCACCTTAACAGCAGTGCTTTTCTTTTATGGTAATTTATAAAATAATGGTGCTTCTGACAATGATAGCCTCTAAGAATATATGAAATACTGTAATCCCAGAACATCATTAACTTCACCTATATAGACATTTTGTCATCAAAATGACTATATACAAATGAGATCCACTGAGTCTAACCTGTGTTTACTAGTCTGAATATGAGGGCACCCCATAGGCAAGAAACTCCCCTGCACACTTTGTAACAAAGGAGCTTTTGAAGAAGTGAGGGAGCTTTCAAAATTTGTGTTTGGGATGCAGAACTTAAATGTACATTTCCACACTCCCTTCACTTTGAATTTATAACTACTGAGAACTAAATCAAGAACACTATTCATTCAAAGATTTACAAAAGGAGATATTCACGTAATATGGAATTAATCTTAAGAAATGTAAATAAAAGTATTCTTTGGATATAAATTTAAAAGCAAAAAGCACTTGGTCTTCCAAATCATTGCACAAAATTAAACATTTTCCTATTAGATATCCAACTGCTTTTTATTTCAGAAGTGAAGTTACATTACTGACGGGTATAACGCTCCATAGTAGCTTATTACCTATTCTCCTTTAGAACAAAACCTCTCTTTAGTGAATAACGTATTGCCATATCCTGCTTTACCTTGTTGCTGTTATTGTTTTGCAAGCTTGAACAATATGCTGAAAATTCCAGTGAACAGGTAAACTTCTAGTTGTATTTTTAAATAATGCATTCATCATTTTAAAAGTTTGCCATTGTCTGAAATGACTGACATTCTGTTTCTTTTTAGAGATTTATCTTCTACCCACCACAAGTACCACCATTTTTCCCTCAGGTCCCATTTCCCCTACCTCCACAACCGCCCCTGGTAAGCATGGGTTTGGGGAATCTGAAATAGCTGAAAGGATTTATTAGTTGGATGGTGGTTATGAAACTTTCCAAATTTTGAAAATGAGACTTTAGGCAGTCCGCAGGAATCAGCTATTCAAACTTCTCTCCCGTATAGCTTATAATGGAATGTGACAAGGGGCTAGCAAATTTCCCTCCAAATCTTCAGTGCCCTCTCCCAGTGTTTCTCTGCACTTACTATTAAAAAGGTGTTTGTGCTGAATTACTCTGACTGTTAGGAGCTTATTCTTTATGAAGAGAATACTTCTTTCTATAAAATCCATTCTTTTGCTTTTTCTAATTCACCTTGTTGCTTTCTTTCTCTAAAAAGATTTTTTTCCCAGCTGTCTATAACTTTTTCCCAAGTTCAAGCAAAATAGTTATTTTGCTTTTCTGTTTGGACCCTCTCCAATCTCTCCTAATATCTGGATTCTTAAAACTTTTCAATAAAGTTTGGAACAATGCTAAATACACAATAGAGTTGCCTGTATTCTATATATATCACTTTTGTAAGTAGACTTCATTATAGAGTCAACGGTGAGTGCTTGAGATTCAAACAGCATAAGTTCAGATCTGATGAGGAAGAGCGATTCATAAAGGGAAACTACAATGCAATTTGCTAAGTATTTCGAGGCACAAATACAAAGCTACGGATCAAAGACTTCAGAGAAGACAATATCTGAACCAGGTCTTAAAGGAAGACAAATGGACGAAACATTTCAGACAGAGGAACAGCAAGTGCATGGGTGCAGACTTGAAAAGCACAAGGCAATTTGGGGGTAGAAAATTATTTTAGTCTAAAATAATGATGCTGCAACACAGATTGGGGCCTTGTTAAATTTGGATAAGTATTTAAGTAATTATTTTTTTCTTTAAAAATCACATACATTTTAAAACTTCACATACCCCTTATTTACAGACAAGGGCCTCACTATGTTACCCAGGCTGGTCTCAAACTCCTGGGCTCAAGTGATCCTCCCACCTCCCATAGGCTCCCCAGTAGCTGGGATTACAGGTGTATACCACCACGCCCAGCTCACAAACATTTTAAAACTGCATCTTGCTTAATATCGTCTGATCCCCTAAATATTTTTAAATATACAAACATGATTTTGCATAACTGTTTTTATATCTAAATACAATAAACACCTTCCCTTTGCTTGCATTTAATTTCAAACTGTGTTTCTCTCAACTTTTAGAAATTTGTCACTAAACTTAGTCCTCAACAGAACATTTATTCTCCTTTACTGTTTTTACTAGTTCTGGTTGAATCCTAGCTGTTAAATTCTAAATATTATACTTGCACTTATAATTAATTGCTAATTATTTTGGTTCTCGTCAGGACTAGGTGCATTGTTTCCCTATTGTTTGCTAAAATTTGTTAAGTTTTTTTGTTTTTGTTTTTGTTTTTGTTTTCGTTTTCGACACAGTCTCGCTCTGTTGCCCAGGCTGGAGTACAGTGGTGCAATCTCAGCTCACAACCTCCGCCTCCCAGGTTCAAGCAATTCTCCTGCCTCAGCAGCCTCCCCTGTAGCCACCATGCCTGGCTAATTTCTGTGTTTTTAGTACAGATGGGTTTCACCATGTTGGTCAGGCTGAGCAAACTCACTCCTGACCCCAA
The DNA here is from genome assembly GCF_009764315.1 of Trachypithecus francoisi. Taxonomy (NCBI): domain Eukaryota; kingdom Metazoa; phylum Chordata; class Mammalia; order Primates; family Cercopithecidae; genus Trachypithecus; species Trachypithecus francoisi. The sequence goes on from NW_022681454.1 coordinate 45,436,046, forward strand.
GTGATCTGCCCACCTCGGCCTCCGAAAGTGCTAGGATTACAGGCATGAGTGACCGCGCCCGACAAGATTTATTTTAAACTGAGGCAAAATCCTGGAGTCTTGGTTTATAATTAGAACTTAAGAATCGCTGTTAACATTTAAATTTAAATTTATTTAAATCTATGTGACAATTAAAAGAATCACTATTCTGTGAAATGGAAACTCTTCCTACCACCAGATGGCAGACTAGTATCTTAAAAGCAAGCAAAGAAAGTAACCTTACTGTAGGGAAAGTGGTAGATTTGTAAAAACTATCAACACGTACATAAGACAGATTCCTGGGCTTTAAGTTAGACAAATAAAGAAAAACAACCATACCTTTTGAAAAAAAAAATTATATTGGACCCACTAGTTTCTAATCTCCACCAAACAGAAGGTGAGCTCTCCAAGTGTCATTTACTGCTATCCCTAAATCCCAGATATAGAATAATTGCTCAGTAAATATTGTAGGGATGGATGGATAGATGGATGCAAGGACGAGTGAATGTACGAATAACTGAGAAAAAGCAAGAGAAAGTGTTCACAGTTTCGTTCACAATTTACTTTTTTTTCTTTTTGTAGACTTCTATTCCTTTTCCTTACAATCCAAATCAGGTAGTTATACTTAAAGCTTCCTTAGGAAATACTTAAACTAATACAAAACAAAAACTTGAAAATTCTTTACATTTAATTGTGGAGAAATTTGATACCAATAACTATGTGCTAACATTCTCTTTGGGGGACCATTAGTTATTGATATTTTGATTTCAGTAATTTAATATACAAATTTCACATATCCTTGAAAACTGAACTACCTAAGACCTGAAACTTTCTTTATTTGTGTGGAATAAACCCAGGGACCAACCAGTAGAAAAAGCATTTAATTTGAAGTTAAATGATCTAGAGATGTAAGCTCCATGTCTGCCTTTTAATGCTTTGGAATTTTCTTTAACTCCTTTGACCCTTATCCTCTTCTAGAATATAAAACAGTGACAACAGATGATTTACAAAGTCCATTTCACCACTAAAATTTTATGCTCACATTTGTCATTAGTGGGGGTAAAATGCATTCTTATTGAAATGTAATCTATCCCAGAAGCATTTGAAATAGATTTAAGGTTAGTCATGGTATAAAGGAATTGCTCAAATTTTACTTTTGAAAAGATTTTACTGAATTCATGATAAACACATAAGATGAGGCTGATTCAGTAACATACAAAAAAGTTATGTATATTTCAGCATGTTAACTCCAAGTAATAATATCCCTATTATGATTTTCTGTTTCTGAGACTGAGCCTCGCTCTGTCACCCAAGCTGGAGTGCAGTGGTGCAATTGCAGCTTACTACAACTTTCACCTCCCAGGTACAAGCGATTCTTCAGCCTCAGCCTCCTGAGTAGCTGGGACTACAGGGACGCACTACCACACTGGGCTAATTTTTGTGTTTTCTGTAGAGATGGGGTTTCATCACGTTGCCCATGCTGGTCTTGAACTCCTGGACTCAAGTGACCCGCCTGCCTTGGCCTCCCAAAGTGCTGTATTACAGGAGTGAGCCACCATGCCCAGAACACTTATTACAATTATAGGAAGTAACATTATTAAAGTTTTCTTTCAGAAAGAGGTGATCCCAAAATACAATCTTTTTCAAACCCAATAAGCACAGGTTTAATAACCTTTCCAAGAAGTCCCAGCTATGTTTGGAGCCCACAACAGAAAATATGGACTATATGTTTCCAGAGATAGGTTTGGGGGGGTACTTAAAATATTAGTGAATTTTAATCTTAGTAATTGAACTTCAGAAATGATGAGAATTCTAAAAAGTATGCTTTCATTTACCAAGCTAATATACAATATATAAGATACAAAAGTAGATGAAATGCTGAATTACAATTCCTTATTTAACTGTTTGCTTTATTCTAGGTCCTCACACCTAATGATCTTATCGCGGTAAATATATTCTGCCCTGTTATTCTATAAAGTCCATATAAATACTACATTCAACCCCTCTCAATGGTCCTAATTAAGGTAGGGAGCAGGGAAAGGCACCCTAACAGAACAAATACTACCTGAAGGCATTGTTCGTGCCTAAGATCTGTCACTGTTGGGACAGTGTTTAGCTTAAATATTACTGCATACATTCTGAGACAGACAGCTCAACAAGTAAAGAGATTAACCTTTTAGACCGAGTAGTCAATTTCTTGAGCAAGCTGCCAGAATCTTAAAACAGGACCATGTGGACGCTACAAAGCAATTTTCCAGTAAAACTGCTTGTGTAAGCAAGTTCTCAAAACAAAGTATTCATAGTTGTCCTACAATTTTAGTTCAAGTATCATTCACACAGGGAATCTGAATCATTTATGAAAGATGGGACTTGTATGGAAGTGTACACAGAGGGTTTCTTAACCATTCAAATAAATTTTCTAACTTTCAAATATGGTGAATACCATTACAAAGTTGTAGAAAGAAGAAAATATTTCTGTGAATTAAAGGTATTTAAATCTAGATACTGGGTCATTTTAAAATCTTGTATCATATAAATAATATACTAAGCAATAAAATGGAATTTTTCAGTAAAATAGATTTTCATATACTAAGTATATTAACTTGCATAGGTAGTAAGTTAAATGTAGGTTTAAAAATAAACCTGTTGACAGCACTGATCATCGATTTTTCTTCCTTCACAGTTACTCATTGCTATTTTGAACCAACTAGGGGTAAGGCTCTATTTTTATGCTATAATAAACTACACATTTACTTAATAAAGACAATATCTTACTAAATTTTTATTTTTTTTTTTTACTTTTAGAACTTCTTTGGGGTAAGATTTTATTTCCATGACTAAATTGATAAAAGTAAGTTACATTCAATGCCAGGAAAGGTAAGAAAAACTCTTTGTAACTATAAAAATATACGAGAGTCAACCCCAACTAATCTACCAAACTAGAACTCATGAGTTATAAACTCGTTTCCTCCAAAATCTTTACATCAAAATTTTTGCCAGTCTAAAAAGGTATTTTTTAATAATGTCCATGATATTTCACAAAATTTAAGTTTATAGGCATATATGCAATATGAAATTTCAACAACAAAGTTTGCTTCAGGCTTTTTTTTTTTTTTAGAAGGAGTCTTGCTCTGTCACCCAGGCTGGAGTGCAGCAGCGCGATCTCAGCTCACTGCAACCTCCACCTCCCAGGCTCAAGCGATTCTCCTGCCTCAGCCTTTCTAGTAGCTGGGATTACAAGCATGTGCCACCACACCCATCTAATTCTTACATTTTTAGTAGAAACGGGGTTTCACCATGTTGGCCAGGCTGGTCTCAAACTCCTGACCTCAAGAGATCCGCCTGCCTTGGCCTCCCAAAGTCCTGGGATTACAGGCATGAGCCACTGTGCTCAGCCTTTCAGGCTTATTTTTGTCTTATAGGCAATTCATCGTAAATAACGAGAAAAGCCTACTGTAAAATTGCCACACCTAGAAGTGGACTGATCTCAAGGCAAGGTAACACATCTTAACAGAAAGCATTAACTTGCTTGATACAAAGGTTACAAACTTTGACTTTTACTTTGACTTTCACTGAAGTTTGCTTTCAAGCAAAATACATACCAAAAAAAGAAAAAGAAAAGAAAAATATGAAGACCAAAAAGGCATAATCCCTTTTGCTGTTTTAATATTTTTAAGAAACAGGATCTTGCTATGTTGTCCTGGCTGGACTGCAGTGGATATTCCAGGCCCAATCATAGTGTATTACAGCCTTGGAGAAAGAAACTGGATTTCCACCCAACTGCTTCTCTCCTAACAAGTTTCACTGTCCTGAAGTGCTTATTTAGTACCTTTTACCATTTCAAACACGTTTATCAGGCTATCTGAGGCCAAGTGGGAGAGATTAAGCTCTACGCTATCAACAGTTAAGGATTCAATTTATCAGCATTTAACGGTTCCACATTATTTTCCATCTCCAACATACACGATTATACCAATATTAACACACCAGCAATACAATAACCATAAAATGGGAGGCATGGGTGAAGAAGGAATTGTGGTGAAAATATCTTCATATAATAAATTATAACTATAATCTGTATTATCTATTTTGACAGAAATAATTCTCCCACTACTATGCCGGAAGTTACATATGGTTAGTAAAATCTCCAGATTCTTTCAAGCATTTATATCCTTTTAAATATTTTTATCAAGAGTTTAATTGCCTCTGATTGTGTCCACAACGGTAAATTAATATGATGAAAACAGGTGTAAACAAGACCAATTAATTACAAATGCTTTCTTCAAAGGATGTATTTTAAAGTCAGTTTACTAAAACTCTGGAAATATTTTAGAAAATCACCATCACCAGAAGTCCTAAGCATAAGAAAACATACTGTTAAATAAGAGCCTCTCGAAGTGCTCAGAATTTTCAAGTTCTCCCTTTAGCCACCAAATATTTAGTTTTTAAAGTAGTTATGATCTTAAGGAAGCTTTGCATATCCTTCTATTTGAGTTTGAAATGCTTTCAAAAGCTCAAGAACACCTGCTGACAAAACAAATACTGACTGTGGCCCTTTATCCTTAGGTTATTATCAAATAAACTATCTTTGGGGCAAAATTACACAAACAACTTCAACAATGCTAGCCAAATCAGCTGTGGCCCTCACATTTCAAGTCACAAATCACAAGTGCAATACTATGAATAACATGAGTACTGTTTCTGTAACACATAATCTTCCAAGCTGCATACTTAAACAATAAATCATAAAAGACTCTTAACCTTAGTAGGGAATACAATAGACAGAATAGGTTTGCAAACCAGTCAGACTGTGATTCAAATCCCAGCTCTACTAGCAAATAAAACCATGGGCAACCTTTCTAAATATCAATGTATTCATTTGTGAAATGGCAATACTATTACCTAACAGGGTGTGGTGAGAATTAAGTAATATAATACAGATACTCAGTAAATGGCATATATTATTTATTTTACTAAATGTCTCTAAAATAAAAAGCATTCATTTTACATAAGACATAAGGAAAATAAATATGAGAGGAATATTACCTAGTGATACAGCAGAAAGATCTTCCTCTAGGAATATCTGAAACTAACATTTTAATTTTTTTCCCTATTATAGACGGTGCTGGATATTTACAGTTATCAGAAGATTATCTACTTCTATCTTATCTATAGTTGATGGTAGTTTTATAATTTTGCATACTTTGTACCTGTTCCAGTGAAAACTCCAAAAAACCATAAAGAATTTATCTAGACCATGGGCTTTAGTCATACTTTAAATAAACCTTTAATATAACCAAATGTCTTTATTAATAGCAGTTCAAATGTATCAAAACTATTAAACAGGCTGGGAATGGTGGCTCACACCTGTAATCCCAACACTTTGGGAGGCTGAGGTGGGAGGAGCTCTTGGGCCCAGGAGTTCAAGACCAGCCTGGGCAACATAGAGAAATCCCAGACTCAACAAAAAAAAATTTTTAATTAGTTGGGTGTGGTGGTGCATACATGTGGCCCCAACTAATTGGGAGGCTGAGGTGGAAGGACTGCTTGGGCCCAGGAGGTTGAGGCTGCAGTGAGCCATCAGTGAGCCAGTGGTGCTATCATGGGCAACAGAGTGAGACCCTGTCTCAAAATACTATGAAACACAAGTAAATGCCAACATTTTCAGAAATTGCTCAAACAGTTAAAAGAGCTTTTGTAAGCAGCTTCAATTTTGGAGAACTCTATTCAGTGATAGGAAGCAGCAGTTTCTTCCTGCCAAATGGTGAAAGTAGAAGCCGACTTCCATGCAGGAAGACCATCTAACCTCTTGAGCAGGTCATCCTCATCAAGTATTAATCCCTTATTACTCACCGTAGGGACCAGGATTTTACAGCTATTTAGAAGTTAATACATACATACGCCCTATTTATAACTATTCCAGAAGGGCTGGAGGTATCCTGAAATCAAACATTCTAATGCATCTCAGGAAAACCTACAGTCATAACTGAGGGGAAAAAAAAGCCTCCTGTCAGTTCAATTCAGCTTTACCACCGAAAGTTCTGACATCAAATAAACAAAACAAAAAACAGAAAAACACTTTGTTTTACCTTAACCCTCTCTAGCTACAGAGTAGGCCTAATATCTTTTTCAAACATCTGAAGGAAAGAAAACAATCATGTCTCTCTCCCCTAAAGCTTTTCTTGAGATGCTCCAGTTGTAGCCCAACCCTACACAGGTTGACAGGAGCTCCTATCACAGGGCTTTCCAAAGGAGATCCTTAGCCAGAATGAGATAAACATGTCCACTAAGACAAGGTAGTACTACTTTTCTTTCCTCTTCCTTGCTTCCAAAAACCCCCAAAGCACTAACCCCCTCCTTTCCTCTGGGATTTATAACATTAACCATGCTTTTCTCAAAAACCTATTTCAATCTTCAACATTTCTTTCCTAATAAAAAACACTAACTCACAGAGACCTCCACCTCTGTTCCTGTTTTTACAGAACCAAAATAATTACTTATTATATATTGATCACATATTAAGATATTTTGGATATAATGGATTAAATTATTACAAACCATTTTACTTGTTTCTTATTTTTAATGCGACTACCAAGAAGTTTAAAATTCATATATGGCTAACATTTTCCTTTGTGTTTGTTTTGTTGTTAAGTACAGGGGTACATGTGCAGGCTTGCTACATAGGTAAACTTGTGTCATGAGGGCTTGTTGTACAGATTATTTCATCACCCAGGTATTAAGCCTAGTACCCATTAGTTATTTTTCCTCATCCTCTCCCTCCTCCCACCCTCCAGTAGGCCCCAGAATGTTGTTCCCTTGTCCATGTGTTCTCACCATTTAGCTCACTCACAAGAGAACATGCAGTGTTCTGCATCAGTTTGCTAAGGATAATGGCCTACAGCTCCATCCATGTCTTTTCAGAGGACATGATCTTATTCTTTTTTACGGCTGCATAGTATTCCATGGTGTATATATACCAAATTGTCTTTATCCAGTCTATCACCGATGAGCATTTAGGTTGATTTCATGTCTTTGCTATTGTGAATAGTGCAGCAGTGAACATATGCGTGAATATGTCTTTATAACAGAACAATTTATATTCTTTCGGGTATATACCCAGTAATGGGACTGCTGGGTCAAATCTTTAAATCTTGGACGACTCTCTACATTGTCTTCCACAATGGTGGGACCAATTTACACTCCCACTAACAGTGTATAAGCATTCCTTTTTCTCTACAACCTCACCAGCATCAGTAATTTTTTGTCCTGATTTCAATTCTTTTCCGAACATCCATTTTTAACTGATTTATAACATACAGTAGTTTCACTAGAGTAAAATGAACATATTGATTTAAATACTAACTTCCTGGACCTTTTTTAATTCAGAATTTTTGAAAATGAGAATATCAGCTCTTGTTCACTGATCCTGACCTCTATTGACTAGTGGCTGAAATTTCCTCTTAAACCTAACAATTCTAAAGTCAAGAAAACATAGTTTCCATTTTCAAAATTAGCTTCAACAAGATCATGTGAAGCAAATAATTTAAAGAAAAAGCAGATGAAACATTAAACTGTACATCCAGTGGTGGTACTCCGCCTAAAGGAGTTCGATGTGGCAGGAACATCCTTCAGGCCTCAGAAGATGGGGAGCGGGAGGGAAGGCATTGACAGACAAGAACTAGATGGAAAACAGAAGTTATAGCTGATCAAGAATTTATCTTTATTCTGATTATGATTCTTCAAAGAGCATTAGTTGCTTACATTTCATTTAAGTCATGCTTAAATACATACCAAATATGACTACTTATATTCCTTTTGACCAAAAAGCTGAAAATGTTGTGTTCTAGTTCATCTTACTCATTTTATTCTGATGTGAAACACTCTAAATCCAAATTGTTTTGAAAGTAAATAGGCCAAGTGGCCTACCCTACCCTTTTTATAGTGCAAATTCTGTGATACTGCCTTCTTTTCAGTATACGCTCCTCTGTGGGCCTTTGGCTTACACGGAGACCATCAGCTATAACCCATGGCAGTCAGCTTCAGAGTCCTCGCTCCAGTGTGCATCTCGTTTCTCAGCCACAAGTTTGATGAATTGAAAATGACTGGCATAAAGCTTCAGTTTATCATTGATGTCCACCCATTTCACTTTTCCAGCATCATCTCCAGCTTCTAGAGTAAGATTATCCATTATCTCACCTGGTTGCCAAAGAAAAACCATCACCAAGAAAAATTCATCTCTGTTTTAGCATATCTATATCGTCAAGTATTCTTACTTAAAATAATCTTAAATCATCATTTTACTAGCTGGCCAAGTGAATTAAAAACTAGACTATTCCATCCCTGGTCAGCAGAATGAATAAAAGGAAAAAAAACCAGACTATTCCAAAATGCCCAAATTTTAACAAAAACACACAATACAAAGACTTTTCTCTAAAAAGATTATCCTTAAAAAAGAGATTATATCATATGAATACAAAACCTTACATCAAAATCAATCCAAGAGGGATTAGAGATTAAATGTAAAAAAAAAAAAAAAAAACAAATTATTGGTGACTCCTTTTATAGTCTTAGGTGGAGTTTTCTAAGCATAACACCAAACCAAAAACCATAAAGTATGTTTAAGTCTTTAAGATATTTTAATAAATACAAGTATTTATAAATAGATTTATTGAAATATTTTAAATTAGGCCAGACACAGTGGCTCACACCTGTAATACAGTACTTTGGGAGACTGAGGCAGGTGGATCACCTAAGGTCAGGAGTTTGAGACCAGCCTGGCCAACAAGGTGAAACCCCATCTCTACTAAAAATACAAACATTAGCCAGGTGTGGTGGTACATGCCTGTAGTCCCAGCTTACTTGGGAGGCTGAGGCAGGAGAATCATTTGAATCCATGAGGCAGAGGTTGCAGTGAGCCAAGATCACACCACTGCACTCCAGCCTGGTGACAGGGTAAGACACCATCTCAAAAAAAAAAAAAAGAAAAGAAAAAGAAAAAAAATTAAATTTAAATTATCAAAAAAATAAATAAGTGCTCCCAATCACGGTTGGGAATAGGAATATAAAAGGCATATTTCTGTAGGCAATTTGACAATGTTTATCAAGAGCTTTTAAAAAGTAAGTATATAAATATAAGTATATATTATAAGTATATAAATATCAGAGTACATCTTGTGTACCAGACTCTGTATTAGGCACTGAAGATACAATAAGCCAGTAATTCCACTTTGAAGAATTTATTCTAATGAAATAAAGACAAGCCTATTAAAGTATTCAAGGCAACATTACTTAAATACTTTATTTTATTTTTATTTATTTATTTTTAGACAGAGTCTCGCTCTTGTTGACCACGCTGAAGTGCAGTGGTGCAATCACGGCTCACTGCAACCTCCACCTCCTGAGTTCAAGCGATTCTCCTGCCTCAGTCTCCCGAGTACCTGGGATTACAGGCACTCGCCACCATGCCCGGCTAATTTTTTTGTATTCTTGGTAGAAAGCACACTGCCATACCAAAAACTGGAGAGACAGGCAAATACAGAGACTCACAACTGACGAGGGAGAGAAGGCGACCACTGGAGTCAGCACCTAGTAGGAACACTTAAAGGGTAACGAACTGCTGAAAGCTGACCTTTGGACTAGCTTGAAAGATAAAATCTCCTAGGGGCTCACCCATACCAGTATGAAGGGGTGGCCTCCATTTTAGTGAGTTTTACCTCCAAGAAAGCCACTGGGTGAAGACTGGAGAAAAATCCTCTCTCCCTTCCAACATGGACAGGGGAAAGGTAACCATTTTGAAATACACCCAGATCACTCTGCCCTCAAGGAAGCCCTAAGCAACGTGAGGGAAAGGAAATACCCAACTCCACAATTTACCACCATATCTATCAATAGGGCTGTTTAATAAAAGGTGAAGAGAGCTGAAAGAAGGGCATGCTTCAGACCTTATTTAAGAAGTCTCCAGGGAAATCCAAAACTATAGGAAATTTTAGCCTCTGACACATACAACTACAGCAAACAACAAATACAGCCTAACTCCTAGCCAGATAAACATAAAACCTCACACTAAAGAACTATTTGCCTTAGTTCCCTTTACAAGATACATAGTGGTCAATTTTCAAAAAAGCACTACAGCCAGGTGCAGTGGCTCATGCCTGTAATCCCAGCACTTTGGGAGGCCAAGGTGGGTGGATCACCTGAAGTAAGGAGTTCAAGACCAGCCTGGCCAACATGATGAAACCCCATCTCTACTAAAAATACAAAAATTAGGCCGGGCGCGGTGGCTCAAGCCTGTAATCCCAGCACTTTGGGAGGCCGAGACAGGTGGATCACGAGGTCAGGAGATCGAGACCATCCTGGCGAACACTGTGAAACCCCGTCTCTACTAAAAAATACAAAAAACTAGCCGGGCGAGGTGGCGGGCGTCTGTAGTCCCAGCTACTCGGGAGGCTGAGGCAGGAGAATGGCGTGAACCCGGGAGGCGGAGCTTGCAGTGAGCTGAGATCCGGCCACTGCACTCCAGCCCCGGCGACAGAGCAAGACTCCGTCTCAAAAAAAAAAAAAAAAAAAAAAAATACAAAAATTAGCCAGGCATGGTGGTGCATGCCTGTAGTACCAGCTATTTGGGAGTCTGAAGCAGGAGAATCACCTGAACCCAAGAGGCAGAGGTTGCAGTGAGCCGAGATCATGCCACTGCACTCCAGCGTGGGCAACAGAGCAAGACTCCATCTCAGAGTTAAAAAAGAAAAAAAAAAAAAAAAGGCACTAAAAGCATGCTAAAAGGCAAAAAGCATAGCCTAAAGAAATCAAGCAAATATTAGAACCAAACTCAAATATGGCACAGATTTTGGAATTATCAAAACACAATTTTTTAAGTTTAAAGAGAGAAAAAGGGTAAAAACAGTGAACAACCTATAAACTCTATAATCAACCTCTGAAGGATCAGTTATTGTTTTTAATTCCAAAAATAAGTAGTTAACAAATTTATCAGTACTAAAGTTGTACAGACCTGCTTCTAATTTACATCTGCATATTTCTTCTAATATACCTCAGTGGAAATACAGAAGCAATGGAAAATGGCCCCAGGAGTTTCCTCCAAGTTCAACAAGCAAAAGCACAGACATAGAAATGACAGATCTTCTAGTTCTAGCCCATTTTGTAAGTGAAAAAAATTGAGTCCAAGAGGACAAGTGATTTGTACAAGGTTACACAGCTCAGAAAGAACCATGAGTGGAACATTCATTTCATTTCTCTAGCATGATGCATCTACTTTTATGCTACAAATAAAAACAAATTAAATTTAGCAATAAAATATGTTTCAAGGGAGCCATTCAATGTGTACATTGAGATCAAATTAATTTTTAAGACAGCAGATTTTTCCTTTCTCCTTCTGTAATAACAGGTTTGACCCTCCTCATAAAATTTTAAATTCCACGGACCAGAAAGAACATTCATGTAAATTTTCTCAGCACCTGGAATTTTTTGTTATTGCTTTGTGTTTTAATAATCCAAGATTATTATAAAAATATTTCAAATAGTAAGATATAAATCCCATTTCCTTCATCATTGCCATACTTCCTACCCAAATCCCAGTTGCTTTCATTTTTGTTTTGCAAAAAAAATGAATCATACTCAATAAATAATCTGGTATCTTTAAAGCATACCATTTTAGCCCATAATTTCAACCTTAACTTCAAATGTTACCAATGGATTAAAGAAAATTTAATCACTGGTGATAACAGTTTTGAAGATTTCTCCTACGTATTCCTTTAATACCAACAATTTTGCTTTTATATAACTACAATCTTACAATCAACAGTTAATTGGTTTAAGATGCTAAAATAGTCCAGATTTATACATGCCTTAGTGGGCTACTGGCTTAAATTGATCCTTTAATCCCAGTCAGTTTAATAAATACAAAGTTACCTGTTTCATCATGGTAGTTCACAGCTTCTGTCTCCATCCATGCATTATCGGTGTTTCGAGGATCATCAACATATCCCTTATATATCTATTTTCAAAAGAAGACAGATTTTTTTAAAAGTCCAAAATGTAGTGAGTACAGCAGAGCATGTTACCTTCACTAGCATCAGAAATGTAAATATCGGCCGGGCGCGGTGGCTCAAGCCTGTAATCCCAGCACTTTGGGAGGCCGAGACGGGCGGATCACAAGGTCAGGAGATCGAGACCACCCTGGCTAATACGGTGAAACCCCGTCTCTACTAAAGAATACAAAAAACTAGCCGGGCGACGAGGCGGGCGCCTGTAGTCCCAGCTACTCGGGAGGCTGAGGCAGGAGAATGGCGGGAACCCGGGAGGCGGAGCTTGCAGTGAGCTGAGATCCGGCCACTGCACTCCAGCCCGGGCGACAGAGCCAGACTCCGTCTCAAAAAAAAAAAAAAAAAAAAAGAAATGTAAATATCCTGTTGCACAACAACATGAACATATTGAATGCTACTGAGCTGTACATTCAACAGTTTAGATGGCAAATTTTATGTTATGTGTTTCTAACAAAATTTTGTTTAAGAAATGTAAGTATCAGCCAGGCGTGGTGGCTCACATCTATAATCTCAGCACTTTGGGAGGCTGAGGCAGGTGGATCACCTGAGGTCAGGAGTTTGAGACGAGCCTGACCAAAAAGGTGAAACTCTGTCTCTACTAAAAATACACAAAAATTAGCCAGGCATGGTGGTAGACGCCTGTAGTCCCAGCTACTCGGGAGGCTGAAACAGGAGAACTGTGTGAACCCAGGAGGTGGAAGTAGCAGTGAGCCAAAATCGTGCCATCGCACTCCAGCCTGGGCAACAGAGCGAGACTTTGTCTCAAAAAAAACAGAAAGAAAAAAAGAAAGAAATGTAACTATCATAAAACTTTTAATGCAGTACTTCACGTGCTTGTTTCAAATTTCCCACAGAACAATATTCTCTTTTGAGTCAGCTTTAAAAATCATGAAACCCTCAGGACAGGCACAGGGCTCATGCCTGTAATCCCAGCACTTTGGGAGGTGGAGGCAGGCAGATCACAAGGTCAAGAGATCAAGACCATCCTGGCCAACATGGTGAAACCTCATCTCTACTAAAAACACAAAAATTAGCTGGGCATGGTGGCACACACCTGTAGTCCCAGCTACTTGGGAGGCTGAAGCAGGAGAATCATGTGAATCTGGGAGGCAGAGGTTGCAGTGAGTTGAGATCACGTCACTGCACTCCAGCCTGGCGACAGAGCAAGACACCGTCTCAAAATAAATAAATAAATCATGAAACCATCAACACTTCAAACTCTAATTTCAGAATTTGAGAACAGTCAGATTTGGGCAACATGATTTTTTTTTTTTTTTTTTTTTTTTGAGACAGAGTCTCGCTCTGTGGCCCAGGCTGAAGTGCAGTGGCTGGATCTCAGCTCACTGAAAGCTCCGCCTCCGGGGTTTACGCCATTCTCCTGCCTCAGCCTCCCAAGTAGCTGGGACTACAGGCGCCCGCCACCTCGCCCGGCTAGTTTTTTGTATTTTTTAGTAGAGACGGGGTTTCACCGTGTTTGCCAGGATGGTCTCGATCTCCTGACCTTGTGATCCGCCCGTCTCGGCCTCCCAAAGTGCTGGGATTACAGGCTTGAGCCACCGCGCCTTGCCGATTTTTTAAGAGAGTCCATGATTTAAGTATTTTTCTGTGATTATGGTTTCTGAAATACAAAGGTAAACTCCTATAGTTAAAGGAGATCTATAAGTAAAACTAAAGATTACCACTTAAGCTATTGATATATGAAAATATTTGGATCTAGTCATCCAGCACAAATGTAACTCAAAAAAATCTGGACAACATAAATAACTAAATCCCAATTCTGAAAAGAAAACAAGCAATCCAAATTAAAAAATGACATAAAAAAGGCCAGACGCGGTAGCTCACGCCTGTAATCCCAGCACTTTTGGAGGCCAAGGCAGGCAGATCACCTCAGGTCAGGAGTTCAAGACCTGACTGGCCAACATGGTGAAACCCTGTCTCTACTAAAAATATAAAAATTAGCCAGGCATGGTGGCACATGCCTGTAATCCCAGCTACTCGAGAGGCTGAGACAGGAGAATCGTTTCAACCCAGGAGGTGGAGGTTGCAGTGAGCCGAGATCGTGCCATTGCACTACAGCCTGGGGACAAGAGTGAGACTTCATCTCAAAAAAAAAAAAAGAAACAACAACAACAACAAAGAAAAAAAATCTATTATTTTCTTATTATTAGTGTGCATATACCTTGTAAGGTATTTTTTTAAAAGCACGGAAGGCCAGGCTCACTCCTATAATCCCAGCACTCTGGGAGGTCGAGGTGGGGGAATCACTTGAGCCCAGGAGTTCAAGACCAGCCTGGGCAACATGGTAACACCCCATCTCTGCAAAACAAAAAACAAAAAATTAGCCCAGTGCAGTGGTGTGTGCCTGTGGTCCCAGCTACCCAGAAGACTGAGGTGGGAGGATCACATGAGCTCAAGAGGTTGAGACTGCAGTGAGCCATGATAACACCACTGCACTCCAGCCTGAACAACAGAGCAAGACCCTGTCTCAAATAAAAACCAAAAGAATAGAGGGTATATGGACAAAATAGACATGAGACTTAAATGATTATCAACCAGAAAAATCTCTGTATGACATAATTTAAAATGTAAATGTTCTTTCAGCGAGAGCTGAATTCATGCACATACAAAAAGCTTTCTGTTGGATGGGTACTCAATGTGAAAGAAAATACTTTATAGGCCAGACATGTTGGCTCACACCTGTAATCCCAGCACTTTGGGGGGCCAAAGAGGGCAGATAACTTGAAGTCAGGAGTTCAAGGGCAACCTGGCCAACATGGTGAAATACTACATGGTGTCTCTACTACAAATACAAAAATTAGCCGGGCATGGTGGTGGGTGCCTGTAATCCCAACTATTCCAGGAGCTGAGGCAGGAGAATTGCATGAACCTGGGAGGTGGAGGTTGCAGTAAGCCAGGATCATGCCACTGCACTCCAGACTGGGTGACAGAGAGAGACTCCATCTCAAAAGAAAAAAGAAAAACTAAGAAGAAAAAGGTTGTTAAAATAAATGATATAAATGAACTAAATATAGATCATTTTAGCCTATATAAAGTTGGGCTATAAAACTTTAAATAGAAACCTATTTACAGTGAAGATGGGTAATTTGTTTTTGTGAATATATTTTAAATATACAAGTATTCCACTTTATAGAGAAGGACATACAGATTTCCAGGTCAACTTTTAAGTCATTTTCAACAATCCACAGAACTAAATCCCTCCCAGAAACACTATTTCTTACCACTAGGTGGTCTTGGCTGAAGAGTTTGTGCAACTTTTCCTCTATTTCTCTCTTTTCAGCGCTGGTTTTCTGTAAGGAGTTGAGAGCTTCCTCACCAAATTCTCTTTTCAGTGTGGCACTAATCTTTTCTCCTGGATCCACCATCCCCTAAGAGTCACATTAAAAAATTTGAAAAAAGGGATCAGCTTTGATTTGTTCAACAAATATTTATTGAGTGGTAGAGTGAACATTATTCAATCTGCCTATAATAGTGATCCCCATTTCTCCGTGATACGCTGTTCTCTAAACCATCTGTTGCTAGTAGAAGCCAATAAGGATACCTCATGTATTTGGCCACAGTGATTGGTCCAAGGTTAGTCTATGGCAAACTGAGCCAATCAAACCAATTTCCTGGTACTTGCCAAACTCAAACTAAGGAAAAAGGACTGGAGGCAAGAAATAATACGGCACATTGATTCTTCCCCCACTGTTCATTCCATTCCAGCCACACTGATCTCCTCAATGTTCCCAGGACCTGCCTAACATGCTGCCTGCTGAGCACCTTTGCACCTGCTATTATCTCTATCCAAGATGCTTTTCTCTAGATATCTGCATGGTTCACTAATTCATTTCCCTTCAGATAGTTACCTGACATGCACCTCTTCGGGGAGGTCTTCTCTAATTGCCCTGTCTAAAACTGCAAACTCTCAAACACTTCCTAGTCCTCTAACTTGCTTTTGTTTTTTCTTAATACTTATTGTTAGATGCGATATATTTAACGTATGTATCTTATATTATCTGTCTCTCCAACTGGAATGTGAGCACCAAAAGATAGAGATATTTGTTTATGTTGTTCTGTTGTATCCTCAATGTCTAAAATATTAGCTGACAAAAGGAAGATACTAAAAATACAGTGATTAGATGAGTAACTGTCAAAATGATATCAATGACAGCAGTTTCCTGATAAGATTCAAATAACAATAAAAATATAAGATTCTATGATGAAATCATTATTACATTATTGCTTTCAACCTAAGTGAAGTTTGACGATTTGGCTCAAAGAAGTTAGCCTAAAGTTCGTCGAGCGCGGTAGCTCATGCCTATAATCCCAGCACTTTAGGAGGCCAGGGCGGGTGAATCACGAGGTCAGCAGTTCAAGACCAGCCTGGCCAAGATGGTGAAACCCCATCTCTACTAAAAATACAAAAGTTAGCCAGGTGTGGTGGTGGTCGCCTACAATCCCAGCTACAAGGGAGGCTGAGGCAGGGAATTGCTTGAACCCAGGAAGCGGATGTTGCAGTGAGCTGAGATCATGCCATTGCACTCCAGCCGAGCAATGGACTGGATGGACTCCGTCTCAAAAAGAAGAAAAAAACAGAAATTAACCTAAACTTTTATCAGAGTCAGTTGAGATCCTTATTTCCATTCCATTTTTATTCTACAAAGCAAAAAACATTCTTGCAGATAACTGTATGTTTATAAAGAGTCATCCTCATATCAAACTATCTCCATTTCACAATATGGTATAAAATATAAAACACTCTACCACACACATAAACATTTTAAACGGCCACTTCAGGCTGGGCGTGGTGACTCACACCTGTAATCCCAGCACTTCGGGAGGCCCTGAGGCAGGCAGATTGCTTGAGGCCAGGAGTTCGAGACCAGCCAGGCCAACATAGTGAAACTCGTCTCTACTAAAATTACAAAACTTAGCCAGGCATGGTGGCGCATGCTTGTAATCCCAGCTACGGGGGGAGGCTGAGGCACAAGACCTGCATGAACCCAGGAGGCAGAGGCTGCAATAAGCCAAGATCGCACCAATGCACTCCAGCCTGGATGACAGAGTGAGAGACTCTGTCTCAAAATAAATAAATAAAAAATAAATGGCCACTTCAAATATACCACTGCCATAAATTCAAACTACAAGTCAATAAAAGTATACTCATCTTGATGACATTATAGAAATTATTTAAACTACCAGGAACAGTAAATAACAAAAGTTAATTTTTTAAATGTTGTCAAAAGTTATCAGAATTTAACCAAAAAGTGCTTAAAAATACTACCTTGGGCTTGGAGTAGAGGTTAAATTCTGAAATGGGATCCAACATAACGAATGCCTATTTATATGTGCTCTCTAATAATCCTGTGAAGTAGATCTCTTTATTTTAAAGATGAGGGCCTGAACTCCCAATCACCCAGCTGCAAGTGGAATGGCCAGAACACAGACCTACATCTAATGTCAAAGCCCAAGTTACTTCCCAAGGGTGTCAGAATTAGACGCAGATTCTAACAGTCTTGGATTATCCTAAACTTGTTGCTGACAATGACACTTCATGCAGGGATTAAAAACAAAAGAACTACTAATTCAAGTGGGAAGGAATAGAGGAAAATGGAATAGAAAAGATCCACAAACAATAACCACGTAGTAAGTAAAGCAACTAAAAAGAACTTAAACACTAATTTAATTTTAATGCTTACCCCTGGGATTGCCCATTCTCCACAGTCTTTCCTTTTTATTGCAACAAACTGTAAGATGTGTTTCCCAGAAACAGGATGCATGATTTTATTTCCACTGCTATCCTTTTTCCATCTGTGAATAGTAATGTAAAATCATAACTATTTACAACAAAAACTAAGGTTCTATCTCAAATCTGAGAAAAAGTTGCAAGGACACTTTTCTTTAAAACAGAGTATATATAAATTTATCTCAAATCAGCTAGTTTTATTTAAAACTATTGATTTTTATAGGAAATATTCTATATTCATCACTCTTATAAACCAGGACAAATGTCTACATTACATAAAAGATACTACATTGGCCGGGCGCGGTGGCTCAAGCCTGTAATCCCAGCACTTTGGGAGGCCGAGACGGGCAGATCACGAGGTCAGGAGATCGAGACCATCCTGGCTAACACGGTGAAACCCCGTCTCTACTAAAAAAATACAAAAAACTAGCCGGGCGAGGTGGTGGGCGCCTGTAGTCCCACCTACTTGGGAGGCTGAGGCAGGAGAATGGTGTAAACCTGGTAGGCAGAGCTTGCAGTGAGCTGAGATCCGGCCACTGCACTCCAGCCTGGGTGACAGAGCGAGACTCCGTCTCAAAAAAATAAATAAATAAAAGATACTACATTATCTGTAACGAAAATTCAGGATACAAACAATTTTTACTACTTAAAGTACTAACAAAACAAGTAGCAGCAGAATAGAATTTAAAGAAAAGGTTATCAAAGTTTTTTAAAAAATAAGTTTACATATCCTTCTTTAAAATTACTGGTAGTTGCCAGGTGCAGTGGCTCACACTTGTAATCCCAACACTTTGAGAGAATTGCTTGAGCTCAGGAGTTCGAGACCAGCCTGGGCAACAAGGGAAGACCTCATCTCTACAAAAAATTAAAAAATCAGCTGGTGCAGTGGCGTGCACCTGTAGTCCCACCTAGTTGGGAGACTGAGGCAGAAGGGTCACTTGTACCTAGAGTTTGAGGTTGCACTGAGCTAAGATCGTGCCACTACACTCCAGCTTGGGTGACAGACAGAGAAAATTACTGGTAGTGAAAAAGGCATGGTAAGATTTGTTTTTGGCAGGGTGTGGTGAGTCATGCCTGAAATCCCAGCACTTTGGGAGGCCAAGGCGGGCAGATCACCTGAGGTCAGCAGTTCAAAACCCCCCACCAGCCTGGCCAACACGGTGAAATCCTGTTTCTACAAAAATACAAAAATTAGCCAGGCATGATGGTGAGTGCCTGTAGTCCCAGCCACTCAGGGGCTGAGGCAGGAGAATCACTTGAACCCAGGAGGCAGAGGTTGCAGTGAGCAAAGATTGTGCCATTACACTCCAGCCTGGGTGACAGAGTGAGACTCCACCTCAAAAAAAAAAAAAAAAAAAATTTGCTTTTAACAGTTCACCCTGTGCTAAGAGAAAAGCAGATTATACGACCCAGTTTAGTTGTTGTCAAAAGCAGTACTTCTCAATTTTTTTTTTTTTATTTAAAGAGACAGGGTCTTGCTCTGTCACTAAGGCTGGAGTACAGTGGTACAATCATAGTTCACTGTAACCTTAAACTCCTGGGCTCAAGCAATCATTCTGTCTCAACCTCCTGCATAGCTCGGACTACAGGCGTGGGCCACCACGCCTAGCTATTTTTTTTTGTTTTTCAGTAGAGATGGGGTCTCCTGCTAGGTTACCCAGCTGGTCTTGAACTCCTGGCCTCAAGCCATCCTCCCACCTCAGCTTCCCAAAGTGCTGTGATTACAGGTGTAAGCCACCACACCTGGCCCTGCTTCTCAATCTTTATGCCCTCTAATTTGATAAACAAACAAACAAAAAAAACTCTATCCTTTTATTTTACATTTTAAATTGAATTGCTTATAGATTTTGTAAAAAGTATCAAGGCAGTGTTAGTTTCAAAATACACTTTTTCTAACCACACTCTCTTTGCCAGAGATGTTGATACTAATAAATCTCCCCTTCCCCTTCCTCACCTCCATATCAACCTCCAGCCCAATTTTAGGAATTGTCTTAATGATCTCTTAGTCAAAAAAAAATCTTCCAATGCTAAACCAAAAAAGAAGGTCTATGATCTAATCATTACTGTGGATGAAACCCAATAAAGTATTAGTGTGGGTATGAGCTTCCAAATTTCCTTATATAGTAGCTGACTACCATATCTAATTTCCTTATATAGTAGCTGACTACCATATCTACCGTATTTAATTCCTCCCATGAAAGAACTCACAGTCTAGCAGTGGCTCTAAATTAGAAGGGTGACAGTTTGATGAGTATATTAAATAGAAATGAAATAATAATTAGTACAAGAGGGCACATCTGTTTTTTTAAATGCCAGAAAGGGGAATACAGGAATGAGAAACAAAGTCATAAATAAAATAATGTGTTCAAGAAACTGAATGTCCATACGGGGTCTAGCACCATGGGCATCAGTGAGGGAAAAGATAGGCCAGAAAAGTGGGCAATGGGCTTATACAACGATTCATCTAATTCATCTACTTAGAGAGCCACAGAATGTTTTTAAGCAGGGTAAAGCCATAACCAATCTGAATTTTAGAAAGCTCACTCACTTTGACAAAAGCATGTATGTTGGTCTGCAGGAAAGCAAGACTGGACTCAAGAAGATCAGCTGGGAGGCCACTACTATGACCCAGGTAAAAGATGATGACAGGACAGAAGGCAGAGACAGTGAGAAAGAAGAAAGGATGGATTTTATTTTTATTTTCTAAAAGCCATTTAGATAGCATGTATTATATATATAAAACACTGTTCCAAGTGCTTTCATGTATTTATCTATTTCAGCCTCAAAACAACCCTATAAAATAGTCGTTTTATTATCTTTATCTTACAGATATGGAAAATAAAGAACAGAAAAGTTACGTAACTTCCCTAAGACTGCAGTGTTAACAAGGGTGTAAACAGAACTTTGAACCTGGGCAATCTGGTTCCAGAATCTGTGTTCTTAATTACCATACTATCTACTTAAACTGAACAAGCAGAACATTTACACTAATTAGGTAAGAGGAAAGATGACTGGGCGTGGTGGTACACGCCTGTAATCCCAGCACTTTGGGAGGCTGAGGCAGGCAGATCATGAGGTCAAAAGATCAAGACCATCCTGGCCAACATGGTGAAACCTTATCTACTAATACAAAAATTAGCTGGGCAGTGTGGCATGCACCTGTAGTCCCAGCTACTTGGGAGGCTGAAGCAGGAGAATCACTTGGAGGTTGCAGTGAGCCAAGCTAGCACCACTACACTCCAGCCTGGGCGACAGAGCTAGAATCTGTCTCCAAAAAAAAAAAAAAAAAGGAAAGATAAGAAGGTGAATGATAGCTCTGTTCACTCATAAACATTTACTGGCACCTACCACACATCACATGCAAGGAGATGGGAAAACAAAGACTCAATACAGCCACTGCTCTTCAGCCAGCCAGTTGTGACTATGGAACAAAGATGAGAAAGGGAACAAAGATGAGAAAGAGAACAGAGAGAGATGCTGGCCAGGTGTGGTGGCTCCTGACTGTAATCCTAGCACTCTAGGAGGCCAAGGTGGGAGAATTGCTTGAGCTCAGGAGTTCGAGACCAGCCAGGGTAACATAGCAAGACCACATCTCAAAAAAAAAAAAAAAAAAAAAAGAGAGATGCTGCTGGGGAAAAGGTAGGACCAGAGAGATGATGAACAGCTTGCATATGTTCTCAGATTTTATTCTGAAGGGACAAACGTATGGATTTTAAGCACAGTAGCTTCTTGCTATGTTATTTATTAGTATTAAATACATTATCACCAATTTTAAAACAAAATTTCTTGATCTAACAGAACACATCATTTTAACTGATAAACCTAATGAACACTTACTGAATATCAATGGTATTTCTATGCCCTATTGCTATCCCCTCCCCAGTTCTGGTAGTATGCCCCTTCCTGTCGTTAACCAAAAGGGAACAGAAAATGATAGTCATCAATTATTTGAGCTGAATTTATTCAAAATAATATATTAACACTTCCCAACTCATTTTGACTCTAGAGGATCTGAAGAAACTTTTGAAAATTATGCCTGGACAATCTCTAGGAGAGATGCCTGGGAATCTGAAAATTTAACACCTGACCTGGAGCTTCTGAACTAAAAAGTTTATGAAATCCTGAACAATGTTGTTTTGAATCATGAAGTGCATACTTGAAAGAAAGGGGGATAGAATCTTTGCTCTGAAAGTGCCTGGGTGATTCTTCAGTAGAAGGAATATACCCTAAAATAATGATAAAAAGTACAGTAAAGACTCACTAGTGGTGTAACGGAAAAAGCACAGTATTTAAAGCCACTTACCCCTGATTCAGATGTCAGATCTATAACATTTAGGCAAGTCACTTAACCCCAGTGAGTCTCTATTTTCAAATTCTCAAAACAGATATACCAATACCTACTTGGAGGGGCTTCTGTGAAAAACAAATAGAAAAACTAATGATAGCACTGATAGGATGCCTGGAATAGACTAATCTAAAAGTAGAATACTTTTAACAATTCATCTAATGCTTGATCCTTCTTTCAACATCTTTCACTCTTCTCTCTTCCATTTCTGCTGCCTCTCATCTATTTAGAGGAACTCATCAATTTATTAATTAATGCATTATTGTGTATTATTAATTAATCATTATTGAGATAACAAAGAACGTCAACCTAAGAGTACAGCTGAAAGCCAGACACCGCCACTTGTGGGCTCTCTTATAGCCTTGGACCATCTCTAAGCTTTCAGTTCTCTTATCTATACGACAGAGTTAAGCTCAAAAAGTCTACCATTTCAAAACAACTTGACACACAATCACCACGTATACTCCTAGCCACTATTTGGTCCAGCATAGATAAAGATAAGCTAACTAGATTCTAACTTTCAAGACTCAGACTCCCTTTTCTGCTTCTCGTCCGCTTACTAGCATTACATTCCTGTTTCAAACGTTTCATACCTTCCTGTTTTTAGCCAGCTTCACCAAAGTCAGAAACTAACACTGCCATTAATATTTTTTTATTAACTCTTTCCATCTCATTTAAACCAAAGAGGTTCTAACAGTACATGGATGGAGAGGTAGGTTGATCAGTAGTTAAGTAAGTAGGTAGGTGAATGGGTGGGTAGGTGGATGGATGATGGAGGGAAGATAAAATTGGGGATTGGGTAAAGATCCTTTTTGGCAGGAGAATCGAGAGGGCAAGTAAGAAAGTAAGACCAGGTGAGTACGGGCGCCTCTTCCAGCAACTTGAAAATAAAAAAAATATATAGAATTAAACTCTCAGATCAAAGAAAAACAGAGTCTCCGTGAAGAAAAGCCCCCAAAATATCAAAACTAAGAAAGTAACAATATTAAAGATACTTGCACTATTTAAAGAAAGAACATGACA
The DNA here is from genome assembly GCF_009764315.1 of Trachypithecus francoisi. Taxonomy (NCBI): domain Eukaryota; kingdom Metazoa; phylum Chordata; class Mammalia; order Primates; family Cercopithecidae; genus Trachypithecus; species Trachypithecus francoisi. The sequence goes on from NW_022681454.1 coordinate 45,459,234, forward strand.
ATTCCATGTGGGGAGACAGATGGTCAGCAAAGAAATTCTATAAGTAAAAAAATAAAAATTAAAAGGATGACAAATATGACAGTATTTCAGATACATTAGAAAGATGATTCCTGTGGAGATAGCTAAGCCCATCTAAACATTAGATTCACTGACCTTCTTAATTCTGATTCATGCTCACCAAGAGACCTGAATATGATTTGGCTTACCAGATAGGTCTGCCTCGGGAAGAGAATGCCTCTCCCATTCTGAAACCTTCAGTGGCTCCAGTCCATACTACCAATTTTGGCATTTAAAATTCTTCACAATAAAACTGCACAAAAATTAACTTTTAGTTTCATTTTTCACCCACTACTCTCCTACAAGAATATTCTGTTTCAACCAAGCCGGTCTCTACTCAGATATTACTACAAATCCTTTTCTTAGGCTTCCTGCTATCTCCCTACCCATGGTTCAAGTTCAGCTCAAATCTACCTGCTTTATAATGCCTTTCTTGAGTGTTCTAGTTTACCACAGCCATGCCCCACATCCAATCTTCTAAAGCATCCTGAATCACCCATACTATTTGATCATATTTAACATGTTTTCTTACTTGATATTTTCCATCTTGCAAATAGAACCATAGCTCTTCAGTCAGAGAGAACCAACTTAGGATTCTTAGATTTTTTTTATATCTACCAAAGTGCCTACTCAATGCTGAGAACAAATAGATGTTCAATAAATAGATGCATAAATAGAATTAACCTTCTTTATATAATGCCTAACCTACTCATATAATGACAGCTTTATACTTACATCACATCACTATTGTATATAAAATCCCTTAAAAATATCAATTATATATACATCTGCATGCATATTTATGTAATATACATATGCTGGCTTGTGTGTGTGTGTGTACACTCATGGGCCATATAATGATGTTTTGGTCAATAACAGACTACATATGCAGTGGTGGTCCCATAAGATTATGATGGAGCTGAAACATTCCTATCACCTAATGATGTCATAAGCCATTGTTAATATCCTCACCCAATGTATTACTCACATGCTTGTGGTGATGCTGATGTAAACAAACTTACTGCACTGCCAGTCATAAGAGTACAATCACATACAGTACATAATACTTGATAATAAGTGACTATGTTACTGGCTTATGTATTTACTATACCGTACTTTTTATTATTATTTTAGAGTATATTCCTTCTACTTATAAAAAAAAGTTAACTGTAAAACAGCCTCAGGCAGGTCCTTCAGGAGATATTCAAGAGAAAGGCATTATTATCATAGGAGATGACAGCTCCATGCATATTACTGCCCCTGACAACTTTCCAGTGGGACAAGATATGGAGGCACCAAACAGTGATATTGATGATCCTGACCTTATATAGCCGTAGGCTAATGTGTGTATTTGTATCTTAGTTTTTAACAAAAAGTTTAAAAACAAACAAAAAAACTTTTTTAAATTAAAGCTCACAGAATAAGGATATAACAAAAAAAACTATCTTTGTACAGTTGCACAATGTGTTTTAAGCTGTTATAAAAAAGCCAAAAAGGTTTTAAAAATGTTTAAGTTTATAAAGTAAGGAAGTTACAGTAAGTTAAGGTCAATTTATTATTCACAAAAGGAAAATATTTTTTATAAATTTGGTGTAGCCTAAGTATGCAGTGTTTATAAACTCTACAGTAGTGGACAGCAATGTCTTAGGCTTTCATGTTCACTCACCACTCACTCTGACTCACCCAGATCAACTTCCAGTCCTAAGAGCTCCATTCAGGGTAAGTGCCTGAAACAGGTGCATGGTTTTTTATCTTTTATATCGTATTTTTACCTACTTTCCCTATGTTTAGATATATATACACTTACAATTGTGTTACAGTTGCCTACAGCATTCAGTACAGTAACATGCTGTACAGGCTTGTAGCCTAAGAGCAATAGGCTATAGCATATAGCACAGGTGTATACTACTTATTCAATTGTACCTACACAACCTAGGCTTATGTAAATATACTCTATGATGTTCGCATAACAACAAAATCACCTAACAATGCATTTCTCAGAACGTGTCCTCATTGTTAAGCAATGCATGACTGTATATACACATATATATACAAACACAAACATATGCATATACACACAAGTATACATATATACACACAGCTACAGTCTGCATTTTTTCTATCACTTAGCTCTTTGCTATTGATATGTCTTTTTACTGGCTCTTACCTGGTTATAATGGGATCTGCAGCATGATTTGGGCCCCATCGCCCCAAAAGCCCCCGGCCAACCAGTCCGGTCCGTCCTGCAGGATTTCTGGAAAAACAAAAAAGCATAAAATCAATTGAATGTTTTCATCTTTTTAACCTGATTTGATATAACCCAAAAGAAGGGAATACAAGCAGTAAGACAGAACTAGTAAGTCCTAACAAATCCAACAGTACCACCACATATCTGGTGCTGAGGTCATGTATGCCATTACACTGCCATTTAATTTTTCTTTTGTGCATGTGATATGCTTTCAACTTGAACCAGGAAGAGGTTCTCATACTCAAAGTGGTTCTACAATGGGATGATTTGTTTCAGTTTTCACCTATACTCCTAAATTCAAACTAGAACCTTCCTGCATTCTTTTGGAACACCCACATCTCTCTTCACTTTCTCATTATTCTCATTTCCTACTCTACCCTCCTACAACCCTTCCCATTAAAATTGTTCCTGTTACATTAAGTCTATTTTTCCTCAATGGTTTCTGGATTTTTATTATCATCAATAATACATATTTGTAGCATACAATAAAGTATTAGTATTACTATTTCACAGATTTCAAGTATACTAAAATACAATTTTATAAAAATGCCAACTATTTAACCTGATGCCACAATCCAGTGTTAAAAATTTGTCAGATAAACCCATCAATACTCATGCCTGTGTCATTTTATTTCAGTAAATATCCTTTAAATGTTTAACTTTCATTATGTACTACTAAAAAAATGTTCTAACATGTAATTCTACCTAATGGTACTGTATCTTTTGCCCTCCCACTATATGAAAATAAACAACTTGCCAAAATATCCCTTTTTGCCACTTTTTATTCCTTCTTCCCAGTGACTGTTATTAAAATTGAATGAATTTTTATATTGTTTTTGTATAGACTCAGAAATATTTCAGCAAGACTTGCAAATAGCAACAGAAAGAAAAGACAAGACACCTGCCCAGCTGACAGTAATTCTTTCCAAATTAACAGGAGGAGGGGGCAGAGTGGCCAGCAACCATATATATATATATATATATATATATATTTTTTTTTTTTTTTTTTTTTTTTTTTGAGATGGAGTCTCACTCTGTCGCCCAGGCTGGAGTGCCGTGGCATGATCTCGGCTCACTGAAACCTCCGTCTCCTGGGTTCAAACAATTCTCCTGCCTCAGTCTTCTGAGTAGCTGGGATTACAGGCATGCGCCACCATGCTTGGCTAATTTTTGCATTTTTAGTAGAGACATAGTTTCACCATGTTGATCAGGTTGGTCTTGAACTCCTGACCTCATGATACACCCGCCTCAGCCTCCCAAAGTGCTGGGATTACAGGCATGAGCCACCATGCCCAGCCTGCAACCATATTTTATTCCATGTAACCACACACCCCTGAACACAAGTGATCAAGGCCACCATTAACAGACAGGTTAGTCTGTACAGATGACCAAGACTGTAACTTGTAAACAGGAAACTGGAATGGACACACAGATTATATTAAAACCTGAAAAGCACAGATGGTTATTTGCAAAGAGAGAGTAATAAGCCAACAATATAGACAAAAGAATAAATGAAGCAGAGAGAGAGTCCTGATGGATTTCGAATTCCATGTTTTCCTAAAGTCAGCTGCATTTTTGCTTTGAGCTCCTTGAGACATTCCTATAGCCTTAAAATAAATTTTACTTTTGCTCAGGCAAGCTAAAGTTAGTTTCTGTTCATCAAAGAGACTTGATTAAAAGAACTATCTTGCATTTCCATCTATGTATCTTACCTATCTTTTCACATATTTTATCTTTTTGTAATTGTATCTATAAAAGAACCTAAGGAATCAGTCAAATGCAAGGAGAATTTGACTTAAAAAGACTCAATAACATAGAAAGATGTGTAAGTCATCACCAAAGAACGAACTGAGCAAAACTGAAGGACCAGGTTGAGATGAGAGGAGTACTACCATTTCCTTGTCTTACAGGAACCAAGAATACAAAGTGTAACATTTTTATAAGGTGATAACCATGATTTCAAATCTGTGATCCTTCTTTGGTTTTATTTGGTACATGCTAATTTTTACATTTCTTTCTAACTTTTTAATATGATTTGGCTCTGTACCTCCACTCAAATCTCACCTCAAATTTTAATTCTCGTAAGTTGAGGGCAGAACCTGATGGGAGGTGATTGGATCATGGGGGGCAGTTTCCCCATGCTGTTCTCATGATAGTGAGTGAGTTCTCATGAGATCTGATGGGTTTTTTTGGTTTTGTTTTGTTTTTTTTGAGATGGAGTCTCGCTCTGTTGCCCAGGCTGGAGTGCAGCGGCACGATCTTGACTCATTCCAACCTCCGCTTCCTGGGTTCAAGCGATTCTCTTGCCTCAGCCTCCCAAATAGCTGGAATTACAGGTGCCCGCCACCGTGCCCAGCTAATTTTTGCATTTTTAGTAGAGACAGGGTTTCGCCATATTGGCCAGGCTGGTCTTGAACTCCTGATCTCATGTGATTCATCCGCCTTGGCCTCCCAAAGTGCTGGGATTACAGGTGTGAGCCACCGTGCCCGGCCAATCTGATGGTTTTATAAGGGGCTTTTCCCCCTTTACTTGTTCACTCTCTGTCACCTGCTGCCATGGAAGATGTACCTTTGCTTCTCTCTTGCCTTCTGCCATGACAGTAAGTTTCCTGAGGCCTCCCCAGCCATGCAGAACTGTAAGTCAATTAAACTTCTTTCCCTTATTAATTACCCAGTCTTGGGTATGTCTTTTTTTTTTTTGAGACAGAGTCTTGCTCTGTCGCCTAGGCTGGAGGGCAGTGGCACAATCTCAGCTCACTGCAACCTCCACCTCCCAGGTTCAAGCAATTCTCCTCCCTCAGCCTCCTGAGCAGCTGGGATTACAGGTGCCCACCACCACATCCGGCTAAATTTTGTATCGTTAGTAGAGATGGGGTTTCCCCATGTTGGTCAGGCTGGTCTTGAACTCCTGACCTCAGGTGATCTGTCCACCTCGGCCTCCCAAAGTGCTGGGATTATAGGCGTGAGCCACCGCACCCAGCCAGGTATGTCTTTGTAGCAGTGTGAGAACAGGCTAATACATGTTTATAATATCTTCTTAAGGAAAATGGATAATTTTTTAGTTGTACAGAAAAATCATTTTTTAAAAAATATAGAAAGACCCTTGATGTTAAATTATTGGGTTATCTTTATTTTTGCTCTTACAGGTTTGGATAAATTCTTACTTTAAGATACTATACCATTTAATAAATATCTGCTGAACAATTTTCCTTTCTGTTAATGTATTCAACTAATTATTTCTATTTTCAAGATAAAATTACAAAAAGATGCATTCAAACGCTGCCTCTGCCACTTGCTAGCTGTATACAAATTGCTTACACTCTCTTTCCTTCAATTAAAAATTCAACTAAAAATATCCACCAACAGGGTTATTGTGCAGATTTAATTAGATCATATATATAAATAAATTTGTACAACATCTGGGTCATACAAGGATTTGATAAATATGAACTTTTTGGTGACTCATTATTGTAAGATGCTCTACTCCCAGTACCTACCTTGGTCTTCCATTTTCAATCTCATACAGGCCATTCTTGCTCTTTCTCTCAACATGCCCATCTTTTTCGTTAAACTTGGGAGAAAAATTACTTTCACTGTAATGAGAATACCAATGTAAAATAAGAAATAATCATTCAAAACTACCAACAGCTTAATAATGCAAGTCAATCTGTTATCCATAGGAAGTATTTCTGAAACAGTAAATTTTTAAGGGTTAGTTTTTTTTTCCACAAATCCATCTTATTCCTTCAAAACAATTTTTAAGGGAAGAAAAAAGTTTTAACCAAAACACCATACATTACAAAGATATATATTATTATTAAACTTATTAACCCCTCTGGGAAGGACTACCAGCAGAAGAGCTAGAGCTCCTACCACATGCTACAGAAAGGTGTATTGGCAAGAAGGAATTGTTGGTGGGCACATTATGAAAACTATTGGTTCCCATGTAATTCCAAAAATAAGATTCCTTCTGACGATGTTTCTACTATTTCAAAATAATTTAAATTTCTTCAAATGCACACTGATTAATATTTTTATCAAAGAAAACCCACGAAGCAGTGAATTTGCCCCACAAGCTGCATAATAAATATGATGTAAATTAAAAACAGACATACTATGCTGGAAATGTTCTAGATTTTGATCTGGGCAGTGGTTACAGAGCTATGTAAATGTAAAACTTTACTGAGCTGTACACCTTCACATGTAAGAAATGTGCACTTTACAGCCGGGCACGGTGGCTCACACCTGTAATCCCAGCACTTTGGGAGGCCGAGGTGGGCAGATCACGAGGTCAGGAGATCGAGATCATCCTGGCTAACACGGTGAAACCCCGTCTCCAATAAAAAAAAGCAAAAAAAAAAATAAAGAAATGTGCACTTTAATATATTTATATCATGCCACAACAAAAAAATTTTTATGTTTTATTTATTTCTTCTTTTTTTTTTTAAATGGAGTCGTTTTTCTGTCGCCCAGGCTGGAGTGCAATAGCACTATCTTGGTTCACTGCAATCTCCACCACCCGGGTTCAAGCAAATCTCCTGCCTTGGCCTGCCAAGTAGCTAGGACTACAGGAACATGCCACCATACCCGGCTAGTTTTTTATATTTTTAAATATAAATATATTTTATAAATAAAATATGTATTATATATATAAAAATAAAATATACATTTTATATTTTTAAAATATAAAAAATTAGCCGGGTATGGTGGCACGTTCTTGTAGTCCTAGCTACTCGGCAGGCTGACGGTTTCATCATGTTGGCCAAGCTGGTCTCAAACTCCTGACCTCAAGTGATCCGCCCACCTCGGCCTCCCAAAGTGCTGGGATCACAGGCGCGAGCCACTGTGCCCGGCCCAACAAAAAATTTTTTAAACAGACATAACTAAACTACTCTCCTCACCACTATAAAATCCCTGCCATAATTGCACTGACAGTGAATAAAGAGTTATGTAGCACTGGATAGTTCATGGGCAGTTCTGACACAGGTTTCACTTTTTTCTTGCTTTAATGCCAGTGAGTGAGCAAAGAAATATCTGTGGTTTGGGGAATAATTTCCAACTTCAATGATCCATACATTTTCTTAAGACTTCTAACCAATCTGCCATCTAACATGCAAATAAAATTAATTAAATGATAAAAACCATGAAATTATAAAAACAGAGTTGCAATGCCTTTGGGACTCTAGAGATTCACCCCTTTAAAAAAATCACCAGGCGTGCTGACTCACGCCTGTAATCCCAGCACTTTGGCAAGCCAAGGCAGATCACTTGAGCTCAGGAGTTCGAGACCAGACTGGACAATAATACAGTGAGAACTCATCTCTGCTAAAAATTTAAAAGTTAGCCAGGCATGGTGGCACACACCTGTAGTCCCAGCTGCTCTGGAGGCTGAAGTGGGAGGATCACTTGAGCCCAGGAGATCAAGGCTGCAGTGAGCTATGATCACACCACTGCACTCCACCCTGGGTTAGAAAAGGAACATAAAGAGGTGGGAAAAATGGGGAGATGTTGGTCAAAGGGTATAAAGTTTCAGTTATGCAAAATGAGTAAGTTCTAGAGATCTAATTTACAGTGTGGTGACTACAGTTAATAATACTGTTCTTGTCCAGCCTGGACAAAACAGTGAGACCCCATCTCTACTTAAAAAAAAAGTAAAATAAAATTAGCCAAGTATGGTGGAATATGCCCATAGTCCTAGCTACTCTGGTGGCTGAGACAGGAGAATCACCTGAGCCCCGGAGTTGAAGGTTAGAGCAAGCTATGATCACATCACTATACTCCAGCCTGGGTGAAGTACAGTCTCAAAAATAGATAGAGCACCAGTCTCAAAAATAGTAATAATACAGTATTGTATACTTGAAACTCGCTGAGAGTAGATCTCAACTGTTCTCACTACACACACAAAAAAGGTAACCATGTAAGATTATTTTAAATGGCTTGATTGTGGTAATCACTTCAAAATGTATATGCATGTCAAAATATCACATTGTATACCTTATATATAGTTATTTGTCAATCATACATCAATAAAGCTGGAAAAAATAAAAGAAACATAAACACAAAATGTTAATCAATGCAACACTTCTATGAATTTAGTGAGAGCCCTTTCTCTCTCTTTCTTCCCCTCTCTCTTCCCTTTATCCATCCCTCTTCTATTTTTTCACACTGGTTTATCATCATCCTGTTCTTAGTAACCTGGAAAATTTTCCGAAAAATATTTTCACAAGTCTAGTTATGTTGGAAAATAACCACAAAAGATGTTCTATTGATAACCCAAACAGAACACATGAAAACAAGTACCATCAGCTGTTATTTCAAAACAAATATAATAGTACCAGCTGTTATTTCATAACACATAGCTGATGCTATTTGTTATTTCAAATCAAAACAGATTTAACTATTTGGAAGTATCCTCCTAAAACCCCCAAAAGAATAAAAAAAATGAACTGTTTATCTTTAGCAAGAATTCAAGCAAATGTGGAAACTGAGTTATAACACTGCTAAGCATAGATTGAAATTATTTTCAGGTGTCAAAAATATACTTTACAAATAAAATCATTACCTTCTCTAAGAGTCTTACTCCCAGCTAACGCTGTCTTATTTGCTCACCTGATCTGAGGATCTGCCCACCTGGGTCCAGCCAAGACAGAGACTGCAGTGTATTCCACAGGGTTATAGTCCTGCCACTCAACAAGCCAGCCCACCTTCTCATTAGGAACCTGGCTTCGTTCAACTTTTGAACCTGGGTAAGGAGACGTCCGAGCCTTATTGTGGGAATTCTCTTTGGAACCATTAGAACCAGACATGACGTTGGTATTAAGATGAAACCAACAAGATGAAAACGAGTTTCTGGGGGAGAAAAAGAAAAAACATTTTACATAAATACCAAAAATATATTAATTAAAGAACCTAGGCCGGGCATGGCGGCTTACGCCTGTAATCCCAGCACTTTGGGAGGCCGAGGTGGATCACCTGAGGTTAGGAGTTCAAGACCAGCCTGACCAACATGGTGAAATGCCATCTCTACTAAAAAGACAAAATGAGCCAGGCATGGTATGCCTGTAATCCCAGCTACTTGGGAGGTTGAGGCAAGAGAATCGCTTGAACCCAGAAGGTAGAGGTTGCAGTGAGCCAACATCGCGCCATTGCGCTCCAACCTGGGCAACAAGAGCAAAAACTCCATTTCAAAAAAAAAACAAAAGAAAAAGAACCTAATTCAAAGACCCAAAAACATACTTTCTAATTTCAAAAACCTTTAAGAATCAGAAAATTCAAATATGATGCGTATTAGTCTAAAGGTCCAACATCTATGAGAGATTATTTTCAAATATACATTTTTTTAACATATAGCTAAATCTTATTAGTTGGAACCCACTCACTGAATTTATTTTAGGCAAAAAAAAAAAAAAAGAAAGACACAAGCTTACTTGTGTGTTATCCGTTGTAGAAGGGGAAGTCTGTTATAAAAACTCAAACCATAAAAACAAATGTAGGCCCGGCGTGGTAGCTCATATCTGTAATCCCAGCACTTTGGGAGGCCAAGGTGGGCAGATCACTTGAGGTCAGGAGTTCGAGACCAGCCTGCTCAACATGGTGAAACCCCGTCTCTACTAAAAAATACAAAAATTAGCCAGGTGTAGTGGTGCGCACCTGTAATCCCAGCTACTGGGGAGGCTGGGGCAGGAGAATCACTTAAACCCAGGAGGTGGAGGTTGCAGTGAGCTGAGATTGTGCCACTGCACTCCAGCCTGGGTGACAGAGCGAGACTCCATCTCAAAAAAAAAAAAAAAAATTATAAAAGAAAATCGTTTAAAGTCTATGTGAAGGAATGCATTTTTAAAAAATCATCTATAGTCTAATATACACGTAAAACATATGGCAAAAATGGTTCAAAGGAAAAATGGGAAAATAGAAATTAAATACTGAAAAATTCTTACACTGAAAATGAACTAATGTAATATAATTTGAAGGTAGACTGTGGTAAATATACAAATTGTAACCTTTAGAGCAAAATTTAAACAAAGTATACAGGCATGAAATAATTGGAGAGCATATGCAAAAGAAAAACCAACCAACCTTCACCCTAACCACACAGCATATACAAAAATTTTTCAATCTCATCTTTCCTAAAAAGTTAAATGGCTTCTCATTATCCTTAAAATAAAATACGAATTCTTGATGACCTTAAATTAGGACATCTAAAGTAGGAAAGGAGATTCTGAGGACATGGTAAAATTATGGTAGCTCCTTTCCCCTGCTCTCACAATACCAGTCAGTTTGACTTTCTTAAGACAAAATGATTGACGGGGCAAATATCCACTTGACCAAGGTTGTGGAATAAGTCAACCGCATGTGCCTCCTGATCTCATACAGTGAGAAGTACACAACAATCATTTGAGGTATTTCTGCCAAAAATATATGACATGAATCTGGACATTAGAAAACACAGGACAGGCCGGGCGCGGTGGCTCAAGCCTGTAATCCCAGCCATCCTGGCTAACACCAGCTGAGATCCGGCCACTGCACTCCAGCCTGGGCGACAGAACGAGACTCCATCTCAAAAAAAAAAAAAAAAAAAGAAAACACAGGACAGACCCGGGTTAAGAGACATCTTACAGAATAAGGTGTGTACTCTCTAAATTGGTAAGGTCATGAAAGATAGAGAAAAGTGCAGGAACTCTTCCAGATAGATTAAGACTAAAAAGACATGACAATTAGAAGCAATCAATGATCCTGGATGGGCTCATAACCATAAAAGAAAAAGTAACCATTGCAGGATAGGTAGTAAAGTTTGAATGGGGTTGTATAATTTTAAAAGGCGAATTTTTTAAAAGTATCTATTTACTCTTTAAAGTATCTATTTACTCCCAACAAAGAAAAACCCAGGACCAGATGTCTTTACTGATAAATTCTACCAAATATTTAAAGAACAATCAACACCAATATTCCCTCAACTTTTCCAAAACCCTGAAGAGGAAGTAAACACTTCCAAACTCACTCTATGAGGCCAGCATTATCCTGATACTAAAGCTCGACAAAGACACTATAAAAAAAAAAAAAACTACAAACTAGAATCTTTGATTAATACTGATGTGAAAATCCTCAACAAAATAATAACAAACAGAATTCAACAGCACATGAAAAGGATTATACACCATGACCAAGGGAGACATTCCTGGAATGCAATTATGGTTCCACATAATGAAAATCAATCAACATAATGTACCACATTAACAAAACTTTTTTAAAAAACACAATCCTCTTGATTGATGCAGAAAAATTATCTAACAAAATTCAACACCCTTTCATGATTTAAAAATATTCAACAAACTAGCAATAGAAGGAAATTAACTCAACATAATAAAGGCCATATATGAAAAGCCCACAGCTAATGGTGTGAAGGTGAAAGACTGAAAGTTTTTCCTCTAAGATCAGGAACAAGACAAGGATGTTCACTTTATTTAATATAATACTGGAAGTTCTAGCCAGAGCAATTAGGAAAGAAAAAGAAGTTCTGGCCAGAACAATTAGGAAATGAAAAAAAGGAAAAAGCATCCAAATTGGAAAGGAAGAAGTAAAACTGGTTGAGTATTCCTAATCCAAAAATCCAAAATCAGAAATTTTTTGAGTGCTGATATGATGCCACAGATAGAAAATTCCACACCATGGGAAACACCAAAATTGTTTCAGGCACAAGTTTAAAATATTGCATAAAATTATCTCCAGGCTACCTGTTTAAAGTATATATGAAATATAAATGAATTCCGTGTTTAGACTTGAGTCCCATCTCCAAGACATCTCATCATGTGTATGCAAATATTCCAAAACCTGAAATCCAAAACGCTCTGGTCCCAAGCATTTTAGATAAGGGATACTCAACCTGTATTTACACATCACATGATATTTTATGTAGAAAACCCAAGATGATTTACGAAAAAACTGTTAGAACTAATAAATGAATTCAGCAAAGTTGCAAGGTGTGAAATCAACACACAAAAATGGTTACATTAAAAAACACTAACAGGCTGGGTGCACTGGCTCATGCCTGTAATCCCAGCACTTTGGAAGGCAGAGGCGAGTTTGAGACCAGTCCAGCCAACATGGCGAAACCCTGTCTCTACTAAAAATACAAAAATTAGCCGGGTGTGGTGGTGCGTGCCTGTAATCCTAGCTACTCAAGAAGCTGAGGCAGGAGAATCGCTTGAACGCTGGAGGCAGATGTTGCAGTAAGTTGAGATCGAGACTCTATCTCAAAAACAAACAAACAAAGCACTAATAATTAATAATCCAAAAGGAATATTAAGAAAACAATTCTACTTACAATAGCATCAAAAAGAATAAAATACTTAGGAATAAACTTAAGGAAGCAAAACTTTTATACACTGAACACTACAAAATATTGCTAAAAAAAGTTAAAGACACCAATAAATAAAAAGACATCCTATGTTCATTGACTGGAAGAAAATATTGTTAAGATATCAATACTACTCAGTTATCTACAGATTCAATGCAATCTCTGCCAAAATCCCAATGATGTTTTTCCAGAAACAGAAAACTCTACCTTAAAATGTATATGGAATCTCAAGGAACCCCAAATAGCGAAGACAATCTTGAAAGGGAAAAACAAAATTCAAGATCTCACACTGACTACACAGCTACAGCAATCACAACACTGAGATACTGGCATACAGACAAACATATAGACTAATGGAATAGAAGTAGAACCCAGAAATAAATCCTCATAATAATTTTTGACAAAGGTACCAAGACCATTTCAACAGGCAAAGGGCAGTCTTTTCAACAAATGGTGCTAGGAAAATTGGATATTCACATGCAAAAGCAGTATGAAGTTTGACCCTTACCTTACACCATATAAAAATATTAACTAAAAATGGGTCAAAGACCTACACATAAGACCTAAAATGATCAAAATCTTAGAGGAACACATGCTGACAAAATTTCACGACACTGGATTTGGCAATGATTTTCTGGATATGACACCAAAAGTACAAGCAACAAGAGAAAAAATGGTAAGTTGGACTACATATTACATCAAAATGAAAAACTTCTGGGTATCAAAAGACACAATCAAGAGTGAAAAAGCAACCCATGGAACAGGAGAAGATACTTGGGAATCACATGTCTGATAAAGGGTTGGTTATATCCAGAACACAGAAAGAACTCCTACACACAACAACAATAAAACAACCCAATTAAAAAATGGGCAAAGGATTCCAATAGACATTTCTCCAAAAAAGATATACAAATGGCCAATAAGCACATGGGAAGATGCTCAACATCACTAATTATTAGACAAAAGCAAGTCAAAACCACAATGAGGTACTGCCTCAGACCCATTAGAATTACCACTATCAAAAAAACAATACAGAAAATAAGTATTGGCAAAGATGTGGAGAAATTTACTTGCTAATAAAAATAATGACATCAAACAATTTGTATTTCCATAAGGTATTGCTGAAAAAAGATTCAGTAAAGTGCTATAATACGATACTATTTTTATAAAGCAATGACATAAAAAATAAGTAAGTACATACATTTCAGTGCATGTATATAATGTATTAGTTTTCTATTGAAGCCATAACAAATCACCACAAATTCAATGACTTAAGACAACACAAATTCATTCTCTTACAGTTTCATAGGTTAGAAGTCCAACAAAGGTCTCACTTGGCTAAAGGCAATTTACCAGCAGGGCTGCATTCCTTTCTGGAGACTCAAGAGAAAAATTCATTCGCCTCCCTTTCCCAGCTTCTAGAGGGAATCCCCATTCCATCTGCATTCTGTGGCTCATGGCCCCCTTCCATCATCTTCAAAGCCAGCAACATAGAATCTCTCTCTGACCATTCATTAGTAGTCATATCTTTGATCACGGCCAGGTCATTTTTTAAGGACTCTCAATTACATCAGGCACACCTTCCAGGATGCTCTCCCCATCTCAACGTCCATAACCTTAATCACATCTGCACTCTCTTTTGCTATGTAAGGCAACATATATACAGGTTCCAGGTATTAGGATGCGTACATACTTGGGGGGCCATTATTCTGCTTACCACAAATGTCTATACTATTTATTATATAAGCATATATAGAAGGATCCACATAATCAGGTTCTTAACAGGAGCTAGGAAATAAGGTGCTGATGTGAATAGATGTAGAAGCAAACAGGAAGAGGGAAAAGAAAGGAAGAACGAAAAGGAAAGGGAGGGGGAAAGGGGAGTAGAGGAGAGGAGAGAAGAAAAAGAGGATGGGGGAAAGAAGAGAGAGTGGCAAAGATGGGGAGGAAAAGGGGAGAGAGAAAAGGAGAAAAGGAAAGGGAGTTGCAAGAAAGGATAAGAAAAAAAGAGAAAAACAGATTTTAAAAAAAGGATAAGAAATAAAATGGAAGAAAAAGGAGAAAAGGAAACAAGTTAAAAAAGAGAAGGAAAAAAGACTCCCAAACATACCAAATAAAGTGAGGTATGCCTGATCAAATTTACGCAATTAGGGAAAATTACATAATTATATATATACAAAAAGAAACTTATCAGTGGGGCATGCTGGCTCACGTCTGTAATCCCAACACTTTGGGAGGCCAAGGCAGGAGGACTGCTTGAAGCTGGAAGTTCAAGACCACCCTAGGTGAGATAGTGAGACCCTTATCTCTACAAAAATTTTTAAAAGTTAGCCAGGCATGCTGGTACGTGCCTATAGTTGCTGCTACTCAGGAAACTGAGGTGGGAGGATCTCCTGAGTCCAGGAGGTCAAGGCTGCAGTGAACCATCATCACGCCACTGCACTCCAGCCTGGGCAACATAATGAGATCCCGACTCATTAAAAAAATAAGAAACTCTTTTTTTTTTTAAATTAAAATTCTTAACCTGACTTACAAGAACTGCCTACTAGACTTCCTCCTGGTCCATCTTCAGTATGTACAGTGTATATATGTACCTACCACTAGGTATCATACACAAGTTTCACTGCCCCAAAGGCAGTGAATTTTATGTGTACAATTCTGTAATAGTTGATGCGTGTCATTATACATTTGTCCAAACCATAAAGTACGAGACCAAGAGTAAACCCTGATATAAACTACAGGACTTTGGGTGATAAAGCATCAATGTAGGTTCGATTGTAACAAACGTATGGCTCCATGGCTCTGTGGGGATGTTGACAATGCAGGAGGCTAAAGTCCTCTGTGCTACCCCAATTCATCCAACTCCTGATCTTTTTACTGTCTCCCCAGTTACGCCTTCAAGAATGCCATATAGTTGGAATCATACAGCCTTCCTTCAGTTAATAATATGCATTTAAGATTCCTCCATATCTTTTCATGGCTTGATAGCTCATTTCTGCTTAGCACTAAATAGTATCCCATTGGCTGGATGTACCACAGTTTATTTACCCATTCACCTATTGAAGAACATCTTGGCTGCTTCTAAGTTTTGGCAGTCATGAATAAAACTGCTATAAACATCTGTGTGCAGGTTTTTGTGTGGACATAAATTTTCAGTTCATTTGGGTAAATACCAAAGAGTGTGACTGCTGAATTCTAAGTGTTGAGTTCTGTAAGAAACTGCCAAACTGTCAGTTGGATTTTTAACTGGTTTCATTCTTTCCTATTTTTGTGCATCTACAGTTTTACGTACTATTCAAGCTGTTCTCTTTCATCACATTTAAAGACTCTGAAACAATTACTATTTCATTTTACACTCACTTTACATCTGCAAAGTGTTGTAAAACACACCAAAATCGGGAAACCCTAACCAATAAAGAAGGGAATATCCCCAGATGGGCTGAAAACTAGTGTAAGGTGAGCGAATATCTGATTTGTGACTAACTTTATTAAAAGCGGTAGGTTCATTCACTTCCATGCTGTGACGACTGTCTTGCTTCAGCTGCCACAGTTTAGGAAATGTACATAATGAATATTCTGAAAATAAAGAGTCCCTCACTCACCTTAAACTCATACTCAACAAAAAATAAATACATACATGAAACACATTTATCAAAATTAGCAAACAGACTTCAGGTGTTTTAAAAAGCAAAATTTTAACATATGGAACCCTAACCTCTAACTGAACTCTACTACAGAATGAGTTATGTTTCACGGTTTGGGAGTAGGGCAAGAAAAAAGTTAAGGCCATTAATTAAATACCCAACAGTAAACACTAATCCTGTTCCATTCCATCCCACTCAAGTACCAAAAATGTTTAAATAACTTAAGGCTCTTTGTTCCCTGATTTAGCAATAAAATGTTTATGAAATTCCACCAACCTATCTACTTGACAAGACAGACTTACACACTGGATTATTTACTTTTCTAAAACAAATTTAATTGTGCAAGAAAAAGAGCAAAAATTCAGACTACACATCTTATCACATCAAAAAGTGTTAACACTGCTATCTAAATATGCTATTTAAATGTGATACACTAAAAGGTAACAGAAACAAGAATACTTGTAATATACACACACACAGCCTAGACCTTTGTATTGTATTACTGAACAAGTGCAAGAAATATATTTGGCCTAGCAAATGGGAACTAAGTAATTGATAAAGTTCATTTACATGGCAAAAACCAGTTCTTAAGACTGGCAAACTTTAAAAAATGCAATACTGACATGGTGCTTTGAAATAAAGAAAATCTGTAACAATCATATTGTCATAATCACAGATAAATACATACAGTGATTACTATGTGCAAGACGCTGTTCTAAGCACTGTAAATTAACTCACTTGATCCTCACAACTGAGTTCAGTTACTTTTTTTTTTCTTAACCTTTTTTTTTTTTTTTTTTTTTTTGAGACAGGGCCTCACTCTGTTACCTAGGCTGGCGTGCATTGGTAAATCATGGCTCACTGCAGTCTCGATCTCCCAGGCTCAAGCAATCCTCCTGCCTCAGTCTCCTGAGTAGTTGGGACTACAGGCATGTGCTATCACATCTGGCTTTTTTTTTTTCTTTTGTTTTAGTTTTGTCTTTTTGTTGAGGGAGCGGTTTGGTAAATCAGGTAGGCTCAGAGACTCCCAATTTTGTTTATTTTTTGTAGAGATGGGGTCTCACTGTATGTTGCCCAGGCTGGTCTTGAACTCCTAGGCTCAAGCAATGTTCCTGCCTCGGACTTCCAAAGTGCTGAGATTACAGGTGTGAGCCTCCACACCAGGCCATATTATCTTTTTTCTTTTCTTTTTTTTTTTTAAAGAAATAAGAACATTAAGGCCAAGTGCGGTGGCTCACACCCGTAATCGCAGCACTTTGGGAGGCTGAGGCAGGAGGATCGCAAGGTCAGGAATTCGAGAACAGCCTGGCCAACATAGTGAAACCCAGTCTCTACTAAAAATACAAAAAAATTAGCCAGGCATGGTAGCAGTCACCTATAATCCTAGCTACTCAGGAGGCTAAAGCAGGAGAATCGCTTGAACCTGGGAGGCGGAAGTTGCAGAGAGCCAAGATTGCGCCACTGCACATCAGCCAGGGCAACAGTGCAAGACTCCCTCTCAAAAAAAAAAAAAAAAAGGAAATAAAAACATTAAGAACCAGAGAGGTAAATAAGTTTACCAAGGTCACACAACTGAGTAGAAATCAGGATCCAAACCTAGGCAAGCTGTCTTAGAATTTCAGGCTCTTAACACTATGCTTTACTATCTCTATTTCATTTTTAGTTCATTCATGTGTTTTACGTATTCACAGTAATAAAACAATGTTCTACATGCGTGTCCCCAATAGATCCTTCTGGAAGATTTGTATGTTGTGCTATTTAAAAGCATTCACCACATCTTTGTAATATACTACTTTTTTTCTAGAAAACCTACACTTGATGACTGGGAGCAGTGTCTCACACCTATAATCCCAGCACTTTAGGAGGCCAAGGCAGGAGGATCACTGGAGCCCAATAGTTTGAGACCAGCCTGGGCAACATAGGGAGACCCACCTCTACAAAAAAAAATAAATAAATTTTTAATTAGTCAGGCATGGTAGTGCGCACTGGTAGTATCAGATACTCAGGATGCTGAGTTGGGATAATCATTTGACCCCAGGAGGTTGAGACTGCAGTGAGTCATGATCACACCACTGCACTCCAGCCTAGGTGACAGAGCAAGAAAAGAAGAAAAAACTTTCTAGTAATCACAAAAACTAAGTGCAAAACTGTCATTTTCTAGGTTTTTCCAAATTATCAAAGACTGGTAAAATTCTTTTTTTTTTTTTTTTTAAAGACAGGGTCTCGGCCAGGCGTGGGGGCTCACACCTGTAATCCCCAGCACTTTGGGAGGCAGAGGCGGAGAGATTACCTGAGGTCAGGAGTTTGAAACCAGCCTAGCCAACATAGTGAAACCCTGTCTCTACTAAAAATATAAAACTTAGCCAGGCATGGTGACAGGCCCCTGTAATCCCAGCTACTTGGGAGGCTGGGGCAGGAGAATCGCTTGAACCTGGGAGGCAGAGGTTGCAGTGAGTGTAGATCGCGCCACTGCACTCCAGCCTGGGCGACAAGAGCGAGACTCCATATCAAAAACAAAAAAAAAGGAAAAGAACATTAGGGACAGGGTCTTGCTCCGTCACTCCGACTGGAATGCAGTGATGCAATCACAGCTTACCACAGCCTCAAACTCAACTCCTGAGCTCAAGCAATCCTACTGATCACTTAGTAGTCTCTAAGCCTACTCTGTTCCTATGATAGTGAGGAGTACACATGCATGCCACCAGACCCAGTTAATTTTTTTTTTTTTTTTTTAGAGACAAGGGTCTTGCTAAGTTGCCTAGACTGGTCTCAAACTCCTGGCCTCACACGATCCTCCTGCCCCAGCCTCCCAAAGCACTGGGATTACAGGTGTTAACCACGGTGTCTGGCTGTAAAACTCTTGTTTTTCTTGAGACATTGTATCACTCTTGTCACCCAGAATGGAATGCAGTGGCATGATCTCAGCTCACTGCAACCTCCTACCTCCCCGGCTCAAGCTATTCTGCCATATTAGTTACCAGGTACATGGCACATTTGTTAACTGTTGGCTTTTTCTTTAAAGCCAGTACAGTCTCTGGTTCTGGATATACCTGCCTCATCTAGAGTTCCCAGAGTTATAAAAACGAAGAATAATTGCCAAGCAAGTTTACACTGTTCCGCTGGTATCTAACAAAAAAAGCATTAGAGATTTCCAGAGAGCACATACGTGTATTCCTTCCTTCCTCAAATCCCACTGGAAGAAAATAAAGATAAAGGGAAATAAAATCCATACCAGGAGAAGGAATAAATGCCACCAGTGAATGACAGATGTTAACCAACTTCAGGAAGATGAAAAGTAGTTGGAATATTGACCTTAAAACCAGAGTAGGACAAAGTAAATTTAAGACTATGTACCAAGGACAGGCGTGGTGGTTCACGACTGTAATCCCAGCAATTTGGGAGGCTGAGACGGGCAGATCACGAGGTCAGGAGTTCAAGACCAGATCAGCCTAACCAAGGTGTTGAAATCCCGCCTCTACTAAAAAATACAAAACAATTAGCCGGGAGTGGTGGCGCGCGTCTTTAGTCCCAGCTACTTAAGAGGTTGAGGCAGAAGAATCCCTTGAACCCAGGAGGCGGAGGTTGCAGTGAGCCGAGATCACACCACTGCGCTCCAGCCTGGGTGACAGAGTGAAACTCCGTCCAAAAAAAAAAAAAAAAACACCAAAGGATTAGGGGGAGATGCTATTCCCACAAGCTGAGCAGAGTTAGAGGTTTCAAGCTTGAAGTCAGTGGGCCCAAAGGTCATACATTGGCAGCGGGACAAAAACCATGGAAATCACTCAGTCCTCCTCCCTCCCCACTCTCCAAGCAAAAACTGCAAAATAGTTATGTTTGTCTCTAAAATAAAGTCAAAAGTTTTTTAGAAATGAAGGGGTAGGACCCCTACTGTGAATACTGCTGTTAAGAGTACACAGCAGAAACTTAGGCTTAATAATTTTACAGTTCACACTGAGGAAACAAAGTTAAACAGCTATACTCAACGGAGAAGCTGCTCCTCCACTAATGTAAAGCCTGAAGCAAAAGGCAGGTTCCCAGCCTATCCATCTGGTACCTGCTCACATGCCCTCAACTGAAACCTTCCTATCTAGGCGACCTGGTACAAAGAGCCAAAAGTCAATTAGCGACCCGCGTACTGAAAACAAGACCTATTACATTAACCAAAATACAGACAGATAACCAGTGCCCATCAGACGTTGGAGAAAAAGCAGCAGAAGGAAACAGGACCAAAAAGACACAGAACTACTGCCCAACAGTAAACAGATTTAGGAAACAGATTTTTTTTTTTTTTTTTTTTTTTTTTTTTTTTTTTTGAGATGGAGTCTCGCTCTGTCGCCCAGGTTGGAGTGTAGTGGCTGGATCCTGGCTCACTGCAAGCTCTGTCTCCCGGGTTCACGCCATTCTCCTGCCTCAGCCTCCCGAGTAGCTGGGACTACAGGCGCCCGCCACCTCGCCCGGCTAGTTTTTTGTATTTTTTAGTAGAGACGGGGTTTCACCATGTTAGCCAGGATGGTCTCGATCTCCTGACCTTGTGATCCGCCCGTCTCGGCCTCCCAAAGTGCTGGGATTACAGGCTTGAGCCACCGCGCCCGGCCGATTTTTTTTTTCTAATTATCATCTTTGTAGATTCAAGAGACTTTTAATATCTATAAAATAAATAAGAAAAGGCTGCTGCACCTAGGACCCTGTGTTTACTAACTCAAAGAATAAAAACTGGAGAAGGAAAGAACAGAAGGAGGCAGTCTAAGACACCATAAATTCCTAAATTTATCCACAATAGACAAATTTAAAAAAAAAAAAAGGAGGTAGATAGCAAATATATTATCTACCCTGGAAAGGGGGTGGGGGAATAGTGATTTCACTTTTCATTTTACATCATTTTCAAGCTGTTTTAACTATGTACATATGTTAATTCTAACAACGTTTTAAGTAGTAACCATAAAAAAATGGCACGGGGCAACACCATCCCAAACAAGTGCTATTTAAACTCTCTCGTGATACTAACAATGATTTACGGAGGATGGCAAATTTCAAAATAAGAAGTCAAAAAGGGTCCGACGCCACTCGTTTTCCTCAAAAGGCAGATAAAACATTTTACAGCCTTTTTGAAAACTTGCATATGACTATAAAAACCCGAGAGACAAAGCAAAGCCTACAGAATACGCCGGAAATAAAGCTGGTTCCACCCCAATTCAAAGTCTAGGGCAAATGAGCCGGCAGTAGGAGGGTGGAATACCTGAACGCAGGGATGCCACGGCAGCCGGGGGACCTGACGGTCACAGAGGCCAAGGCCACAGAGAGAGACACTGCAGCTAAAGCCCTTCCCAGGAGAGGTCCGGCCATCAGCGCCCCGAGGGCGGCTTCGCGATGCTAGGTTGCTCTTAGTTGGTGCCTCCGCCTCCCCACAACCCACAGCTCCGAGTCCCGGCCCCCTGTATCTAGTGGGCACTAGGACCCGGCTGCCGTTGGGTTCCCGAACTGGAGTAGATGTGCCTACCTATAAATCACAGATCAAGAGCCCTCCCACGCTAAAAGTCCGGGGCTTTACCCAGTGCATCGAGAAAAATCCAGACCAGCACGTGACGCACAGCGCCAGCTACCGGAGGAACCGCAACCAAGGACGTCGTAATTTTCTCACTGCGTAACGGCACTTTACGGCCGCGCCGCAAAGCAAAGATCGTGCGTTGCCGGCTTTGTAGCGCTTTCGGTCTCCAACTTCCCAGACTTCCCAGTCTGCGCAGGCGTACTTGGAGCCGAAGGGAAATACCAAGGAAGTACCAGAGGAAAGGAAACGTCTAACAGATGAAGAACTGGAAGGGGAGTAAGTGGGAAAAAAGCCAAGGGGTTTGAGAGAGACTTGTTGCCTTGGGTTTTGTTTGTTTGTTTGCTTGCTTGCTTTTTGAGACAAGAGTCTGGCTCTGTCGCCCAGGCTGGAGTGCTGGGGAGCGATGTCAGCTCCTTTCGGCCTCAACCTCCTGGGCTTAAGCGAGTCTCCTGTCTCAGCTCCCAACGTAGCTGGGACTACAGGCACACACCGCCATACCGGGCTAATTTTTGTATGTTTTGTAGAGACAGATATTTGCCGTGTTGCCCAGGCTGGTCTCCAACTCTCAAGCTCAAACAATCCAACTGCCTGGGCCTCCTCACAGGCATGAGCCAACGCGCCTGGCCCTGCCCTGGTTTTTTAAGGCAGTAAGTTGTTGGGGAACCACGCGGGTCTTAGCCATATTTTGAATAGTACTTGATTATGGGAATGAAACCGCCTTTGCAAAATTATAACTGATTTGGGAGGCCGAGGCAGGATCACTTGCGGTCAGGAGTTCAAGACCAGCCTGGTGAACGTGGTGAAACTCCCTCTGTACTAAAAATACAAAACTTAGCTGGGCATGGTGGCGCGTGCCTGTAGTCCCAGCTACTCAGGAGGCTGAAGCAGGAGAATCGCTTGAACCCGGGAGGCAGAGGTTGCAGTGAGTTGAGGTCACACCACTGCACTCCAGCCTGGGCGACCAGAGAAATTACGTCTCAAAACAAAAACAAAAACAAAACCTCTACTCCCTGAATGCTCAGGGAGACTGATTTGAGTGATAAAAACACTCCGGTCTCCCACACAATCGGCTCTGCCTGAATTACTTTTTCTCTATTGCAATTCCCCTGTCTTGATGAATCAGCTCTGTCTAGGCAGCGGGAAAGGTGAACCCCTTGACCGGTTACAGCAAGAGGAGATAGTGCAGAGACTCAGCCCTCGTATCTTGAAGCATTTCTCAGTTTTTTGTTTTTGTTTTTGCTTTTGCTTTCTTAACCAAGTTGTCTGCTCCAATTGCTGGATTTCATTCACAAGGCTTTGCCAGGACCAGGTGTGGCCCTTGGAAACTCGTGGAGGAGAAAAGCTATGAAAATAGGCACACAACCTGGAGGAGGAACAGAGGGCAATACCCTTAATACTGGAGAAGAAACTCGATAGGCAAAAATTAGCCAAACGGACAAACTGAAAGTTGGAAACCCGGATTGTCCAAAGCAGCTTGTAATCAGGCTTACCTCATTTATATTAGCTTATTGATGTAGCAAATATTTGACTTTTGCTTACATGAGCCACTGTTTCTGTGCGGTTCCAATACACCAACGTTACAAAACTTTGACCATCTTAGGAGCCAGATTAATCAAATTTTGACAACCATTGTTCTGAAAACTGCAGAACTCTTGACAGGTATTGACTGTTCAAACCTTTACACTGTCCACCTAGGTGTGTCTCAGATGCTGAGGCACGAAATAGAATTTAAAACATTTACTTTAGCCAAAATGAGGACAGCTGCACAGAAGACCCAGACCCAAGTAACCTTGAATGTGAGCTCCTGTCCGCCTTCGTTACAATCAGGTTTTTAAAGGCAAAAAGGGGACAGGGAGTTGACTGATACAAAGTTGTAAAGAATTACTGCTTTGTAGAAATAGCATTGATTAGTGAATGGCTATATATTAAGCTATACGGTGTGAGTTACAGTGTCCAGTGTGCTATTATTAGGTTAATTGGTAGCTACTTGTGGCTATAGCAAGCAGTTTAAAGAGATGAATACATAACAAAATGGGGAGTAGGATGTAATTGCTGTCTCATTTTAATGTCTCTCTGGGCCTGATAATTTTAAAGGATTTGCCTTCCTCATATAAAAGTTCTTTTCTCAGCACTGAGAGACTTGATTATACTCTAGCATAGCTTCCAGTAGCTTAAGGCCTTGTCCCTAGGCTGGTCCCAGACCCCATTAAAATGTTTCCCTGAAATCAAAACTCATTGCCTGGAGAATTTACTGTTTGTTCCAGCCAAAACTTGGTGATAGGCAGATAGGTCACTGAATCCCTTCTTAGAGCAGTTACCTTAGAATTCTTCTTTCTCTACCCTTCCTGATGTAAGTCTACCACCCAAAACAGTTTCCTCAAAGACTTGGGAGCCATCTCCTTGAAATGCAAATATTCAGGGAGATAATTCACCCTAGCTCCTGGTCCCTATTGGAGGCAGGTACCTTGCTTTAGCTAGCACCACTGCCTCCTATCATAAAGATAGAAGTTTGTTTCTCCTCTGGATACAAGCCAGTTAACAAACCCAAATGGCGTAGTCACATCAATCAACAAACCACCGCCCCCCCCACCCCCCGCCCGCTCGCCACCCCCTAAAACTTAAGATCCTTTTGTGCCTTTCTCTGTTGCATACCTCAGCCTTTTGTTTCAGGGAAGTGTGGGGTTCATATTACACTCTCTTCCCTATTGGACTGGCATTACTGAATAAAGTCTGTCCTTACTGCTTTAACTAGTGTCTGGCTTCATTTATTTTGACTGCTATCTCGGGTTGAGAAGTCGTATTATTGAAATGTGCATTTTAAAGATAAATATCTGTACTTGGCTTCCTTTGGTCAGATAAACTTTGCTCTCAACGTTGTTAATCACTGCTTAAGTTGGAAATGTATTAGACCAGCTCTGCTCATCAAGTTCAGCGTTTCCAAAGTCTGCTGACAAATTAGTCAAGAGAGAAGACAGGAGAAAAGCAGTGAGTTACAAAGTCAACAAGCAAAGAAAGGGAGCAACAGAAAGTAGTTCTCACAGGGAGCTCCTCAGACCCTAGTCTTCCAATTCTAGTAAAGTTTTCCAATTCTAGTAAACCTGAGGGTACTGCAGGAGACCAGGTCGTATCTCAGTCCTTATCTCAACCACATAGGACAGACATTCCCAGAGCAGCCGTTTATAGACCACCCCTGAGGAATGCATTCCTTCCCCAGGGTCTTAATATTAATATTCCTTGCTAGGAAAAGAATTTAGCAATATCTCTCCTACTTGCATGTCCGTTTATAGGCTCTCTGCAAGAAGAAAAATATGGCTCTTTTTGCCTGACCCCACAAGCAGTCAGACCTTATGGTTGTCTTCCCTTGTTCCCTAAAAATTGCTGTTATTCTGTTCTTTTTCAAGGTGCACTGATTTCATATTGTTCAAACACACATGTTTTACAATCAATTTGTACAGTTAACACAATGATCACAGTGGTCCTGAGGTGACATACATCCTCAGCTTATGATGATAACAGGATTAAGAGATTAAAGACGGGCATAAGAATTATAAAAGTATTATTTGAGAACAGATAAATGTTCATATTAAAATGAAATCTTCACAATTTGTGTTCCTTTGCTGTGGCTCCAGCCGTCCCTCTGTTTGGGGTCCCTGACTTCCTGCAACACTTTTCTTTGTAAATTACCCAGTCTCAAGTATTCTTTCTTTTCTTCTTCTTTTTTTTTTTTTTTTTTTGAGATGGAATCTCGCTCTGTTGCCAGGCTGGAGTGCAGTGGCGCGATCTCGGCTCACTGCAACCTCTACCTCCGGGGTTCAAGTGATTCTCCTGCCTCAGCCTCCTGAGTAGCTGGGACTACTCGGCCCACACCACCAAGCCCAGCTACTTTTTTGTATTTTTAGTAGAGACAGAGTTTCACCATGTTGGCCAGGATGATCTCAATCTCTTGACCTTGTGATCTGCCCACCTTGGCCTCCCAAAGTGCTGGGATTACATGCATGAGCCACCATGCCTGGCCTCAAGTATTTCTTTATAGCAATGCAAGAATGGTCTAACGTATTCTCTCTCTCTCCCTTTTTTTTTTTCTTCCATTCATTTAGTCATTGTAAACAAACATTCTCTGAAAAGGAATTTGGAGGAAAGAGACTTTATTCCAGTGGACAGTTTGCAAACCAGGGAAACATGGCCTTTGGTGTAAAACAAAAGTGTGCTCCAGAGAACAGAGAGAGGGTTTGGATTTTATAACCAAAATTGCCACCCAGATTACTAATTAGATCTGTTTATACAAATGAGGGATTCAAGCTAGCTTAGTTCTGATTGATTGACACAGCTGAGCTCCTATTGGTTGGTTCGGGTGAGTTTCGTAAATCCCGAAGTTCAATAGAGGTGTGAGTTTTCAGTGAACTCAGAGTATGTGTGTGACCTTTAGTAAGCAAATGGCCACATGGCTCTGTTTAAAATTTGTTAGCCACATGGGATCCATCTTAAAGGATTGCCTCTTTCGGGTTCGCATTTATTCACATTATACCATAATGACAAATAATACTGTTTACCAAGCACACCACCCCAGGTGCCAGGAATACAGTTGTGAACAAGATGGACAAGGTCCTACTCTCATGAAGCTTACTTTATAGGAGAGGGAAATAAATGTTAATAAGTAAACCAATAAACTAGGAATTCCAGATTAGGAAAAGTGCTGTGAAGGAAATAGATAACTTGCTGAGGGACAGAATAGTTGAGGGAGAAGTGACTACTTTAGATTGCAGGGGGAGGATGTCTTTTCTGATGAGGTCACATTTGTGCAGAGACCTAAGGACATGAAGCTGCCAGTCATTGAAAAAGCTGGGAAAAGAGCATTCAAGGCAGGGAAGACTGTACGTTGAGAAAACAGATCTGAGGTAGGAAAGAAATAAGAATAATCAAGGAGGCCGGGCACAGTGGCTCACTCCTGTAATCCCATCACTTTGGGAGGCCAAGGCAAGTGGATTATCTGAGGTCAGGAGTTCAGGACCGGCCTGACCAACATGGTGAAATCATGTCTCTACTAAAAATACAAAAATTAGCTGAGCATGGTGGTAGCCGCCTGTAATCCCAACTACTCAGGAGGCTGAGGCAGAAGAATCGCTTGAACCAGGGAGGCAGAGGTAGCAGTGAGCCGAGATCATGCCATTGCACTCCAGCCTGGGCGCCAGAGCAAGACTTTATCTCAAAAAGATGAAATAAAATAAAATAGCCAAGGAATAGAAAGGCCAATAAACTAAAGCATAGTAAACTAGGGGCATAATAATCTGTATTTAGGCCAGTATGGTGGACACTGCTGGCTGCTTCCCAATACCCATTAATTCTTTCTTCCACATTATGTATAGAAATATGCTAGTTTTAACTTCTACCTTCCTAATTCTCCCTGCAGCTAAAGGGGCCATGTGGCTCTTTCTGGTCAATGAAATGAAAGTGGAAGTCTACTGTGTGGGTCTTCCGGAATGGGTATTGTTTTCCTGGTAAAAAGGAATTAGTTCATTTCATAAGCACCATTTACCCTTTGCCATTTCGCCTCCTTCCTTTATTCCAGCTTGAAAAGAGGACATAATTCCTAGAGAAGGAGGAGCTATCCTGAGACCAATACTGACAAAAGCCACACAGTATGGATGGCAGAGTAGGGTGCAAGAAGGAGCCTGTCTTTTATGACTTCCTCAAGTAGATGCACTGGCCCTGGACAGCTGGCTTCTGGACTAATCAAGAAAATAAATCCTATTATTATGATTGTGTTAATTTTATGTAAAAATCCTGACTCAAGACTTAAACATCTAAGGCCTTACCATTCTGAAGAACTGGGATCTTATCCCAAGTGCAATGAGAAGTCATTAAAACTCCACCAAATTTTATTGTTCACAACATAGAGAAGTAGATGTTATAAACATTGAAAATGGATAAACAGCAGCATTCAAGTGGGCATTGTGTGGGATCAGGGTACTGGATTCTTCATACTTGCTTATTTTATTTTATTTATTTTAGATACAGAGTCTCGCTCTGTTGCCAAGGCTGGAGTGCAGTGGTGTGATCTTGGCTCACTGCAACCTCTGCCTCCCAGGTCCAGGCGATTCTCCTGCCTCAGCCTCCTGAGTAGCTGGGATTACAGACGCACACCACCACGCCTGGCTAATTTTTGTATTTTTAGTAGAGACAAGATTTCACTATGTTGGCCAGGCTGGTCTCGAACTCATGACCTCAAGTGATCCACCTGCCTCAAACTCCCAAAATGCTGGGATTACAGGCGTGACCACCACACCCAACTAATACTTGGTTCTATTACCGTCATCTCCCTCTTATTTCCCACAATTCACTGGGTCAGAAGTAGCTTCCTTCCCCCTCTCTCTTTCCTTATGGAAAAAAACATTTTTTCATATCTTCTGTTTTTTCAGTTAAAGAAACCCTTCACACACACCAGCCCTGCTTCTTGATAAGTTAATACATGCAGAAGGATTTTTTAAAACCCCTTCTCACTTGACAAAGCCTGGCTTTCAAGATTAATCCTGTGCTGGAGACTCAAAAATCCCATTTGACAGTTGCTTCTTTGTTCCAATTCATATGTATTCTTCCCCCTAAAGCATGGAAACCATTATTTCGATGGATGGAGTGCCTCAGGGCAATAAGACACTCAAATATAAAAACATCTAAAAACATTTCAAAAATATTATGCTCATGGTAGTTTTTTTTTATTTTGTCTATGTAGTTTGGGCACATTCACTTCTCTATGCCTGTTTCCTTACCTATAAAATGAGGAGATACGGTAATCAACATCATAGAGCTATGAGAATTAAAGAAGATAAATTTTATAAAATGTCTAAAAAATTGTAATTATTATTTTTTTCAAGCATTTACAATATGATACCTACAATTGGCTATATACTTTATACATATCACCACGTTTAGAGCTGACAATTACCCCCCGGAGGGCTGGTCTGATTGCCTCTACTTTAGAGATGAGAATTCAGACTTGGAGAAGTTAAATAACTTGCTCAACTTCACACAGCCTATCTAATAATTTCTAGAGTCAGATGTATTAGTTTTCTGTGGCTGCTATAACAAATTACCACAAATTAGTAGTTGAAAATAACAGAAATTTATTCTCTCACAGTTCTGGAGTCTGGAAGTCCAAAATCAGTTTTGTTGTACCAAAATGAAAGTGTCTACTGGACCATGCTCTCGCTGGAGGCTCCAGTGGAGAATCCATTCTTTGTCTCTTAGAGCTTCTGGTGGCTGCTAACATTCCATGGCTTGTGGCCACATCAGTCCAATCTCTGCTTCTGTGGTCACATTGCCTTCCCCTTTCCTGTTTGAATCAAATTTCCTTCTCCCTGTCTTTATTATTATTATTATTATTATTATTATTATTTGAGAGAGAGTCTTTCTCTGTTGTACAAGCTGGAGTGCAGTGGCACGATCTCAGCTCACTGCAACCTCCACCTCCCAGGTTCAAGCAATTCCCCTGCCTCAGCCTCCCAAGTAACTGGGATTACAGGCATGCACCACCATGTCCAGCTAATTTTTGTATTTTTAATAGAGATAGGGTTTCACCATGTTGGCCAGACTGGTCTTGATCTCCTGACCTCAGCTGATCCACTTGCCTTGATGTCCCAAAGTACTGGTATTACAGGTATGAGCCACTGCTCCCAGCCTCTCCCACTCTTTTGTAAGGACACTTGTGATTTCATTTAGTGCCCACCAGGATAATCTCACCATCTCAAAATTCTTATCTACATCTGCAAAGACCCTTTTTTCATGTTAGGTAACATTTATGGGTTCCAAGGATTAAGACCTGATATCTTTCATTATTCAGTTTGCTACATAAGGAATCAAATGTAGGTCTATATGACTATAAGCTCAAATTCCAACCATGCATTTGTCCACTTCATATTTATTAAATTCTGGATACATAGAAGCACTGTGGCAGATACTGTGGCTACGATGTGAAGCAAAACCAATCACCATTGGTTGATTTGGGCTGCCCTTACGAGCCAACAAGTTCACTGGAGAAATAGATATTGGTAAAAATAATCATGCAAATGAATGTCAAATTGCAACTATGATACATGTTACGATAGGAGGTACATGGTGCTGTAGGAATTTGGTCAAGTCTGGGAAAGCTCCACATACTAGGAATTACTTGAGATGAGATCTGAAGGAAGAATGGGGTCACTAGACATAAAACGAAGAACAAGCAAAAATCCTTATGTAGTCCTGCTAGCACAAGGTCTGACACATATAAGTGCTCATAAAACCAGTTTCCCTCTTCTCACTCTCCTCTCTTCCTTAAAGAATCTACTGGTGCAACTATAATCTTATTGTAACAGACATAGAACTACTCCCACGGGGCTGTAGAACTACACAGGTTTCCCTAAGTGTCTTCCTAACTCATGCTCTGTGCTATAGTCCATGTAACATCTGTCTTCACAGGTCATAGTTCATCATTGTAAATTTTGATAAATCTTTAATATACCTTGCTCCATCAAGACAGGAACCAAAAATTAAATACTTAGTTTATATATTTAAAAAAAAAAAAAAAAAGCAAGCATTTTGTCAATGTACCGTGTTCCAAAATGGGATTGAGACATTGTCAAGACATTAGAAAAATCCCAACAAACCATCCATTAACCGAACCTTTTTTTTTTTTTTTTGAGACGGAGTCTTGCTCTGATGCCCAGGCTAGAGTGCAGTGGCACGATCTTGGCTCACTGCAACCTCCACCTCCCTGGTTCAAGCAATTTCCCTGCCTCAGCCTCCCTAGTAGCTAGGATTATAGGCTTACGCTACCATGCCTGGCTAATTTTTTTGTATGTTTTGTAGGCACGGGTTTCTCCGTGTTGGTCAGACTGGTCTCGAACTCCAGACCTCAGATGATCCACCCACCTCGGCCTCCCAAAATGCTGGAATTACAGGCGTGAGCCACCGCACCCAGCCAACATTTATTTTTTTAAAAAAGATCTTGTCAATTCTATCTCACATTGTTTATTAGGCAACAGAAATTGTTCAAAGACAGTCGTTGCAAATGTCACCATGTGTTACGTGAAAGAAATTTCAGAAAATGTGCTTTTGCAGTTGAAAGTAAGTATTTTTGAAAGCTTTCATGGACTTTTTGTGTTTGTTTGTTTGTTTTAAGCCAGTCAAATTTAGCTGGGGGGAGAGTAGAGTTGTACACCAACTTTAGTGACACTAATGTTAATAAGTTCTGATAACTCACTACTGCTGGACCAGCCTAGCTGACATTTGCCATGTAAAGGAAATAAAATTATCTGATTTAACAGCTAGTTGAAAAACAAAATATGGAATAGTTTTCCTTTTTGTTTTAGATCTTATTCAATGTTATTTCTTAACCTTCTCAGATATGTCTTTTTTTTTTTTTTTTTTTTTTTTTTCTGAGACTGAGTCTCACTCTGTCACCCAGGCTGGATTGCAGAGGTGCAATTTCAGCTCACTGCAACCTCTCTCTCTCTCTCAGGTTCAAGTGATTCTCCTGCCTCAGGCTCCCAAGCAGCTGGGATTACGGGCATGCGCCACCACATCCGGCTAATTTTTGTATTTTTAGTAGAGACAGGGTTTCCCCGTGTTGGCCAGGTTTGTTTTGAACTCCTGACCTCAAGTGATCTGCCTGCCTTGACCTCCCAAAGTACTGGGATTACAAGCGTAAGCCACCACACCTGACCTAAATGTTCTATTTCTTAACCTGATAATGGGTACGTAAATGTCCATTTTATTATTCTGTAAATCATACATTGTTGTGTTTATGATTTATTTCACAATTTAAAAAAGATCACTCCACCTATTCCCCTTGCTCAAATTCCATGCTCATTAAAGAGCATTCTGGTGATGCTCTGACTCCTATTGTAACTGTGCCTCCAGTAAGGGAATGGATATTGGACCATTTGGCATGTATAATTCTTTTTTTTAGAGTAATAAACTGGTGTGAAAGTTTTATTTTAGAAAAAAATACTAATGAAACAATGAATGCTTAGTTCATTTAATGACTGCGTTCTTATAAATGAAATTAAATTGGTCTCTCAATATGTTCTCTTAGAGCCAATATATCTTCTGCAAGTAACCAAATTCATGCTCAGAATCAGGACTTTCTGGATGCTTCCATGTCATCCCATATTGCAGCTTCAATTTTTGAAACATCATATTCCCTCATCATATCAAATTCAAGTCACAGCTGTCTCTACTTCTAAGTTGCTTTCATTTGTTCTTTGGTGAAACAAACATCAACTATTATTCCTTAAATATTAAAATTTGGACAGTCCCAGTATTTGGACAAGAGCTGAGGCTTCATTTTCACTTTCAGCTTATTAACAGGAACTTCTTGGCTAGGCTGTTGTGCTACTGGCTTCATATTCACATCAGCAGTGCTATATTCAGGAAGGGCATCTCGTAACTACAGCAAGTGATCATCCAGCCATTTCTCTAATTTGACCACTTGAATCTCCTGGACTCGAAGATTATAAAGTTCAAAGCAAATCTTAACACCTTGTCCTTTGATAATATTCCTAAGGATAAAAGTAGCCCCAAGTCCTTTTCCTGATCTCTAGATGCAAATCCCCAGAAACTGGCTGAGTTTTTTCACTGGCATATGAGTTAGCTATAGTAACACAAAGAATACTTCCAAAATAGAACTCTGGAATGTGGAGTACTTTTCTCCTTTCTAACATAACTTTTCTTCCTTTTTGAAATTTCAGAGGATTTGTTCTTCCCCTTGGAGGAATGAATTAGGGACTCAAGAACTGCAAGCAACAGAGGCCAACCTCCAGCCTGGAGACTCTGGCCTGGGCTTCTTGCAACCCCATGCCCCACGACAATGCAGGCCACCATGCTAGCTTGCTCACGTTGAGACTACCAGTCTCCATGTTTTAAATTTGTCATTTTTCTTCCTTTTGGTGAGTTCTGTAAGGTTCAATAAGTAACCTCTCATCAATATTTATTGCTGGAGAAAGAACTAAACTGTGAGTTTGCATCAAACAAACACTACTGTGTATAGTAGCAGTGCTGCAAGAAGTAGGACAAGAGCTATCTGGACATTCATCCACAGAGAGTTTGATTGATTTGGTGGCTGGGAGATGAGGGCATTCCTTGTGATTGCTTCTGTTTATGCCAATGGAGACAAAGCGGTCAGCTGATGGTGAGGGAAGGAAAGGGAGTATAGACAGTTTGAGGAGAGAGGACAATGTGTGATATAGCCTCTTTTAGACAGTGGGAAAGGAAACATCGTAGGAAATTTCCTCCCAGGGAATATTTAATGATCCTTTGAGATTTGTGTATGTGAATTCAATCAGCATGGTTGAGGCCGTTTTTTGATTTGTTTCAGGAATGCTCAGCTTCGTGGTGCAAACACAAAGTAGAAGAGAGCGGGGTTTAACTAGGGGTTAGAGCATTGCTAGGAGAGTCCAATAGTGGGATTAAGCATCAGGAGAATGATTCTAATGAAGGGCCATGGGTTCTAAGCTGAATAAGGGGAGAAGGGAGGAACTGAGTCAGGTAATCTGTAGTGGAAAGTGGAAGTCAGTTGATTGGAAGACACTAGTCAAGCAGTTGCTCTAGTGCACTCAAGTGAGTGGGCTGGAAGGCTAGTAAGGGCTTCCGAGCTGAGATTGGGATGCTGTGCAGAGCCAAGGATATCAAGGTCATGAATATAGCCTCAAGAATGAGAGATAAAGACAACTGAGTAAAAGTCAAGTCAAACAAGCAATTTTTGGCCTTATCTAGTCTCTTCTCTGCACATTGGTCTCCATTATGTAACTATTTTACTGTTGCATGGTAACAGGAGACTTGGCAGTTCTCAGAGGACTTATCTTCCTGTTTATGAAAGAGCGGTGAACTCAGAGGTTATCACTGGTAGGTAGATAGTTAACACACAGTAAATAGACCTATAATTTATATGGGAGTGATCATAGGACAAAGCATTCTGGGAGTGTTATAAAACTCCAGGGAAATCAACAGGCTAAAAGGCTGCAAACAATAAAGGTGGCAAAAAAGGAGTAGTGTTGAGTGGTTTTGACTCATGATGAAGGAAACTCAATAGTAGGAAAGAGGAACTGGATTAAGCAAATTCAACCTAATTCTTCGGGGTTATAAGTCAAGGACAAATAAACCTGCATACCATTTTATTTACTCCTTTATCTCCACAAAAGGGAATATTTTCACTTGAAGTAAATCAAGCTATAGAGAATATCCACAGTAGCCTTGAAGAGGAAAGCAAGGATAACAAAACAAAGGTGGATAGTATATGAAAGCTTCAGAACCTCTTTCTCCCAGTAGGTTTAACATGAGGCACCAAATAACAGAAAACTGCAAATAAATTAGGGGGAAGCAGCACTGAGTTCAGGTGCAGAGTTTAATTTCAATCTCTTTCAAATCCCAGATTAAAAATTGTATGGTTTGGACATTGTATATAGCAAAATTCTTAGATAAGATATTGAGGTTTAAATTCTAGTCTCACTTATGAGGCAGAAAAAAATGTATCTGTATATACCTAGTCCAATGCTAGTTTGACAGTTTTATGATCTGATTCATAAATTTACTTTTCTTAGAGTATAAGCTTAGATAATTTTCTAATAAGGTGTTTCCTTATTGGTCACTGAATTTATAGATCATAGTTTTCTGAAACTTCCCACTACTTATTGGGAAAAAGCTGAGTCTTGGGGAAAAAACTGAGGCAGGGCTTGCATGTCTGACACAATGTCCTCTGGAATGTGTCTAGACTTGCTGGCTTCTTGCTTCTAACCCTCCTAGGCTCCTAGATTGATTGTATTCCCATTATCTCAAGTAGCAAATGTTCCATATAAATCCTAAACCATCGCAGCTGTAGATCATGCACCTGCCCTTTTGACCCCCACATTCTCATGACCTGTTTCTTTGTTGGATTCACAATAAATAGCTTGGGCTCCCAGAGCTCAGGGCCTTTGCAGCCTCCATAATCATGATGGCCCCCTGGTCCCACTTTTCTTCTCAAACTTTTTCTCAATCCTTTGACTCTGCTGGACTTTGTCGCCCCCACGACCTGGTGTTGGGACTGATCACCCCAACATTGCTGGCAGCCCAAAATGGGGCAATAAAGACACCGGTGAAGGAACACTAGAACTTGTGAAAGCAGAGGATGCATCATCAAAGGACACCCAAGGATGTCTAAAAGAAGCTTGGCAGAAAAGCTGAGCGCTTGGAAGAACCAGGGTAACAACGGGACAAAGTGAAAGCAGACATTCTGCTTATTTAAATTTCTTAAGGCATTTATTACGAAGAGGAGGAGTGAAAGTTAGTAGTCAGAATTTGTTGTCACCCTTTAATGCAGTAAAGCAGTTTTGCCCATAGTTCCTGGAACAAGGGACTACGGAGTTGAATGAATGGGAGATAATTGGCAGAGATTTTTTTTAAAGTGTATGAAGATGGAGCAAAAATTCCAGTCTTGGTTTGGTCAATGTGGGTGCTAATAAAAGCAGCTCTTGAATCATTTCAAACAGATGATGAGGCAGATTCAGATGGGGAAGAGGAGGATGAGTGTAAAAACCTATCTTCAGATTCTGAATGTGAGGAATAAACAGGAAACAGAGGAAATTAAAGAAAAGAAAGGGAAACTGAAAAAAGTATGTTTTACTAGCCTGTCGGCTCTACCTGCTGGATTAAGTGAAAGGCCACCTCCTCTCTCTCCCCTTAATGGGTGAAAAGATGAATTAGCTACAAAACTTACTGCTCCTGTAGTTGTAACATTAAAATCTGGAGCAATTGGTGGTGCTATACAAAATTCTATTCAAAAGGCTAGAGCCTAGGGAGACCTTGAAGCATGGCAATTTCCTTTAACTATAATCCAACAGGAAGGACAGAATATGGCTAATGGAACCACTTTTCCTTTTAAGCTGTTAAAGGAATTCAAGCAAGCCATTAGTCAATATGGGCCAAACTCTCCTTTTGTGCAAACTTTATTAAAAAACGTTTCTCTCGATAATAGATTAATACCGTATGATTGGGATACTTTAACAAAATCTGTTCTCACTTCATCTCAGTACTTGCAGTTTAAAACTTGGTGGGCTGATGAAGCTCAAACTCAGGCAAAGGAAAAGATACAAGCACAACCACCTGTGCCTGTTTCCTTTGAGCAGTTAATGGGAGTCGGAGCTGATTGGGATTGATTAGAAAATCAAGCAGTAATGGAGGATGTTGCCATTGTTCAGCTGCGCTCTGTGTACTTACAGGCACAGGAAAGGATAAATGTTACAGGGGAATAATATCGTTCTTTCAGTTCTATCCAACAAGGACCTAAAGAATCATATGTTGATTTTATTGGTTGGCTCCAAGAGGCTGTGTATAAAGCCATAACTGATAAAACAGCTCAAGATGTTGTAATACAGCTTCTTACATATGAAAATGCTAATACAGAGTGTCAAACTGCTATTAGACCCCTGAGAAGGAAGGCTCATTTAGCTGAACATATTAAGGCTTGCGGTGGCATTGGGGGTAACTTACATAAGACTACTTTTTTAGCTCAGGCTATGGCTGGATTAAGAGTCAGAAAGAATATGCCCTGTTTCTTAGGCTCTTGCTTTAATTGTGGGCAACTGGGACACACAAAAAAGGAATGTAGAAAAGGAAATCAAAAGGCAAGAACTACCAACAAACAGAAAAGTCCTGGTGTATACCCCCATTGTGAAAAAGGCCATCATTAGGCAAATCAGTGTCATTCTAAAATTAGCAAAGATGGACAACCTCTCTCAGAAAACAGGAAGAGGGGCCCACCTCGAGCCCCTCCACAAACCGAGACATACCCAGTACAGTCACTGCCCTTACAAATGTACAACAGTTGTCCCCCGCCACAGCAGGCAGTGCTGTTATAGACCTCTGCAGCACAATTCCTGTCTCCTCACTTCCTGGGGAGCCACCAAAACAGGTCCCCACAGGAGTTAGGGGACCCTTACCCACAGGAACAGTTGGTCTATTACTTGGAAAGTCTAGTCTAAATTTGAAAGGTGTCACTTACATATGGGAATAATTGATTCTGATTATATCAGAGAAATTCAAGTAGTTCCTCAATGCTATGGTCTGCTTCCCCAGGAGAAAGAATTGCTCAGTTGTTGCTGTTACCTTACATAAAATTAGGAAGCAGCACAATGAAGAGAACAGGAGGCTTTGGTAGAACTAATGCAACAGGAAACACTGTATATTGGGTTAATCAAGTGTCTGACAAAAGACCTATTTGCACAGTAACTATTCAGGGAAAATATTTTGAACGGCTAGTAGATACTGTAGCTGATGTCTCTATTATTGCTATAAATCAATTGCCCTGGCACTGGCCTAAGCAGAAGGCATCCATTGGTATTGTTGGAGTAGGAGCTGCCTCGGAAGTTTTTCAAAGTTCCTTGATATTACCATGTCAAGGGCCAGATGGTCAGGAAGGGACAATTCAGCCTATCATTACACCGATTCCTCTCAATTTATGGGGTAGAGACTCACTGCAATAATGGGAGGCTGAAATATCTATTCCTATGGATCAATATAGTAGTAACAGTAGACAAATGATGATAAATATGGTATATTGCCCAGGAAAAGGACTAGGGAAAGATAAAAATGGCCAATCAGAACCTTTAGAATTAAAAGGACAAACAGATTGGACCAGATTGGGGTGTCATTTTTAGAAGCGGCCATTGTTGAGCCTCCAGCGCCCATTCTTCTTGTTTGGCTAACTGCCAAACCAGTTTGGGTGGAGCAGTGGCCACTGAAACAGGAAAAACTGGAGGCCTTAAAAGAGCTGGTGCAGGAACAATTGCGAAAGGATCATATAGAACCTACTTTCTCCCCTTGGAATTCTCCTGTATTTGTCATTAAGAAAACATCAGGGAAATGGAGAATATGAACAGACATAAGGGCTGTTCATGCTGTAATTCAACCCATGGGTGCACTACAACCAGGGTTACCCTCCCCAACAATGATCCCAAAATACTGGCCTCTCATAGTGATAGATCTAAAGGATTGCTTTTTTTTTTTTTTTTTTTAACCATTCCTTTAGCTGCCCAAGATTCTGAAAAATTTGCTTTTACTAGTCCCACCATAAATAATAAAGAATCAGCAGACAGATACCATTGGAAAGTACTACCACAAGGGATGCTAAATAGCCTATTTGCCAAACTTATGTCAGGAAAGCTATTAAGCCAGTTA
Organism: Trachypithecus francoisi; assembly: GCF_009764315.1. NCBI lineage: Eukaryota > Metazoa > Chordata > Mammalia > Primates > Cercopithecidae > Trachypithecus > Trachypithecus francoisi. The sequence continues at coordinate 45,497,267 of NW_022681454.1, forward strand.
GAGAACAGTTTAAAAAATGTTATATCATCCATTACATGGATGATATTTTGTGTGCAGCTGAAACTAGGGAAGAATTGATGTTGCGCTACAAACAGTTAGAAAAGGCTGTAAAGGTGGCAGGGTTGATTATAGCCCCCAGTGAAATCCAAACTTCTACTCCTTTTCAATATCTAGGAATGAGGGTAGAGTAAAATCCTATTAAGCCTCAAAAGATTCAAATTCAAAGATAATTTAGAAACCCTAAATGATTTCCAAAAATTACTAGGTGACATTAATTGGATTTGTCCAACTTTAGGCATTCCTACCTGTGCTATGTCTCACCTCTTTTCTACCTTACAAGGTGATTCTAACCTTAACAAGAAACATTCCTTGTCCAAAGAGGCATTGGAGGAACTTCAATTAATTGAGGAAAAAATATCAGCAAGCATACGTAGAACAGATTAATCCAATGCAACCATTACAGTTTTTAGGTTTTCCTACTAAGCATTTGCCTACAGGAGTTATAGTTCAACAGGATGATCTGGTTGAGTGGTTTTTCTGCCTCACAATACAACCAAAACGTTCACTCTGTACCTGGATCAAATTGCTGTGCTAGTAGGACAAGCAAAGCTGCACACAACAAAGCTAATGGGATATGATCCAAATCAGATTATAGTTCTGTTAACTAAACAACAAATTCAACAAGCCTATGTTAATTCCCAAGAATGGCAAGTTAATTTGGTAGGTTTTGTTGGCATTCTTGATAATCATTATCCTAAATCTAAGATATTTCAGTTTCTAAAATTAACATCCTGGATATTGCCTTCTATTACTCAAAAAGCCCCTATTAAAGGGGCCCTTACTATTTTTACTGATGGATCTAGTAATGGAAAAGCCTCATTTGTGGGACCTCAACAAGTTTTGCAAACTGACTTTACTTCTGCTCAAAGGGCTGAACTTATGGCTGTGATAACAGTGTTAAAAAAACTTTTAAACAGCCAGTAAACATTGTTTCTGATTCAGCCTACATAGTGCAAACCACACAAAATATTGAATGTGCCTTAAATCAAAATGTGACTGATGAACAACTTAATTCTTTATTTCATTCTTTACGGCAAGCACTACAACAAAGGCATTCACCTTTCTATATCACTCATATGAGAGTACATACTAACCTCCTTGGCCCTTTAAACTTAATCAAAGGGTGGATGCATTGGGGTCCGCAGCTTTTGCTAGTGCACAAACATTTCATTCTTTTACCCTTCTTAATGCTTCAGGCCTTAGGAAAAGATATGGTGCATCATGGAAAGAAGCTAAAGAAATTGTGCAACATTGTTCTGCCTGCCAAGTCCTGCATTTGCCACATCAAGGAAGAGGAGTTAACCCTAGGAGTTATCTCCAAATTCCATCTGGCAGGCAGATGTAACACATATTCCCACTTTTGGAAAACTGTCCTTTGTTCATGTTTCAGTAGATTCCTATTCACATTTTGTCTGGGCCACATGTCAAACAGGGGAGGCTACAGCTCATGTTAAAAGACATCTTTTATCTTGCTTTTCTGTTATGGAAATCCCAGAAAAAATAAAAACTGATAACGGCCCAGGATACTGTAGTAAAGCCATGGCTACATTCTTTCAACAATGGAATATTGCCCATACTATGGGTATTCCATATAACTCACAAGGATAGGCAATAGTGGAAAGAGCTAATCATACTTTAAAAACTCAAATACAAGAGTGGAAGGCAGGAGACCAGGAATATAAAATATCACATATGCAATTGCATCTAGCTTTATTATCATTAAATTTTACAAAAAGATCAACCCATAACTGCAGCGGAACAACTTCTGACAGGACAAAAGGAAAATAAAAAGGCTGGACAAGATATATGATGGAGGGATACACATACAAAGAACTGGGAAAAAGGAAAGATAATTACATGGGGAAGAGGATTTGCTTGTGTCTCTCCAGGTGACAATCAGATGCCTGTGTGGGTGCCCACCAAACATCTGAAGATCTATCATGAGCCACAGCATCTAGTGGACCGACCTGTACAGTGTGAATTGAAGGTCTGAAAAGCCTCGATTTGCTTTCCTTGTGCCTTCTGTTAGAAGGGGCCTGTTTCTCATTATCAGTGTCCTCCCGGCTACAGCCACAAAAGTTTTTGCTTCTGTTTCAGTAGATTTAATAATGTAGGGGTGAGGGTATGCTTGTGTTTTTGCAGGAGATGAATGAATCGTGTGGATGCCCTCAAGATGTGTATGACCATGGAATGGGAGACTGGAGGGACCCATGGATCCCAACCATGGACTGGGTTCCCCCAGTAGGAGCCACGAGCCAGTTGAATCTGAATGTGAAGATGGAATGAAGACTGACCAGAGTCATGATGCTTAATGAACCAGTGCTTTCTGACTCAGCTCCTCCCTACCCTGAATACAAGAGACCCTAATAGTTAGGCAGGAATATCATTGCCCCTATTCAGCATGAAGAAGTTACAGAAGACTAACCTTCATCTTTCTGCAACCCCTAGGATTAAGGGTCCTCTTGTAAAAGGGAAAGGGGAGATATGTGGGATGCATTCAAACCACAGAGACTCCAGTTTGAATAAGAGCTAAGAAAAATGAAGCTGGACCACCAACCGGCAATTAAGGGCTACACAGCCTGCAATTGTCTTGCTCAATTAAAAGAGGCCACCTTTTATGCTAGTAACAATGATAACTAGTAATAATGATAGTAATAATGATACCTTCTCTTTTACAAAAAGGAGAAGCGGGGCATGTTGGGGAAAAAAACTGAAGCAGGGCTTGCATGTCTGACATGATGTCCTCTGGAATGTGTCTAGACTTGCTGACTCCTTGCTTCTAGCCCTCCTAGGCTTCTAGATCGATTGTATTCCCATTGTCTCAAGTAGCAGAAGATGTTCCATATCAATGTTAAACCATCACAGCTGTAGATCATGTGCCTGCCCTTTTGACCCCCACATTCTCATGACCTGTTTCTTTGTTGGATTCCCAATAAATAGCCTGGGGTCCCAGAAGTCGGGGCCTTCACAACCTCCACAATCATGATGGCCCCCTTGTCCCACTTTCCTTTTCAAACTGTCTTTTTCTCAACCCGTTAACTCTGTCAGACTTCATCACCCCGTGATCAGGTGTTGGGTCTGATCACCCCAACACTACTGTGGCTGAATACTTCAAAATTATTAACTTTCGTAGCTATTTGATTGTCTTTTCTTTGATTCAATTGATAGAGTGTTATCACCTTTAACATACAGGGTACAACTTAGGCTTAATATTCCTGGTCAATAAAAATAGACTATGTTTTAAAGAATCTAGGCCAGGCTCAGTGGCTCACGCCTGTAATCCCAGCACTTTGGGAGGCCAAGGCAGGCAGTTCACGAGGTCAGGAGATTGAGACCATCCTGGCTAAACACGGTGAAACCCCATCTCTACTAAAAATACAAAAGAAAATTAGCCGGGCTTTGTGGCGGGCCCCTGCAGTCCCAACTACTCAGGAGGCTGAGGCAGGAGAACGAGCGTGAACCTGGGAGGCAGAGCTTGCAGTGAGCCGAGAGTGCGCCACTGCACTCCAGTCTGGGAAGCAGAGTGAGACTCTGTCTCAAAAACAAAAACATAAAAAAGAATCTAGAGGCCAGGCATGGTGGCTCATACCTGTAATCCCAGCACCTCGGAAGGCCAAGGCAGGTGGATCACCTGAGGTCAGGAGTGGGAGACTAGTCTGGCCAAAATTGCAAAACCCCATCTCTACTAAAAATTTCAAAACTTAGCCAGGTGTGGTGGTGTGCACCTGTGGTCCCAGCTACTTGGGAGGCTGAGGCAGGAGAATTGCTTGAACCCAGGAGGCAGAGGTTGCAGTGAGCTGAGATCATGCCACTGCACTTCAGCCTGAGCAATAGAGCAAGACTCTCTTAAAAAAAAAAAAAAAAACACTAGGGAATAAAAGTTCAATTACCCTCGAAAATACTACTCAAATGATATTCACTGCCCCATTATTGAGAAATATATTTAAATATCTTGCCTTAATAATTTACAAAAGAATTATATGAAAAAGCTGAAGACTAAAGGAAAAGCATGATCCTGTAATACCCTCCACAGTAGGTGTGATTACAAAATAAGGGGATGGATTTTGAACACACTTTTCAGAAAGTATATGCTTCTTTCAGTTTCCCAGGGGGGAGGTGCACTGTATCAGTAATGTTGCTCGTACCACAAATAAGGACACTTTTGAGACCCAGTAAGGTTTTGATAAGTGATTCTCAAATGGAGGTTAAAATGAACCACAGGTAAAATGGAGCCCTCCCTAAGGAGAGATAACCAGCACCTCCAGCCCAATGTATAATTTGAAACAAAAGCATATTAAATATTAATATTCTTAATTATTATTAATATTAATGTCACAGGATCATTGAGTGTCACTTTTCCAGCCACAAACCTCTATGGTCAGTGGTGCCTTTGCCCAAGTTTTGCTCAGGCCCACTGGGCTTGGTAGGCTACACTCAGCTCACGCTACCAGCTTGGACCTCATGCCTTCCAAGGGCCAGCCGGGCACAGAGTGGTGAAGGGTGTGTGACTGAGTGAGTGTGGGGTCCAGCTACTGTGCACAGCCAGACATGCTGGCTACAGTGGGGCGGGCAGCTCCAGGTGCCAGCACAGGCACTAGCTTCCTGTGAAATTGTGACCAAACCAGGAGTACTGTAAGCAGCTTCCACAGCTGGCACTGGGGAACGTGGTGGCACCCAGAAGCTTCGAGATGCCAGGAAGCATAGAGCCCCAAAGAAGGAGTCATAGCCCTGGCTCAGGGAGCTCCTAGGTCTGGGATCTCTGAAGGGTCACAGCTCTTCTCTCCGTCTCTCTTCCCTCCTTCTCATCGCCTGCAACACAGTGAGCAAGGGACGTGTTTCAGCCCTGCAATTTGGCAAGTCCTGAGTTCTTGTCCCACGTCCAGGAAGAAGGAGGCATGTAGGCAAGCAGAGGGTGAGCAAGGTGAAGAGGTGCTTTATTGAGTGACAGAACAGCTCAGAGGAGACCCACAGTGGGTAGCTCCTCTTCACAGGCAACAGGCAGGTTCATCCCAACATCTGTTCAGCTCTTAGCAGAGAAGAAACCCACAGTGGGTAGCTCCTCTCAGCAGGCAGGTTGTCCCAACATCTGCCCAAATCTGGCTGAGTCCACAGTTTCTATGGGCTTCAGAGGGGAGGAGGTATGTGCTAATTGGTCCATGGATGGCCATGGGTGGGTCCATATAAAGCACCATAAGTTCTCACTTTGGTCCACAGAACTGGCAACATGGCCCCCAGGCCTCAGACTATCTGTGGCCTGAAGGTAGGGTTTCACCAGCTACCCGCCCCTTCCACCCTGGAGCCTATCTGCCTCCTGCCAACATTAACCTGCTCTCCACAGTGGCCACAGTGCCCAGGTCGTTCATGCCGAGGGGTACCTACAGGTTAGCATCAAGCTGCCTTCAGCACCTGCTCCACCTGCCTCCCATGCTCATCAGCACCCAGTCTGGAGGGGACCAAGGAGGCAGGGGACTGGCCTGTCAGCACTGCCCCAGGCATGCACACATCTGGGCCGGCTGTGATAGCACCGGGGCTGGGCCTCAACTTTGCTCCAAAATCAGAACAGGTGCCCGTAGTGGGGAGAGACCAGGCAGCAGGAGCACGCACTTCTAAGTCTGCTGAAGCATGGGGGCTTCCTGGGCCCCTGAGAGTGCAGAGATGCCCGGGTCCCCAGCTGCAGCTGGGCAGCTGCAGTTACGGGGGCTCCTGCCTGCTCCTGGCCCCCAAGAGAACAGGGATGCACAGCTCCAGAGCCGTGGCTGGGCAGCCACAGCTGCACTCGGAAGCACAAGACTCTAGCCCTACCGACTCAGAAAGGGGACGGGGCTTCTGCCTGTTTCAGCTCCTGCCAGCTCCATGAAGCACACAGCCCCAGTCACGCCTCCCTCGCTGTAGCCAGTGTGATGGCAGTGGCCACTCCAGACAGGCCCCCACTGCCATTAATATCCAAATACATACTTAAACGAATTAGAATTAATTTTGTTTATTCATTTTTAATAATATTAAAGGAAAGCATGAAATTTTTTTAAAATTTTAATCAAAATGGCCATGTGTTAAATCTGCTAAATAGTCATTCCCAACCTGTAATATTAAAACTCAGTTTTTCTCCAATGGTGTATGCTAATAAACATAATTTAGTAATATATCATAAATATTATTTAGGCTAATTTCAATGAAATAATTTAGTATTATAAATCAGATTGCTAGGCAGGCATGGTGGTTCATGTCTGTAATCCCAGCACTTTGGGGGGCCGAGGTGGGCAGATCACTTGAGGTCAGGAATTTGAGACCAGCTTGGCCAACATGGCGAAACCCCATAAATACAAAAATTAGGTGGGCATGTTAGCTCCCACCCGTAATCCCAGTTACTCCAGAGGCTGAGGCAAGAGAATCACTCAAACCTGGAAGGAGGAGGTTGCAGTGAGCCGCGATCACACCACTGTACTCCAGTCTGGGCAACAGAGTGAGACTACATCTCAAAAAATAATAACAAAATGAGAAGCAAAATAAATTAGATTGCTTACACAAAGGTATGTAACACTTTTTTTTTTTTTTTTTTTTTAGAGTTTCACTCTTTTCACTCAGGCTGGAGTGCTGTGTCACAGTCTCAGCTCACTGCAAACTCCACCTCCTGGGTTCAAGTGATTCTCCTGCCTCAGCCTCCCAAGTAGCTGGGATTACAGGCGCCTGTCACCACTCCCAGCTAATTTTGTATTTTTAGTAGAGATGGAGTTTCACCAGGTTGGCCAGGCTGGTCTCAAACTCTTGACCTCAGGTGATCCGCCCGCCTTGGCCTCCTATAGTGCTGGGATTACAGGCATGAGTCATTCTGCCTAGCCAACACGTTTTTTAAACACGTTGAGATGGATAATACTAAAATTGTGGTTGTTGATTGGAGTGATATGCAATAAATGTGTAGTTATTTATTGGATAATCTCATCATTAGAGCTCTGAGCATATTACTACTTATAATAAATAAAAGAAAGTTCTTGCCGGGCGCTGTGGCTCAAGCCTGTAATCCCAGCACTTTGGGAGGCCGAGACGGGCGGATCACGAGGTCAGGAGATCGAGACCATCCTGGCTAACATGGTGAAACCCCGTCTCTACTAAAAAATACAAAAAACTAGCCGGGCGAGGTGGCGGGCGCCTGTAGTCCCAGCTACTCGGGAGGCTGAGGCAGGAGAATGGCGTGAACCCGGGAGGCGGAGCTTGCAGTGAGCTGAGATCCGGCCACTGCACTCCAGCCTGGGTGACAGAGCGAGACTCCGTCTCAAAAAAAAAAAAAAAAAAAAAAAGAAAGTTCTTTATCACAGGTTTTAATTTTTTCTTAAAGTGGTATCATAGTTATTAATTTTCTAGGACGTTATCATTGAAACATATGACATGTAATTTGGAAAAGTTATATCCAAACCCATATTTCAAGAACTTTCTCATCATATCTTCGATTCAAAATAAAGATCCAATGAAAAGACTTCTTCTCTGTGTGGCTCTTCCTGAATACTTGGGCAGCTTCCACAGCTATGGACACCAAAGCAAAAAGTGGGCAATAGCCGGGTCATTTTACATGTTGGATTGATGTGATTTAGAGTGTGGAGAGACTCGAGTGGGAGCAGAGGAGTCCTAAAGAAAACTGCCCATTATCCTAAATATTTATTGGATATTTATCTATTGATCATCTCTGTGGTTTTGTATTTGTTGGTTGGTTGGCTGGTTTTATGTTTGTTTTTTGAGGTTTTTTTTCTGTTTTCTCCTGATTCTAAGGTCTACTGACAAAAGGAGTGTTCGGCTGAAAGAGGCCAACTAATATCCATTTAAGCTGGGTCTTCTCTGTAGTCTATACAAATCCAAGGGCATCTTAGAGGCCAAAAAAAAGGGAGAAGGGAGGGACATTTCAAGAGTATAACATCAGAGTCAGAGAGACCTAGATTCCCATATTATGAACCATAAAACATTCGACAAATTACAGGCATACCTTGTTTTACAGCACTTGATTTTATTGCATTTCACAGATATTGTGCTTTTTACAAATTGAAGCTTTATGGTAACCCTTCATTGAGCAGGTCCATCCACACAATTTTCCTAAAGCTCACTTCATGTCTCTGTGTCATATTTTGGTAATTCTCACAATATTTCAAACCTTTTCATTATTATTATATCTGTTAAGATGATCTGTGATCAGTGATCTTTGAAGTTACTATTGTAATTGTTTTAGGACACCAAAAACCGCATATCTGAATAAAACAGCAAACTGAATCAATAAGCATCATGCGTCTGACTGCTCCACCAACAGGTTGTCTCCCTACAACCCTCTCACCCACTCCCCATAATCAGGCCTCCTGTTTCCTGAAACCCAGCAATATTCAAGCTAGGCCAATTAATAACCGTACAGTGGTCTCTGAGTGTTCAAGTGAAAAGAAGACTCCAATGTGTTTCATGTTAAATCAAAAGCTAGAAATGATTAAACTTAAGGCATGTTGAAAGCCAAGATAGGCTGAAAGCTAGGCCTCTTGCATCTACAGTTAGTCAAGTTGTGAAAGCAAAGGAAACATTACTGAAAGAAACTAAAAGTTCTGTGCCAATGAACACATAAATGATAAGAAAGTGAAACAGCCTTATTGTTGATATGAAGAAAGTTTTAGTCTGGATAAATCTAACCAGCCACAATATTCCCTTCAACCAAAGCCTAATCCAGTTCAAGACCCAACTCTCTTTAATTCTATGAAGGCTGAGAGAGGTGAGGAAGCTGCAGAAGAAAAGTTTGAAGCTAGTGGAAATTGGTTCCTGAGGTTTAAGGAAAGAAGTCATCTCCATCAGATAAACAAGTGCAAGGTAAATCGGTTTCTTGAGATGGAATCTACTTCTAGTGAAGATGCCGGGAAGATATTTAAATGAAAACAAGGATTTAGAATATTCCATAAACTTAGTTTATAAAACAGCAGTAGGGTTTGAAAGCATTGACTCCAATTTTGAAAGTACTACTTTGAATTTATAGATTCATTATTGAAAAAAAAAAAATGTGTCATTGCACACAAGCTAATGGCTAAATTTCTCCAGCTCTAAAATTCAGATTTCAGAGTCAAACTGTGAAGTCTTCTATCTCAGGATGACAAGAAAACTATGGGAAATACCACTGTTAGCAGGTGTGGCAATCATTTCTGTATATTTTTCCTCAGTATTCTTTAGAGTGAAAGTCAGCATTCTTCACTGGCCTGTGTAATTGCTAAGTGTGACGGTGGTCTTTCATTCCTAATCTGCTGGTATACAACAGAGTCAGCCTTACAAATACAGGCCTCTTACTGATGACTGATTAACATATAGTAATGGCTGTCATTCACTAAGTATGTTTGTATGCAAGACGTGCTTTTATATATCTCATTTACTCTTGTGCTTTTTACTCTTATGAATGACTCTGTGCTTTATATATATCTCATTTACTCTCCAGAGCAACCAAGCTGCTCTTACACCCATTTTACAGATGAGGTAACTGAGACCTCAGGAGAGGTTAAGTAATTAACCAAATACCACATAGCTCATTAAAAGCTTGGTAGGAATTCAAATGCCTTTTTTTTTTTTTTTTTTTTTTTTACTATTATACTTTAAGTTCTAGGGTACATGTGCACAACGTGCAGGTTTGTTACATATGTATATATGTGCCATGTTGGTGTGCTGCATCCATTAACTTGTCATTTACATTAGGTATATCTCCTAATGCTATCCCTCCCCCTTACCCCCTCCCCACAATAGGACCCGGTGTGTGATGTTCCCCTTCCTGTGTCCAAGTGACCTCATTGTTCAATTACCACCTGTGAGTGAGAACATGTCAAACGCCTTCTTTTAGCAGCTGCAATCTATTGCCTGCTAATTAGGTATTTACCTAATTGTATGAAAGGGAAGTGTTATTAATGTTGTGATTCAAAGTCAGGAGTTTTGATCTTTTTGAATTTATCTAATGGTTCAGAACTGAGAAGCTTTTCTTTTTTGCCCTACGGAAGAAGAAGAAGGCAAATTGCTCTGGCTGGGACTCCCAGTTAAAAAAAAAGAAAAAGGCTGGTGATGACAGCTAGGTTTAAATTCAACTGTACGTTTATACTATGACCTCAAGTGGCTTGCTTAATTTATCTTAATTCTTTATTTCTTCATTCATATAATATAGATTTCTATTGAACCTACTGCTTAAAGTTATTGAGAAGATAAAATGAAATGTGTTATGTGAAGCACTTAGCATATGCCTGGACATAGCAAGTGTTCAAGACATTGATGAAAGACCCTATTCTTCTGGTTCAAGTTAGTATTTTTGAACACTAAAAAAGAAAGAAAGACCCCTTTATCCTCATCTTTTTTTTTGTTTTTAAATACTGTTTCAACTTCTGGGAAGGCAGCATGAAATTAAGATGTCCCACACAGGTTGGGTGCGGTGGCTCACACCTGTAATCCCAGCACTTTGGGAGGCCAAGGCCGGTGGATCGGTTGAGCCCATGAGTTCAAGACCAGCCTCTACCAGGGTAGGGAGACCCTGCCTCTACCAAAAATACAAAAATTAGCTAGTCTCATAATCCAGTCTCAAAATAAATAGATAAAAAATTTTTAAAAACAGATGTCCCAAGTACAAAATATTTTAAACCCTGCCAATGAAAGATGTTTTTTAAAACCACAAATACATAAAATCACATAACCGTCAGATTAGAAGCTAATCTGTGTTCTGTGAACAATTTTCATTGTAAACATCTAGTGTGCTGTTCACAAAATCATTCACGTTACAACCATCACTCACAAGACCATTCACATCACTCACATTCTATTAGTGTTAATTAAAATTTACATAGAGTTGAATAGTTGATAAAACAATGTGCTTTCTATTAACTCGTTTGAACTTCACAAGAATCCTGTAGGCTAAGTATTAGTTATCTCAATTTTACAAATTAAGAAACATGTTCAGAGAGATGAGGTCACACACACATAAGGGATCCAGGTATGACTGCTTCCAAATGCTGTGTTCTTTCCCTTAACCAATGAAACCTTTATCAACTGTAGGTTAAAACTACCGAGGTTTTTTTTTTTATTAATAGAATGGAATGAGAAATAGCATAGCCAGGCTGCGTGCGATGGCTCACGCCTGTAATCCCAGCACTTCCGGAGACCGAGGCAGGTGGAACACGAGATCAAGAGATTGAGACCATCCTGGCCAACATGGTGAAACCCCGTCTTTACTAACAATACAAAAATTAGCTGGTGTGGTGGCACATGCCTGTAGTCCCAGCTACTCAGCAGGCTGAGGCAGGAGAATCACTCGACCTGGGAGGTGGCAGTTGCAGTGAGCCAAGATTTCGCCACTGCACTCCAGCCTGGAGACAGAGTGAGACTCCTTCTCAAAAAAAAAAAGAAAAAAGAAAAAAGAAAAGAAAAAGAAATAGCATAGCCAGATCCTCAATACTCAATATATGTAAGTCAACATAATTGAAATACTTCTTATACTAGATCACCATGTAAGATGTGTAATTTATTCCTGTAGGTGTTGAACAAAAAAAATTGATAAACACTGACCATATGTGTCGCCCCAGTTACACTTTTACTCGCTGTATAGACTTTAAAGTTGATCTAACAGATTTATTCATGTATAGTATAGGGGTATAAATATATCCTTACTCTACTTTTCTTCTCTATTTCCTAGGAGGCTTTTCAAAATCAAATGAAATAATACATGTGGAAAAACACTTGGTAAACTTTCTATACAAGTGTTTCGTAAATTTGGATTTGGAGGCTATCCAAAAAACGTTGTAGATGATATTCTGAATTCAAAGAATTCCACAATGGAGTTCACATTTGTGAGGCTGCCACTATCCCTTCATCCCCTATAACAACGTATGGCTGCTTAAGTAAGTTAGGGACCATTGAGTATGAACTATTTGTGAACTTCGATTTTTTTGTGTGATCTTTCTGGCTCTTAAACATAAAAGTTGACCATTGTCACACAACGAAGTCTCTTCCCAAGCACTGGAGTGTCTTGCGCAAAACCCAAATTCAATGTCTGTGAAAAATGAATTGGAAAAAATTGCATACAATACCATTATTAAGCTCTTACTGCACACAAGCTCTAGTTAGGTCTTTTCTTCCCTTAATCAATCTCTAGAATTTTTTCAAGTCAACAGTTAACATATACTGAATACCCATTTATATAGGCTACAAAACGAAATGTTACATAGGTAATCTTTAGGCTAAATGATTTGCTATTTATTTATTCACTTGAATAAAGATAAAATTCCTAAAGTACAATATATATTTTTTCTTCTCTTTTTTTTTTTTTTTTTTGAGATGGAGTCTCGCTCTGTCGCCTGGGCTGGAGTGCAGTGGCCGGATCTCAGCTCACTGCAAGCTCCGCCTCCCGGGTTTACGCCATTCTCCTGCCTCAGCCTCCCGAGTAGCTGGGACTACAGGCGCCCGCCACCTCGCCCGGCTAGCTTTTTGTATTTTTTAGTAGAGATGGGGTTTCACCGTGTTAGCCAGGATGGTCTCGAACTCCTGACCTCGTGATCCGCCCGTCTCAGCCTCCCAAAGTGCTGGGATTACAGGCTTGAGCCACCGCGCCCGGCCTTCTTTTCAAACTCTAATAGGTCAAGTGAAAAATGATTATTCAAATATATTCTTCTTTCTTGTGGAAACAATCCCTTTAATACGGTAACAATTTTTCCTGGCGCTTGATTATAGCTATCCTTGAACAGACAAAATTTCCCGTCTTCAGAAATCGTGCTTATTTCAAACTAAAATGTGATGTAGCGTAATTTTTCAGCCTGGAAGCAGAACGCTTGGTCTTTTCAAGATCCTTTAAGATAGGAATCTACATTTGCATCCTCTATCTAGTTTTTGTTTTTTAAGACAAAGTCTGGCCTTTTCACCCAGGTTGGCGTGCAGCGGCACCGTCTTCGCTCACTGTAGCCTAGACCTCCTGGGCTCAAGCTTTTCTCGTGCTTCAGTCTCGAGTAGCTGGAACGACATGCACGCGCCACTACTCCTGGCTAATTACCAAAAAAATAAAATAAAATAAAGAGACCAGGGGTCTCCCTATGTTGTTCAAGCTGATCTCGAACTCCTGGGGTCAAGCGATTCTCCCTCCAGGGCTTCGCAAAGTGCCAGGATTACAGACGAGAGCCGCCACGCCCAGCGGCACCCCTATCTAGTGATAAGCAACCTTCAACTTTGAAAGAAGCATCTGGCTTGCGGATACTGTCGGTTATCCTTGGAATTTACCCAGTTTAGGAAAACAAGTGAGCAGCTAACCCTCCACGGCCGGATCACGACACCGGGAGAAAGTGGGTAAAAGATAGTCGCGGCCACACATCGCTTGGGGGCTGCGCGAAGCAGAGCTAGGAAGCTTTGCTCCAGTCTGGACTTCGTCCCTCCCGGATCTCTGAGCGAGCAACCACCGCAGCCCGAGCCAATTGCGAAAGACCAACAAAGCCCAGCCCAGCGGAAGGAACGGTTTCGGAGTTGTTTTTCTTTGATAGGGGAGCTCTTCCTTGCTCTCGCCCCTACTCTTTCTGGTGTTAGATCGAGCAACCCTCTAAAAGCAGTTTAGAGTGATTGGAAAAGACACACCAAACGCTCCCAGCAACAAAAAGGATGAAATTCCTTCTGGACCTCCTCCTGCTTCTCCCCTTACTCATCGTCTGCTGCCTAGAGTCCTTCGTGAAGCTTTTTATTCCTAAGAGGAGAAAATCAGTCGCCGGCGAAATCGTGCTGATTACAGGAGCTGGGCATGGAATTGGGAGATTGACTGCCTATGAATTTGCTAAACTTAAAGGCAAGCTGGTTCTCTGGGATATAAATAAGGTAACAGTGCTTACTATGTTTTACTTTCTGGTTCCTTTAATCTGTGGACATGTCTGCATTTTGCTGGCAACCACCCTTTACCGCATCTCTGTAAAGCAGGGAGGAAAAAAAAATGCTTTTTTTTTTTTTTTTTTTTTAATCACGTTTGACCTGTGATACTGAAGGAGTGGCGGGAAAGCATCTTTTAGTAAAAATAATAAATAGAAAAAAAACTTTCAATGTATTTTTTTATCCAGGACAAGTTTAGGTGTAGCTTAGGGAAGAGGACCTAGACTCTAACCTTTTATTTGACCTTTGGTAGATGAACAAAGGGGTTTCTATAAGATACCTGATGGCCTGAAACATTATCCATTACACACTAGTTGACATGCAATGCTGTAAATAATAATTCAAAGGATGTGAAGTTAAATGAGAGTTAACCCAGTGAGTGGCTGATTAAGACAGCAATCAACAAATACTGTCCACTGCTTAGACATTAGGGACAGAGTGACAAACAGAAAATAAGGTTCCATTACCTCAGTCTAGTAGGGAAAATGGACATTAAGTAATTACAAGTGCAGGCTGGACGGGGTGGCTCTCACTTTTAATACCAGCACTTTTGGAGGCTGAGGTGGGCAGATCACCTGAGGTCATGAGTTCGAGACTAGCCTGGCTGACATGGTGAAACCCCATTTCTACTAAAAATACAAAAAGTTAGTTGAGCATGGTGGCATGCGCTTGTAATCCCAGCTACTCAGGAGGCTGAGGCAGGAGAATTGCTTGAATTTGGGAGGCGGAGGTTGCAGTGAGCCAAGATTGCGCCATTGTGCTCCAGCTTGGGCAACAAGAGCTAAACTGCGTCTCAAAAATAAATAAATAAAATAAAATAAATAAATAAAAAATAAGTAATTACAAGTGCAATGAAAAATACAACCTAGGCCCTGCCTGGACCAACATGGTCAAGATCTGGCATGGTGATACAGTCAGACACATCTGAGTTCTCATTTTTTAATTGGGTAACTTACTCAACTTTTCCACAGCCTTAGTTCCTTTTCTGCAAAATGGATAAAATAACAATACCTACCTCAGAAGGCTGGGAGTGTGATAAGAGATAATGCACACAAAGCATTTAGCACAGTGGCTGGTATAAGGTAAACACTGGAGTGTTAGTTCTTACTATTCCTTGACAAAGTGGTGGTTTAAGCTAAAATTTAAATATATGTAAGAGTTAGTTAGGTTAATGACTTCCAATGTCCAGTGCTGGTTTGTACAAAATTTTCTCTGATCTTCAGTGACATGTATTTATCCAACAAATGTTTATTGAGCATCTGTTATCTGTTAGGCACTGTTCTAATGCAGAACTGAGGATATAGCACTGAGGAAGACATCAGCCTCATGAGCTAGGGGCAGTATGCCACACTGTATAATAAAATGTTTAATTGTTAGATGGTGTTAAGCATAAAGAAAAAAATAAAAGGTGAAAGCAGATTAAAGACTGTATATGGTGGGGAGGGTAGGAGGAGAGTGTTGACTTTACAGAGGTGGCCAGAAAGGCCCCACTGAATTGGAGATAATTGAGTCAAGATCAGAAGAAGCTGAGAGCACAGTGAGTCCTGCAGGGAAGGATCAGCAAATACAAAGCCTGGCATAGACTGAGGGAAGGGAGAGAAGCACAAGAAAGGTCTAGATCTACTCTGTGCAACACAATGGTAGGTAGTAACCCCTAACCTCTTGTGGCTCTTGAGCCTTTGAAAATGTGGCCAGTCTGAATTGAGATGGACTGTGGGTGGAAATACACACTGGATTTTGCAGACTTAGTATGAAGAAAAGAATGTAGAATTTTGTGTTAAGAATTTTTATATAGATTACATGTTGAAATGATAGTTACTTAGATATATTGGATTAAATAAAATATGCCACTAGATTTTTTTTTTTTTGATGTGACTACTGGAAATATTGAAATTATGTACATGGCTTGCATTATATTATATTTCTATGAGACAGTACTGGTCTAGAGATTTAGGGGGCTGGAGTTGCAGATGATAAAATTTCCTGTACTTTGGCTTTTTACTCTGGGGAGTCAGTGAAGGGTTTTGAGGGTAATTCCTATTGAAGAGGATCCTCCGGCTGCTGGGCTTAGAAGAGATGTAAGAGGAGAAAAGATGGAAGGAGCAAGTAAAGTAAGAGACTACTGTGATAATCCAGGCATGAGATGACATTATGGGGACTGTTGGACGAGGTTGGGAGCAGCAGAAACTGGGAGTAATGGTCAGAAAAATTGAGGACAATGTAGTGAGTGTTTATGAGGTTAAATTAGTTTAATTTAAATAATCTATCTTTTATTTTGAGATTATATCCTTCCTACTTTTTTGTGGGTAAAATATATATTTGTTAATGAAATTACAATGATAACATATGAGGGTCATTTTGTTAATTTTGAGGGTCCTTATTTGGCCAAAAGTTTGGCAATCTTAGTTTAGTATACATACCCCACTCTATTTTTCTTGCTGTTTTATAGATTTGAAATTATAGAAGTCTAAGAACCACTAAACCTGATTGGGGAAGGACAGGGTGGGAGTTAGGAGCAGTCCAGGTAGCAGAAACTGGAGATGTGAAGCTCTTGGGCTGGTGAATACCTGGAGAATGAGGAAGAAAGTGGAGTGGTGTTTGATTGTTATGAGATCTAGCTGGAAGGGCAGGGAGGGGTCAAACGGAGCGCCCTTTCACCTAGAGTTCAAAGACAATCCCTTAGATTTGTCCATGTAATGAGGATGGCAATGTCCACGTGTACCTAATGTTAATTTAGGGAAGAATTAATGGTGGTGTCAGCTTTGTTGTTCCACTGAGACTGATACTGGGAATTATTCATTCTGCTTTATGATAATCTATCACTTCTTGACTATTCTCATTCCCATGCCTGGTTAGAATAGTTTGTAGCCAGGCATGGTGGCATGCTCTGGTAGCCCCAGCTACTCAGGAGGCTGAAGCAGCAGGATTGCTTGAGGCCAGGAGTTCTGGACTGTGGTGTGCTCTGCATGTCCACATAAGTTTACAATCAATATGGTAACCTCCTGGCAGTGGGCATGAAGGAGACCAAGTTGTCTAAGGTGGGATGAACCCACCCAGATTGGAAATGGAACAGGTCAGAGCTCCGGTGCTGTTCAGTAGTGGGATGAGGCCTGTGAATAGCTACTGCACTCAACCTGGGCAACAGGGAGACCCTTTCTCCTAAAGTACTAGTTTGGAAAGAAAAATTTACTGTAAGTGGTATGCATATAGTGTATGCTCAAAGACTTTATTGAATGAAAAACTGAATTAATGAATAACTGAAACATTAATGGGAGGAATTTAAAAATTTTTAGTAATCAAGATAATGGGTGTAAAGGTCTTAGTTGTAGCAATAGACAAACATATTTGAAAAACCAAGGGAAATCTTGAAGAGTCATGAGCAATTGTACTGTGCTGCAAAACATTTTAAAGGAAGAATTCATTTTTTCCTGAAGATCTGCTTATTTTTTATTTCTTACCAACTATCTACAGGGCATTGTCCAGAATTTTTTCTGGAGGAATTCAGAACTTAAATTTGTTGCACTGGCAAGGCACAGTGGCTCACACCTCTAATCCCAGCACTTTGGGAGGCCGAGATGGGTGGATCACTTGAGGCCAAGAGTTCAAGACCAGCCTGGGCAACATGGTAAAACCCCATTTCTCCTAAGAATATAAAAATTAGACGGGTATGGTGGCGCATGCCTGTAATCCCAGCTACTAGGGAGGCTGAGGCAGGAGAATCACTTGAACCGGGGAGGCAGAGGCTGCAGTGAGCTGAGATCGCATGACTGTACTCCAGGCTGGGTAACAGAGCGAGACTCCATCTCAGAAGAAAAAAAAAAAAAGTTGCACAATTCAGAAGGTGTGGAAAGCAGACCAACCTAAATGAGGAAGACCAAGTAAACAGGGCAAAAGTGAGACAGCAGATGTGAAAGAAGGGTATCTTTGCCTCCACATACTGGAGTGGTAGTTAGTCGCTTGGTGGTTACAGAAAGCCAATCAGTAATAAGCAAATCTCTGAAAACAGAATAAATGGGAAATAAATTTTTATTTTACAATTTGTTCATGTAGGGAAATATATTTGTTCAAAAAAGAGAAGACCCAATCAATACAATATACTTTTTTTTTTTTTTTGAGATGGAGTCTTGCACTGTTGACCAGGCTGGAGGGCAGTGGCAAAATCTCGGCTTGTTGCAACCTCTGCCTCCCCGGTGCAAGTGATTCTCCTGCCTCAGCCTCCCAAGTAGCTAGGATTACAGGTGCCCACCACCACACCCAGCTAATTTTTTATATTTTTAGTAGAGGCAGGGTTTCACTGTATTGGCCAGGCTGTTCCCGAACTCCTGACCTTGTGATCTGCCCGCCTCAGCCACCCAAAGTGCTGGGATTACAGGTGTGAGCCACTGCGCCTGGCCAATACAAAATACTTTTAAAAAACTTTTTAAAATGTGGTAAAATATATGTCATAACACACCATTTTAACTATTTATGAGTGTACAGTTTAGTGGCCTTAAGTACATTTACCACATTATGCAGTGATCTGTTTCTCTCCAGAAATTTTCCCAAGCTGAAACTCTACCCAGTAAAATGATATATCTCCCCAGCCCTCACTCTCCCCAGGGCCTGGCAACAATCATTCTATTTTCTATCTCTATGAATATGGTACTCTGGGTACTTCATGTAAGTACACTCATATGGTATTTGTGTCTGGCTTATTTCATGTGGCATAATGTTCTCAAGGTTGACATGTAGCATGTGTCAGAAATTCATTCCATTTTAAGACTGAATAATATTCTATCATATGTGTATACAACATTAATAAAATGTACTTGTAAAAGGAAATGCCAAAAGCTGCTGGTAAAGTATAGGAGAGCAAAATAAAGTTTACCTGAGATGTTGATGTCCCTTGAGGAATAAGAGTTCCTCATGAGAGTATACTACAGTTTGTGAGGGAGATTAGAGTAAAAGAAAAATATCGGGGGAACCTGCTCCCAATATTTCAATGTAGGTTCTTTCTATTTTCCGTAAGTGTCGGCCAGCTGAGAAATAGAGACAGTATAAAGAGAGGAATTTTACAGCTGGGCCACCGGGAGTGACATCACATATCAAAATTAGCTAATTTTTTATCAATGCCCTGTTGAGAATTCCACATTTGGGTGAAATTGGCTTGCCAATCATTAACAAAATGAGCGTTTGAATAGATTGGTATAATGCCACTCCGGCAGTGGTGGCCAGTGCGGTGACTGTAATTAGGCCCATGATCACAGCGATTAAAGTGAAAACAAATCTCTTAGCTCTTTTGAGAATTTGTTGTAACACTTCATTAATTAAGTGTACTGAGGGGGAAGATTCCCAAGGTCTGGGTAGAGTTACCAGTATCCAGATTCCTTCTCAAGCTCAAAGCAACATTACACTTTTCCTGGAGTCAAAACGGGAGTTAACGAAAGTGTATAAATGACAATTAATGCATTGGACAGTTTGATTGTTTGTCCAAATTTTGATATTTCCCACTAACAGCATGTAAGAAGGCTTAACATAACTCTGTACAGGAATAGTCAGGCTGGAGGTAAACAAAGCAGAAGGTTTGAATCTACGTTGATACTGAGGGAGAGGAGCGGTGGTGGCAACACCTGATGTTCTCTGCCATAAAGAAGCAATCCCAGGTGCCCAGGAATGCCAAAGAGGCAGAGGGTCATACCTGGATCTCGAAGAATTATCATAATGCCAATCAGAGTCCCATAAAGGGTGATCGGCACCATAAAGAGGAAGAGGGTACAAAGGGGATTTATCATGGGATTCAGAATCGTGGATGTGAGAGGCGGTAGTGAGGACAATAGACAGAAAAGTTTCCCCTTCCCATACTCACAGTCCGGACATGGCAATCGCCAATTTTCAAAGTTCTGGGTGTTCTGGGCTCAGAATGGGGAATATCATACGAGACCTGGAGGGGGTGGGGAGTAATGCCCTTTTCTTCCCATTTTAAGGGAAAGAATGAGCTGAACCTCCTATGCAAAGTAGGATGATGATCCTCGTCCTCCCAATAAGAAATAAAAAAGTAGCCTCCAGGCATTCCCTTCTGCCAGAGGAGCAATTGTTTTTTAAAGAGCCCTTTGGTGCCAAGTCTATTACTAAACCATATGAGTCATGTTTTAATACTACTGTATGTGAGATGGACCCTTAGAATTTTTAGAACATGGTTTTCCTACAGGTTTATATTGAAAGGATGGGGTATCTCCTATTACTCCCCTTTTCATTTGTCTTGGAGAAAGGGAGAGGCTGGAGACCAAATGTCCCCATTCCCCTGTGGCTGATCTCTCCAGAAGATAAGCAGCCCAGACTTGAGCTTCTAGATGGATACAACCAGGTGCATGTCCGAGGCACAGAGGAAGGTATTTATAACCCATAGTAACATTGAATGCAGTGCCTTCTTCTCCTGGCTGAGCAGGGCAACGGTCATCTGTAGCTCCAGACATCCACACACTATCAGTATAGACTTCTGCAGGAGCACCCACCCAGGTGAGAGATCGAATAAGTGCAGGAAAAGGCACATAAGCTCAATAAGAATAATTTTGTGTAGCAGGTAAATCAATTTGAGGGGAAACTGGCGAGACAGAATGTATAATGAGGAGAATTATTAAATAAAACTTATTGTAAGCAAGATCCAGTGGTGAAGGAGGAAGAGAAAAACCAGGGGATGTTGTTTTCAGGCTAATAGAAATAGTGAGATTTTTAGGTTCGTAAGGAGAAAAAGGAAGGTAATTAGAAGTGAGATTAGTTAGAGGAGTCTCTGTTGCCATTAGGGAGGATTGAACCAGACCCATTTTGATTTGGCGTGCCAGTTTTTGAGGAGTCAGCACAGATCTCACCAGGTATGAGGGCAGTCTCAGACACGGACATCTTTTCCCTGTGGTTTTCATTGTCGGTATTCACATGAAGTTTCAGTCTTCTAGTGGGCACCCAGATAGGGGATTGATGATCTCCTGGCAAAACACAAGCATACCCTCTTCCCCATGTTATAATTGTTCTGGGTTACCAGGTAGTGGTCTGGGAATTAAAGGCAAATAATTAGGTAGTAAATTTAGAGGAATGGAACTACAGAGATCGACCGCCCCACCCCCTACTGTGGAGGTGGACAAGCATTGTACTGAGACAAAAGAAGAGGCTGGGACCCATCTGGGTTGGCTGTAGGGAAATTTGTTTGTGCTGGGGGCTGTGTTGGGACTCCTTGAAGTGGAAACATAACATTGGTCTGAGTCTGAGGTGTCCCATTTGATATTGGGGCCTGGGACTGGCCCCGCTTCCCGTTTCCCGTTTCCCTGTTTCTGTGGCAAGGAGTTTCCATCTATATCAGACTTAGAGCGGCAAGTACTTGCCCTACGTTTACCTTCACAACAACAAGGGCAAACAGTAGCAGGAGCATTTGGCCGTGTTTGTTGAGCTGGCTTGGCTACTTTTAAGTTTTTAACTGCAATTTTTTTGAGTGTGACCAAGCTGACCACAATTAAAGCAGGCTCCAAGAAAAGAATCAGTCGAGCTGGTTTGATTGCTGTCCTTCATGGCCCATGCCCACAGACTAGCTTTGTGAGTCTCTAATCCAAAGCCTTCACAAGCTTTAATATATGCAGGCAACACCTCATAATCAGGTAAATTTTGTCGTTGGATGGAACACATGGCCATTTTACTCATGGTTCACATTCTCAAAAGCTAACATACAAAGGACAATACCTTGAGTGTGCTCATCAGAGACAGAATTTTGAACAGCATCTTGTAATTTAGCCAAAAAATCAGATTACAATTCACTGTGACCCGTTTAACAGTAGTAAAAGAAACAGGAAGTTGGCCTGGGGCACATAATTTATCCAAAGCTCTCACTCATACATACCTTTTTTTACTTGTTCCATGGTAAGAGCATTAAAGCCTAATTGGGAAGTAGTGTCAGAGCAATGATCAGAGCCTGTGAGCTGAGCCTGAGTAATTAGAATGCCATCAGCCCGATTTAGCTGAGCCTGCAGACGGGCCACCTCTGACCACCAGGTACAGAATTGTAAATGCTGAGATGAAGTTAGAACAGCTTTTGCCAAAAGGTCCCAGTCTAAAGGAAGCAAAATGACCTCAGTACAAAGAGTCTGTAAATCCATTTTAACATATGGAGAAGTAGGATCATGCTGAGTACAAGAATCCTTGAATTCTTTTAAAAAGGTAAAATTAAGCAGCACGTATCAATGCACTTATACTCCTTGAGCATTAGGAGGTTCCAGCATGACTGGATAATCCCACACCTCTAATCCGCTTGTTTTTTTGTTTTGGCGTAATGAGCGTTGCATGGAAGTTTCAACAACAGGCACATGAGACGGAGTCAGCATAGAAGTGACAGGAAAAGTATGTGTAGATAAGGGAAACTGAGGTTGAGGAGGTCAGACTAGTATGAGAGCATGAGAAAGGGGCACTGGGGGAGCAGAAGAGGCAGAAGTATACTGGTGATTATTGTCCCAATCCTGTGCAGCCAGAGTGGCAGGGCATCCATGCGTGAAGAAGGGTACAGAGAAGAAGGTTGAGTGGATGGCAAAGTGATCTGTTGAGGTACCGAAATGACAGGAGGGTGAGAGGCTGAGGTAGATGGGGGAGGGCCTGCAGAATTACAGGTAGATTGTAGTTTGGTCCCAGAGCCATTAGATGGCCCTGGAGGCAAAGACTGCAAAGGTTTGGAGAGGGAAGAGTTAGTATAGATATCGTCCCGTGCTGTCTGAGTTGGGGCCGCAGTAGCTACAAGTACCGGCTCTTCATGAAAAGAAATAAGATCATCAGGAGGTGACATTAAGCCAGAGTCACCAGAGTTAGATATTGAATTCTCAACATTGTCAGGTGGGGGAGGAGTAGACGAAGGGAGAGGCTGAGCAGATAACAAAGGCCAAATGGTACAGGAAAGCTGAAGAAGAGGTAGTGGGTCACCAGATTCAGAAAATTGTGGTAACTGCAGGGGGTCACGGGATTGGTATGTCATTAGGACGGCACATACCAAGGCCCAATCACCCCAGTGATGGGAACATTATTTCCAGTCGGGACCAGTTTCCAGAATTTTGTACCAACACAATCCCATTGTTCCAGGAAACCAAGGACAGTGTTCCTTCACTGCCATGAATAGGGTGACCATATTTTCCATGGGCACTCGCACTCCCCCCGTTTTAACACGAGTTTAATATAGCAGAGATAAGCATAATGTTTAGACAGCACGTGACCCATAGTTACCCCAGACAATACACACACAATTCACCAATCGTCAGGGAGCTGAACAAGCATTTCTGTGAACTGGACCAATGAATGTTTCTCCACACCTATCAAAGGGAATTGGGTTCCCACATGCTTAGGAAAAAGAAAACCATGTTGGCATGCCAGATATCAGGGGAACCCGCCCCCAATATTTCAATGTAGTTTCTTTCTATTTTCCATAAGTGTCAGCTGGCTGAGAAATAGAGAGAGACTGTATAAAGAGAGGAATTTTACAGCTGGGCCACCGGGGGTGACATCACATATTGGTAGGACCGTGATGCCCACCTGAGCTGCAAAACCAGCAAGTTTTTATTAAGAGTTTCAGGCCGGGCGCGGTGGCTCGCGCCTGTAATCCCAGCACTTTGGGAAGCTGAGGCGGGCAGATCACGAAGGTCAGGAGATCGAGACACGGTGAAACCCCGTCTCTACTAAAAGTACAAGAAATTAGCCAGGCGTGGTGAAGAGTGCCTGTAGTCCCAGCTACTCGGGAGGCTGAGGCAGGAGAATGACGTGAACCTGGGAGGCGGAGCTTGCAGTGAGCCAAGATCACGCCACTGCATTCCAGCCTGGGTGACAGAGCCAAACTCCGTCTCAAAAAAAAAAAAAGGGTTTCAAAAGGGGAGGGGCTGTAAGAACAGGGAGTAGGTACTAAGATCATATGCTTCAAAGAGCAAAAAGCAGAACTACTGATAAGGATCTATGTTCAGCAGTGCACATATTGTCTTAATAAACATCTTAAACAACAGAAAACACGGTTTGAGAGCAGAGAAACCATCTGGCCACAAATTTACCAGGGTGGAGTTTTTCCCCATCCTAATAAGCCTGAGGGTACTGCAGGAGACCAGGGCGTATCTCAGTCCTTATCTCAACCGCCTAGGATAGACATTCCCACAGCAGCCATTTATAGACCTATCCATATATAGACCTATCCTATCGAGGAACACATTCCTTTCCCAGGGTGTTAATGTTAATATTCCTTGCTAGCAAAAGAATTTAGTGATGTCTCTCCTACTTGCACATTGTTTATAGGCTCTCTGCAAGAAGAAAAATATGGCTCTTTTTGCCTGACCCTGCAGGCAGTCAGACCTTATGATTGTCTTCCCTTGTTCCCTAAAAATTGCTGTTATTCTGTTCTTTTTCAAGGTGCACTGATTTCATATTGTTCAAACATACATGTTTTATAATTAATTTGTACAGTTAACACAATTGTTACAGTGGTCCTGAGGTGATGTACATCCTCAACTTACAAAGATAACAGGATTAAGAAATTACAGGCATAAGAAATTATAGAAGTATTATTTGGGAACTGATAAATGTCCATATTAAAATGAAATCTTCACAATTTATGTTCCTCTGCCACAGCTCCAGCTGGTCCCTCCGTTCGGGGTCCCTGACTTCCCGCAACAGAAAAAGAACTTGTTTCCCTTTAGTATGATAACAGGCTTACTATACAAGCTACTAATTCTCCCCACAGCTGTCCAGACTTGGCCTTTCTGCAACATGCTGTTTACAAATGTGTACACTGATTCACCATCCTCTCTGTGGATAAATGTATGAGTCCTCCTAGGATCTGCCCATTTGTGCATTAGCTGACAATTATTAGGTTGATGCAAAAGTAATTGCTGTTTTTGCCATTATTTTAATGGCAAATTAATACTTGGCCTGCAGAGTACACAAACTAGATCTTAATCCAAAATATCTTTTGAGACATTATCTTAAAAGTTAAAAAAAAAAGGCAAAAATTAGCCAAAGACAAACAAACAAAGATAACAACAACAACAACAACAAAACCCAATGGTATGATCCTAAACTTAAGTTAACTCAAAATCAGCACCCCAAATTGGACTCATCACCCCCTTTCCTCAAATTTGTTGTCATCTCTGTCTGACATGTGGCAGTGTGATTTTGCCAGCTACCAAAACTAGAAAGCAAAGATGTCCAATGTGTCTCCTCCCCATCCTTCCTCATCTGCTCACCAAGTCTTACTGATTTTACCTCCTAAACATTTTTTCTACTAGTACCACAATTCAAGTTTGTGTCATCTATTACCTGAATCACTGTAACTGCCTCTGTTTTTTTCTTCCTCCAGTGTTGACCCCTAAAATCCAGCCTCCATACATCAGCCAGAATAATCAATACGACACATAAACCTGACTCTATAATTTAATCAGTGGCTCCCCATTCACTTTTTGATAAATCTTAATATGACATGTGAGATCTTAATCTGAACTTCTACTGGCCTTGAACTTTATGATCCGTCCAACAACAATGATCCTACTAGTGGTTTCCACATGACCAGTCTCCTCTCTGTCATTGCCCACACCCTGCCTGATGTGCCCTTTCACCCTGGGGAAAGTAAGTGAAAGGGCATGGCAAACCACTGCTAGAATTGTATTATGTGCCCCTCTGTGTTCCCATAACTCCCTGTATAGAACTCTGCTGTGATACTCATCACAATGTATTAGATTGAAACTGCCAATATTGAATCCTTTATTATCAAAACAATAACAGTATTATGTGGTCCCACTTAACTATGATACTTACATTTCTTTCTACTAACCCAAGGAGAACTCCTTGGGGTCAGGACTCTACCTCATTCATTTTTGTGTCAAGTTTTTTCTAAGCTCAGTGAATATGACTTTCACATTAAAATGCTAAAAGAACGAATGGTTTAATGAACTGTAGTTAACTCATTATTTATTTTGCAGCCAGTGAACCGACGTCCATGAAGAGTTTTTAATGACATGGAAAAAAGCTTAATCTTATATTTTTTAAAAAACCTGATACGGAACACACAGAGATACCGACATTCACAAAGTATTTAAAGTTCATAAATGTAAAAACTAGTATTTTAAGATTTTTATCTTCTTTTAAGAAGCTTGCTTTGAATTCAGTTCCAAATAAAAGAAGCTAGTCAAAATACTAAAAGCAAAATGTGCCTGTATACCTGCCAAAAATGTGTTGTTACAATCTTGCCCAATTCAAATGGAAAGAATCTCACTACTTTTTAAAAATTATTTTTAATTATTTTCAGCTGTCGATACAATATGCTCATATCAATTATTACCTTGCCCTCTTTGTTGCTTTTTCTAGCATGGACTGGAGGAAACAGCTGCCAAATGCAAGGGACTGGGTGCCAAGGTTTATACCTTTGTGGTAGACTGCAGCAACCGAGAAGATATTTACAGCTCTGCAAAGAAGGTGAAATGTTGTGTTTAGTTAGAATCATATCATGTTAGAGCTAGGAGGTGTTTTGGAAATGATCCAGTCTGTACATGATATAGCTGAAGTAACTGAGAAATGTTGTTTGACCAAGGTTATAGAACTAGCTCATAGCAAACCCAAAACTAGAACCGAGAACTGAAGTTCTCAAATATTAGTATGTTCTGGAATTTTCCAGGGAGTTGTTAAAAAAATATACACTCTTGGGCTCCACTTCCAGAGGTTTTCTTTCAGTAGTTTGAGGGCAGGGCCTCAAATGCACCCTATCCACCCTGCATCCCATGCACCTTCACCTCACCCATGATTCTCATATAGGTAACTATCCTTGGATGACACTTGCAGAATCGCTGACAGGATCTTTTGAAGCCCATTCATAGAATTGAGTTAGAAAGTTACAATAAAGCTATTCTTTATCAGGTTTTTAGTGTAGATAGATCTATTTCTTTTATTTTCTCTCCTTTTTTTTTTTTTTTGAGATGGGGGTCTCACTTTGTCACCCAGGTTGGAGTGCAGTGGCATGATCTCGTTTCATTGCAACCTCCACCTCCCAGAATCAAGCAATCCTCCCACCTCAGCCTCCCAAGTAGCGGGGACCACGGGTGTGTGCCACCACTCCCAGCTAATATTTTGTATTTTTGGTAGAAAACGGAGGTTCACCATGTTGCCTAGGCTGATCTCGAACTCCTGAGCTCAGGAGATCCACCCACCACAGCCTCCCAAAGTGCTGGGATTATAGGCGTGAGCCACGCTCCCAGCAGATCTATATCTATAAAGCATTATTCGCCTCTTCTAGATATAATTGAGAGGTGCTATATATAATGGGGTTTCACTCTGAACGCATTCTCACTTGTACCTGTTAACTAAATACCTTAATGGGAGCAAGGTCATCAGAATTACCTGGGCCGATTCCTTAAAATATACATTCCTGGACCTTACCCCTGGATATTCTAATTCAGTACAGTACAAAGAGTCCAAGGAGTCTGATTCAGCCAGACGTGAAAACCTCTTTGTTTATGGAAATTTAGATTTGAGTTATTTTTTTTTTGAAATGGAGTCTTGCTCTGTCGCCCAGGCTGGAGTGCAGTGGCGTGATCCCAGCTCACTTCAAGCTCCGCCTCGCGGGTTCACAAGCAATTCTCCTGCCTCAGTCTCCCGAGTAGCTGTGATTACAGGCACGTGCCATCATGCCCGGCTAATTTTTGTGTTTTTGTAAAGATGGGGTTTCACTATGTTGGCCAGGCTGGTCTGGTCTCAAACTCCTGACCTCAAGTGATCCACCCTCTTTGGTCTCCAAAGTGCTGGGATTACAGGCATGAGCCACCACACCCGGCCTGAGTTCTTTTTCTTTTTCTTTTTTTTTTCAGACAGAGTCTAGCTCTAGCTCTGTTGCCCAGGCTGGAGTGCAATGGCTTAATCTCGGCTCACTGCAAGCTCCACCTCCCGGATTCACCCCCATTCTCCTGCCTCAGCCTCCCGAGTAGCTGGGATTACAGGTGCCCATCACCATTCCTGGCTAATTTTTTTGTATTTTTAGTAGAGATGGGATTTCACCGTGTTAACCAGGATGGTCTTGATCTCCTGACCTTGTGATCCACCCGCCTCGGCCTCCAAAAGTGCTGGGATTACAAGCGTGAGCCACTGCACCTGGCCCATTTTCAGGTATTTTGAAGTAGCTATTTTGATGTGGCCATTTTAGTATCAGAACTTTTTTTCTTTTGGAGACAGTCTTGCTCTGTTGCCCAGGCTGGAGTGTAGTGGTATAATCTTGGCTCACTGCAACCTCCTCCTCCTGGGTTCAAGCAATTCTTCTGCCTCAGCCTCTCGAGTAGCTGAGATTACAGGCGCCTGCCACAACGCATGGCTAATTTTTTTGTTTGTTTCTTTGTTTTGTTTTTGAGACAGAGTCTTGCTCTATCGCCTGGGCTGGAGTGCAGTGGCCCGATCCCAGCTCACTGCAAGCTCCGCCTCCCAGGTTTATGCCATTCTCCTGCCTCAGCCTCCCGAGTAGCTGGGACTACAGGCGCCCGCCACCACGCCCAGCTAGTTTTTTGTATTTTTTAAGTAGAGACGGGGTTTCGCCGTGTTAGCCAGGATGGTCTCAATCTCCTGACCTCGTGATCCACCCGTCTCGGCCTCCCAAAGTGCTGGGATTACAGGCTTGAGCCACCGCGCCCGGCCACGCATGGCTAATTTTTGTATTTTTAGTAGAGAGGGGATTTTACTGCCAGGCTGGTCTGGAACTTCTGATCTCAGGTGATCCACCCACCTTGGCCTCCCAAAGTGCTGGGATTACAGGCATGAGCCACTTCGCCTGGCCTATCAGAACATTTTTATGCCACCAAAAGAATTAAATTCTCAGCTTGCTTTCATTATTAAGAAATATACAAATCCCAGCGCTTTGGGAGGCCAAGGCGGGCAGGTCACCTGAAGTCAGGAGTTCAAGACCAGCCTGGCCAACATGATGAAACCCTGTCTCTAAAAATACAAAAATTAGCTGGGCATGATGGTGGGTGCCTGTAATCTCAGCTACTTTGGAGGTTGAGGTGGGAGAATCACTTGAACCCGGGGGGCGGAGGTTGTAGTGAGCTGAGATCGCACCACTGCACTCCAGCCTGGATGACAGAGCAAGATCTCAAAAAAATATATATATATGTATATATATATATACACACACACACACATATATACACACACACATACATATATATACACACAAAACATGTTCTTTTTTGGGATAGCTAAAAATTAAAATAATTGAACCCTTGGAGATAGAGAGTAGAAGGATGGTTACCAGAGGCTGGGAAGGGTAGAGATGGTGTAGGGAAGAAGTAGGGATGGTTAATGGGTACCAAAAAATAGAACAAATAGGCTACTCTGGTTGCACTGCCTGTGAGTTAGCCCTGCTCTGCAAGGAGCAGCCATAAAGAATCTTTTGTTAGTAAAAAAAATTAATAATAATAATTTAATTGTACATTTTAAAATAACTAAAAGAGTATAATTGTATTGTTTGTAATGCAAAGGATAAATGCTTGAGGGGATGGATACCTGATTTACCCTGATGTGATAATTATGTACTGCATGCCTGTATCAAAATGTCTTATGTAACCCTGAATATATACACTACTACGTACCCACAAAAATTTAAAAACAAAATTAATACAAAAAAAAAAAAGAAATACAAAACAGACATTCATGTCCTGGGGAGATAATAGGCAATGATGTAGAAAGGGTTTCAAGAGTATCTGGGAAAATCCTTTGATAATATAAAATAGTATATAGGTATAAATGATATTGATCAGGGCTCAAAAAACTTAGCTTGACACTTCACTAATGTAAATATAATCTGATGAAATTCAATTCTGACTGAATATAGATGTGAGGCACCATGCCCAGCCTACAAATAGTCTTTACAAATAGTCTTTACAATCCAGTGGATGCCTTCTATTGCTCTTAGCAGCTAGCCTTGTTCTTTTGTTTATATTTTCTTAACTGAAATCATTTCACCAATGATAGCTACAACAACCTTTGAAATCTGGCCGTAAGGGTTTACATAAGCCCTTCCACATAACCATTTTAATTTCTCAAATGCTCTTTCTTCTGGATCAATACCAAAATAGAATTTTCAAGAGAAAACACACATACCACGCATATATACTAGAAAAACACACGTATGTATTTTTATATTATTTACCTCATTTATATTTCTATATTTTGTTGTTTTGTTTTGTGGGTTTTTTTTTTTTTTTTGAGATGAAATCTCGCTCTGTCACCCAGGCTGGAGTGCAGTGGCACAATCTCGGCTCACTGCCACCTCCACCTCCTGGATTCAAGCGATTCTCCTGCCTCAGCCTCTTGAGTAGCTGGGATTACAGGCGTGCACCACTGTGCCCGGCTAATTTTTGTATTTTTAGTAAAGATAGGGTTTCACCATGTGTTTCAGGCTGGTCTCCAATTCCTGACCTCAAATGCCTGCCTCGGCCTCCCAAATGCTGGGATTAGAGGCGTAAGCCACCTCAGTTGGCCAATATTTCTATATTAAGTACCCTCATAGACACCTGAGCAGGTCAAGAAGAGAACCTTAAATGATGTTACTTGTAGACAAGTATAAATGATTTTAAAATAATGATGATAGTAATAGCAGTTTACTGTGTGTATTAGATACAGTGTTAACTCCTTTACATGCATTATTTCATTTGTTTCTACAATGACTCACAAGGAACTTGTATTAGTATCTCTATTTTGCAGAGGAAGAATTGAAGTTTTAAGAAGTTAGGTAACTTGGTCAAGGTCCAACAGATAGTGAGTGGCAGAGCCAAAACTCAAGGTCCAAGAAAACCACTCTTCACCCTTAAGCCTACTGCCACCTAATGGAGAGCGATTGAACAATAGAACAGAAAATAAATAGAAATAAAGAAATAGAAAATGTGGCCAGCCTAATAGTGTAATCAGTTTTCCACAATTCTTCATAGTAGTCCCTGATTTTACCACATTCATTTAACTTTTATTTTTTGAAACAGAGTTTTGCTCTTGTTGCCCAGGCCAGAGTACGATGGCACAATCTCGGCTCACCACAACTTCTGCCTCTTGGGTTCAAGTGATTCTCCTGCCTCAGCCTCCCGAGTAGCTGGGATTATAGGTGCCTGCCACCATGCCCAGCTAATTTTGTACTTTTAGTAGAGACAAGATTTCTCCATGTTGGTCATGCTGGTCTCGAACTCCCGACCTCAGGTGATCCACCCACCTCAGCCTCCCAAAGTGCTGGGATTACCGGCGTGAGCCACCACACCTGGCCTAATTTAACTTTTTTTGCTTACCTTTTAAAGTAATGTTTTAAAAAAAATGCTACTTAGCCAAATGCCTCTTGAGCTATAGTCAATAGAACAAAGTCAAGAGACTAAATTGCAAAAGAAAATTTCCACCTGATACATTTGAAGATATATCTATTTTGGACATAAGTGCGTAAAATAAAAAGAATTTTTTCCCCTGTTGACACATGGATTACAAAATCACTTTTATCCAGATCTAGCAGAAAAATACATACTCCTTTAATAGTCATTGCATACAAGACCAGGAATGGTGACTCATGCCTGTTATCCCAGCACTTTGGGAGGCTGAGGCGGGCATATCACTTGAGATCAGGAGTTCGAGACTAGCCTCGCCAACATAGTGAAATCCAATCTCTACTAAAAATACAAAAATTAGCTAGGTGTGGCGTGGTGGCATGCACCTTCAGTTCCTGCTATTCCAGAGACTGAGGCAGGAGAACTGCTTGAACCCGGGAGGTGGAGGTTGCAGTGAGCCAAGATTTTGGCCACTATACTGCACCCTGGGCAACAGAGCAAGAGTCTATCTCAAAAAAAAGAAAAAAAAAAAAAAGCCATTGTGTATAAACTTACCCTCATACCTCTTAATTAATTTACTTTTCTTATTTTATTTTTTGAAGGTAAAGGCAGAAATTGGAGATGTTAGTATTTTAGTAAATAATGCTGGTGTAGTCTATACATCAGATTTATTTGCTACACAAGATGCTCAGATTGAAAAGACTTTTGAAGTTAATGTACTTGCACATTTCTGGGTGAGTATGGTTTCTTTTACAAAAATATTCCTTTTGAAAATCCCAAAGATTAAAGTGGGGCTTTCAGCAGACATAAGGAAGTATTAAATCAAGCTAAAGTTTTCTCCAGGCACCAGGAATAACATTATACAAAGAGATCATTTTTCATGCTATCACCAAATTCTATCATTCTTCCTCACTTATAGTATTAATAATAATAATAAATTAATAAGAAATGTCAGGTATTGTATAGGTTTTAATTCTTTTTTTTTTTTGAGACGGAGTCTCACTCTGTCGCCCAGGCTGGAGTGCAGTGGCCGGATCTCAGCTCACTGCAAGCTCCACCTCCCGGGTTCACGCCATTCTCCTGTCTCAGCCTCCCGAGTAGCTGGGACTACAGGCGCCCGCCTCGTCGCCCGGCTAGTTTTTGTATTTTTTTAGTAGAGACGGGGTTTCACCGTATTAGCCAGGATGGTCTCGATCTCCTGACCTCGTGATCCGCCCGTCTCGGCCTCCCAAAGTGCTGGGATTACAGCTTGAGCCACCACGCCCGGCCTGTATAGGTTTTAATTCTAAGCTAGGTTCTCACATTTGTGTGTGATCCTATTTAGAGATAAAGAAAGAAGTTGAGGATCATTTGAGTCATCATCTGTGATTTTATAAAGGTGAATCTAGTTTGCTTTTAGATTGTCCTTTTTCTTTTTTAGACAGGGTCTCACTCTGTTGCCAAGGCTGGAGTACAGTGATGTGATCTCATCTCACTGCAGCCCCAACTTCCCAGGCTCAAGTGATCCTCCCACCTCAGCACCCCCAAGTAGCTAGGACTACAGCCGTTAACACGCCCAGCTAATTTTTGTATTTTTAGTAGAGATGGGGTTTCACCATGTTGCCCAGGCTGGTGTTGAACTCCTGGACTCAAGTGATCCACCTGCCTCGGCCTCCCAAAGTGCTTGGATTACAGCATGAGCCACTGCCCTGGCTTTCAGATTTGCATTAGGCTCAGGCCTCATGTTATTTCCTGACCCTAAAATTGCAAACCTTATTGTGAACCTCACCATTGAAAGTCTTAAGTTATATATATGTACATATGCTGTGTGTGTTTCTGAAGTCTTCAAATATTGCCCAAATAGCCAGTTCTTAAAAAGGCCCCTCAAAGATTTCTTAGATGAGAGTTTGGGATGAATAATCTCAAAAGAATATTGGGGTTGATAAAAATGCAGTATTATTGTATGTTAATATTCCCAAGTTTTTGACATATATCTTCATATTTTTGTGTTTGTTCAAATATAGGTTACTGTCTCTTTTGTTGTTGTTGTTGTTTTGAGACAGGGTCTCTCTGTGTTGCCCAGCCTGGAGTGCAGTGACGTGATTTTGGCTCACTGCAGCCTCAGCTTCCTGGGCTCAAATGATCTTCCCACCTTAGCCTCCCTAGTAGCTGGGACTACAGGCATACACCACCATGCCCAGCAAGTTTTTGTATTTTTTGTGGCGATGAGGTTTTGCCATGTTGCACAGCCTGATCTTAAGCTCCTGGGCTCAAGTAATCCTTCTGCCTCAACCTCCCAAAGTGCTGGGATTACAGGTGTGAGCCACTGCACTTGGCTGGGTATTATCTTGTTTGTTTCTTCATCCCAAGCATCAATAACAAGAGGTAGAGGGCTGGGGAACATAAAAATTTAGAATTTTTTTTTTTTTTTAGACAGAGTCTCACTCTGTCGCCCAGGCCGGAGTGCAGTGGCGTAATCTCGGCTCATTGCAACCTCCGCCTTCCAGGTTCAAGTGATTCTCCTGCATCAGCCTCCCCAGTATCTGGGATTATAGGCATCTGCCACCATGCCTAGCTAATTTTTGCATTTTTAGTAAAGATGGGGTTTCACCATGTTGGCCAGGCTGGTCTTGAACTCCTGACCTCAAGTGATCTGCCCGAGTTGGCTTCCCAAAGTGCTGGAATTACAGGCATGAGCCACCACACCTGGCTGAATTTAGCAATTTAAGTGAGATGGATTCTCAAAGCTTTCAGTAGCCATTGTTTTGCTCAGGTTTTCTAATGTGGGCATCATATCCAGTCCCCTTATTGTTGCTGCATTTGTCATTTGGTTTATGTTTTTTTCATTTATGCCCGGATTCATGTTAAAAATATATACTTCTGTTTCAAAGTATTCCCAAGGGGTCTGTGAGTCTGAAATACAGTATTTTTTTTTTTCTCTTTTAATAAAAACTGTTTGTAGACTACAAAGGCATTTCTTTCCGCAATGATGAAGAATAACCATGGCCATATTGTCACTGTGGCTTCGGCAGGTGGACATGTTTCGGTCCCCTTCTTACTGGCTTACTGGTATGTGAACGTGTTTCCTTCATTGGTTCTTATGCTTACCTTGTGTGTGAGATTTCTTACCCTGTCTAATGAGAACTCTTTTTATAATCATAATAGACTTCAAATTGTCCAGTCTATTATTGGGAGTTGTCAAAAAATAAGCAGAAAGAGTTGCACGAAGTCTCTTGTCTAACAACATTATCAATCATTAATCTCCTTCTAGAAGACCCTGCTAGAGGTGGCAGCCAGAAATTTATTCAGTTATGAGCCAACCACTTTTAAAACATTTCTCGTCTCTTTTAACAGCAAGAAATTACACAAGAACAATAATTAGTATTATTAATAATTGTAACAAATTTAATATTAATAAAAATGGGTAAATTTTTGCAGAAATGAAATCAGAGTGAGAGAAAGAAAATATTAGGCACAGTTGGGTGACT
This sequence comes from Trachypithecus francoisi, assembly GCF_009764315.1. Lineage (NCBI taxonomy): Eukaryota > Metazoa > Chordata > Mammalia > Primates > Cercopithecidae > Trachypithecus > Trachypithecus francoisi. The sequence continues at coordinate 45,531,972 of NW_022681454.1, forward strand.
TTTTTTTTTTTGAGATGGAGTCTCACTCTGTCGCCCAGGCTGGAGTGCAGTGGCGCGATCTCGGCTCACTGCAAGCTCCGCCTCCCGGGTTCACGCCATTCTCCTGCCTCAGTCTCCCAAGTAGCTGGGACTACAGGCGCCTGCCAACATGCCCGGCTACTTTTTTTGTATTTTTATAGAGACCGGGTTTCACCGTGTTAGCCAGGATGGTCTGGATCTCCTGACCTTGTGATCCACCCACCTTGGCCTCCCAAAGTGCTGGGATTACAGGTGTGAGCCACTGCGCCCGGCCTGGTGATTTGTTTCTATACAACTTGCATTTGCAAGGGTATATAACAAACTATTTTACTCTAATCACACATAAAAAGTGATTATTCTTAGGTAATGACAAGTAATTAAGTAGTCTTTATTTTGTTATTTTTGCTCATCTATATTTTCTTTCTTCCTTCCTTTCTTTCCTTTCTCTTTCTTTTTTTTTCTGAACATATATTTTCAAATATTAGTTTTCTAATAGTGGGATTTTAAACATTGAAAGAATCCAAACAAGGGAATTGGTTTTTTTAAAAATTTTAATGGTTATCCGTTTAAAACACATGCTCTTGTAATAACTGAGAACTTGAAATAGCAGTTCACAGTGACCCTATAGTTCACTGGGGAGATCAGTGAGGCCACTGCATCTAGGATGAGTCTACTGGTTACACACACCTTACCAATTCTTGGCTGTATTTTATGTTTTATTGAACAGTTATTGTATGTTTAAGCAAATAATAACTTTTAAAATGTTGAATCATTGTGTAAATATATATGCATATATAATGTAATGCTCAAATTTGTTTTCTCCTTTGGAATTAAATATCTAAATTCTAAAAACATGGATATAGTTGTATATGTAGCTATAGATATGTGTACAAATATGTAGACACAGGCATAGGTGGGTAATTTGTTTTTATTCAACTTGCATTTGTAAGGATATATAACAAACTGTTTAATCACACCTGAAAAGTGGTTATTCTTACGTAATGGCAAGATAAGTAATTAAGTGATTTTTATTTTTTTCTTTTTGCTCATCTATATTTCTTTCCTTCCTTCCTTTCTTCTTTCTCTTTTTTCTGAACATGTATTTTCATATATTAGTTTTCTAATAGTTTTTAAAATAAATATAGACTTGGGATCGGGCATGGTGACTCATGCCTGTAATCCCAGCATTTTGAGGGGCCAAGAAGGGTAGTTCACCTGGGGTCAGGAGTTCGAGACCAGCCTGGCCAACATGGTGAAACCCCCATCTACCCCCATCTCTACCAAAAAATACAAAAATTAGCTGGGCGTTTTGGCATACACCTGTAGTCCCAGCTACTCGGGAGGCTGAGACAGGAGAACTGCTTGAACCTGGGAGGCAGAGATTGCAGTGAGCGGAGATCATGCCATTGCACTCCAGCCTGGGTGATAGAGTGAGACTCAGTCTCAAAAATAAATAAATAATAAATATAGATTTGGACTGAATTTTCAGAAAAAAAAAAAGATGAAATAAGTGGTGAAGCAGTCACAGAACAGACCTATGGTGTCAAGATTGTATATTGTCTCTTTTAGAGCCAGTTTAAGTTAGGTGATTACCACCAGCCATCAAGGGCTAATAAAATATGACATTTATTTCAATTCCTTGATGAAAGATAGTTACAGGTGCTGTCCCCCTCCCGCAATCCCAGCCCCTGCAACTACTACACAACACCCTCCCAGCTCACCCCTAGCCACTTATCTTAGTTACCAGGCACTGAGATAGGCAAAGAGGATCAGAGAACCCAGCAGGGCAGTGAGCTCTGTCATGCTTCTTCTTCTGTTTGCATCATAAACACTATAACTCTTTGGGTTCAGCCTTTGTTCTGTTTAACTGTGTGTTTCACATTGAAAACCAAGAGAAAAATGTGCTTTTTGTGAGAAAGAAATTTATCTTCGTGATTAGTGGTGATGTTTTCGGCAGAAATAAAGGTTTTCATAAGGTACTGTCAAAGCAGGGATGCCACACACAGTTGTGCAGATTGTGCACTACACAATTCTACCATGCTGTATTCACATTGGGGTCCTTTTAGACTTGAAGGATTTTTCCAACAGATGGAAGTAAAATTGCTTGAGGAGCAAAGTGGCTTTTTTTTTTTTAGACAGTTTCGCACTGTTGCCAGGCTTGAGTGCAGTGGTGCGATCTTGGCTCACTGCAGCCTCCACCTCCCAGGTTCAGTTGATTATAAACCACCTTTTAAAGAAGATTAAAACAAGACAACAATTGTCTGTGGATGATTAAAAGCTTTAGGACAGCCACTATTAAAGCCACAATTGATAAGGAAATTTGGTTACTTTTGTGGCACACAAAATTTTCCATAACAATTATAATTATTATAATTATTAGTAACATACACTAAGTCATATTAGAATTAAAGGAGTTTTGTATAACTTTGGAACATATACCAATAACATATTTATGCAAATATAGTCCAAAGAAAGCAAAACACTGTTTCACATTTGATAATGCTTACTGGATGATTTTTATACCAAATAAGCGAAATTTCACCTTTGCATTAATGTATTATTAATGTTAAACCCAATTTTTAATAAAAGCTTAGAGACATATTAACCCAATTTTAATGTTTAATCATAAGGTAAGATTTTTATAAACCTTTATAACCCTTTACATTTTTTTGTGAAAGAGCAGATAAGTCCTTTAAGAAAAACCTGTTGTGCTTTCATTCCAATGTTAAATTAAATTAATGGAAAAACTGAATAATACCCCTTTAACTTTAGCCAATATGTTCATACACAGAATCTCTTACAATTAATTTTTATAAACTTTCCACGAAGGCCAGGCGCAGTGGCTCACGCCTGTGTATCCCGGTACCTTGGGAGGCCAAGGTGGGTGGATCACCTAAGGTCAGGAGTTTGAGACCAGCCTGATTAACATGGAGAAACCCTGTCTCTACTAAAAATACAAAATTAGCCAGGCATGGTGGCACATGCCTGTAATCCCAGCTACGTGGGAAGCTGAGACAGAAGAATTGCTTGAACCCAGGAAGCAGAGGTTGCAGTGAGTCAAGATGACGCCATTGCACTCCAGCCTGGGCAACAAGAGCGAAACTCCGTCTGAAAAATAAAACCTTCCACTGCTTCTTTAAAAAAAATTTTTTTTTCACTTAACACAATCCTTTAACACTTTAGGCAGAAAATAATCCACATTCCCATGCCTTCTTATAATTTTTTTTTTCTTTACCAAAAACACATTTCACCTTTTTTATACACTTTGCATGTAAAACTGTTTCTTCAGTGGTCTTAATTACACCAGGCAGGACACACCAGGCAGAAGTGCAGATAAGGGCTGACTCTCCAGCATAGCCAGGGAGCATGGCTAATTCCACATTAGCCATTCTAGATGCCTTATCTAGAATCTGATGGCTTTAAGGTAAGTAAATAGAACAATTTTCAAAAGTTAAAGAAACAGTTTGACCTTAAAGCATTTAGCAAATCTGATATCTGACCTTAATTTAGACCAAATGTCTACATTTTTAAGACATTTTGTTTTACCAATAAACTTTAAAACTGTCTTTATTTTCAAAAGATTACTAAAGTCACATGAACAAAAAGGCATTAAAGTTTCTATTTTTCTGATAAAATATTTGATTTATGCACTTATTTTTCTAAGTCAATTAATTAGAGCTTTTTAATATATAAACATACACTATAAATAGAAGATTCAGCACTTATGTGGTTTTTCGTTTGCCAGTTTCTTTTTTTTGAGACAGAGTTTCGTTCTTGTCACCCAGGCTGGAGTGCCGTGGCATGATCTTGGCTCACTGCAATCTCTGCCTCCCAGGTTCAAGTGATTCTTATGTCTCAGCCTCTTGAGTAGCTGGGATTATAGGCGCCTACCACCACCCCCAGCTAATTTTTGTATTTTAGTAGAGACGGGGTTTCCCCACGTTGGCCAGGCTGTTGTTGAAGTCCTGACCTCAAGTGATCCGCCCACCTCGGCCTCCCAAAGTGCTGGGATTACAGGCATGAGCCACCTCGCCCCACCATTTGCCAGTTTCTTAATTGGATGACTGGCTTCAGGGTGGTGCCCTTGGAGGAACAGGGCTGGGAGAGCATGCATTTCTAGGGCTAAACAAGTAGCAAATAAGCAGCTGAAGGCAAAGACAGATCTCCACAATTAAAGGTGCCATTTTATACTGGATCCTGGATCCCCAAAAGGAGGGAAATACTACGGAAGAAGATAGTGCAGTGCTTTTACTGACTGTGCATTTCATTACAAGGCAACCTAAAGCCAATCAGCCCATTTTGTAATCAGCCCATCCTCATGAGAGTCTCATCTCCCAGTGAGGGGTGAGGATGTTGCCTTATCTTCCAGGTGGCCAAGAGCATGCTTCTCTGATCCAAGTGTGCAGAGTCAAGTATCCCTCCATAATTACTGTTAACCACCCCTTAAAGTATATTTCCTACCTAGTTATTACACACCAAAACTCTCTCATAATGCAGAGTAATTGCTGATACCCCCCAAACTCATAACCATCAGATAACACAATGCAAAACAGAACAGAGTCTTTGATTTCGAGAGGGATCTATCTGCTTTTAATTCTTGGGGTTTCATGAGGAAAACAGAGGATTTTTTTTTTCCCCAAAATGGGGTCTGTGGTACCTCCTTTGTTTTTCCCAAGGAGTCCCAAGCTACCAGAAGTTATCTGCAGGCCTTTCATGTGAGCATTAAGAGTAACGACAAAAAAAAAAAAAAATAATAATAATAATAATAATTCAGTTGACTGAGAAGAAGAAAACTTTTTTCCAGCAAAACAAGTTTCAAGAAGAGAAAAACATAAAGCCCTTTTAAATATATCTATAGCTTGTTCCACTTTTAAGTAAGCTGACTTTTAACCATAGTGCTCTTTAAAGAAGAAATCCTTTCAGAGCTCTTATTACCCAACTTTAGCCATGCCAAGCGGCCAGTATTTCCAGCTTCTGAACTTTACCAAAGGTAAACTCCTAGGTGCTTCGACAAAGGAAAATTGAAGACAGTCCATGGAGGAGAAGAGAATAGACAGGGTCATGCATATATTAAATCAGTAACAACTTACTTTCTAGGTGGGAAATTGAACCTAGACTACCACTGTGAAAGTGCAAAACCTTATCTACTGAGCTACAGGACTGGACAGTGTCAATTTGTTTTCTCAGAAGGAATCTAGATTAGTTAATTTGGAGCTTGCAAAGGCTTTTAACTATTTAATATGATTTTCAGAGCTGGCTATGACATGAACTTTAAAATTCTTGTTCCCTGGAAGTACCGAGAGAAGGTACTGCCATGCAGTTAAAAGATCAAGCTCCCACGGACATAAAACTTTGGCCTCCCAAAGTGCTGGGATTACAGGCGTGAGCTACTGCACCCGGCCTAACCCCCTAAATCTTAGAAGGGACTCTAACCCTCCTAAGTCAGGCCTCTAACTCGAGTTCAGTCAAGTGTCCTTGTCTTTTATTAAGAAGGCCCTGTAACTCACTGTGTCTTAGGAGAGACTGTAACTCCCCTAAGTTGGGCCTCTAACCCAATCCCATTCTTTACCCAGGTGTCAGCCCACTGGTGTGCGCGGATTGTTTTCCTTTGGGCGGGGGATCTCGTCAGTATCCTGCAGTCTATAGTCCGCCAGAAATATGTTAAAAGACCCCAACACTTACCCAAAGGTAGCGGTAGGATCAGGGTTTCTGCACTATAGCCCCTTAGTGGTTGCCGGAAAGACGTTACCAGAAAGGGGCCCCAATCCAGACCCCAAGAGAGGGTTCTTGGATCTCGTGCAAGAAGGAATTCAGGGTGAGTCCGCAGTGCAAAGTGAAAGAAAGTTTGTTTGTTTATTTATTTATTTATGAGGGGGAGTCTCGCTTTGTCGCCCAGGCTGGAGTGCAGTGGCCAATCTCGGCTCACTGCAAGCTCCGCCTCCCAGGTTCACGCCTTTCTCCTGCCTCAGCCTCCCGAGTAGCTGGGACTGCAGGTGCCCACTGCCACGTCTGGCTAATTTATTGTGTTTTTAGTAGAGAAGAGGTTTCACCGTGTTAGGCAGATGGTCTCGATCTCCTGACCTCGTGATCTGCCCGCCTCAGCCTCCCAAAGTGCTGGGATTACAGGCGTGAGTCACCGCGCTGGGCCGAAAGCAAGTTTATTAAGAAAGTAAAGGAATAAAAGAATGGCTTCTCAGTAGACAGAGCAGCCCCGAGGGCTGCTGGTTGCCCATTTTTATGGTTATTTTTTGATAATATGCTAAACAAGGTGTGGATTATTCATGCCTCCCCTTTTTACACCGTATAGGGTAACTTCCTGACGTTGCCAGGGCATTTGTGAACTGTTATGGCGCTGGTGGGAGTGTAGCAGTGAGGACGACCAGAGGTCACTTTTGTGGCCGTTTTGATTTTGGTGGGTTTTGGTGGGTTTGGTTTTTGTGGCTCCTTTATTGCAACCTGTTTTATTAGCAAGGTCTCAAGGTCTTTATGACCTGTATTTTGTACTGACCTCCTATCTCATCTTGTGACTTGGAATGCCTTAACTATCTGGGAATGCAGCCCAGTAGGTTTCAGCCTCATTTTACCCAGCTCCTATTTAAGATGGAGTTGCTCTGGTTTACACGACTCTGACAAAATAATCATAATATGCATGTTATAATTTTTAAGGATATTTTAAATGCAAACATATAGTTATGCATTGAAAAAATCTATATGTAATTTTGGCTTTTAATTTAAAATAATATTTGTATGTTAATAAATATATATTGTGTGCAACATCGTTTTGTTTTGTTTTTTTGTTTTTTTGTTTTTTTAGTAGAGACGGGGTTTCACTGTGTTAGCCAGGATGGTCTCGATCTCCTGACCTCGTGATCCGTCCATCTCGGCCTCCCAAAGTGCTGGGATTACAGGCTTGAGCCACCGCGCCCGGCCAGCTTTTAATTTAAAATAATATTTATATGTTAATAAATATATATTGTGTGCAACATCATTTTCTATTTCTGCATGGGATACCACTGCACATACATGCCACTAGTTATTCAATTTATTCATTATCATTGATACTTTGTCAGGACTCTTTAAGTTGCAAGGAACAAAAAACTTAAACTGCCCCAAAGAGGAATTTTTTGCCTCTGTAATTAAAGCCTCAACAGGCTCTCTTCCTCTGATGCCCAGATACCTGGGTTCCAGGGTTAAACCCTTTAAATTCCAGGTCCAGCAGGAGGAGGAAAAAAACACTTCAACAATGGCTTCAAACATTCTTGTTCTAGAGGTCAGTGACTAGACTAACCCGGAGCCAGTCACTGTATGCATTTGGTGACAGTGGTATTACCAGAACAAGGGGATACAAATGCTGGTGGGAAAAAACAACAGCTGTCCACTACAGACGTTTCACATTATTCCCAACTATTTGCTTTAATGAACTGTACCCCACGGACTATCCTTGAACATAAATCTTTGGAGACATGATTGATAATTTCCTTGGGATAAACACTGGATCTAAGAGCATGGCATACTTTTAATGAATTTGATACCTTTTGCCAAATTGCCTTCCAGAAAAGGCTACCAGTTAACCTGTGCTTTGAAAAATAGAAAGCTGTGGAAAGAAAGTTTTTATCACTTTTTTAAAAGTTTGACATATATTGAATGAAGACTTGAAAAGATTGCTAGATTCAATTCTATGAGGTGAAAAATCTGTACTTTGAAAAAAACTCAGATAAAAATTTCTTCATATCCTTATAATTACTGCTAGGCAAGAATTCTGTCTTGTTTTCCTTTGCTTTTATATGAATTATTCCTAATGTAAATCATTTTTATATGCCTATATCTACTGGTATTTTTATATTAAGATTTTTCCATGAATGCCCTTTAGCCATTTATCTATTAGAGTACTGTCTTATTCCTTTATAAAAGTTGCCACATATTAACCTTATCTTTGTCTTATATGTTGCAAATGCTTTACCAGTTTGTCACTTGCCTTTTAATTTGCTTGGAGTTCATAAAGTTTAGAGCATATCATATATAAACCTGGTTTATTACCCACCTGTAAAACCTGATTCTACCACTTTGTATTGTATCTTTAGGCAAGTTTGATAACCCCTCTTTACCTCAGTTTCATCTTTGGTAAATGAGGATCATAATAGATTTTATAGGGGTGTTATGAAGATTCAATGAAATAATTATTTAGAATAAGCCAGGTACTGTGACTCACACTTATAATCCCAGTGCCTTGAGAGACTGAGGCAAGAGTATGACTTGAACCCAGGAGTCTGAGACCAACCTATACAACGTAACGAGACCCGCATCTCTACAATAAAGTAAAATAATTATTCAAGTGTTGTGGCACACACCCTTTAGTCCCAGCTACTTGGGAGACTGAGGTGATACATTGCTTGAGCAGAGAAGTTCCTAGGTTGAAGCTATGATTGCATCACTGCACTCCAGCCTAGGTGACAGAGAAAGACTCCCCAAAAAACTCCAAAATGCATCAGAATAACAGAGGGCAATGTCTAGCACATAGTAATCTATTTTAGATATGATTTTTATTTATGTTGTTTTTCAGTATACAGAACCTTTTAATCTCATATAATTTAATCCAGCAATCTTTCTTTTAAGGCTTCTGTATTAGTCCACTCTCACCCTGCTATAAATAACTGCCGAAGACTGGGCAATTTATAAAGGAAAGAGGTTCATGCATGGCTGGGGAGGCCTCAGGAAACTTACAATTATGGAGGAAGGGGAAGCAGGCATGTCTTACATGGCAGCAGGAGACAGAGAGAGAGAGAGAGAGAGAGATTGAGAGATTGAGATTAAGAGCAAGAGATGAACTGCCAAACACTTATAAAACCATCAGATCTTGTGAGAACTCCTTCACTATCATGAGAACAGCATGGGGAAAACTGCCCCCATGATCCAATCACCTCCCACGAGTGCCCTCCCTCAACATGTGGCGAATACAATTCGGACTACAATTGTTGATGAGATTTGGGTGGGGACACAGCCAAACTATATCACCTTCAATATGTGCCTAAGCTTTTTATAAAAAGGTAAGAGAGACATTTCCACAGCTTTCTGTCTTCCAAAGCATAGATTAACTGGCCAGAATTCATAGCTACTTTGTGTAATTGCTAATTCATACAGATTTAACAGAATAAAAGATTATCTGATAATTAATGCCACTGAATTGCACACTTAAAAATGGTTAAAATGACAAATTTTACATGATATATATTATTACCACAATTTTTAAAAAGTTAATAATATATCAAAAACCATTTAATTGTACATTAAGTGAATGCTTTGTATGATATATGAATTTATATCTTAATAAAGCCCTTTAAAAAAAAAAACCTGAGAAAGTAATGTCCATTTAGAGTAAGTAATTTCACTACTATTTCCAAATGAAAGAGCTGTTACAGTAAGAAACACTTTGCATTGTGATTCACTCATTTGACAAATATTCCTTGAGCACCTAAGAGCAATCACTGTGCTAGGCCCTGGAGACTCACTGATGACCAAAACAGTCATGGAGCTTATAGGAGAGGTGTGGGGGACAGATGTTTTAAAAAACTTAATCTTGCCCAGGTGTGGTGACTCATGCCTGTAATCCTAGCACTTTGGGAGGCCAAGGCGGGAGGATCACAAGATCAGGAGATCGAGACCATCCTGGCTAACATGGTAAAACTCCATCTCTACTAAAAATACAAAAAATTAGGTGGGCGTGGTGCTGGGCGCCTGTAGTCCCTGCTACTTGGGAGGCTGAGGCAGGAGAATGGCATGTACCTGGGAGGCGGAGCTTGCAGTGAGCCGAGATTGCACCACTGCACTCCAGCCTGGGCGACAGAGCGAGACTCTGTCTCAAAAAAAAAAAAAAAAAAAATTAATCTCAATTGAGTGTTCAGTTACAAATCTGAGATAGATACTATCATAGAAAACTGAGAACTACTATATAATGAGAAAATAATTTAGACTGGGGGTTAGCAAAGGCCTCTTTGAGGAAGTGAAGCTTTGACTTAAAAGAAGAATAGGATTTATCCAGGAAAAGTTTTCAGCAAATTCTGTGAACATCTTAAAATAAATAAGGAAGAGCTTATAGTGACACTGAATTTTGTGGAACAACAACAAAAACAAATATTCTGCTAATTTTCTTTAAAAGGCTTTTTAAGGAAAAGTTCTTATTCCATAAGTGATGCTAAGATGCAGTAAATCTTCTGTGTCAGTGCTTCTTAGACCTTAATGTGCCTACAGATTTACCTGAGAATCTTGTAAGATGTAGGCTCTGATGCAGTCGGTCTGGACTGGGGCCTGAGATTCAGGGAATGCCTACATTGCTCTGCAGAGGACCATTCTGAACTGAGGGAAAAAGGCAGACATTTCCGAATTCTTGAATTATTTTGTAAACTCTCTCTTTATTTTCAGTTCAAGCAAGTTTGCTGCTGTTGGATTTCATAAAGCTTTGACAGATGAACTGGCTGCCTTGCAAATAACTGGAGTCAAAACAACATGTCTCTGTCCTAACTTCATAAACACTGGCTTCATCAAAAATCCAAGTACAAGGTAAGTTGAGAAATTGAGACAAAAGTATTGGTGGTTGCTATGAATACCAGCCATTCTGTGGGTTTTCCTAAATGTTTTAATCCCTGAAACACCTGATAGTTAATGCTCTTAGTTCATTTTGATTTCAGCTTCTGCAGATTGTGGGAAAACAGGTGGAAAGCCAAAAAGAGAGAAAGCAAGGGAGAGTGACTGAAAAAGTAAACATGAATGACATAGGTAAACTTGCGAAGTCTTCCTTTTTTCTTCTCCTGAGTAATGATTCACAGGCATAAATATACAAACATGTCACCAGGTGTGCTTGGGAACTATGCAGGGCCCTCACCCTCAGATATGTTGACTTAACTGAGTTTGGTTGGGGTAGGGTAGTGGCAGGGAAGGGGGCCTGGAACTCTACTTTTAAAAAAGGTAATTATCATAGGTGATTCTGATAGAGATAACCCAGGACCACATGTGAAAAACACTTCCCTTTGGTAATCTAGAGATTAGCCTCCAAAAGGAGTACCAGATCATATTCTTTCCTTGGTTAAAAAATAAAATTATAAAGGATTAATTTGAAGATAATTTTTAATGTTTTCTCCTTTTAGAAATAGCTTTAATGTCTTTGTAAACATAATGCATACTTATTTGTTTAGATTCCAATGTTACTGAAAAATACAAATCAAAAAGTTTCTTTTTTAATCTCCTTAAAACCGTCTATCGAGTGGAAATCACTCTTAAAATTTTGATGAACATCCTTCTAGACTTCTCTGAATTTTATATAACTGGTGTATGTTACACATAGGGTCCTGGAAGCAGCAAGTATACTGCATACTTCCCTCAGCATTATGTTATAGACATCTAATAAAGTACAGAGCATTATAATAAATTGTATTGATTATTGGGAGCAATAGCATCTCCTAGTGATGATTTTAGGGTTGTTTTTAGTGTTCTGGATTTTTACAGCAATTCAGCAATAAGCATGCTTGGGCACACGTATTTTCACTTTTGGATAATTATCTCCTTCAGGTAGATTCATAAAGGGGGATTACTGGGCCAAAGGGTATATAACTTGTAAATATTCCTACATATTGCCAAACTCCCCTCCAGAAATGCTGCACTGATTTGCATTCCTACCCACGGTGCAGGGAGAGCACCTTACTCTCTACTTCTTCACCAGTCTGCTTTCTGTGACTCTTTTAATCACTGCCAATCCAATACACGAAGAATCATCTTTAGTTTTACCCTGATGACTAGCTACATTCATGTTTGCTTATGATTTTTGGACATTTGACTTCTTTTATGAATTGCCTGTTTCCGTGGCATCAGCTCACTTTTTGCTATTGAGCTCTAGAGTTGTTTTTGTTTGATTGTTTGTTTTTTGGTTTTTTTGAGACAGGGTTTCACTCTGTCGCCCAGGTTGGAGTACAGTGGCACAATCTCGGCTCGCTGCCACCTCAACCTCCCAGGTTCAAGCGAGTCTCATGCCTCAGCTTCCCGAGTATCTGGTATTACAGGCACGCATCACCACGCCCGGCTAATTTCTGTATTTTTAATACCGACGGGGTTTCACCATGTTGGCCGGGCTGTTCTCAAACTCCAGGCCACAAGTGATCCGCCCGCCTTGGCCTCCCAAAGTGCTGGGATTACAGGCATGAGCCACCACGCCCAGCTGAGCTCTAGAGATTTTTAATTGATACATAAGAAATAATTCTTCATACATTTGAGAAGCCCCTTTATATATCACATACGGTTTTTTCCCCAGTTTTTTTGTTTGTTTGTTTGTTTGCTTGCTTGCTTTTAAACCTATTTTCATTTAGTTTTACATTAAAATTTTCTTAGGGACTTTTTTCTCATGGCCTTTAGGTTCTGTGAGGTGTTTAGAAAGGTGTTTCTCATTCCGAGCTTATGAAAATATTTACCCATATTTTTTCTAGCATATATTTTATAGTTGCATTTTTCATACTTAAATCATTGCCCCACCCAAATTTATTTTGATTTAAGAAGTAAGGTCACAGTATAGTTTGTTTTTTCCAAATAGTTAATGAGTTTTCTGTACTATTTATCAAATAATACATCATTTTCCTCACTGATATTAAATTCATATTATAAGTTCACATGCTTACTTGGATAGACTTTTGGAGTCCCAATTTTATTGTAATTACGAGATTCAATTTTGCTTAGTTGTGTTTTGTTTTTGAGACAGGGTCTCACTTAGGCTGAAGTGCAGTGGTGTGATCGTGGCTCACTGTAACCCTGAACTGGGCTGGAGAAGCCCTCCACCTCAGCCTCCTGAGTAGGACTACAGTGTGTGCCACTATGCCCAGCTAATTTTTTTTTTTTTTTTTTTTTTTTTTTTTGAGAGCCAGGGTTTTGCTATTTGCCCAGGCTGGTCTCGAATTGACCTTGAGCAATTCTCCCACCTCCACCTCACCTCCCAAAGTGCCAGGATTATAAGCATGAGTCACTGCATCCAGCCACGATTCAATTTTTAAGTTTTATTCTGCCCCCTCAAACTTCCCTATCTTTCCCCCAATTCAGCTGCCTTTGTTGAAAATGTATTTAAAACTAATGAAAAATATTCAGTGTGGCCACTTGAAGGCTTAATGGGTTCTATTTTTTTTTTTCTTTTTTTAAAAATGTTTAAATTTTTTTTTTTTGAGACAGGAATTCACTCTGTCACCCAGGCTGGATGCAGTGGCACAATCAAAACTCTCTGCAGCCTTGACCTCCTGGGCTCAGGCAATTCTCCCACCTCAGCCTCCCCAGTACCTGGGACCACACAGGCATGTGTCCCCACACCTGGCTAATTTTTAAATTTCTTGTAGAGACAGGGTCTCCCTGTGTTGCACAGGCTGGGCTCAAGGGCTCCTTGAACTCAATTGAAACTCCTGGACTCAAGTCATCCTGCCAACTTCAGCCTCTCAAAGTGCTGGGATTACAGGCGTGAGTCACCACACCCATCCTAACAGGTTCTATTTTATTTTATTTTATTTTTATTTTATTATTTTATTTTATTTTGTTTTTTATTTAGTAGAGACGGGGTTTCACCATATTGGTCAGGCTGGTCTCAAACTCCTGACAGGTGATCCACGGCCCCCAGGTTCTATTTTAAATACAATTAATTTAAGTCATCCCACAGGGAAGCAGAATAGAAAGCCAACATTAGACAGAAATTTGGGAGCTGTCCAAATATCTCAAGCCCCCAAGAATCTATCAAATAGTCTTTAAAATCTTTTTTAATACACAATTTTGTTAGAAAACGAAAGTAAGAGTATTTATTTTAGAGGTCAATGTTTAAATTTATCAATATTAAACAAGAAAACCCTAACTGGAGTCTGAAGAGAGAAGAGAAGGGACAGATAAGTTTTTCAGGTTGGGAAATAGATCTGAGGAATGAGAGTGATGAGGATAAGCTTCAGTAAAACTGAAAGCAGATGTTGAAGATAAAACTTGCCAGTTTCCTCAATTTCTTTTTCAGTATGTGGATACTAAAATAACATATTTGAGTCAAGTTTTTAAGTCAAACTGTCTTTCAGTAGTTAAAAACAGACATCCTATTTTCAAAAGTTATAATTGAATTTTTTAACCTTGCCCCCTTGACAAGACCGCACAGAGCTGACCTTAATGTGGGCTCCAGTGCCCTCTCCTGACAAAACTTACTAGTGCCATTAAAAAAGAATTAGGAAGCCCACTCTGGGGGAAAAGTGTGAACAGAGGCTAAGATGATTCTAGGCTGAATATAAACCTGACCAAGGAAGGGCCTAGAATATTGGTCCTGACATATGAACCTCTTTGAGGCTAAGCTGGTACTAAAGTAGACTCCAAAGATGAAGTTAGTTTTAATATAGAAACTTAGTACTTCTAATTAGAAGAGAGAACGCATTCCTCATTAAATACCGGTTTACATGTCAGACACCAAATAAAATGTCATTTTCTTAAACCTCACAACAATACTTTGGGGGAGATGTTATTAGTCCTTCTTCAGTAGATGAGAGATGTCTGAGGTTTAGAGAAATTAAGTAACTTGCCCAGTTACTGAGATTCAGATTAAGCTACATAGGCCTTTCTGAATAAAGAAAATTGAACCGGTATCTAAATGGCTGAATTATAAATATTTTGTTTCATATTAATGTTGGAACTTAAATTCTGTTTGAGAGCATATCTAAGATGTAGTTTATTGGTTCTTATATTTACACAGCTAACACACACTGCAAAGAAACTGTTTACTATAAAGGTATAATACAGCATAATCTGGGTTTATTGGAATTAAATGTAAATCAGGTGTTCCGATTTTTTTTTACTCTCAGTTATTTTTGTTAAACTTGAATTTCAAGAAATAATTTTAAAAAATTTTTAATATATATATATATATATATTTTTTTTTTTTTTTTTCTTTTAGAGACAAGGTCTTGCTTTGTTCCCCAGGCTGATCCTGCCTCAGCGTCCCAAGTAGCTGGGCTATAGGCGTGAGCTGCCACACCCAGCTTAGCACACTTTTAATCTTTGCTAGTATGATAGGAAAAAGACAGTACTCCCATGTTATATTAATATGATATTTTTGTCATTAAGTGGGCCAACAATAATATTTTCATTCATTTAATTATTTATTTATGTTTGAGACAGGGTCTCGCTCTGTCGCCCAGGCTAGAGTGCAGTGGTATGATCCCAGCTAACTGCAGCCTCCACCTCCCGGATTCAAGCAATTCTCCTGCCTCAGCCTCCCAAGTAGCTGGGATTACAGGTGCATGCCACCAGGCCCAGCTAATTTTTGAATTTTTAGTAGAAACAGGGCTTTTGCCCTGTTGGCCAGGCTGGTCTCAAACTCCTGGACTCAAGCGATCCGCCTGCCTCGGCCTCCCAAAATGTTGGGATTACAGTCATGGACCACCACACCCGGCCCATCCTTTTATATTTAGTAAGTCCTGCTATCTTTGCTACTCCATTTTGATTATATAAATCAGACTGCATTACACAAATGCTTATAAAACAGGTTGAAGAAATGCCCTTCTGTTCCTAGTTTGTTGAGTATTTTTACCACAAAGGAATGTTGTATCATGTCAAATGTGTGTTTGATGCCTACTGAGATGATTGTTTAGGTTTTTTCACTTCATTTTATTAAAATAGTAATAAATATTATAATAAAAATATATAATAAATATATAATAATAAATATAATAAATATAAATAATAATTGTTTTGTGTATGGTGAGCCGCTTTGTATTCCTGGGATAATGGTGTGTAGTTCTTTTAATATAATGCTAGATTTAATTTGCTAATCTTTTGTTGAGGATTTTTGCATCTATATTCCTAAGAGATACTGGTCAATAGTTTTCATGTGATCTCTTACTCTGTTTGTTGTATAAGGTTAATTCTGGACTCAGAGAATGAGTTAAGAATTTCTTCCTGTTCTATTTTTTTGGAAGAATTTGAGAAGGATTGGTGTTAATTCCTTTTTAAACATTGGGTAGAATTCATTATGAAGCCATCTAGTCCTGAGCTTCTCTTTCCTGGAAGTTTTTTGATTTCTGATTCAGTCTCTTCTTAAAGATCTCAGATTTTCCGTTTTTCCTTGAGTCAGTTTTGGTAGTTTGTGTATTCCTGAGAGTTGTATATTTCATGTAGGTTTCTAATTTGTTGGCCTGCAATTGTCCTGGTATTCTCTTATAATCTTATTTATTTCTGTAAGGTCAGCAGGAATGTCCCTGCCTTCATTCCTGGTTTTAGTAGTTTGAGTCTTCTCTATTTTTGCCTTGGTCAGTGTAGCTAAAGGTTTGCTAATTTTGTTTATCTTTTTAAATAACCTATTTTCAGTTTCACTGATTCTGTAGTTTTTCTGTTCTCTATTTCATTCATTTGTGCTTCAATCTTTTTTTCCTGCTTGCTTTGGGTTTGTTTTGTTTTTATTTTTAGTTTCTATAGTTTCTTAATGTGGAATTTCACTTTATTGATTTGAGATCTTTTTTTTTTTAATGCAGGCATTTGCAGCTATAAATTTGCCTCTGAGCACTGCTTTCACTGCACCTCATAGGTCTTTATTTATTTATTTTTATTTTTTGAGATAGAGCCTCACTGTGTCACCCAGGCTGGAGGGCCAGTGGTGCAGTCATAACTCATTGCGGCCTCTACCTTCCTGGGCTTGAGCGATCCTCCTGTCTCAGCCTCTGGAGTAGCTAGGACTACAAGTGCGTGCCACCACACTCAGCTAATTTTTAAAAATTGTAGAGATGGGGTCTCACTCAGTTGTCCAGGCTGGTCTCAAACTCCTGGGCTCAAGCAGTCTTCCTGCCTCGGCCTCCAAAGTGCTGGGATTATGGACTTGAGTCACTATGCTCACCTCATCCCATAAATCTTGATTTGTTGTGTTCACCTCTAAGTATTTTCTAATTTCTTGTGGTTTCTCATTTGTCTCATTGTTTATTTAGGGGTACTGTTTAATTTCTATATATTTGCGAGTTTTCCAATTTTCCTTCTGTTATTTTCTGATTTTACTCCATTGTAGTCAGAGAACATAGTTTGTATAATTTTAATCTTTTAAAACGTATTGAGATTTGCTTTGTGGTCTGATGTATAGTCTATCTGGGAGAAAATTTTCCATGTGTTCTTGAGAATAATGTGTATTCTGCTATTGTTGGGATGGTGTGTTTTACATATATCTGTTAGGTACAGTTGATTTATAGTGTTATTCAAGTCTTCTATTTCTTGGGGTCTTCTGTCTGGTTCTTCAATATGTAGTTGAAAGTGGAAATTAAAGTCCCTAACTATTATTGTTGAAACTGTCTTATGTCCCCCTCTCTTTAATTCTGACGGGTTTGCTTCATGTATAATATTTTGGAGATCTCTTGTTAGCTACACAAGCAATTTTTAGTTAAATGTATTTTTCCTGAAATAAGTTATCTCTTTCCAACTAATGATAGAAACAATGCTGCATAACCTGAATTTATTAGATTAGGTGTAATTGAGTGTTCTGATCATTTTGGGGGCACCCAAGATTTATTTCTGTTGAACATAGTTTTAAAATATCTAATTTCCCATCTGTAATGTACATAACACAATTTATTTTTTCTCTAAAAATTTAGGAGTTTGTATGTGTGTGTCACAGAAAGATACTAGTTTTTATTGACTAGTACCATAAAAAGATGTTATATAAGAAAATGCCTCATGTAACATTTGTGTAGTGTAACTGTGTAAAGTGCTTGTATATATACATTTCCATTTAACCATCATATTCCCAGTGGAGTGCTGGTGCTGGCTTGTATAGTAGTACTCATTCAATGATGTCATGTAGATAGTTTAAAATTAGTTGTTGTGGGAATATTTACACTGTGGAAATCAACAAATCCTACTAAACTGGGATTTTTGTCCCCTAGAGAGCCAGTGGTTAAACATTTGCCACTGCACCACTGCACTACCCTTATTTTTCAGATTAGGAAATAACAAAAACAAACCTGAGATTTAAAGAGTTGAGGCCGGGCGTGGTGGTTCACGCCTGTAATCCCAGCACTTTGGGAGGCCGAGACAGAAGGATTACCTGAGCTCAGGGGTTCGAGACCAGCCTGGCCAACATGGTGAAACCCCATCTCTACTAAAAATACAAAACTTAGCTGGTCGTGGTGGCACATGCCTGTAACCCCAGCTACTTGGGAGGCTGAGGCAGGAGAATTGCTTGAGCCTGGGAGGCGGAGGTTGCAGTGAGCTGAGATCATACCATTGCACTCCAGCCTGGCCGATAGAGCGAGACTCTGTCTCAGAAAAAAAAGGAGTTGAAATGTTTTCCCCAAAATTACTTATTACTTAAGTGGTTAAAGTAGGTCATCAAATACAATCCTTCAGACTGAAAAAACTCTTTCCCCCTCAGTATTTCTCTACCCCAACATGCACTCTCCTTTCCCACCCCAGCAGATTGGCCTGAAGTGTTTTTGGATAGTTTCTACAAAATCCATTAAGAAGATTTGTTTAATAGGATTTGTAACTCTCATTAACTTTAGAATGTCAGGAGAAAAAATGTTTCCACATACTGACATTTTAATAAGATATTATTTTGCTAAGAAATTGAGTTTTTTCTGAAAGCCTTTTCTTTTGGCTTTTAAAATTATGATATTGAACAGTCATTATATTTCAATGAGAAGTTATCTGACAGGGGCTAAAAACCTTAGGTAAAGAAGTCGGGTACACTAGAAAAGTTTGGTGAATGCAGCACCACTTAATAGGTAGGTTAGCAAAGCCACAGTGTGGATGAGAGAGTGCTCTATTTACACAGATGTTTATAAGCTTTCATGGAGCTTGAGAATATTGAAGTCTGGTAGCAATGTGCTACAAAGTGAATTTCCCTCTAAATGCTTTTCAAGGCATAGCATCCTTCAGTTTCTGGATTCATCCTCCTTGATACCCCTACCTGTTTACGCTGCAAGCTTCTATTGCCTTTGATTTTTTGCTTCCGTTAGGCCAAAAGCCATTGATTTCATTATTACATCTCCTCTCCCGTGAAATCTCCAAGATTTTCAGATGTAATACTATTGCTTCAGGGTCCCATGGTGAACACAATATTCTAATAAATGAATGAACTGTGCTGAGAATTAAAGCTTATATATTTTTAAGCTCTACTCTCCTTCATGGATCCAATAATCATGCTCACTTTTAAATACAATATTATACTTCTCAGTTGTCCCAATTTTACTTCAAAACATGTATTTTTTTCTGAATGAATTATTCTTTATTTTTTTCTAAAGAATTTCATCCAGTTTTTTTTGTTTGTTTGTTTGTTTTTTGAGATGAGATCTCACCATCTTGCCCAGGCTGGTTTCCAACTCCTGGGCTCAAGTGATCCTCCTGCCTCAGCCTCTCAGAGTGCTAGGATTACAGGCATGAGTCACTCTGCCTGGCACATCCGCACATCCAGTACTTTTTGCCTCACTTCTTTTTTTGGGGGGGGGGGTACAAAATTTCACTTTGTCGCCCAGGCTGGGGTGCAGTGGCACGATCTTGGCTTACTACAGTCTCTGCCTCCCGGGTTCAAGTGATTCTCCTGCCTCAGCCTCCCGAGTAGCTGGAATTACAGGTGCCTGCCACCATGCCTGGCTAATTTTGTATTTTTAGTAGAGATGGGGTTTCATAATGTTGGCCAGGCTGGTCTCAAACTCCTGACCTCAAGTGATCTGCTTGCCTTGACCTCCCAAAGTGCTGGGATTACAGGCATTGAGCACCACGCCTGGCATCTCACTTCTTTTAACTAGACACACACATTAAAAATATGCCTCCCCAAAATGTTAGCCACCCAGATAGTTTAGTGGCATGGCAAATTTCATGAGTACCTTTAATTATGTATCATTTTTTTCTAAGTCATTAATAAAATGTTAAAAAAATCTCAGTACCAACTCTTGTGCAGCTCCTCTCTAAGTGCACTTCTGTAACTGATTTTTTTTTAAAGCCATTTATCTATTTATTTATTTAGAGACAGGTCTAGCTCTGTCTCTAAATAAATAAGGCTGGAGTGCAATGGAACAATCATGGCCCACTGTGGCCTCGACCTCCCAGGCTCAAGGGATCCTCTAGCCTCAGCCTCCTGAGTAGCTAGCACTACAGGAGTGTACCACTACTCTTGGCTAATTTTCTTTTGTATTTCTTTGTAGAGACACAATTTTGCCGTGATGGTTAGACTGGTCTCGAAATCCTGGGCTCAAGCACTCCACCCGCCTCAGCCTCCCAAAGTGCTGGGATTACAGGCCTGAACCATCACCCCCAGCCTAAAAGCCACTTTTTGGGGGCCACTTGCTAGTCTGTGGTACATATACTTGAGTGATTACCTGGCAAAGATGTAACATGGAACTAAGTAACAAAGCCAAAACCTAAGTGCAGTAGTTCACACCTATAATCCCAACACTTTTGGAAGCCGAGGCTGGCAGATCACTTGAGCCCAGGAGTTCAAGACCAGCCTGGGCAATATGGTGAAACCCCATCTCTACTAAAAATACAAAAAATAGCCTGGAGTGGTGGCGGACACCTGTAGTCCCAGCTACCTGAGGGGCCAAGGCGGGAGAATCGCTTGAACCCAGTAGGTGGAGGTTACAGTGAGCTGAGATCTCACCACTGCACTCCAGCCTGGGTGACAGAGTGAGACCTTGCCTCAAAAAGCAAAAACAAAAAATAACAATAAAAAACAAAGACCTAATAAATATAAGCATATCATGTGGAGATGAAGGGCCTAAAGGTGGGCACATACCTGTCATGTTCTAATTCCTCTGATGCTTTAGGAATTGTTCACTAAAGAGACTGAGTATATAATAAAACTCGTATAATAGTACCTGATTTTTTTCCCAAGACTGCTTAAAGCTTAAAAGTAAACTTGTCAGACCTAATCTAGCTCAATTATTTTTGAATCTTGGGTACTTCTATAATTCTTATTTGTAGACTTGAAAGGGTGGCCTGCCCCTCCACACCTGTGGGTGTTTCTCCTTAGGTGGAATGAGAGACTTGAGAAAAGAAGTGAGGCACAGAGACAAAGTATAGAGAAAGAAAAAGCGGGCCCAGGGGACCGGAGCTCAGCATACAGAGGACCCACGCCGGCACCGGTCTCTGAGTTCCCTCAGTATTTATTGATCATTATCTTTACGATCTTAGAAAAGGGAAGTGGCAGGATAATAGGATCATAGTAGGAAGAAGGTCAGCAGTAAGACATATGAATAAAGATCTCTGTGACATGAATAAGTTTAAGGAAAAGTACTGTGCCTTGATGTGCATATGCAGACATCTCCATAAACCTTTTTAGTGCATAAAGAGCAGCTTTGCCGCTAGCACATCCCACCTTCAGCCCTAAGGCGGTTTTCTCCTTTCTCAGTAAATAGAACATACAATCAGGTTTTACACTGAGAAGTTCCATTGCCCAGGGATGGGCAGGAGACAGATGCTTTTCTCTGTCTCAACTGCCAAGAGGCCCTCTTTCCTCTTATACTAGTCCTCCTCAGCACAGACCCTTCACGGGTGTCAGACTGGGGGACGATCAGGTCTTTCCCTTCCCACGAGGCCATATTTCAGACTATCACATGGGGAGAAACCTTGGACAATACCTAGCTTTCCTAGGCAGAGGTCCCTGGGACCTTCCGCTGTGTATGTGTCCCTGGGTACTTGAGATTAAGAGAATGGTGATGACTTTTAACCAGCAAGCTGCCTTCAGGCACTTGCTTAACAAAGCATACCCTGCACAGCCCGAAATCCGTTAAACCTTGAGTCACCACAGCACATGTCTCTTGCAAGAACAGGGTTGGGGGCAGGGTCACAGATTAACAGCATCTCAAATACAGAACAAAATGAAGTCTCTTATGTGTACTTCTTTCTATATATACACAGTAACAATCTGATCTTTCTTTTCCCCACATTTCCCCCTTTTCTTTCAACAAAACCGCCATCATCATCATGGCTCGTTCTCGATGGTCGCTGTCTCTTTGGAATTGTTGGGTATACCTGCAAACTAACAGTAGACAGAACAGGCACACAAGGATTCATATGAAATTTACAATAGTAGTACTTCAGATGGTGTTAACCCAAGTGACAGGGTTAAGATTTGCAAGGCCATCAGCAACTCCTGCAATTGCCTCAGTTTCTGGTACCAACACAGAGATCACATACTTCACAAGGTAATAAAATATCACAAAGCACGTAGAGGCAGGGTGAGATCACAGGACCACAGGATGGGGCAAAATTAAAATTAAAATTGTTAATGAAATTTCAGGAACGCATTGTCATTGATAACATCTTATCAGGAAACAGGGTTTGAGAGCAGACAACCTGTCTGACCAGAACTTATTAGGCGGGAATTTCCTCTTCCTAATAAGCCTGGGAGCGCTACAGGAGACCAGGGCTGATTTCATCTCTTCAGCTTCGACTGTAAAAGGCGGCACGCTTCCAAGGGGGTGGTTTATAGGCCTACCCTCAGAGCACATTCTTTTTCTCAGGGATGTTGCTTGCTGAGAAAAAGAATTCAGCAATATTTCTCCTATTTGTTAAAGAAAAGAGAAGAAATATGCCTCTGTTGCGGCCAGTTCAAGGTTACCTCCCTTGTTCCCTGAACATCACTGTTATTCTGTTCTGTTTTCAAGACGCCCAGATTTCATATTGTTCAAACACACATGCTCTACAAACCATTTGTGCAGTTAACTCAGTCATCACAGGGGCCTGAGGTAACATATATCCTCCTCAGCTTACAAAGAAGATGATAGGATGAAGAGATTAAAGTAAAGACAGACATAGGAAATTATAAAAGTATTAATTTGGGGAACTAATAAGTGTCCATGAAATCTTCACATTTTATGTTTTTCTGCTGTGGCTTCAGCGGGTCCCTCCGTTCAGAGTCACTGACTTCCTGCAACATCCTCTCTCCCTTTTATATAAATGTGCCATGGCGATGAAGGCTTGTTCGTTCTCTCGATTTTGACGGAGGATTCTTTGACTGGTTCGGTACACTAAAAACAAGCCAATTAAACAGAGACACATAATTCCAAAATTTACTGCAGTAGAGTTCTCAATAGACTTAATCCCAGTTGTGGGGTTTAATCCATAAAGATTTTTTTGCCACTTGATCTAATGCCTCAGCTCCAGGCACAATGGATAAGTGAGCTTTAGAGGCTTCAAAAATTTGTTCTTTTAATTTAGAAATGTCTAAAGTGAGATTATGTTCTCTTCCCTGTAGATCACATCTAACCATGTCCCAGTGATGTTCAGACTCATTATAAACTTGGGGTGTAATGCAAAAATCTGACGTATTCCAGTCACACTGTAACTTGAAACAATGATCTAAGCTCATGAGCCTATCTCCCATCCAAATGACAGTTTGTCTAAGATCATTAATTTGATTTGCCAATTTTTGATCAATGCCAGATTGTGAATTCCACAATCTTGTAGAATTCTTTTGCCAATTGTCAACAAAGCTTACTGTCTGAACAGAAGAGTGCAATGCAACTCCTTCCTACCACCGCGGCTGTAGCTGTGACTGCAATTAATCCTATAATCACTGCAATTAAAGTAAAAATGAATCTTTTGGATCTATATAAAATGCCTTTTAATACTTCAGTCAAAATATGGATGGATGGCGAGGCCTCCCATGGTTGGTCCATGGACACAGGGATCCACATGCCTTCTCTTGCTCTCACTAGCAGAATACGGTGCTGCCAATTAAAAGTTGAATCAATGCAAGTAAACAATCTGCAATTTTCACAAGTTATAGTTTGGGAGTCTGGTTTAATAACTGTATTTCCTATGACTAACATATAAGGGGGCTTTACACAACTTTGTAAAGGAACTGTTAGACTGGAATTTAGGTTGATAGAATAAAATGGCTTACGATCTCTTGTTTCTATAGTTTGATTTCCAGACCAAATTCTAAGGTGGTATGAAGCCACAGTAAGCCTCCGTAATTTTGGATGTTCAGGACCAAAAACAGCATTTATTATTTTTGGTCTTGGAGTAGAGATTGCTTTTTCTCCCCATTCCCAAGGGTAGAAAGACTGTAATTTTTTTGTGCTTATGTTCGTCTAAACTTTCTGTTAAGTCACTATCAACAGTTGACTCCCTGGTGTGCTGGGACAGGATTGAGTTTGTCCTGTGACATTGTGGTAGAATTGACCTCAAGGGGCCCAATCTAAAACAGCTCCGAAGTGATTGTTTTGTAATATCGCTGCACTATTGGCCACACATTTTTCCCAAACTAAATCTTTTGATTCTTTGGGAATTTCCTTGGGGCAAGGTTTCCCTTTTGGCCTAAATTTTAATGCTCTTTGATAGGAAAAGTCTTGTAAATAGTTTACCTGTGGTTTGAGTGACATTCCACTTACCATGTGATAAGTAAATCTACTGGTGGGACTAACAGTAGGTACTTCTACCAACCAATTTTGGATTGCAGGCATTAAACATCGTGGTGCTCTCCCTAGGCAAATAGGAGTATAACGATACCCAATGGAAATATTTATCATCATTCCTTCTTCCTCCGGTTTGGCAGGGCAACAATCATCTGTGGGACCAGGTACCCATACACTATTATTAACATATACTTCAGTAGGATTATCCATCCATGTGGCTGCCCAAATTAAGGGCAGGAAAGGCACCTAGGCCTAGTAGGTATAATTAGCTGCAGCTGCTCCTGCAGGCATGGGGAGACTTACCACCATTGATACAATCATTAAAGCTGCAAGGAGCATATTTTCTGGGGTTTGTGTCACCTTTGTGCTCACTAGGCTTTTTCCAGCTAACTGTGTCAGCTTATTTAATTGTGCCCAGGTTGGCCGCTCCACCTTCTTGGTACATGGCGACTTCATCTGTTCTTCTGATACTACCACTTTGTTCATCTTGCACGTCAATGGTGTTCGATTACAGTGTTTCCGTCTCCATGGAGGCGCTTTTCTTTGCATCTCCGATGGGTTCATTGTAGAACTTCAGATGTTTAGTGGGTATCCAAACAGGAAGCTGATTTTCTCCTGGTGAAACACAAGCAAAATCTCTTCCCCAGGTTATCACCTTCCCTGTTTCCCATGTCTTATTCTTGTTGTCTTCCACCAAATCAGTTTTCCTTCATGTGGGCTGTTCTTTTTACCAGTAAGATGTTGTTCTATAGAAATAGTAGTCTGACTTCTATAAATGTTTAAAACATTTAAAGTATAGAGTGCTAGATTAAGTTGCATCTGAGGAGTGGTACATTCCTTACTGTCTCCCCCTTCTTTTTGTTTAATTAACTTAGTTTTGAGTGTTCTATTCGTTCTTTCAACATGGCCTGTCCTTGGGAATTAGAAGGAATTCCTGTTGTATGTGTAATTTTCCACTGATCTAAGAATTTTTGGAAAGCTTTACTACAATATCCTGGTCCATTGTCAGTTTTAATTTTTTCTGGAACTCCCATTACAGCAAAACAAGATAATGAATGTTTTTTAACATGGGAAGTACTTTCTCCTGTCTGGCATGTTGCCCATATGAAATGTGAATAAGTATCAGCTGTTACATGAACGTATGATAATTTTCCAAATGAAGGTACATGTGCAGTGTTGTACAATATTTTTTGCCTGTTTCCATGTGACATCAAATTTGTTTTTTAACCCTTCTGCATTTACGTGAGTTAAAGCATGAAGTTCTTATGCTTTTATGAATGCAGATTATACTAGTAAGTCAGCTTGTTCATTTACTTTAGTTAAAGGTCCTGGTAAATTAGTGTGTGCTCGAATATGAGTAATATAAAATGGGAAATTCCTTTTTCTTACAGTTTGTTATAATAAATTGAACAGCTAGTTTAACTGATCATCCATGCTATATTTAATTAGAGATGTCTCAACATCCCTTGTAGCCTGTACTACATATGCAGAATCTGATACAGTATTAACAGGTTGATTAAAATCTTGTAACACTGTAATGATTGCAACCAACTCTGCTTTTTGAGCCGATTGATATTGAGTTTTGATTACTCGCTCTTTTGGCCCTGTGTAAGCCACTTTTCCATTGCTGGAACCATCAGTAAATATTGTCAGAGCATTTTCTAAAGGTTCATGTCTGGTAATTTTAGGTAAAATCCAATTAGTCATTTTTAAAAACTGGAAGATTTTTGGTTTTGGGTAATGATTATCAATAATTCCCACAAAATCAGCAAGACCAATCTGCCATGCACCAGAACTGATAAAGGCTTGTCTAACTTGTTCCTTGGTTAAAGGAACAACTATTTTGTCTGGGTCATTTCCACACAATTTTATTATTCGTAATCTTGCCTGACCAATTAATGTAGCTATTTGATCCAAGTGCAACGTAAAAGTCTTAATTGTACTCTGAGGAAGGAACGACCACTCCACAAGATCAGTATTTTGAACAATGATGCCTGTTGGAGAATGTGCAGTAGCAAAAATCAAAAGTTGGAGTGGGGCTAAGGGATCTATTCTACTTATTTGCACTGACTGAATTTTTTCTTCCACTAATTTAATTTCTTTTGTTGCCTCTGGGGTTAATACTCTTTTACTATTTAAGTCTGGGTCTCCTCTTAGGATAGAGAACAAATTTGACATGGCATAAGTAGGAATGCCTAGAGTTGGCTGAATCCAATTAATATTGCCTAGCAATTTCTGAAAGTCATTTAATGTTTTCAATGTGTCTTATTTCTATTTTTTGTGGCTTAAATTTTCTAATTTCTATCTGCATCCCTAAATAATGAAAAGGAGTAGAAGTTTGAATCTTATCAGATGCTATTGTTAGTCCTGCGTTGGCAACCTCTGCTTGCAGAAATGTGTAACAGTCAATTAATTTATCTCTTGTTTCTGCAGCACATAAAATATCATCAGTGTAATGAACGGTATAACAATCTGAAAATTTGTCTCTAACTGGTTGAAGAACTTGACCTACAAAAGTTTGACAAATAGTTGGACTATTAAGCATTCCCCGAGGTAACACTTTCCACTGAAACCTGGTGGCTGGTTCTTTATTATTTACGGCTGGTATAGTAAAAGCAAATTTTTCACAATCGTGCTCTGCCAGAGGAATGGTAAAAAAGCAGTCCTTCAGATCAATTATAATTAAAGGCTAGTCTTTTGGAATCATGGCTGGGGAGGGCAGTCCGGGTTGAAGAGGCCCCATGGATTGAATTACAGCATTTATGGCTCTTAAGTCCGTTAACATATGCCATCTGCCTGATTTTTTCTGAATTACAAATACAGGAGAATTCCAGGGCGAGAATGAAGGCTCAGTGTGTCCCTTTTCTAACTGTTCCTTTGCTAATAAATGTAAAGCCTCCAGTTTTTGTTTTGGTAGTGGCCACTGATTTACCCATACTTGTTTTTCTATTTTCCAGGTTAATGGAATGGGTTTAGGAGGCTCTACAGTGGCCGCCCCTAAAAAGGATACCCTATTCCTTTTCTTTTCTTGATTTTCCTCAGTCTCAATTGGGACTTTAATGCCATTTTCATTTTTTACCAATCCCTTTCCTGGTATATATCCCATCTTAGTCATGATTTTTTGACTCATGGGGCTGTATAATGGAGCTGGCATAATGATTTCTGCACCTCATTGTTGCAATAAATCTCGACCCCATAGATTAACAGGAATAGAAGTAATCACTAGCTGAACAGTACTTTCTTGATTACCTGGCCCTAAACGATGTAAAATCATAGTACTTTGATACACTTCTGAAGCTGTGCCTACGCCAACAAGTCTTCGAACAGCCTTTTGTTTAAGCCAATTTTTTCGCCACTGATTTAAAGCAATGACAGAGACATCTGCTCCAGTGTCTACCAACCCTTCAAACTGTTTTCCTTGAATAATGGCCTTACACACAGGTCTGCTCTCAGAGACCTGACTTGCCCAATATGCAGCCTTTCCTGCCGGATCAGTGCTTCCAAACCCTCCTGTTCACTGTTTCCAACTCTAACATAAGGTAGGAGTAATAATTGAGCAATCCTGTCTCCTGGACTGGCACTCCAAGGAATTGAGGAACTAATAACCAATTGAATTTCGCCTTTATAGTCTGAATCAGCCACACCAGTATGAATTTGAACTCCCTTTAGATTTAAACTTGATCTTCCTAAAATTAGTCCTACAGTCCCCTCAGGCAATGGGCCGTATACCCCTGTGGGGATTTTCTGTGGGGGCTCCCCTGGAAGCAGAGAGACTGCTTGTATAGTACATAAATCTACTGCTGCACTGCCACTTGTGGCGGGGGATAATTGCTGTATTGTGATAACTGGCTTATTCCCTGAGGCACTGGTGACAGTGGGGATTGTTGTTCCTGAAAACCCTGAGGAACAAAGGGCTGAATTGGGAATGCCCCAGTTTGTTGCAGGGCCTGAGGCTGGCCCCTCCTCTCATTTCCGACAGTGGTTGCCCATTTTTATCAAATTTAGAACGACATTGATGACCCCAATGTTTTCCCTTTTTACATCTTGGACATAGGCCAGGTGGCTCTTTATCTGTTGTTGTAGTAGCTTGAGTAGTTACATTTTGTTTATTTGAGACTAGGCAATTCTTTTTTAAATGACCGATTTGACCACAGTTATAACATTTTCCCCCAAATGTTCTAACTTGTCCTCCTAAAGCAACTCCTGTGATTGCTTGAGCCATAAGCATAGCTTTATGCATAGCTCCTGCAATTCCATCACAGGCTTTAAGGTACTCTGAGAGTACATCTGATCCTGCCAGGACCCTTCCTTTTAATGGCTTAATGGCTGATTGGCGTTTTCATATGCCATTAACTCCACTATGACCTTATGGGCATTCTCATCAGTAATTGACTTTTGAGCAGCATCTTGAAGCCTTGCTACAAAATCAGGATAGGGCTCTTTAGAGCCTTGTCTTATTGTATTGAACAAGGGGCAGGTGGTTCCTGGGTCTTGGATTTTCTCGCAGGCCCTAAGGCAGATAGCCCTAATTTGCTTAATGGCCTCATTTTGCATTATTACTTGTTGACTAGCAGTGCTCCAATTTTGACCTTTTCCCAATAGTTGATCTACGTCTATGTTAATTGGAAGATTGGCAGTCCTATGTCTTCAGACCTGTTCTTGCGCCCCATCAATCCACCAAGTCTTAAATTGTAAAAATTGAGAGGGTGAGAGTGATGATTTTGCCAGAATCTCCCAATCATAAGGAATGAGTCTATGTCCATGAGTAATGGAATCTAATAATGTTCTCATGTAAGGAGAGTTGGGTCCATACTGTTTTACTCCCTCTTTCATTTCTTTTAGCATTTTTATAGAAAAGGACTCATATCTGGCTTCAGCTACGGGAGGCTCTCCCTCTTGGGCCGCTGCTCCAGATGGTCTTGAATCTAATATTACTGGGAATTGCCACGCCTCAATACCTCCTTGTTTTCTTGCCTCATCAATAATTTTATGTAATGCACTACCCTGTCCACTAGGGTGGTGCTGTAGGATTAAGTCTCATGGTGGGTGGCTGAGGCTATAGCGCCCTGCCCTGTGATGCTGGAAACATTCCTGGCTGTCCATACGGATTTTCTGGGGGCAGCCGATACTGAAATTCGACTGGTGGCCAGTATTGATAGGCTACTGGCGGCTGGGTCTTACTTTCTATCGGCTGATATTGTGGACACTGTAATTGGATTGGCATTGCCATGACAGAGACTCTATCTTTTTCTATTTGATCTTCTTTTGGAGTTTGTACTTGTTTAACCTGCATTTGAGATTGTAAAGTTACAGGCATCTGAGCTGCTGTAAGAGGAGTTGGCCATCGTGGTTTAGACTCTGATGACTCGGCTAATTCTGGACTTTTTCTTCTAATTTTAACGTTTCGGGATATATCACTTCCTGTAATTGATTATCATCAACATTTTGCATTGACTGAGCCTTTACCGGCTCTGCTACACATTTACAATGTGAACTTTCCGTTCCTTTCCGGGATTCTATCCCTACCTCTTTTTCACAATCTACTGCACAGCTTGCAGCGACATAAGAAACTGAAATGCTATCTTCTTCTGTTTGAAACGGTTCTGAAGCTATTTTAATAATGACCCAATCATTCCATACTGTAAGTGGGATGATTTTACCTTCCCTATTGTTTTAATTCTTTGCCAACTTTTTCCCAGTCTTTTAGATATCAAGTTCCCTGTTCTGGAAACCATGGGCAAAATTGTTCTGTTGTTTGAAATAGCATAATTAGATTTTTGGTAGAGACTTTAACTCCCCCTCTTTTTGCAATAAGAAGTGTATTTACTTTTAGTTTGCCCCATTGTTACCCTAGGTTCTTCTGAGCGCACAAGCTTACCGCAAGGCTGACTGTAGATGTACTCGGGAGTCTCTTGTTGACTTTTCCTCAATGACCACTCTCGAGCGTACCTTCACCGTAGAGAAAAGCACCCACATTGGGCACCAGATGAAAGGGTGGCCTGCCCCTCCACACCTGTGGGCGTTTCTCGTTAGGTGGAACGAGAGACCTGAGAAAAAAAATGAGGCACAGAGACAAAGTGTAGAGAAAGAAAAAGCGGGCCCAGGGGACCGTCGCTCCGCATACAGAGGACCCACGCCTGCACCAGTCTCTGAGTTCCCTCAGTATTTATTGATCATTATCTTTACAATCTTAGAAAAGGGAAGTGGCAGGATAATAGGATCATAGTAGGGAGGTCAGCAGTAAGACATATGAATAAAGATCTCTGTGACATGAATAAGTTTAAGGAAAAGTACTGTGCCTTGATGTGCATATGCAGACATCTCCATAAACCTTTTTAGTGCATAAAGAGCAGCTTTGCCGCTAGCACGTCCCACCTTCGGCCCTAAGGCGGTTTTCTCCTTTCTCAGTAAATAGAACATACAATCGGATTTTACAGAAGTTCCATTGCCCAGGGACGGGCAGGAGACAGATGCTTTTCTCTATCTCAACTGCCAAAAGGCCTTCTTTCCTCTTACACTAGTCCTCCTCAGTACAGACCCTTCACGGGTGTCAGGCTGGGGGACGATCAGGTCTTTCCCTTCACACGAGGCCATATTTCAGACTATCACATGGGGAGAAACCTTGGACAATACCTAGCTTTCCTAGGCAGAGGTCCCTGGGACCTTCCGCTGTGTATGTGTCCCTGGGTACTTGAGATTAAGAGAATGGTGATGACTTTTAACCAGCAAACTGCCTTCAGGCACTTGTTTAACAAAGCATACCCTGCACAGCCCGAAATCCGTTAAACCTTGAGTCACCACAGCACATGTCTCTTACAAGGTCAGGGTTGGGGGTAGGGTTACAGATTAACGGCATCTCAAATACAGAACAAAATGGCGTCTTTAGTGTCTACTTCTTTCTATATAGACCCAGTAGCAGTCTGATCTCTCTTTCTTTTCCCCACATAGAATAGGAATTATAATATTACCTTCGTAAGGTTATTGTCAAACTTCAATGGAATGACCTATGTAGAAAGTTTAGCACAGTTTGTGGTACACAATAAGCACTAAGTGAATGATTGTTATTATCAATGGTAAAGTAGCTGCTATTTCTGAGCACCTATACTAGGCTAGACACTACAAATCAGTTATGTTACGGTGTCTGTGCCATACTAAAGCTGTTTGTTAGCACCAAACTAAAGCTGAAGCCTTGGTGAAGTATTTTGTTTCTGAAGACTGCCTCTGATTTCAGTTTAGGACCTGCTCTGGAACCTGAGGAAGTGGTAAACAGGCTGATGAATGGGATTCTGACTGAGCAGAAAATGATTTTTGTTCCATCTTCTATAGCTTTTTTAACAATATTGGAAAGGTAAGTGACAGTTAAGTTTTTCAGCCTTAGAAATGAAAGGTAAAATAAAAATTATCTATTACATTTTTTGCTGACATTTAAAATCAGGCAGTTGATAAAGTACAGTTAAATGGAATTGACTTAATAAAAATAACAGGCTGAATAAAGATGTCATCAGTTTTTCTAAACCACGTGTGTTAATCATTGAGGCAAGACTGATACATCTCCTGGGTGAATGAACTGAGTAATTTCCACACATTTTTACTTTTTGTAAAGAAAGAAATTTGTATATTTCTGTAAGTCTTGTCTTATAAATGAATGACTCTGAAGAAGGATAGTTTTTAAGCATCTTTACATAATGGAATCATAGAACAATGATATTAAAGGAGACCAGATTTAGGTTTTACGTATTTATTTAAAGATACAACAGATAATCACTGAGCTTTTGTTTTGTGCTAAATCATACTGACATATATGAATTGCTATTTTTTTTAAATAATATTAGAAATCCTTGAGCCTTGCTTCTTCCAATGTGGTTCTTGGACTAGCAGCATCAGTATTACCTGGAAATTTGTTAGAAATACAGACTCTCCTCATCTCTTGAATCAGCATTTACATTTCAATAAGTTCTCCTAGATGATTTGTATGCATATTAAAATTTGAGCAGCACTTCTTTGGAGCAGTAACTCTCAACTTTGGTGCACACTGGAATTCACCTGGGAGGTTTAAGAAATGCCAGTGCTTAGGTGGGCGCGGTGGCTCAAGCCTGTAATCCCAGCACTTTGGGAGGCCAAGACGGGCGGATCACTAGGTCAGGAGATCGAGACCATCCTGGCTAACATGGTGAAACCCCGTCTCTACTAAAAAATACAAAAAACTAGCCGGGCGAGGTGGCGGGCGCCTGTAGTCCCAGCTACTCAGGAGGCTGAGGCAGGAGAATGGCGTAAACCCGGAGGCGGAGCTTGCAGTGAACTGAGATCCGGCCACTGCACTCCAGCCTGGGTGACAGAGTGAGACTCCATCTCAAAAAAAAAAAGAAATGCCAGTGCCTGAGACCAACTCCCCCAAATTCTGATTGACTTGGTTTGGAGTGTGGTCTGGGCTTTGAGAGATAAAACAACTTTCTAGGTGATTCACTTATCCAGCCAAGATTGGAAACCACTGGTTTCACGAATGTCTCATCATAACACACTGCTTCATTCCTCATCTGGGAAAACTGTGTGGCAATGAGGCTGGCCACATAAGGAGGGGAAAGGAGAGAGGTGCCTTAGGACAGCTGGGAGAAAAAGCTTCTTGCTGCCTGTCCTAAACTGGGCTTCTCCAAGTCAGTGGGATATCATGATCACTTGGGAAGTGATCACTGAGTGCATACTTATGTAACATGACAAGTACAATGCCAGAAACATCATAGGTTTTAACCTGTTTACTCACCAAAGAGATCCTTGAGCTTTACTACCTAAACCTCCAAGGCGTGTTCATCATAGTTTTTAGCAGAAGGGGCGAGAAAGCTTAACATATGTCACGCTTTTTATCTCTTGATTTTTTTACTCTTCACATTAGGAATTCTCAAAATATAATCTCTGGACCACTGTCTGTGGCAGCTGCCTATTAAAATACAGATTTCTGGTCCAACTCAAACATCCATGTTAAAATCTTAACACAGTGCTTTAGAATATAACCCTGTGAAAGAAGGCATTTTGCCTAATTTTCCATCACTGTATGCTCTGCATTTTGAAGAGTGTCTGACACCAAAATGTTTGTTGATTGAATAAATTGGCCGGGCGCGGTGGCTCAAGCCTGTAATCCCAGCACTTTGGGAGGCCGAGAGGGGCGGATCACGAGGTCAGGAGATCGAGACCATCCTGGCTAACATGGTGAAACCCCGTCTCTACTAAAAATACAAAAAACTAGCCGGGCGAGGTGGCGGGCGCCTGTAGTCCCAGCTGTTTTGTTTTTTCTAAGACCACCAGATCGGGCGCAAAGGAACCAGCGACTAGGCAAGGGTAGGAGCAAAACTGCAAGTTTATTTTGGTCACCTAAGGTGTGGGGAAGAGGTCTGTCGGCCTCCGGCAAAGAAGGCCGACAGAGTTCCCCCGTGGGGCTCTCGGACGGCGTTCCTGGAGTCCTGACATCCCCACAGGAGTAAAGGACTGAGGAAGGCCGCGCGTGGGGTCCCTCCGGAGCGGCTTTTCTAGGAATGGGAGGGCAATAGGCGGGGCATGGGCGTGTCGGGGGGCGTTCCACAGGTGCGACCAGGTAAATCTTGGTCGCTTCAGATTGACGTCACCTGGCGCATGCCCAGTTGGTCTGCACCTTCCCCGGCGTCCGCTGCATTTTCGCGCGCGCGGGAAAATTTGGGGGGGGGATGAAGAACCCGGAAGTGCGCCATCTTGCCTCCGTTCGTCCAAACACCAGCTACTCGGGAGGCTGAGGCAGGAGAATGGCGTGAACCCGGGAGGCGGAGCTTGCAGTGAGCCGAGATTGCGCCACTGCACTCCAGTCTGGGCGACAGAGCGAGACTCTGCCTCAAAAAAAAAAAAAAAAGAATAAATTAATTCTAGTTTCTAGACCTTTAAACATAAAGACTCAAAGTTTGTGCTCTGGAGTTGAATGTGTTTGTGTGACTTGCTTGCAACATGAACATGGATGAGTTATTTTTAACTTATCTGAAGTTCAATTTCTTTATCTGTAACATAGAGAAAACAATTGGACTGTATAGGGCTGAGATGAATAAATAAAATAATGCTCTTAAAGTACTCAGGGCTGGGTGCGGTGGCTCACGCCTGTAATCCCAGCACTTTGAGAGGCAGAGGCAGAAGGATCGCTTGAGGTCAGGAGTTCAAGACAAGCCTGGGCAACATAATAAGACCTTGTCTCTACTAGAAATCAAAAACATTAGCCAGGCATGTTGGAACACACCTGTAGTACCAGCTACTTAGGGAGGCTGAAGTGGGAGAATTGCTTGAGCCCAGGAAGTCGAGGCTGCAGTGAACCATGCTCGTGCCACTGCACTCCCTCTTGAGCAACAGAGCAAGCCAAGACCCTATCTCAAAAAAATAAAATAAAAAGTACTCCGTACACTGTAAGTACTCAATAAATGTTATATGCCACTGTTATTATAACTACTATTATTATTATCATTGCCCTAATTCTTGTTATGAGGTCACATTGGTGTCATATTTCCAAACCCTCTTTTCATGCCATCTAGGCAGATTTCTGTATATTATTATGTTGATTTATATATTCTGTTTTGTTTTCTCCCAGACCCACTGGAATGTGACAAGTCCCTAAATGTTCTAAGTGTAGTGTCTGGAGAAAAAAGATGAGATCTGCTAGTGTCTGTCACTGTTTAAGACATTTTTTTTTTCAGAAGGGGTGGGGGATGGAGTCTCACTCTGTTGCCCAGGCTGTAGTATAGTGGCTCCATCTTGGCTCACTGCAACCTCCTCCTCTCAGGTTCAAGCAATTATCCTGCCTTAGTCTCCCGAGTAGCTGGGACTACAGGTACCTGCCACCATGCCTGGCTAATTTTTTGTATTTTTAGTAGAGACAGAGTTTCACCATGTTAGCCAGGATGATCTCGATTTCCTGACCTGGTGATCTGCACGCCTCAGCCTCCCAAAGTGCTGGGATTACAGGTGTGAGCCACGGCTCCCGGCCAAGACATTTTATTTAATATAGTAACACATTGATTCCACAAAAGAACACTGAGGGATAAGTATTAATTTTTCCATTTACACGTGATGAATTTAAACTAAAAGGTTAAATAATTGGTTCAGCATTATGCTCAAAACCAAATGCATTGTCTGCATTTTTATTTAGCAGTTCTACTTCCCCAGTCTCTTAGTGGAACATTTTAATAATATTCTGCATCATAAAGTATAAAATTAGTTTCTATTCTCATTTCCTTTTTAATGTTGGGTTTCTTTTTGTAAAGTCTTTAGTATCTCAACTATTCAGTTCATATACCTCCTCTCTTAGATCTTTTGTTTCAAAAACTGACTACTTCAGGTTATTCTACTCTAAAGAAGGCTAAGCCTTCTTTTCCATTTGAAAACAAAATAGATTTAATGAGAAAGAATATATAGTAGTGACTCAGATTTAAGGTGCTTAATCTTATTTAAGATGAACACGATGATACATGATAACTTCAAAGTATTTCTAAAGAGGGTATTCTACAAATGCACTTAATATTAATTTTCTAATTATTTTCATATATTTTTCTTTTAGGATCCTTCCAGAGCGCTTCCTGGCAGTTTTAAAAAGAAAAATCAATATTAAGTTCGATGCAGTTATTGGATATAAAATGAAAGCTCAATAAGTGCCTAGTTTTCTGAAAACTGATTTACCAAGTTTAGGTTGATTCATCTAATAGTGTCAGAATTTTAATGTTTAAACTTCTGTTTTTTCTAATTATCCCCATTTCTCCAATATCACCTTTGAGGCTTTGACAGTCTTCATTTACTACCACTTGTTCTTTAGCTAAAAGCTGATTACATATGATATAAACCGAGAAATACCTTTAGAGGTGACTTTAAGGAAAATGAAGAAAAAGAACCAAAATGACTTTATTAAAATAATTTCTAAGATTATTTGTGGCTCACCTGAAGGCTTTGCAAAATTTGTACCATAACTGTTTATTTAACATATATTTTTATTTTTGATTGCACTTAAATTTTGTGTGATTTGTGTTTCTTTTTCTGTTCTACATAAAATCAGAAACTTCAAGCTCTCTAAATATAATGAAGGACTCTATCTAGTGGTATTTCACAATGAATATCATGAGCTCTCAGTGGGTAGGTTTCATCCTACCCATTACCACTCTGTTTCCTGAGAGATACCTCACATTCCAATGCCAGACATTTCTGCACAGGGAAGCTAGAGGTGGATACACATGTTGCAAGTATAAAAGCATCTTTGGGATTTAAGGAGAATTGAGAGAATGTACCCACAAATGGCAGCAATAATAAATGGATCACACTTAAACTTTCTGTGTTTTCATCTTTTTGTTCCTAAACAGAACATGACTTAACCTTCGAATTAAAGGAAAATAAATTGTGTAATCTTTTTTTAAAAACTGTCTGGAAATTTCTTGGATGTGAGGCTCACTGAGATGGGACTATAAGATCAGATCTATAAATTTTAAAATTTAGTAGGTTAGGTTTCTTCTACTAAAGAAAAATATTTTCAAGACTATGTCAAACACGTCTGGGTACAGTGGCTCACGCCTGCGTCCCAGCACTTTGAGAGGTCAAGGTGGGTGGATCACGAGGGCAGGAGTTTGAGACCAGCCTGGCCAACATGGTGAAACCCCATCTCTACTAAAAGTACAAAAATTAGCTGGGCGTAGGCCAGGCGCAGTGGCTCACGCCTATAGTCCCAGCACTTTGAGAGGCTGAGGTGGGCAGATCACGGGGTCAGGAGATTGAGACCATCCTGGCCAACATGGTGAAACCCCGTTTCTACTAAAAATCCAGAAACATTAGCTAGGTGTGGTGGCGGGCGCTTGTAGTCCCAGCTACTCAGGAGGCTGATGCAGGAGAATCACTTGAACCTAGGAGGTGGACATTGCAGTGAACCGAAATGGTGCCACTGCACTCCAGCCTGGAGACAGAGGGAGACTCAGTCTCAAAAAAATAAAAAAATAAAAAAATATAAAATAAATAAATAAAATAAATTAGCTGGGCGTGGTGGCAGGTGCTTGTAATCCCAGCTACTCAGGAGGTTGCGCTAGGAGAATCATTTGAATCCCGGAGGCGGAGGTTGCAGTGAGCCAAGATTGTGCCACTGCACTCCAGTCTGGGCAACAGAGCAAGACTCCATCTCAAAAAAAAAAAAAAAGGCTATCTCAAACATATAACACATGAAGAACTTTAATCCTTTTATCAGAAAGTTCATATTCAGAAAAAACATAAGGCAAAATCCTTTAACGTCCTGTTAAGTGTAGCAAATGAGCTACATTTAGGGTTAGAAAATTTTTGGAGAAAGATTTTGATCCAGATTTTAAGCAGAAACTAATATTTATTCAACATATGTCAGTTACTGTCCTAAACACTTAACTTACATCAATTAGCCCATTCAACAAGTAATATCATCAGTGTCATCAGAAATTATAAGGGTCCTATGGTAATATGTTTAAGGAAGGTTATGTTATGGATTCCGTAACATATAAGATATTTCTCAGAAAGCATCATTTCTACAGTAAATTTCTCCCTCATTCCCATCAATTACCTTCTAACTCAGAGAACCAAAATACCATTGCTGTTGGACTATAGTTTGCATTTAGTTAGTGTAAATACATATGGGTCAAAAATTCTTGTCTCCCAAACATTATATTTGAATAATGTAACTTAGATTCCTCTCCATACATCAGCTATACTCTACTAGCACTCTGGGGTTGAATATCCACAGAATTTATAAATTAAAACACCTATCCTGGTAACAGAAATGACTCTAGAAAGTGAAGAGCTGGGCCGGGCGCAGTGGCTCAAGTTTGTAATCCCAGCACTTTGGGAGGCCGAGACGGGCGGATCACGAGGTCAGGAGATCGAGACCATCCTGGCTAACACAGTGAAACCCCATCTCTACTAAAAAATACCAAAAAACTAGCCGGGCGAGGGGGCGGGCGCATGTAGTCCCAGCTACTCGGGAGGCTGAGGCAGGAGAATGGCGTGAACCCGGGAGGCGGAGCTTGCAGTGAGCTGAAATCCGGCCACTGCACTCCAGCCTGGGCGACAGAGCCAGACTCCATCTCAAAAAAAAAAAAAAAAAAAAAGAAAGTGAAGAGCCTGTTACACTCAGCTTCTAACTCACTTTGAAATAGATTTAATTGTTTATTCTTCTGTTTAAATTATACTTGTTCCAGACTGCTAGCCACCCGCCAGTGAAGTAGACTAGGAAAAAGCCTTTAGCAAACTTTAGTAAGATAATCGAGGCCCAAATATACTGACAGCTTATCCTGATAAATATTTTGGCTCCTAAAACACTTGTCATAAATAAACATTTGGATGTACTTTAGCATTAACCATTATGAGAAATAAGCATTATCTCTTTTGATGTCATGAGGGCAAATGGTAGTGTCCCCCATTTATTGAATGTTAACCATAGGTCAGGCACAGTTTGCCACTTAGTCCCTCAGCAGTCCTGTGCAAAAGGCATTGTTAGAAGGCATTGAACTAGCTGTGAACACAGCAGTAGTAGCAGAAACCCAAAGGAACCTTGGAGTCTATAGCCCTTACTCTAGAGGAAAGATGAATGACTATAGTATCATGGGGATTTAGAAGAATCAGCTTGCTTTAACTCGCCAACATTAGGCAATTAGCCCTGTGTCTCAAAGTCTGAAAACTTGTCAATGTTATTTGAATTAAGTTTATCCTAACTCTGATTTCACTTCTCAGCAGTTTGGTGGGAAAATTCATCTTGGTCATCAATCGAGCTAATTCTGAGAGACATACTAAAATCAAAGAGCTTTAGGTTGTCTTCAGGTAAATGGGGAATGATTTCTCATTGTCAATGAGTATGATATTCCGTGGTCCTGAACTAGGGGATTCATTGATAGCTGGAACTACAGGTGCACAACACCATGCCTGGCTAATTTTTTGTTATTGTTGAGGTGAGGTCTCACCATCTTGCCCAGGCTAGTCTTTTATTTATTTATTTTTATTTTTATTTATTTATTTTTTGAGATGGAATCTTACTCTGTCACCAGGCTGGAGTGCAGTGGCGCAATCTCAGCTCACTGCAACCTCCACCTCCCAGGCTGAAGAGATTCTCCTGCCTCAGCCTCCTGAGTAGCAGGGACTACAGGTGTGCACCACCACGCCCAGCTAATTTTATATTTTTAGTAGAGACAGGGTTTCACCATGTTGGCCAGGATGGTCCCTATCCCTTGACCTCATGATCTGTCTGCTCCGCCTCCTAAAGTGCTGGGATTACAGGCGTGAGCCACCGCGCCCCACCTAGGCTGGTCTTGAACTCCTAGGTTCAGATGATCCTCTTGCCTTATCCTCCCAAAGTGCTGAAATTACAGGTGTGAGCCACCATGCCCAGCCTAATCTTTTTCTTTATTTTTGTTGGACTAAGTAACCATCCCTAAGACACATAATCATCCAATTCTCAAAGGTCAAAATGAAAGAAAAGACTTTCAAGGCAGCTAGAGAGAAGGGGCAGGTCACCTCCAAAGGGAACCTCATCAGGCTAACAGTGGACCTTTCAGCAGAAAACCTACAAGCCAGAAGATATTGGGGGCCTATATTCAGCACTCTTAAAGAAAAGAAATTCCAATGAATAATTTTATACCCAGCCAAACTAAGCTTCATAAGTGAAGGAGAATTAAGATCTTTTTCATACAAGCAAATGCTAAGGGAATTTATTACCACCAGGCCTGCCTTATAAGAGGTCCTGAAGAGAGTGCTAAATGTGGAAAAGATAGATCATTACCACCCACTACAAAATCACACTTAGGTACACAGACCATTGACGCTACTAAGCAACTGCACAAGCAAGTCCACAAAATAACCAGTTAACAACAAAATGAGAGGATTTAAATCCACACATATCAATATTAAACTTGAATGTAAATGGGCTAAATGCCCCAGTTAAAAGGCATGGAGTGGGAAGTTGGATAAAGAAGCAAAACTTGGCCGGGCGCGGTGGCTCAAGCCTGTAATCCCAGCACTTTGGGAGGCCGAGACGGGCGGATCACGAGGTCAGGAGATCGAGACCATCCTGGCTAACACAGTGAAACCCCGTCTCTACTAAAAATACAAAAACTAGCCGGGCGAGGCGGCGGGCGCCTGTAGTCCCAGCTACTCGGGAGGCTGAGGCAGGAGAATGGCGTAAACCCGGGAGGCGGAGCTTGCAGTGAGCTGAGATCCCGCCACTGCACTCCAGTCCGGGCGACAGAGCGAGACTCCGCCTCAAAAAAAAAAAAAAAAAAAAAAAAAAAAAAAAAAGAAGCAAAACTCAATGACACAGTGTCTTCAAGAGACCTTTCCCACCTGCAATGATACCCATAGACTCAAAGTAAAGGGATAGAGAAAAATCTACCAAGCAAATGAAAAAAAAAAAAAAAAAAAATCACGGATTGCTCTTCTAATTTCAGACGAAACACTTTAAACAAACAAAGACCAAAAAAGACAAAGAAGGGCATTACGTAATGGGAATAAGAAGACCTAACTATCCTAAATACGCTCCCAACACAGAAGCACATGCAGATTCATTAAACAAGTTATTAGAGACCTATGAAGAGACTTAGATAACCAAAAAATAATAGTGGGAGACATTAACACACAACTGACAATATTAGACACCTCATTAAGGCAGAAAACTAGCAAAAGATTTTTCAGGACCTGAACTCAACACTGACCATATGGGCCTAAGATACCTACAGAACTCGCCACCCACGAACAACAGAATATACATTGTTCTCATTTGCACATGGCACATACTCTAAAATCAGCCACATAATTGGACATAGAACAATCCTCAGCAATTAAAAAAAAAAAAAAACCTGAAATCTTACCAAGCATATTCTTGAACCACAGCATAATTAGTATAGAAATCAATACTAAGAAAATTGTTCAAATCCATATCATTACATGAAAATTGAACAAACTGCTCCCGAATGACTTTTTGGTAAACAATCAAATTAAAGTAGAAATCAAGAAATACTTTGAAACTAATGAGAACAATGATACAAAATACCAGAATCAGGCCGGGCGCCGTGGCTCAAGCCTGTAATCCCAGCACTTTGGGAGGCCGAGACGGGCGGATCACGAGGTCAGGAGATCGAGACCATCCTGGCTAATATGGTGAAACCCCGTCTCTACTAAAAAATACAAAATACCAGAATCTCTGGGACACAGTTAAAGCAATGTTAAGAGGGAAGCTTATGGTGCAAAATGCCTAATCAAAAAGTTAGAAAGATCTCAAATTAACAACCAAACATCACATGTAGAGGAACTAGAGAAACAAAGGCAAACCAACCCCAAAGCTAGCAGAATAAAAGAAATAACCAAAATCAGAGCTGAAATGAAGGAAATTGAGATGCAAAAAAAAAAAAAATACAAAAGATCAGTGAATCTAGTAATTGGTTCTTTGAAAGAATAAATGAGATACATAGACCACATAGCTAGACTAATGAAAAAAAAGAAGATCCAAATAAACACAATCAGCAATGACAAAGGGTAACCACTAACCCCACAGAAATACAACAAACCCTCAGAGATTACTGTGAATACTCCTATGCACACAAGTTGGAAAACCTAGAAGAAATGGATAAATTCCTGAAAATTAAACCTCCTAAGATTGAACCAGGAAGAAATTGAATCCCTGACCAGACAAATAAGGAGTTCTAAAATTGAATCAGCAATAAAAACCCAACAACAAGAAAAAGCACAGGGCCAGACAGAATCACAGCCAAATTCTGCCAGATATATTAAGAGCTGGTACCATTCCTACTGAAACTATTTCAAAAAATTGAGGAGGAGGGACTCCTCCCTAACTCATTCAATGAGGCCAGCATCATCCTGATACCAAAACCTGACAGAGACACCACAAAAATGAAAACTTCAGGTCAATATCCTTGATGAACATAGATGTAAAAATTCTCAACAAAATACCAGTAAACTGAACTCAGCAGCACATCAAAAACCTGATCCACCACAATCAAGTAGGCTTTATCCCTGGGATACAAGGTTGGTTCAATATATGCAAATCAATAAATATGATTCATCACGTAAAGCAAAAACTACATAATAATTTCAATAAATGCAGAAAAGGCTCTCAATAAAATTCAACATCTCTTCATGTTAAAAACTCTCAACACACTAGGCATTGAAGGAACATACTTCAAAATAATAGAACCATCTATGAAAAACCCACAGCCAATACAATACTGAATGGGCAAAAGCTGGAAGCATTCCCCTTGAAAACTGGCACAAAACAAGGATGCCCTCTCTCACAACTGTTCTACACAGTACTGGAAATCCTAGCCAGAGCAACCAGGCAAGAGGAAGAAATGGAAGGTGTCCATATAGGAAAAGAGGAAGTCAAACTCTGCCTGTTTGCGGGTGAGATACAATTCTATATCTAGGAAAATCCCATAATCTCTGCCCAAAAGGTCCTTGATCT
Organism: Trachypithecus francoisi; assembly: GCF_009764315.1. Lineage (NCBI taxonomy): Eukaryota > Metazoa > Chordata > Mammalia > Primates > Cercopithecidae > Trachypithecus > Trachypithecus francoisi. Next base: position 45,574,827 of record NW_022681454.1, read on the forward strand.
GTGATATGGTTAGGCTTTGCGTCTCCACCCAAATGTCATCTTGCATTGTAATCACCACGTGTCAAGGGAAAGACCAAGTGGAGGTAATTGAATAACGGGGGCAGTTTCTCCCATGCTGTTATGATAGTGAGTTCTCACGAGATCTGATGGTTTTATCAGGGGTACTTCCCCTTCGCTGGGCACTTCTCCTTCCTGTTGCCTTATGAAAAAGGTGCCTTTCTCCCACTTTGCCTTCTACCATGATTGTGAGTTTCCCCAGGCTTCTCCAGCCATGATGAACTGTGAGTCAACTAAACCTTATTTTCTTTATAAATTGCCCAGTCTTGGGTGGTTCTTTATAGCAGTATGAAAACCGCCTAATACAACCTAATAAACAACTTTAGCATCCTGTTTGTATCCTGTTTGATCCTTTTGTATCCTGTTTCAGGATACAAAATCAATGTACAAAAGTCAGTAGCATTCGTATACATAAACAACATCCAAGCGGAGAGCCAAATCAAGAAGCAATCCCATTCACAATAGCCATGAAAAGAATAAAATACCTAAGAATAAAACTAACTAGGAAGGTGAAAGATCTCTACAATGAGAATTACAAACACTGCTCAAAGAAATCAGAAATGACACAAACAAACAGAAAAATAGTCCATGCTCATGAGTGAGAAGAAATCAATATTGTTAAAATGGCCATACTGCCCAAAGCAATTTATAGAATTAATGCTACTCCTATCAAACTACCAATGACATTCTTCACAAAATTAGAAAAAAAAACTATTTTAAAATTAATATGGAGGGCAGGCATGGTAGTTCACACCTGTTATCCTAGCGCTTTGGGAGGCCGAGGCAGGCGAATCACAAGGTCAGGAGTTCGCGACTAGCCTGGTCAAGATGGTGAAACCCCACCAGGTGTGGTGGCGAGCACCTGTAATCCCAGCTACTCGAGAAACTGAGGCAGGAGAATTGCTTGATCCCAGGTGGCGGAGTACAGTGAGCCAAGATCAAGTCACTGCACTTCAGCCTGAGCAACAGAGGGAGACTCCATCTCAAAATAACAAAACAAAACAAAAAAACAAAACCATGGATGGAGCTGGAGGCCATTAGACTAAGTAAACTAACACAGGAACAGAAAACCAAATACCATATGTTCTCACTTATATATGGGAGCTAAACATCAAGTACATATACACACAAAGAAGGGAACGACAGACACAGGGGCCTACTTGAGGACGGAGGGTGGTAGGAGGGTGAGGATCGAAAAACTATCACTGAGTATTATGCTTATTACCTGGGTGACAAAATAATCTGTACACCAAACCCCCATGTCATGCAATTTACCTATATAACAAACCTGCACGTGTATTCTTGAACCTAAAAATAAAAGTTAAAAAAGATACATGAGATCATGTCATGCTTCAGGCTCAAAATCCTCCATTAATTTCTCATCTGAAACTTAAAGCTAACATCCTTACCATGACTTTACAAGGCCATATGTATTCTAGCCTTTTGTCCCTACAATTACCCACTACCTTGCTACCTGTATAAATCAGGCTTCTCCAGAGAAATAGTAGGAGATTGTGTATGCACACATTTATATATATGCACAGCACACACACACACACACACAGACAGAGAGTACTTCAAGAAATTCTAGGCCGGGCGCGGTGGCTCAAGCCTGTAATCCCAGCACTTTGGGAGGCCGAGACGGGCGGATCACGAGGTCAGGAGATCGAGACCATCCTGGCTAACACGGTGAAACCCCGTCTCTACTAAAAATACAAAAACTAGCGGGGCGAGGTGGCGGGCGCCTGTAGTCCCAGCTACTCGGGAGGCTGAGGCAGGAGAATGGCGTAAACCCGGGAGGCGGAGCTTGCAGTGAGCTGAGATCCGGCCACTGCACTCCAGTCCGGGCTGTGACAGAGCGAGACTCCGCCTCAAAAACAAAAAAAAACAAAACAAAACAAAAAAAAACAACAACAAAAAAAGAAATTCTGAAGTACAGATGTATTTCAAGAAATTGAGGAGTTGGCTTAAGTGATTGTGTGAGGCTAGCAGGTCTGAGATCTGTAGGGTAGCCTAGAAAGCTGTAAACTCTTAGGTGGGAACTGGTGGTGCAATGTTGAAGCAGAACCTCTTTTTACTCAGGGAAACCTCAGTTTTGCTTTCACAACCTTCCAACTAATTGGTTAAGTTGGGATTATAATTCTTTATAATCCGCATCGTAAAGAATAATTTCCTTTAGTCAAACACTATTGAATATAGCTGTTAACCTTATCTACAATACCTTCACAACACCACCTAGATTAGTGTTTGATTGGATAACTGGGGACTATAGCCTAGTCATGTTGACCTGTAAAACTAACTGTTGCACTAGCCTCACCCTCATTCAATTGTCTGTAACTACATGGGTCCCCTTGATGCTCCTCAACCCACCAGGCATGTTTCTATTTCAAGGCCTTAGTATATTACTGTTCACTCTCTCTAGATGCTCTTCCTCCAGATATCTACATAGCTAGCTCCTTCTTTCAAGTCTTTTTGCTTAGTTCTTTCTTTGGAGGTCTTCTAACTCTATAGGTAAAATTGCAACCCTACCCCACACAGCCACACCCTACAAGATTCCATTTCTCCCTTTATTCTCTATTTCTTTCCTTAGCACTTATCACTGTAGAGCATTCTATATATTTTGTTTATTTATCTTCTTTATTGTCTACATTGACCCTAGAGTGTTCGTTTCCCAAGGGAACAGTTTTGTTTTCATCTATTTTGTTCACTGGTATTACCCAAATACTTAGAATAGTCTCTGAAACAAACCAAGTGTTTTCTATAGATTTAATAAATAAATGCCTATGTATCCTATTATTCTGTTTCCTTAATGTCTCATTTGCCACCACCCTCATTCAGGCCACTGTGACTTCTGGGCTAGAGGATGACGATGATGATGATGATGATTTTGAGACAGGGTCTTGCTCCTAGGCCCAGGCCTAAAGTGCAGTGGCGCAATCTCAGCTGACTGCCACCTCCACTTTCTAAGCTCAAGTGATCCTCCCGCCTCAGCCTCCTGAGTAGCTGGGACTATAGGCATGTGCCACCATGCCCTGCTACTTTTTGTATTTTTTGTAGAGATGGGGGTCTCGCTATGTTTTCCAGGCTGGTCTTGAGCTCCTGAGCTCAAACAATCCACCCACCTCGGCCTTTCAAATTGCTGAGATTATAGGCATGAGCCACTGCACCCAGCCTGGTCTAGATTAATGAAAATCTTCCTCACTGGTCTCCCTCCATCTATTCTTGTCCTCCCTTCAATGCATTCTCCAAACTGCAGCATTCCTGGGGTGTGCATCTGATGGCATCGGTTCCCTGCTCAACACCTTTCACTAGTCCTTACTGATCCTATGCTCTGAGTGACTGAGCCTCTGCTAAGTTCCCTAACTTCTCTCTACCCAATACCCTGCTTCCAAGACAGAACTTCCGTTTTATTTTTGTTGTTTTTTGTTTTTCTTTTTTTGAGACAGTGTCACTCTGTCAGACTAGAGTGCAGTAGGGTCACTCTGTCAGACTAGAGTGCAGTGGCACAATCTCAGCTCACTGCAACCTCCGACTCCCAGATTCAAGTGATTCTTGTGCCTCAGCCTCCTGAGTAGCTGGGACTACAGGCGCACGTCACCATGCCTGGCTAATTTTTATATTTTAGTAGAGACGGAGTTCCACCACGTTGCCCAGGCTGGTCTCGAACTCCTGGCCTTAAGTGATCCACCTGCCTCAGCCTCCCAAAGTGCTGGGATTACAGGCCTGAGCCACCGTGCCCAGCCAGAACTTCTTATTCCTTGACCTCACCACGATCCCTCACCTCCTACTGTTGGTATACATGGTCTTCTATATATGGAACACTCTTATTTCCTTCATCACCCGTCTTACTCCTGTCATCCTCAGGGCCCCATTTATAGCTCACCTCCCACTTCCATCCTCAGGGCTGGGTAATTTGCCCTTCCTGTGAACTCCTGTTGCTCCTTATATGCAGCTGTCATAACACTTTGCATCACGTAGAGAGTACAAGAGGTAAAAGGACAGGGGATTTCTGTCTTCTTAAGGAAATGGGAACCCAGAAAACCGAGGTAATCACTGTAGACTAATTTGGCTGTAAAATATGGAAGACAGGATGATCTTATTGAATATTTTTATAATGGGAAAGATCTGAAAAGATTTGAAAACAAAAGAGACAACTTTTTAGCAGGAAGAGTTTGGAATAAACAGAGGAAGAAGAATGAGGAGAACAAGAAAAGAAAGACTGAGAACCAGACTATAGAGATTGGGACTCTCTCTTTGGTACTACAAGGAGGATTGGTATGGAGTGATGAAGCAAGAGGTTTTATAAACCAAAACATGCCAACACTCTGCATGAAATATGAGTTTGGGGTTTGCGTATTTGGATAGGGGTTTTGGACCCTCAAAGAGAGGTTTATATGTCTTTTAAGAATACCTAATACTGCGTTATCAGTTTGGCAGTACATATGAATAGAACCCTTGACAATGAACTAATGAACCCCACCAGGAAGGAAAATAAAAGAGTATGTATTTGAAGAGACTATATCCCCAAACCTCTACTTATCAGATTACTACAGTTAGCCTAAACAAACAGATTAATGTGCATCATTTCCGTAACTTCCTCATTTTATGATCTTCAGAGAAATGATGGCTTAGTGTTGACCCTTTGTACAAAGATAATTATTCTTACCTGAATAAAGATAATTACATTTCTAAAACTGGTAGGCAGATGGCTCTCAAAAGGGACATTAATGAAAGAAAAAAAAAAGCAGACAAAAATTTAGAAAAGTCTTATTTTAATAAGATTCTAAATGCTATGGATGATTTTAACTTAGTTGAGAAAATTTTACTGAAAGCATCTCATCTTAAAATGTGAGTGAAAGACAAATTAATGATAAATTTAAGATGTCTTCATTCTTATCAGTGGGAAACTGACCTAAAATGTGATCAAAGCAAATTAAACATTTTTATTTGTTATGAAAATCTGTTGAAATGAAGCCAATGATGTTATAAAGACATACAAACAAAAAGTCTCTAAAACTTAGGGAAAAATTCAAGGGGGGGCCAGGCGCAGTGGCTCACACCTGTAATCCCAGCACTTTGGGAGGCTGAGGTGGGTGAATCACTTGAGGTCAGGATTTTGAGACCAGCCTAGCCAACATGGCGAAACCCCATTTCTACTAAAAATACAAAAATTAACTGAGCATGGCGGCAGGCACCTGTAATCCCAGCTACTCAGGAGGCTGAGGCAGGAGACTCACTTGAACCCGCGAGGCGGAGGTTGCAATGAGCTGAGACTGCGCCACTGCACTCCAGTCTGATGACAGAGCGAGACTCTGTCTCAAAAACAAACAAAACAAAACAAAACAACAACAACAAAATCAAGGGACAAAGCGTATGTTTCTAGCCTTGTTGGGATAAATATGAGCCCTATAATTGAGGAACATGAACATTCTGTCCCGTAGAAAACAAGCAACAACAACAACAAAAAAGCTCACTAGGTCGTCTCACATGAAATAAAATTTCTCAGCAACCAAACTATTTGAGAACAATGTTAAGAAGTGTTGTTCACTGTCTCAAAGATTCTTAATTCTTGCATAATGCAAATCTTCCAGTAGGTAAAATAATCTAGATTCCACTGTAAACTTTAAAACTGTCTTTCAAAACTGCATCAGTACTGTATTGATTTAGATAGCATTAGTTCCCCTGGTCTGGCCCCCTCTGAGCAAGTTGGATATTCAAATTATAGACATTCAATCTGAAAACAGATGACTGCACTGCAGCCCAGCCTGAGGTCTGATCTAAAGCACCTATGTTAATATTTAACAGCTCCATATACATGTCACAGCAAACCTGCATGCAGAAAGATATAACCAAGTACTATTTTTTTTTTTGCCATAAAATTATCCAAGGTTCAAACTTAAAGAATCAATCACATTGTCTCCAATATAATGTAAGTATAGGCCAGGTCTCAACCTTAGTTGAGGCTACTCACATTTGGGCTAAATAATTCTTGGTTTCAACACACAGGGCTTTCCTATGAATTGTAAAGTGTTCAGCAGCTTCCCTGGCCTCTACGCATTAGATAGATGACAGTGGAATGCCTGAACTGTGGCAACAAACAATGTCTCCAGACATGCCAAAATGTACCTTGTGGAACAAAAGTAACCCCTAATTGAGAACCACTGATCTAAGTTAAAAGTTGAGGCTCTAGAATCAGGCTTCCTGGGTTTAAATCCTCACTCCACCTCTTACCAGTTGTTACTTTATGCTTACAAATAAGTTACCTAACTTTCCTGTACATCAGTTTCCCCATCTGTACAATGCAGATTTTAATGGCACCTACCTCAAATGTATCTTGTGAAGATTAAACAAGTTGATATGTAAAGCCCTTAAATCAGTCCATGGTATATAGTGATTAACACATTCGAATTCTACTATAATTATTATTTGATTTATATAACCATTCACTACTTGCAAAACTATTTCATAAACATATTATCTTATTTGATCCTTATAGCCACTTTGTTGTTGGCATATGAGGGAAGGTTGAGGTTGTTATGTGTTCTGAAGGTCTATGTTGGGTAATGTATGTTTTTTTAAAAAAATATCTATTTTCCAGTTAAGGAAAATGTAGCATGGAGAAAATAAATAGGATTGCTGGAAATCACACACACGTAACATACAATTTACATTTTAACTACTTTTTAATGTACAGATCAGTAGCATCAAGCACATTCACATTGTTGTACAACCACCACCACCATCCACCTGTGGAACTTTCCTCATCGCAACTGAAACTCCATACACATTAAACAATAACTCCCCGTTCCTTTTCTCCTCATCCCCTAGTAATCACCTTACTGCTTTCTGTCTCTCTCTGTGCATTTGATTACTCTAGGTACCTCATATAAATGGAGTCATACAATATTTATACTTTTGCATCTGGCTTATTTCACTTAGCATAATGTCTTTAAGGTTCATCTATCTAGTAATATGTGTCAGAATTTCCTTCCTTTCTAAGGCTGAGTAATATTCCATTGTATGTATATATCATATTTTATCTGTTTGTCTGTTGATGAATACTGGAGTTGTTCCCACTTCTTGGCTATTGGAAGTTGCTATAGGCTGCATGTGTTCCTTCAAAATTCATATTATGAAATCCTACCCCCCAGTGTGATGGTTTTAGGAAGTGAGACCTTTGGGAGGTGATTAGGTCATGAGAGTTCTGCCATGGGAATAATTGCCCTTAGACAAGAGAACATGGAAGGTTTCCTTCCTCCTTCTGCCACTTGAGGTGACAGTGAAATGACAGCCATCTATAAACCAGGAAGCCTGCTCTTACCAAAGAATATGCCAGTGCCTTGATCTTGGACTTCTTATGAGAAATAAGTTTTTGTAATTTATAAACCAGCTAGTCAATGGTAATTTGTTACAGCAACAGACAAAGACAGAAGCCACCCCACTTTCAAGTTGAGATTTCCGACTCCTGGTCTAATGCTCTTTCCAGTTTTACCACAAAAGGAACTGATGGTTCTATATCCTAAAGTCTCCCCCAAACTCAAGAGATTTTCAGGGAAATGGTCATCATATGTAAAATAATTAGCCAATTGAAATATTGATGCTGAGCTTTTGTGAATAAATGAATCAAATAGCTAAGCTGGGTTCATTCAGACTTTATTTAAGTTTCTTTAAGCTTATCTCTACATTCTCCTTTTCCCTATTTAAAAAGGAAACAATTTCCAGAAAGATAACAACAGATCATTGGCTGATGCAGTATCTCCAGAATTATTTTTCTTTTCTTTTCTTTTCTTTTTTTTTTTTTTAGACCAGACCTTGTTCTGTTGCCTAGGCTGGAGTGCAGTGGTGCAAGTGGTGCAATCACAGCTCACTGCACCACGAACTCCTGGACTCAAGCAATCCTCCTGCCTCTGGGACTACAGACACATGCCACCACATCCAGTTCATTTTTTTCTAAAGTGTTTTTTGTTTTTTTTGAGACAGAGTCGTACTATATTGCCCAGACTGGTCTCGAACTCCCGGGCTCAAGCAATCCTCTGCCTTAGCCTCCCAAAGTGCTGGGATTACAGATGCGCGCCACTGCACCTGGCCCCTAGAATTGTTTTTAGAGGTGAAACTTCAAGGTGAAATATAGTACATAACTGCTTTTCAGATAAACAAGTCCAGAGAGCACATTCTCTTGGGTTCTCTTGATGTGAACTAAGCTACTGCTAGCACTTGGCATCACTTCAAAAACCTGAGGTGTTTCCAACACCTTAGGACACGTGAACAAGGCCTGCTTCCACGTGATAGAAGCTGGCTTCTATCTGGTAGTCCCATTAACACCGGGGCACACCTCTTCCCTGGAGCTGTGTGTACACAGTACCTCCTCCCTAGGACTATACAAGGACTGAACCAGAAGGAAGAGGACAGGACAGAGCCATGAACATCATCCTGGAAATCCTTCTGCTTCTGATCACCGTCATCTACTCCTACTTGGAGTTGTTGGTGAAGTTTTTCATTCCTCGGAGGAGAAAATCTGTGGCTGGGGAGATTGTTTTCATTACTGGAGCTGGGCATGGAATAGGCAGGCAGACTGCCTATGAATTTGCAAAACGACAGAGCATACTGGTTCTGTGGGATATTAATAAGGTAATGTATACATCTTCCAACCTTTTAAAGTCACAGAGTAAGATAAGCATTATAAGAATTATTTGACTTACCATCTACTTATCTTTGTGATTTTGTTTTTCAAAGTTTGATAAATTCCCCCTGGTGCCTTAGTCTGTATATGCATCAGGTTAGTTAGATGAAGGGAATGTAATTGAGAACTAAGCAGCCATTTTTATGACATGATGTGCAGGTTGACAGCAAAGACTCAGGAGCCAGGCTCCTTCCCAGGTGCTAAATGAGGCAAGTCACGTATTATCTCTCAGCCTGTTTTCTTGGTTCTGAAGTGAGGATAATAACTTAGGAGATGGGCAAGAACGAGATCTGAAAATTACAGCTAATAGGCTGAATCTGGCCAGTGGGCAGCCTGTTGAACTAAGAATGAGTTTTACATTTTGAAAGGTCACCAAACAAAAGTCAAACAAAGGAGAACATGCAACATAAACCTTTAGTGCCTCCTCTCATACACACGCAACACAATCCTAAAATATTTACTATCTGACTCTTTACAGAAAATGTTTGCCAGTCCCTAGTCAAAAGGATTAAATAAGTAATATTTTCAGTACTTAGCACACGGTAAACGATACTTGGCACATGATAAACAATAACTGTGTTAAATAAAATATGTGTGCAGTGAGTCAGGCTTTCCCTCAGACATCAGCATTTTTCCTGTGTTCTTATTTGTAAACACCTACATGAACAACCCCAGATAAAACTGAAGTAACGGCCGGGCGCGGTGGCTCAAGCCTGTAATCCCAGCACTTTGGGAGGCCGAGACGGGCGGATCACGAGGTCAGGAGATCCGGACCATCCTGGCTAACACTGTGAAACCCCGTCTCTACTAAAAAATACAAAAAACTAGCCGGGCAAGGTGGCGGGCGCCTGTATTCCCAGCTACTCGGGAGGCTGAGGCAGGAGAATGGCGTGAACCCGGGAGGCGGAGCTTGCAGTGAGCTGAGATCCGGGCACTGCAATCCAGCTCCGGCCACAGAGTGAGACTCCGTCTCAAAAAAAAAAAACTGAAGTAACTGAAATCTTGTATCTTTTACTCTAAACCTGTAAATTCTGGTAAGGCCATGAAAATATACACAGAAAAGTGTTTACAGGATGTTAGGATTGGAAAAATTGTGAAGTACTTCTTGAGAATCACGTTTTCCGCAAATTACAGTGAGGTTTTAATTACCATTATATTATTTCTTTCTCATGTTCTTTGCTGTCATGTTTAGTTGAAACCTAAAATGTCTCTTAAACTTTGAGAATTAATTCTTTTTTGTTTTTTTCTGAATAGTGAAGAATGCTATTCAAAAAAGCTAGTACATTTTTATTTAACAGATATGAGCATTTATATAATAGATGAGTTGATGTATATAAAAATGATTTGCCATCTGTTTGGTCTTTGAAGAAATTCGAATGAACTTTCTGGAAGATACCAAGAATTTGCAAACAGAGAAAATTGTTGCCTGCTGTTCTTAGGCATTTGTCCAAAAACATAAATAAGTCTATGAAAAGGGCTTGATGAAATCTAACCTTCAAATCTCTTTCCAGATGTGTATTTTTGTGGAAAGGACCATATATATTAAGTTTTTTTTTTTTAATTTTAAAATTTCCAGAGACAAGAGAAAAGTAAATTAGAAGGAAGTCATATTAAAAATGACTTAAGGGCGGGTGCAGTGGGTTACACCTGTAATCCCAGCACTTTGGGAGGCCGAGGTGGGCAGATTGCTGGAGCCCAGGGATTCGAGACCAGCCTGGGCAGCACAGCAAAACCCCCACATCTACAAAAAATACAAAAATTAGCTGGGTTTGGTGGTGCGCACCCATAGTCCCAGCTACTCAGGAGGCTGAGGTGGGAGGATGGTTTCAGTTCGGGAAGCCGAGGTTGCAATGAGCTATGATGACATCATTGCACTCCAACCTGGGCGACAGAGCCAGGTACTATCTGAAAAAAAAAAAAAAAAGACTTAAGAAGAATGGGTAATCCAACCTCAAAAATTCTCTTTGAATCGTTAAATTTTATGGTTAAACATTTAAGCTACTGAATGATTCACTCTAAGATTGTAATGTAACTCAGATCTCCTTTAGGCGAGGAAGATGCTATCTGAGTTTTCACCATAACTGACTCCTTTTGCCCTATGAGATGAGAGACACAGTAGCAATTTGGCCCTTATGCAATCTAAACTCTTGCTTTGGGAATACAGTTCAAAAAACACACTGGAATTTAAGCTAAAGCAAGTGTTTTGCTAACAAAAAGACAAGGCATTACATTTTGCAATTTTGCAATTATCTAGCTCAGTTACAAAACTGAATAATTAATTCTTCAATCAAAACATCTGATGAATGCTCTGGTTACTAATGCTCTCTACTGACCTAGAAACAGATGAGAGAGTATGGTGTGGTTTGTGCAATCTGGCAGTGAGCAAGCTACCCTCTAAGTCAGTGAAAGACTCTCCTATCCTTTTTTTAATCTTCTGCAATCCCACAAAAGGCTAATTGAGGGGATACTGACTCTGTGACTGGGTCCTAACATCCATGTTTGGGGAGTTCAGGCTGCTGCTCCAGGGTTTAGCTTACAGTCGTGAAATACAAAGGATCCAGAGACCACTCATTAGAGGATTGCCCTAAATAGCAGCAATACCACTGTCATCCAAACACGCAAAGAATAGGGCTTTTCAGGTATCCTTGCCTGCTTGTCACAGAGAAGAGTTTACCGATTGTGAGATGGAAAAGTATAATTTTTAAAACCTTATAATCTTTTCTATAAAAGTCACCTGATGTCAAAACTTGAAAAGAATTCTAATTTTCCAGAAATGTGAGTCAAGAAACATTAGGGCAATTTTATCTTAAGAAAGAGGCTTTTGAATTTAGGCTGAAAGTAAATTGCTCTGTCTCCATGTCCTATGGTTATGGGCAAGGTTGGCACATAAATGAGAAATCGATCCAGTGGCCTTGCTCATCTCACTCCCAAACACCTGAAGAATGTAATATTATATCTCCTAGAGTAGAGGCATGGTCTCCCTATGAAAGTCCTTCTATAAGGAGCCTTCTTTCCCTTTCCCTCCTAGGAGGATGAGTCAGAATCATTGAGAAAAGTATGATGGGCAGAGGCATATAGTTTACCATTACCACTAGTTTAGAATTGCTACTTAGCACTTTACTGCTTATTACATAGTTGATGCTCAACAATGTATGATAAATTAATGGCTGAGTTTTTCTTTCTTCTCCAAATTCATCTTCCATGGCACCATAAAGAGCAACGTTTTTCAAGAATGTTCTTTAAGGTTTGAAAGTAGGCTGCTTTAGAGAAACTGCCTACTGTACAGCCTCCAACCAAGAGGAAAAGCTGGAAAAAGCATGAAGGGATTTTGTTTTGTTTGCTTTGGTTTTAGTATGAGCATTCCCTGGCAGAAAAGCCAGGGGTAATCTTGTTGCAACTAGGCAATCACTCTCAAGAAATTTTCTAAAAAATAAGGAGGCCAATTTTTATTTTATTTTATTTTATTTTATTTTGAGACCAAGTCCCATTCTGTCACCCAGATTGGAGTGCAATGGAATGATTTCAGCTCACTGCAACCTCTGCCTCCCGGGTTCAAGTGATTCTCCTGTCTAAACTTCCCGAGTAGCTGGGATTACAGGCCCCCACCACCATGCACGGTTAATTTTTTGTATTTTTAGTAGATATGGGGTTTCACCATGCTGGCCAGGCTGGTCTCAAACTCCTGACCTCAAGTGATCTACCCTCCTCGGCCTCCCAAAACACTGGGATTACCGGCATGAGCCACTGCACCCGACCCAGGAGGCCAATTTTTAAAAGATTAACTACCTTCATGTCCAAAATGAATATTAATCGTTCATTTTGAGCATGAATGTTAATTTTTTTTTTTTTTTTTTGGAGACAGAGTCTCACTTTGTTGCCTAGGCTGGTGTCCAGTTTGCCTAGGCTGGAGTCCAGTGGCATTGTCTCCGCTCACTGCAACTTCTTCCTCCCAGGCTCAAGCAATTCTCCTGCCTCAGCTGCCCAAGTAGCTGGGATTACAGGCCCACACCATCAGGCCTGGCTAATGTTTGCATTTTCAGTAGAGACGGGGTTTCACCATGTTGGCCAGGCTGGTCTTGAACTCCTAACCTCATGATCCGCCCTCCTCAGCCAATCAAAGTGCTGGGATTACAGGCGTGAGCCACCGCGCCAAGCCAAATGTTAATTCTTTTAAAACTTTTTCTTCTCCAATGTTTTCTCCACTTTTTCTTCGGAATTTGTTTCTTCCAATTACAGCGTGGTGTGGAGGAAACTGCAGCTGAGTGCCGAAAACTAGGCGTCACTGCGCATGCGTATGTGGTAGACTGCAGCAACAGAGAAGAAATCTATCGCGCTCTAAATCAGGTGAGACTTCAGTTTCACAAATTTCTTCAGATGATTTTGTTTCCTACGACACTGACATGGAAAATGAGAAAGTTCTCTACGACTGCCTGATTTAAATGGATTTTAGCTGCTAACTGAAGTAGTTATGTGACCAAGGAAGGATATATACTTTTTTCTTGTATGTAATCCATTCAGCTCTGCCCATTATTATTATTCATATTATTAATCAATTTCATTCTGATCAGAAGTGTGAGCAGTGACACAGAGTGACTGACAAAAGATTTATCATAAGGGAATATGGATCACTTCCTAGTTTTGTTTTAGTCCTATTAACTTTGCAGTAATCCTGTCTTCTCTTTAATTATTTCCCTTGTGAGATTTTATTTTGGTGTTAATGTAGTCTTCTGTAGAAAATGTAATATTAATACTTATTATCACAATTATTTTAAAAGAGCAAATATCAAATAATCACAATGAACTAAGCACTCCAACAAACTTTACATTTTTTAAATCGAATCCCTACAATAACCCTGTAAACTTCATTTTACAAATGAGCAAATTATGACTCAGAGAGGTTAAGCCAGACCAAGGTCATGTAGTTAGTAGGTTATGAAACCAGGATTACCCAACCAGCACTTTAGACCAAGTGCGGTGGTTCACACATGTAATCCCAGCACTTTGTGAGGCCAACGTGGAAGGATCATATGAGATCCAGAGCTCGAGACCAGCCTGGGCAATGTAGTGAGACTCTATCTCTGAAAAAAAAAAAAAAAAAAAAAAAATTTAAAGAAAACCACTTTTTAAAAAAACGAGCACTTTAAAAATATTTGGTCAGAACTTATATAGTAATTTATCAACATAAATGTTAATTTCACTTTACTGATAAACTTGCAAAACATGATGTGCTGGGTATTGAAATTTAGATGTTAAAAGAACAGTTTATCCCACCTTTATGACAGTGCTCCATTGGCCTCCACTGTTTGAGCACAACAGTCCATCTTGCCTGAATTCTGAGAGACCTCATACAGTAGAAGAAAGACTCTAATCTCTGGATTATATTGGTCCCCAAACTTTTGAGTTTGTATAACACACCCAATGAATGTTCTTTCAATTTCAAAAGGTGAAGAAAGAAGTGGGTGATGTGACAATTGTGGTGAATAATGCTGGGACAATATATCCAGCCGATCTTCGCAGCACTAAGGATGAAGAGATTACCAAAACATTTGAGGTCAACATCCTAGGACATTTTTGGGTGAGTGTGAGTCAGAAACATTTCTGATTTGTGCACCTTCTCTTAAGATACGTGAAACTTATAACAGCGTTCACATACTTCTGGACAGGAAACTGGCCAGATCTTAGCCTTAATCAAGAATCATCAAATTTGTTTGAGGAGAAGAGCCACAGAGTCTCTGACACAAGGACACAGAATTCAAGTGGACACAACACACTAGAACGTAAGCTACTTGGTCTGTCTTGTCCACCAGTATCTGACACAAAGCTTGGCATGTACCAAGAATTCAACAAATGTTTGTGGAGGTTTGTTAAGGGTTGTCAGTGTACATCTTTTCAATGCTCTCACTTGTGACCTCATTTTTTCCCCTCTACACCATGATTTTGTAATGTGTCCTCATTTTGTGGAATTTTAGAATGGGAAGGACATCAGAAGTAATTATGTGGATGTATATAGGGCCGAGGACACTTTTGAATGAGACTCTGAGGCAAGTTCTAGATCCATGGGATGCTAGAATTGAGAAATGCAGCTACACAGACCTCATATAATTGGTTAGTTTTGTGGGAGATGGAAATATCAACTTCAGCTGCCTTTGTATAGAAATTTTTATGATTAGTCTTCCAGTGCCTCAATATTAGTGTAGAATCTAGGGCAAATCTGGATTCTGGAAGAAAGAAGAAAAAAAAAGAGAGGTATCCCCCTTACCTTTACCAGCTCCTCACATATGTGAATTGGCTCCCATGCCCACCAAACTACATGGAGACTTCATGTATTAGTTACCTATAGCTGCATAACAAATTATACAAAACTTAGTGGTTTAAAGCAACAATATATGTTCACCATCCTCTCACAGTTTCTGTGGGTTGGGAATTTGGGGGTAGCTTGGGTTGGGAGTTCTAGTTCTATCAATTTGCGTAGGATTTACTACATTCTTACAAAATTTTGATGTTTCTCACAAAAGAGGTTTTTGGAAAAAAAGAAAGACTTGTTTCCTGTAACAGCAACATATAATATACAATATTACAAAGAGGGAGATAGTGAATTCAATCATGATGCATAAGTGTGGTGTAGAACTCTCAGCTTACACTATTCAACTGCCTTAATACAGTTACACAAGATTTCACTCTTTTAATTAGAATGATAAAGCCCCAAACCAAAAAATTACATGACACCAAATTATCATAAGGAATTATTTTATTTCTGAAAACTCTGAATTTTTCCCTTAATATCGTTTAGATGACATATCCAGAAAAGGATCTATTTGATTCCTTCTGAAGGGAAGGATGGGGAATACTGAGATTAGTGTTGGCATGGGGTATAACCATACCAATAAATTTATATCTTTATTTCTATCATTTGTATAGAATTAATCATGGAATACTTGGAAGTATTTTATTTCATTTTATAAGTTCTCTCAAATGCCTTTCTGTCTTAACAAAAATAAAACTACCTGATTTGGAAACCTAACACCTATGTCATTGTTTTTCTTCTTTCTGCAATGGCTTAAGATCACAAAAGCACTTCTTCCATCGATGATAGAGAGAAATCATGGCCACATCGTCACGGTGGCTTCAGTGTGTGGCCACGAAGTGATTCCTTACCTCATCCCATATTGGTAAGTATCACATGCCAGCCATGTTATATATTTTTACACTTTGAAGGGAGCATTACACTTCACATTGTTACCGGTGGAGGGTGTCCTGGTTCTTGGCATCTTGAACAAAGAATTGGACAAAACGCACCAAAATGCCAGGAAAGAATGAAGCAACAAAATCAGAGATCTACTGAAAATGAAAGTATGCTCCACAGGGTGGGAGTGGGCCCAAGCACAGGGGCTCAAGAGCCCATTACAGAATTTTCTGGGGTTTAAATACCCTCTAGAGGTTTCCACTGGTTACTTGTTGTACGTCCTATGTAAATGAAGAGGATAAATTAAAGTTACAAAGTCATTTACTCAGTGTACACCCCATGTAAATGGAAAGGATATTTCCTGTCATAGCTGAAGTGTTTCCACTTGATTTAGTTCTAGGAAGTCAGCATGAATCGGCCTTATGTTCCCTGCCTCCAGACCCTATTCTCCTGCCTCAAGATGGCAATGCTCAGAGTAGAGTGATTTAGGTTAACAGAATTTAAATTTACAGTGGTTTAGAATGAATTTTTTAAATGACTTTTTCTAAAGCAATGAAACCGGGTTGTAATTATATTTAAAATACTTTTAGATTTCTGCAAATTCTTCTGTAGAACAATGAGAGAAAACAGTAATGCCAAGCACGTTTCCATTGTTTCCTGGAATAAGAAACAGAAACTCCACAGACTAAGAAGCAAAACCTACAGAAGCGAAAAAGAATACATGTCTATGTCATGGCCTTGGTGTCCAAAATAAGACAATCAGAGTGGTCCCTGGATCAAAACATTTTACAGTGTGCTTGTGCCATGAACGTGTGTGTGTGTGTGTGTGTGTGAGAGAGAGAGAGAGAGAGAGAGAAAGACAGAGAGAGAGAGAGAAACAACTCTACCTGATTAAAAGTTGCAGATACCACACTCCACGTACCACCAAAGACTTAAAGGGAAGGAGGTGGGAGGCCCTAAGGATATACTACTGTATTTGCCAAATTTCCTTACCTGTAAACTCTTCTCCAGATCCTCATAATAAAATTAAGAGGCCAAAGTGGCAACCATTATCAAGAGAAAAACCATCAACCCAGTTATTGAGAGAGAAAGGAGAAATGAGCAGAGTCCTACAGAAGTCTGTCAACACAGACATCAATTTTGTAGAATTACTAAATATGTTTTTCCTGATTCATATTTTTCAAAATAAAAGCAATAAAAACTGATTAGAAAACATTTTGAAGATTCAATGGAAAAACCTTACATGTAGGGTGGAAAACTGAACATTAAGCCAATCAATAGAGTTATTTTTGTTCTTTTGCTATCGTTGTTTAAGAAATGAGATACGTTCACAATTCTGCTTAATCATATCAGAAAATGAAAATGAATTGCCATTTATACTCTCAGAAAAATCACAAGTGGCTGATTTTTTGGCTTCTACTTGTTCTTTTTTTTTTTTTTTTTTTTTTTGAGATGGAGTCTCGCTCGGTCGCCCAGGCTGGAGTGCAGTGCAGTGGCGCGATCTCGGCTCACTGCAAGCTCCGCCTCCCAGGTTCATGCCATTCCCCTGTCTCAGCCCCCGGAGTAGCTGGGATTACAGGAGCCCGCCACCACGCCTGGCTAATTTATTTTTGTATTTTTAGCAGAAGCGGGGTTTCACCATGTTAGCCAGGATCTACTTGTTCTTAAGTCAAATGATACCGCCTTCTCACAGAAAACTGAGGATTGGTTTCACTCTCCCTTAGCTAACAATGCTTAATAATTCTCTTACAGTTCCAGCAAATTTGCTGCTGTTGGCTTTCACAGAGGTCTGACATCAGAACTTCAAGCTTTGGGAAAAACTGGTATCAAAACCTCATGTCTCTGCCCAGTTTTTGTGAATACTGGGTTCACCAAAAATCCAAGCACAAGGTAAGGTCACAATCAAGTTAGAATGAGACTGTGGTATGATAAATTGATATGAAAACTAATGAGAAATGTTTATGCAGGCCAACTAATAGAAAAAAAAAGAAACAGAAAAATTATTTTTTCTTATTAATATTATTATCCTGAAATTAAAGGAATAAAGGGGAAAAACATTAGGGACTAGCAGGAATTATCAGCTACCAATGAACTGGGATATTTATTTGTGTCTGGGAAAAAGCTTAACACACACTCAGGTGCCAAGAGTAAGTGGGAAGTGGGAATGGGGCAAGGGGGGCTGGAGAGGTGTGCTTAAGGGAATGGCGAGAGTCTCCTCTCCTGAACACCGCACCCACAAAATCAATGATACATGACATTTCCCCTTTCCATTAGTGGTTCATCCTCTTCAAACAGAGCATAGAAAGGTATGGGTACTTATGCCTCTTTTATGTCTTCCACAGCACTGGCCACAATGTTAACATAAGGCACCCAAACATTTTCCAAACTTGTCTCATCCTAAGAATTATTGCTTGTGCTTACTTAAAAAATAAAGTTCATAGGCTCGTCCTTAGGAATTTCTGAGGAAATTCTGATCCAGTAGACTAGGATTAATTCCAAGAATTAGGAGTTTTGTTTTGTCTTGTCTTACAAGCATACCAGATGAGAACAGAGGCAGGTTTGGAAAACTTTGATATATTCAATATTATCAGAGGGCAAACTTGTAGTCCTAGAGACCAGGGAAGCTAAGGCGAGAGGAAGGCAGGAGTTCGAGGCTGTAGTGCACTATGATTGCACCTGTGAATAGCCATTGCACTCCAACTTGGGCAACATAGTGAGACCTCTGTCTCTAAATACACACACACACACACACACAATCTCTATATACATTTGATCACTGTTACCACCCTGTCTTTAAAATGCAAATGTTCCAAGGACCAGCAAATAAATTGAGTCTCTAGCTCCTTAGTCAAGGTGAATTTCTGCAAGAACTCTTGTCTCTGGTGAGAGGATTTGAGACCACAAGAGAGGAAAAAGTAGTCCTGAAAGGAGAAGAAAAAAGCAGGAAGGTGTGGATAAGGCCTGAAAATTAAGCCATCTGTTTAACAAACTTTTCTAATCCTGGTATATATTCTGCTGCAGATTAACAAAATATACTAAGCTTAATGATTCAAAACCAATTTTTTACTGGAAGGGAATTAGTCCTAAACACATTCATTCAAATGAACTAAACAATTCTCTGTTGAGTGCCGCCTCGTTTGAGGATACTGACTCTTACAGCCTGAGTTAGCTGTGTGGTCTCTGCAGCTGGAGTCACTCCCTGCCACTGGAGTCCTTCATGGTGTTAGACCATAGGTACTGTTGATTAAAGAAAAAAAAATAAGTTTTTGTTTTTGCTTTTTTTTTTGAGACAGCGTCTCATTCTGTCACCCAGGCTGGAGTGCAGTGGCTCAATCTCGGCTCACCGCAACCTCTGCCTTCCGGATTCAAGCGATTCTCCTTCCTCAGCCTCCTGAGTATTTGGGATTACAGGCGCCCACCACCACAGCTGACTAATTTTTGTATTTTTAGTAGAGACGGAGTTTTGCCATGTTGGCCAGGCTGGTCTCGAACTCCTGACCTCAGGTTATCTGCCTGCCTCGGTCTTCTAAAATGCTGGGATTACAGGCGTAAGCCACCACGACCGGCCCAAAAAATAAGTTTTTAAAGAATTAAAAGTGTTGATTTTATTTAGAAGCCTTACTGAAGACTACAGAAGGAGGCCTATAGCCTGAGAGCAGCCCTTTAGAGAGGTTCAGTTGGACTGCTCTAGTACTGGGGGCCATGTGCTCTATCCTGTATTGTCTTCAAAGCATCTTTCCAGAGAGCTCCACATTGTCACAGAGTCAGGGACTTTGTGAAATTATGCTGACAAGCAGAAGTGAGCAAACGTGGCTTCTCACAGTACTTAATAAGTATGCGATATGTAAGTGAATACTATAGTACTGTTGCAACTCCTGACTGTTTTCTTAGACAAGGAATTGGGCCCAATAAAAACCCTCTTGGTAGGCTTTCAGGCTTAGCGTACCATGAGCTTTCCTAAGGGTATCCTGCCACTCTTGGGGAAAGCATAATAGATGAGAAGAGTAAAGATAATGGAACTCTGGGTATAAGGTTCCTATGGGGCTAATTTAGGGGCAGACACAGGCAATGCTGAAGATTTGGGATTGATTTTATAGAGGTTGCTGGATTGTGAATTTCCTTAGTCAGGGCTAAGGCATCGATATGTAATGTCACACTTGGCTCCTAAGCTGGGTTGTTGGATCCATATAGATGATATCAGGGAGAGAAAGGGCAGAACAGAGTAATTTAGAAATGTATTGACTTGTATTACTCTCTGTTGGCTTTGCTATTCAATGCAGTGGAGAAGTGAATCACATACTAATCTGCAGTAAACCACAGATCATCCCAGGAAATGGAGTTTTAACATTCACTGGTTCCCTAACTCCTCGCCCAGCCTTTACATTCACTGGCTGTTCAGTCCACGCCTAGACATCTTAATTTGAATATAACATTTTAAATCCATTTATGTTTTAATTTTCTGTCATCATCTTGCACTAACAGGCAATTCTTCACTAAGCCTATGTTTATGAATGTTTTTCAAGAATACATGTACGCAGCCTTCAGTATAAGGAAGGTTACACCTCCAGTTGTCATACTCCTTGGGCACCTCTTAAATTCTCATTAAACTGCAGGATAGGCAAGTCAGAGGTGAATCTCAAATATGAAATTCTTACCAGAAAGGGGTCCCAATCCAGCCCCCAAGAGAGGGTTCTTAGATTTCTCCCAAGAAACAATTTGGGGCAAGGCCACAGTGCAAAGCAAAAGTAAGCTTATTAGGAAAGTAAAGGAGTAGAGAATGGCTACTCCACGGAGAAGAACAGCTGGGGCTGCTCCACCAAGGATATTTAGTTACTTCTTGATATGCTAAACAAGGGGTGGATTATTCATAAGTTTTCTGGGAAAGGGGTGAGCAATTCCCAGAACTGAGATTTCCTCCCCTTTTTAGACCATATCGGGTAACTTCCTGCCATTGCCATGGTATTTGTAAACTGTTACAGTGCTGATAGAAGTGTCTCTTAGCATGCTAATTAATGTATTATAGTTAGCTTATAATGAGCAGTGAGGACAACCAGAGGTCACTTTCATCACTATCTTGGTTTTGGTGGGTTTTGACTGGCTTCTTTACTGCACCCTATTTTATCAGCAAGGTCTTTATGACCTGAATCTTGTGCCAACCTCCTATATCATCCTGTGACAAAGAATGCTTTAGCTTCCTGGGAATGAAGCCCAGTAGGTGTCAGCCTTCTTTTACCCAGGCCCTATTCAAGATGGAGTTGCTCTGATTTAAACGCCTCTGACAAAATGATGACCTTAAAACAATCCAGCTTTATGGAATACCTCCGCAAGAAAGAAAGTATACTTAGCTATAGAATTTTCTCCTTGCATCCAACAGGCTTTGAGATGTCAGATCTTTCCTTCCTGTCCCATGATTAATCCTAGCCGTTCCTCTTTCTTGCATGGCTCCTCTACTCCTTACCATCTAATGCCTCTCCACCATTTTGATATTTTGACTAAGTGAGCTATGAAACACACCTACTGGATATGAAAGTATAAGTTTCTGATAACAAAACATCAACATGGGATGCGGAGGAAGTGGGTAGGGTGGCATTAATGCAGCAAATCCTGGAATATTTTAAATCTTCATTCTAAATTTAGTAAAAATATAGGATAATTTTCCTACCATCATTTACTTATGAAATTAAAATTTTAGAAAATAAAAATAAACGTTTCCTCTTTTTAATCACAGATTATGGCCTGTATTGGAGACAGATGAAGTTGTTAGAAGTCTGATAGATGGAATACTTACCAATAAGAAAATGATTTTTGTTCCATCATATATCAACATCTTTCTGATACTAGAGAAGTAAGTACAGCACAGAACACCTAAATACTAAAACACCAATAGAGCTTTTTTTTTTTTTTTTGAGACAGAGTCTTATTCTGTCACCCTGACTGGATTGCAGTGGCACGATCTTGGCTCACTGCAACCTCCACCTCCTGGGTTCAAGCAATTCTTGTGCCTCAGATCCCCATGTAACTGGGACTACAGGTGTGTGCTACCACACCACACCCAGCTAATTTTTGTATTTTTTGATAGAGATGGGGTTTCCCCGTGTTGACCAGGCTGGGCTCGAACTCCTGACCTCAAGTTATCCTCCTGTCTCGGCCTCCCAAAGTGCTGGGATTATAGACATGAGCCACCGCACCTGGCCCAGTAGAGCTATTATTATGGAGAATCTTTCAGTTGTGAAAATTGGCATGGAAACTCTCCACCCCTGGGGAGAACAGTTAAGCTTCCTCTGTTCTTTTCCTACCCAGTCTATAAAAAGAGAATGATTCATTTTCTCTACCAAATCTACTGTCTCTGCCCAAACTTTGCTGAAGACTATTCTAACTAAAGGAAACACAGTTTAAAAAGAATGCAATATAGTGAAGTAGTTAATAATAAAGACTCCATTTTTAAAAGCCTACTGGAAGTTTGGTTGGGATTGCACTGAATCTATAGATCAATTGGGGAGAATTGACATATCAACAATATTGAGTTTTCGAATCCAATAATATAATATCTATTTTTTAAATCTTCTTCAAAATCTTTAAATCTTTAAATTGTATTTTGTAGTTTTTGGTGTTAAAGTCTTGCACATATTTTATCAGATTTATTCCAGAGTATTTCATGAGTTCTTTTTTTTTTTTTTTTTGAGACAGAGTTTCGCCCTTGTTGCCCAAGCTGGAGTGCAGTGGTGTGATCTCGGCTCACTGCAACTTAGGCCGCCTGACTTCAAGCGATTCTCCTGCCTCAGCCTTCCAAGTAGCTGGGATTACAGGCACCTGTCCTCTCGCCCAACTAATTTTTTGAATTTGTAGTAGAGATGGGGTTTCACCATGTTGGTCAGGCTGGTCTCGAACTCCTGACCTCATGTGATCCACCTGCCTCAGCCTCCCAAAGTGCTGGAATTACAGGTATCAGCCATCGTGCCCAGCCCTATTTCACGGTTTTTGATGCTAATGCAAATGGCATTTTAAAAAAAATTTGTATTTACCATTGTTTGTTGTCAGTATATATTGGATTTTTGTAATTTGATCTCATATTTTGCAACCTTGCTAAATTGCTAAACTTTTTGTTTGCTAAACTCAATAAGTTTTTGTTTTTTTTTTTTTTTTGGTAGATTCCTGAGCCTCTAATTTTCTTTTGGGAACGCTTTTAATTACAAATTTAATTTCTTTAATAGCTACATGGCAATTCAATTTACTTATTAATTCTTGGTAATGTATGTCTTTCAAGGAATTTGTCCATTTCATCTAAGTTGTAGAATTTCTTTGGCATAAATTTGTACATAACATTCCCTTATTATCCTTTTAATGTCTTTAGAATGTCTTGTTTATTTATTTATTTATTTATTATTTTTGTTTATTTATTTTTTTGAAACAGAGTCTTGCTCTGTTGCCCAGGCTGGAGTGCAGTGGCAAGATCTTGGCTCACTGCAATCTCTGCCTCCCGGATTCATGCCATCCTCCTGCCTCAGTCTCCCGAGTAGCTGGGACTACAGGCACCTGCCATCATGCCCAGCTAATTTTTTTTTTTTTAATTTTTTTAGTAGAGATGGGGTTTCACCCCATTAGCTGGGATAGTCTTGATCTCCTGACCTCGTGATCTGCCTGCCTCAGCCTCCTAAAGTGCTGGGATTACAGGCATGAGCCACTGCACCTGGCCAAATGAATATGGTGATATCTTCTTTATAAGGATGCCATAAGAATAAAACAATATAATAGAAACAAAGCTCCTGTCACTGAAAAGGTATAGAAGTCAAATGTTAAAATCTTAGAGAACAGAATTTATATGAAATAGCAACAGCAACAATTTCCCGGAGGATATACTCTCTCAGCTTTCTTCTCAGGAGCAGTTTATAAATAGAAATTGTATCAGTGAGAAGATAACTATACTAACTTCATAAGCCCTTGGACCTTTTTGAAACAAATCCATATAAATTATGAACAAACTTGAAATAGAACAATTTGAGAACAGGGTACAAACTGCATTGGTGTATCAATTTCAGTATTTTGTTTTAGCTTAAATAGACTGACTTGAGATAATATAAGGAGAACCTTGACCCCCAAGCAACATCATCTCAAGAGTTGACTAGGCCGGGTGTGGTGTCTCATGCCTGTAATCCCAGCACTTTGGGAGGCCACGGCAGGCAGATCACTTGAAGTCAGAGTTCGAGACCAGCCTGGCCAACATGGTGAAACCCCAGCTCTACTAAAAATACAAAAATTAGTAGGCATGGTGGCCTGTGCTTGTAATACCAGGCACTCGCAGGAGAATTGCTTGAATCCGGGAGGCAGAGGTTGAAGTGAGCCGAGATCATGCCACTGCACTCCAGCCTGGGCGACAGAAGACTCTGTCTTGGAAAAATAAATTAAAAAAAAAAGAAAAAAAAAAAAAAACAGTTGACTAAATTAGTGTCTTGGTACTAAGCACGGTAGGAAGTGAGTTTCATGGAACACCTACTCTCTTGGGGCCCAAAGCAAGTCATATTAATATTGAAAATTACATGCATATGTACATGCATATACATGCATATGACCATGGTGATAAAAACAATTATTCTGCCTGAGTTGGAGAATAGTATCCCAGTAAAATAAACAACAGTCTCAAAGTCTTTTGTATCCTTTGAAGCTGTCATGGTGGTTTGTAACTAGGCAACAGGTATGTATTGTTAATTTTCTTTGCATTCAATTCCTTTTACAGAGAGACAACATTTTATGAGCAGATGCAATTACTAGCATGAAGGTTTCTTTGTGAGGGTAAAAGGCCCACATGAGCTCTCTTCTTATCCTTGTCCTTCTTTCAGCCAGATCTTCCCTGCCCGTTTGCTCATTCCCCCATCTTTCACCCACCTACCCCCAAAACAAGGAAGTAAATCTTGCATTAGTCAACAATACCAAAGTGATTTTCAATATGACTTTCTTTGCAGAATATGTTATATCTGCCTCTTTACATTCACATACTCTCTTCCTTTTTTTTTTTTCTTCTTTTTTCAGATGGAGTCTTGCTCTGTTGCCCAGGCTGGAGTGCAGTGGCTTGATCTCGGCTCACTGCAACCTCTGCCTCCTGGGTTCAAGAGATTCTCCTGCCTCAGCCTCCTGAATAGCTGGGATTACAGGCATGTGCCACCACCCTGGCTAATTTTTTTGTATTTTTAGTAGAGTCAGGGTTTCACCATGTTGGTCAAGCTGGTCTCGAACTCCTGACCTCATGATCTGCCCACCTCTGCCTCCCAAAGTGCTGGGTTACAGGTGTGAGCCACTGGGCAGGCCACTCTCTTCCTTTCATCTGCCTACTCATCTCTTATGCATTCCTGGACATCAGCTGTCCTTTTGAAGCTTTCCTCCACTATCTGAGCCCATGTGAATCCTCCTTCCAGTTATAGCCCTTAATTCTAGATGGCTGATATTTTTCAATAATTGTTTTAAGATGACCATTTTAGCCTCTCAGCTAAACAATAAGTTCCTCAAAGACAATAGCTGTTTTTTAAGTACTTTAGTTCACCTTATTATAGAGTGCATAATAGATACTCAGTAAATAGTAAAGGAGAGGTGAAGGCTTGGATGGAATGGATTCTGGTGGTGTCTCTTGGTGAGATTTTAGCATCAAGATTAATCAGCAGTTTAAGCAATGAGCTCAGACCTTCATTTTAGATCTTTACTCAAATCAGATAAGAGAGTGAGAAGAGTGGTATGTATCAGTGCTTTATTTATATTTGCATACAATTTGAACTATGAATATTACAAAGGTGCACACATAGGTTCAGACAGATTGATTTAAAATGACCAAAGATGACCCAAGGTAAGCGTATCTTAGGATGCACTCCCTGGAGAGGGAATGTTCCCAAAAACATTTTCAGAGGGACAAACCATATGAAATTCAGTGAAACATACATCATGAAGAAAACCGATTACTCTCTTTTTGACATGAAATGAGAATTTTAATGCATGGTTACAATTACTAATGTATTCTGCTGCAAGACGTTAATAAAGTTACTTTTTTGCAGGCTAGAATGTCTTGATGCTGTAATCAGAGCACACTTTTTTTCCTTTTCTTCCAGCTTCAAATGCAGATTCATAATTGGGCTGACTTCTAGTAATTGCAATGTCTTCTGCCTTGGGCTTGCAGCAGAAGCTTGACAAAATAGTGTTTGTTTAGGCAATAATTTATTTTTTTATTTTTTATTTTTTTTGAGATAGAGTTTCATTCTTGTCACCCAGCTGGAGTGCAATGGCATGATCTTGGCTCACTGCAACCTCCGTGTTTAGGCAGTAATTTAGACTTTACCTTACTTGTGATTATTATGGCAATTACTATAGCCACAAGGCATAATTTTACTGTCTCATTTAAATTTTGTGAATTTGAATGTTTTTACACTTTTCCTAATGAAGTCCACTATGAAGTTATGTCAAAAAAAAAAAAAAGAAAAGAAAAGAAAGATGCACACATAAGAGAGAGGTGGTTGCAAAGGAAGTAAAGAAGAACGGAGGAAAATTAAACACAAACCAGATAACTCTCAGTGTATTCCAAATGACCAAAAAAAGAACTCTGTTGTCAAATATTTTAAACTGAAAATTTTTCCTTTTTTTTTTCTCTTTTGTACAGGTTTCTTCCTGAACGCGCCTCAGCGTTTTTAAATCGTATGCAGAATATTCAATTTGAAGCAGTGGTTGGCAACAAAATCAAAATGAAATGAATAAATAAGCTCCAGCCAGAGTTGTATGCATGATAATGATATGAATAGTTTAGAATCAATGCTGCAAAGCTTTATTTCACATTTTTTCAGTCCTGTTACTATTAAAAACATTGGTTTAGCACTAGCAGCAGTGAAAAGATCAAGATAATTACCTGTCTTCCTGTTTCTCAAGAATATTAACGTACTTTTTAATAGGTCTGTTTTTCCTTTCATGCCTCTTAAAAACTTCTGTGCTTACATAAACATACTTAAAAGGTTTTCTTTAAGATATTTTATTTTTCCATTTAAAGGTGGACAAAAGCTACCTCCCTAAGAGTAAATACAAAGATGTATTATTTGTATTTCCTTCCTTATTACACAGGGAAACCTTCCTTATTTACACAGGGAAGGTTTAAGACTGTTCAAGTAGCATTCCAATCTGTAGCCACGCCACAGAATATCAACAAGAATACAGAATGAGTGCACAGCTAAGAGATCAAGCTTCAGCAGGCAGCTTTATCTCAACCTGGACAGACTTTAAGATTCAGCATTTGAAAGATTTCCCTAGCCTCTTCCTTTTTCATCAGCCTGAAACGGTGCAACTCTATTCTGGACTTTATTACTTGATTCTGTCTTCTGTATAACTCTTAAGTCCACCAAAAGTGGACCCTCTATATTTCCTCCCTTTTTATAATCTTATAAGATACATTACGAAAGGTGACCGACTGTATTTTAAATCTGAGAATTTTAAGTTCTAGTCCCATGATAACCTCTTTCTTTGTAGTTTATGCTTACATATATCCTTGGTCCCAGAGCTGTTTAGACAATTTTAGGCTCAAAAATTAAAGCTAACACAGGAAAAGGAACTGTACTGGCTATTACATAACTAACAATGGATCCAAGAGAAGGAAGGGAAGAAAGAAAGGTTTTTTGTTTTTTGTTGTTTTTGGTTTGTTTGTTTGTTTTGAGATGGAGTCTCGCTCTGTCTCCCAGGCTGGAGTGCAGTGGCCGGATCTCAGCTCACTGCAAGCTCCGCCTCCTGGGTTCATGCCATTCTCCTGCCTCAACCTCCCCAGTTGCTGAGACTACAGGCGCCCGCCACCACGCCCGGCTAATTTTTTGTATTTTTCGTAGAGACAGGGTTTCACCATGTTAGCCAAGATAGTCTCCATCTCCTGACCTTGTGATCCACCCTCCTTGCCCTCCCAAAGTACTAGGATTACAGGCGTGAGCCACTGCCCCAGCCTTTTTTTTTTTTAACAGAAAGAATAATCTGACTCCCACTACATCAAGACTAATCTTGTTCTGTGTGTTTTTCACATGTATTATAGAATGCTTTTGCATGGACTATCCTCTTGTTTTTATTAAAAACAAATGATTTTTTAAAAGTCACTAACAAAAACAATTCACTGAAAATAAACATGTCATTATGCTTTAAAAAAGTAACCTCTTGTAGTTATAAAATAAAATGTTTGACTTCTAATCTCTGTCTCTGTGAGTGTCCTTCAAGAACCAAGGGTGTGGATAATAATAGCTAGATCTAGCAGATATTAAATGAATCCAGGGGTTTTCTCAACTCTGATTTCTTTGACAGCAGGAGTGCTGGTTTATCAACTGAAACTTACTGAGTCCTTTCTATTGTGACATTGAGCATAGTGCTATTGTTTCAAATTTTTTTTCTTAGTCACTGGCAATAATTTTTGTTCATAATATTCTTTTAATTTCTTGCCTTATAATCAAGAAATTTATGAGTAAAATGTATTATTTTTAAAGTATGGTTACAAAAATTCAAAAGAGAAACATGGAAAATAAAAGATAGAAGCTTACCCCCAGCAATCCCATTTCCCAGAGGTCACGCCGTCAATGCACAATCTTCCAGTCTTTTTCTGATGCATATGCACGACAAATACGTTATATTCTTATTGCATGGGTCACATCAGTAGGTTCATACCATACATTATGTTCTGTAACTTGCTTTTTTAACTTACCAACTTATCACAAACAGCTCTTTAAGTATAGAGAATTCAACTTTTTTTTTCCTGAGTACACAGTACTAGAATAGTACTCTAACATTCCCTTTTGATAGGCACTTAGAATGTTTCCAATATTTCTTAGTTCATCTATTTATATGTTAATTTAACAAATGCTTACTGAGTGCCCTCAAAGTTCTAGGCCCAGGGAAACATCTCTGAATAAGGCAAACTCCTTGTCTTAGCAGAGCTCACGTTCTAGTAGGTGGGACAAACAACAAGGGGACTGCAAATATGAGAGCGAGCATTTAAAGCAGTTGAGTCAGGGAAGAGCACTCTGAGAAAGAACGTTTTGAGGAAGAACTATTACCATACACAGGCGACTAAAATATATTTTGTTATATACATATTGACAAAAATAAAAACCTCTTAAATCCCAGTGTTAAGTTCAAAGCAGAAAACTTATTTTAATTCCATGTTGGTTTTAATCTTTTATGAATGAAGTTCAGAGAAATGTGGGAGCAAAATATTCATCTCTCTTTGCCCATTTTTCTTGCATATTCTGAGTGTAGCTCTCCTCCTTAAAAGTTCCACCTGCATCCAGGCTTGGGGACTCATGCCTGTAATCCCAGCACTTTGGGAGGCTAAGGTGGGTGGATCATCTGAGGTCAGGGGTTCGAGACCAGCCTGGCCAATATGGCGAAACCCTGTCTCTACTAAATACACAAAAATTAGATAGGCATGGCGGCGCATGCCTGTAATCCCAGCTACTCGGGAGGTTGAGGCAGGAGAATCGCTTGTACCTGGGAGGCGGAGGTTGCAGTGAGCCGAGATCACTCCACTGCACTCCAGCCCAGGCAACAGAGTAAGACTGCGTCTCAAAAAAAGTAAAATAAAATAAAAAAGCTTCACCTGAGCTTCCAAATGTCTTCCTATGACAATCTTCATCTATAATTCTCCCTAACAGCCCTCTCTTCCACCAAAATCCCAGTTCCAGGGCTACTGCTAGGGTGTGCAGATCACCAGGCAAATATTTTTTGGCAGGGTTTCTGTCTATATAAACGCTTTTATTAAAGATGTTTTATAAAATGTATAGGTCCATGTGCATGCAGTATACTGATTTATTGATAAAGATTTAGAATAATAGGAAGATTTGTTTATTTATTGTCCAATCAGTACATGTAAAGATTCTTCTTGGTATCCCGGTACTATCTCTTTGGTCCAGGAACCATTTCTTTTTTATCAAATGAGCCATTCCTAGCTAATTTCATATCTTTTACCACAAGAAAGGGTAGCAATGCTGTTATTATTCATAATGCCATGGCTCTTTGTAACATGTTTGTATTAAAATAATATGAATCTTCACCCCTTTCCAATACCCTGCTGCCATTTATTTAATCTTGGCTACATTATGCCTTTTGACATTGCATCATCCATTGTGCTACCCATGAATACTGGGTATCACTCAGAGTCAATCACTCAAAGATAGTTACTGGTACAACACAGTACAATACGGTACAGTTGTTACTGGCACAATATTTGATGATAATCACAAATTCAAGTCTTACCCAGGATATACATACAAGAAAACATGAATGATTTGTTGTTTATTGTTCATGTTAAATTTATCATTTAGAATGTTATAGCATCACCTAGAACAACACATCTTTCAACTGTGTCTTGTCTTGAACTTTTTAGGCCATCATCATTATATTTCTAGAATTGATCTCTGCCACTCTTTACTGCACCCTACCTCCCACACATCACCAGTAGCAGACAGAGGATTGTGGACAGAACAAAATGAACAGTCCCATTTGCACAAGGAATGTCTGTCCCTCCTCTAGGAGAGCTTAACATTGACCAGGGAGAAGAGAACACAGCATCATCCCATCAATCAGAAAGACACACTGGTGTGAAGAAGCAATAGTCTTAAAAGCCCTCAGAAGAGATAAGTGCAGCCACCACCCTCCCCACCACCCAACACACACACACAAGGACTGCCTGACCCATGGCATAGAACCGGCAGAGGGGATAAGGTGATTTTCCTGAATGCTATTGGCAAGCGGAGTAAGGACATCCGATGTCACCCTGCAGCCCTTGGATGTTATATAACAGCAGAAGTGGCATCATACTCAGAACATAGTGCGAGTGGACGCATGGGTCAACACATGTGGCTTGAGCAGTGGACCTTAGATAGCTCACAACCCTAAATTAGATCTATGCCCAGGGTGAGTGAGAATTATCCAAAATCAGCATGTCAGCATCATTCTGGCAGCCAAATTTCATGTAATCCTGCAAAAGAAATACTTTGCCAACCAGAAGTAGCAATCTGCTCTCCAGGCCACCCTCCTGAAACTAAAGCCTGGAAACAAGATCCCAGGATGATCCTATAGTTACAAGCTGCATAGCTCCCCAGGACATCTGGTCACCTTATATACAGGGAGAGAAAGGGAGAGTATCCCAGAGAGAAAAAACAGAGAAGGCATCAGAAGAGGACTTGGAAAATTGCGAAGAGGGCACTCCAAAGAATAAGGCTCTCTGAGGCACAGGACTGGGGTAAGGCCCCCACTTGCTCAGATCTAAGGGTGGCATAGGTACAGCCAGTCTTCAAATGTATTCAAAGCTTAAAGGAGTAGCAGAGTAAATGTACGGTTGAAGAGAAAATGTTTGGTTAGTTTCTAATCTAAATCTTACATGATCTATGTAATAATGTTTGCAAAGATGGAATGAACATCTAACGTTAAAGCTTCCCATTTACACAGGCCATGAGCCCCGAAACACCCATCCCAGGATTGCTCTATGCCCTTGCAGCATGGCTGCAGCGTGAGAGGCAGGTTGGAAATACAAACTGTTGCAACCCATCTTAAACTTACAAAATCAGAATCTGCATTTTTTAAAAAACTCCTGGGTAATTCATACGTTTTAGAGGCATCTTTTTTTATAACATTAACTTCGAATTTAGTGCAGCATTATGTGAACCGGGCTGTTCTGAACATGTGATAATTACAACAAATTTAACAGTTACCTTTGTGTTTATTTCTTCACAAATTACGTGAGAAACCATAAGGGGGAAACACCAATCCCTGTCCTAAGGGTGCCCTCACGCTTTCTACTATGTGCTTCCTCTTGTGTCTGAAAGTTTTCAGACAGCTCATAACCTTTTCTATTCAGCTCTTCAAATCTGTCAAGTGTTTTGCTGAAAACCACTTCTTTATCTGATTGGATGTATTACATCTGATCAAATTTGCCTGTCAGCTGCTTGCAGCAAGGGTGGAATTACAGGAAAATTAAGTGGGAACTTACTTGTATTTGATGGGAATCTTTTATAGTAAAAGATCACAGTGAAATCAAATCAAGTACATTCTGACTTGCCTAGAGTGCAATCACGTCCCATTCAAACTAACTTCACAAACCCAGTGAGCAGCTAGAGAATATTCATAAATTCACATCAAAACACTTCTGAAAAGTGAAGTCATTTACCAATTACCCTCCAGTAATGATCCATTATCTCAATAGAGATCTTCTTACTTTTAAATATAAGGCTAACGTATAAATTAAGACTTAAATATTCCCAAACAACACGGAAAACCAAATTGTTCCCACATCTAATTCCAATAACCAGGATTTTTCACTTTTTTTTTTGTTCTTTTTGAGACAGAGTCTCACTTTGTCACCCAGGCTGGAGTGCAGTGGTGTGATCTTGGCTCACTGCAGTCTCCACCTCCCAGGTTCAAGCGATTCTCCAGCCTCAGCCTCCTGAGTAGCTGGGACTACAGGCATGCATCACGACGCCCAGCTAATTTTTGTACTTTTAGTAGAGACAGGGTTTCACTATGTTGGCCAGACTGGTCTCGAACTCCTGGCCTCCAGTGATCCGCCAACCTCAGCCTCCAGAAGTGCTGAGATTACGGGCGTGAGTCACCACACCCATCCCTGGATTTTTTCACTTTCTGTTTCTCAACACCTCTTTCCTTCTGATGGCTCTTTACTAATTAGTTCAGACTTCATTCAATTAATTGGATGCATTTCATCCTCTACTTCTCTTCCATTGTACTCCTTCTCTTTTCAGCCTTCTCTTTCTAAGCTTCTCCCCACATTCTAATCTAGTCTGGAAACATAGCCTATTTTTCAGTCACCAAAACTATCCTCTATTACCTATGTAGCAGGAAAATAAAAAAGACCACTTGATGTTGAATTCAATTGGAATGATGTGATTTAAATACTTCAAACAATATTTCAGTTCCTCTATACCTTGTTATCTAACAATATTGCAAAATTGAGAGTATTTTTTTCTATGCTTGTGAATTTAATATAGAAATATTCAAGATAAACATACTATAACAACTCATAGATTTTTTCAAGCCAAAACAAGGCTTTTTCTATAATTCATTCAAGAAAAGATATTCACTCAGCAACTTTGATAGGAAATATATAATGCTAGAATGTAGAAAAATCAGAGAGGAAGATGTGATCCTCACTTTAAAGATGTTTACAACAGACCAGCGAACCCAGTCTGTTTCTAAATAACAACTCACTCAAAGAAAAATAGTGTTAGTCCCTTTGAAAAGTTGCTAACCATGTGTTTTGTGAAGAGACAGCATGATTAATTTTGGGTGACAGGGCAAATCTTTGCTGAGGAGATGCAATTAAAGATATCAAAGAAGACGAGGTGCAAGAACATGCCACAGGGAACAAACGTGTATGTTGGTAAAAAATGTTTTAGAAGTTGTGCGTTTGTAGCACGGTAAGTCATCCAGGGTCAACACGGATCATGTGCCTAGGAATTTGGGGGAATAACAGCTTGGAAAAGATGTTTGGGGCCCAATAGTACAGAGTTTTGAAAAACATGTGGAGAAATTTGGATTTTATTGAAGCAAGCTATGAAAGAATAGAGTACATAAAACCAATGAGATCAGATCTGTGGTTGAGAAAGACAAAACTAGCACTGAAGTGGAGGATAAAGCACAGAAGAAAATAGTAAGTTATAAAATAACCAATTTATAAATAAAGATAAATATATGTATGCTATTAAATTTCACAATACAGGCATATATACAGTCACAGTATAAAACCACGCAAAATTTCAAATTGCTATGAGTACATTTATCTGAGCCATGTATTTAATAGTTATCTATAGATTATCTATTATTGACCATGGAAAAAGTGAAGTTAACACATTATAGCTGGTATTTATTGATTACTTTCTACCCACCTTTAGTTCAGAAAGGATTTCCAGTGCTTACAAGAGTATCTAAAATTATAAAGTGCACAAGTCTTGAGGCAACAAGAGAGTACAGCATAGTGATGAGTTCTCAGATTTTGAACTAAATATAAGGGGGCAAAAATACATTATTAAAATAACCATTGCATGTAAACAGAATTACCATACGATCCAGCAATTTCACTTCTGGGTATATACCCAAAGGAATTGAAAAGAAAACTCAAACAGATATTGGTACACCCACATTCACAGCAGCATTATTCACAGTAGCCAAAAAGTGGAAATAACCCAAGTATCCAACAATGGATGAATGGATAAACAAAATGTGGCATATACATACAGTGGAATACTATCCAGCTTTAAACAAGAGGAAAATTCTGACACCATGCTACAACATGGATGAACCTTGAGGACTTTATGCTAAGTAAAATGAGCTAGTCACAAAAGTACAAAGTATAAACAGTGTATGATCCCACTTATACGAGGTATCTAGAGTAATCAAATACACAGAGACAGAAAGTAGAATGGTGGTTTCAGGGACTGAGGGGAGTGGAGAATGGGGAGTTATTATTTAATGGGTACAGAGTATCAGTTTAGGAAGATGAAAAAGTTGTAGAGATGGTTGGTGGTGATGGCTGCAAAATGTGAATGTACTTGATACTACTGGAGTTTACACTTAAAAATAGTTAAAATGGTAAACTTTATATCATGTATATTTCACCATAATTTTTTTTTTAAGATGCAATCCTTTTCTGTCGCCCAGGCTGGATTTCAGTGGCACAATTTTGGCTCACTGCAACTTCTGTCTCAGGGATTCAGCGATTCTCTTGCCTCAGCTTCCTGAGTACCTGGGATTACAGGTGCCTGCCACCATGCCTGGCTAATTTTTTTGTACTTTTAGTAGACACAGGGTTTCACCATGTTGGCCAGGCTGGTCTCAAGGTCTCAAACTCCTGACATCAGGTGATCCGCCCATCTCGGCCTCCCAAAGTGCTGGGATTGCAGGCATGAGCCACCATGCCTGGCCCATAATTTTTAAATGTTTAAATTTTTTTTTTTTTTAAACAGGGTCTTGCTCTGTTGCCAGGCTGGAGTGCAGTGGCTCCATCACAGTTCACAGCAAGCTCGACCTCCTGGGCTCAAGCAGTCCTCCCACCTCAGCCTCTTGAGTAGCTGGGACTACAGGTGCACACCACCAAGCCCTGCTAATTTTTTGCATTTTTTTGTAGAGAGGAGATCTTGTCATGTTGCCCAGGCTGATCTCAAACTCCTGGGCTCAAGCAGTCCCCCATTGAACCCCCAAAGTGCTGGGATTACAGGCCTGAGACACCAGGCCCTGCCAATGTTTAAATTTTTAAAAAGAACCATACCACCTAAATTATTCTTAATCTTAATGGTTGCACATAATTGTATTATATTCATCTATTGTATTGTATTGTTGCCACGCTGGAGTGCAGTGGCTCCATCTATGGGCTATGCTAGGCGGAAACTGGTGCTATAAAAAGAATCTTTTTTTTTTTTTTTTTTCTGAGACGGAGTCTCTCTCTGTCGCCCAGGCTGGAGTGCAGTGGCGGGATCTCGGCTCACTGCAAGCTCCGCCTGCCACGTTCACGCCATTCTCCTGCCTCAGCCTCCTGAGTGGCTGGGACTACAGGCGCCCGCCACCACGCCCAGCTAATTTTTTGGATTTTTAGTAGAGACGGGGTTTTACTGTGTTAGCCAGGATGGTCTCTATCTTCTGACCTCGTGATCCGCCCACTGCAGCCTCCCAAAGTGCTGGGATTACAGGCGTGAGCCACCATGCCCGGCCTAAAAAGAATCTTTAAATGTCCAATGAGAATAGAAATTATATGCTCCATTAATCAATATGATATAAAAGGGATTTAATCCTTTCAAACATTGGCAAACACATGTAGGTAAACACATAATCCTTTCAAACATTGGCAAACACATACAGGCAAACACATAATACTTTCAAACATTGGCAAACACTTATTATTCTCTGATACTCTTTCCTGCAAACCTTACTTGCATTTACTCATTTAATCAACACAAAAAATCCTGTGAGGTAGGGATTGCTTTTAAACTGGCTACAATTTAAAAATAAGCAACTGTAAAGTGTCACTACCTTGTCATCCAAGGCCACACAGCCAAGGAATAAATGGTGGAATTGTCAGTCCAGCTACAGTGTCCATGGTCTTAATCATCCACCTAGAAGGCCTCTCATGTGAGGAGGTTGTATTTTTCAGTTCCTCCCAATTTTTCTCTGAGTTCTTTGGCTGATTTTCTCAGTCTCTGTGTTAGAGCTCTCTTCCTTCTGCTGCTCCTTGGATATTGCTGTCTCTCAGATAATGGTTGTAGTGAAATGATGTGTGGCCAGCAGAATTTTAAGATGGCACCCAAGACTACTCTTTCCTGGTGTACATGCCCTGCATAATCCCAATGACTGTGAATAGCATGGATTTTACCCTGGGATGAGGGTATGTTATATGACACAGTTGACTTTTAAAAAGGGAGATTATCCTGGTGAGCCAAACCAAATCACATGAGCTTTTTGAAAGCAGAAAATTTTTCTCAGGCTGGTCCCAGGAGAAGTCAGAGAAATGCACTCTGGTAGTCCGGAAAACAAGCAAACGTTTATTCGTTTTATGAACTGCTTGTTGAGAAGGATGACCTTCAGGAGCTGAAAACAGTCCTCAGCCCACAGGTAACATGAAAATGGGGATCTCAGTCCTTCAACTGCAAAAAAATTAATTCTGCCAATTTCCAGGGAACTTAGAAGAGGACAAGTCTTCATAAGATCACAGCCTTGACTGACACCTTGATTTGGGCTCTAAGACCTTGAGAAGAGAATGCAGCCATTCCTTCCTTGCACTTTTGGCACAGAACTATAAGCCCATAAATGCTGTTGTTTTAAGTCTCTAAATTTGTGGTATTTTGTTACCCAGCAATAGAAAACTGACATAGGATCCCACAGTGGTAGAGTCTATTTCCCTTACTAAATAAACACTATATAACTTTCACTCCTTCTTTTCCAAGTGTATGTAATAAAGACATTGTCACTTAACGACAGGGATACGTTCTGAGAAATGCTTCATTAGGTGATTTTGTTATTGTGTGAACATCATAGAGTGTATTGACACAAACGTAGACAGCGTAGCCTACTACACACCTAAGGTATATGGTATAGCCTATTGTTCATAGGCTACAAACCTGTACGGCATGTTCTTACATTGAGTACTGTAGGCAGTTGTAACACAATGGTAAGTAGGTGTGTATATAAACGAGTCTAAACATAGAAAAGGTACAGTAAGCATATAGTATAAAAGATTTAAAAAATAGTACACCTGTATTGGGCACTTACCATGAATGAAGCTTGCAGGACTGGAAGTTGCTCTGTGTGAGTCAATAAGTGAGTGGTGAATGAATGGGAAGACCTAAGTGTTGCAGGAAGTCAGGGACCCCAAACGAAAGGACCGGCTGGAGCCTCGGCAGAGCATTCAATGTTACTATGGGTTATAAATACCTTCCTCTGTGCCTCGGACATGCACCTGGTTGTATCCATCTAGAAGCTCAAGTCTGGGCTGCTTATCTTCTGGAGAGATCAGCCACAGGGGAACGGGGACATTTGGTCTCCAGCCTCTCCCTTTCTCCAAGACAAATGAAAAGGGGAGTAATAGGAGATACCCCATCCTTTCAATATAAACCTGTAGGAAAACCATGTCCTAAAAATTGTTGAGGGCCCATCTAAAACTTTAATTTGGGAAGATTGCATTAACTCACATGCAGTAGTATTAAAAAATGACTCATATGGTTTAGTAATAGACTTGGCACCAAAGGGCTCTTTAAAAAACAATTGCTCCTCTGGCAGAAGGGAATGCCTGGAGGCTACTTTTTTATTTCTTATTGGGAGGACGAGGATCATCATCCTACTTTGCATAGGAGGTTCAGCTCATTCTTTCCCTTAAAAGGGGAAGAAAAGGGCATTACTCCCCACCCCCTCCAGGTCTCGTATGATATTCCCCATTCTGAGCCCAGAACACCCAGAACTTTGGAAATTGGCTATTGCCACATCCAGACTGCAAGTATGGGAAGGGGAAACTTTTCTGTCTATTGTCCCCACTACCACCTCTCACATCCATGATTCTGAATCCCATGATAAATCCCCTTTGAACCCTCTTCCTCTTTTTGATGCTGATCCCCCTTTATGGGACTCCAATTGGCATTATGATAATTCTTCTCAGCCCAGGTATGCCCCTCTACCTCTTCGGCATCCCCGGGCACCTCAGATTGCTTCTTTATGGCAGAGAAAATCAGGCATTGCCACTGCTGCTCCTCTCCCTCAGTATCAACGTCAATTCAAACATTCTGCTTTGTTTACCTCCAACCTGACTATTTCTATACAGAGTTGTGTTAAGCCTCCTTACATGCTGTTAGTGGGAAATATCAAAATTTTGACAAGCTATCAAACTATCCAATGCATTAATTGTCATTTATATACTTTTGTTAACTCCCATTTTGACTCCAGGAAAAGTGTAATGTTGGTACGAGCTTTTGAAGGAATCTGGATACCAGTGACTTTACTCAGACCTTGGGAATCTTCCCCCTCAGTACATTTAATTAATGAAGTGCTACAACGAATTCTCAAAAGATCTAAGAGATTTGTTTTCACTTTAATCGCTGTGATCACGGGCCTAATTACAGTCACTGCACTGGCCACCACTGCCAGAATGGCATTACATCAACCTATTCAAACGGCTCATTTTGTTAATGATTGGCAAGCCAATTTCACCCAAATGTGGAATTCTCAAAGGGCATAGATCAAAATTTAGCTAATCAAATTAATGGTTTAAGACAGTCTGTTATTTGGCTTGCAGATCGGCTAATGAGTCACAAACATCACATGCAAATGCAGTGTGATTGGAATACTTCTGATTTCTGTATCACACCATATTCCTACTATGAGACTGGTCATTCATGGGAAATGGTCAAAGGACACCTTCTGGGTAGGGAAGATAATTTATCCTTGGACATAACTAAATTAAAAAAACAAATTTTTGAAGCCTCTCAAGCTCATTTATCCATTGTGCCTGGAGCTGAGGCATTAGATCAGGTAGCAGAAGTCTTTATGGACTAAACCCTACAATTTGGATTAAGTTTATTGGTGGCTCCACTGTAGTAAATTTTGGGATTATGTTTCTCTGTTTAATCGGCTTGTTTTTAGTGTGCAGGACCAGTCAAAGAATCCTGTGTCAAAACCATGAGAAAGAACAAGCCTTCATCACCATGGCACATTTATATAAAAGGAAAAGGAGAGATGTTGCGGGAAGTCAGGGACCCCAAATGGAAGGACCAGCTGGAGCCGTGGCAGAGGAACATAAATTGTGAAGATTTCATTTTAATATGGACATTTATCAGTTCCCAAATAATACTTTTATAATGTCTTATGCCCATCTTTAATCTCTTAATCCTGTTATCATGATAAGCTGAGGATGTATGTCACCTCAGGACCACTGTGATAATTGTGTTACCTGTCCAAATTGATTGTAAAACATGCGTGTTTGAACAATATGAAATCAGTGTACCTTGAAAAAGAACAGAATAACAGTGATTTTTATAGAACAAGGAAAAACAAACATAAGGTCTGACTGCCTGCTGGGTCGGGCAAAACAAGCCATATTTTACTTCTTGAAGAGAGCCTATAAAGGGACATGAAAACAGGAAAGATATCGCTAAATTCTTTTCCTAGCAAGGAATATTAATATTAATACTCTGGGAAAGGAATGCATTCCTGGGGGGAGGTCTATGAACGACCACTCAGAATGTCTGTCCTATGTGGTTGAGATAAGGACTGAGATATGCCCTGGTCTCCTGCACTACCCTCAGGCTTACTAGGGTGGGGAAAAACTCCACCCTGGTAAATTTGTGGTCAGACTGGTTCTCTGCTCTTGAACCCTGTTTTCTGTTGTTTAAGATGTTTATCAAGACGATATGTGCACCACTGAACATAGACCCTTATCAGTAGTTCTGCTTTTGCCCTGTGCCTTGTGATCTTTGTTGGATCCTTACTAGTAGTTCTGCTTTTTGCCTTTTGAAGCATGTGATCTTTGTACTACTCCCTGTTCTTACACCTCCTCCCCTTTTGAAACCCTTAATAAAAACTTCCTGGTCTGAGACTCAGGCAGGCATCACGGTCCTACTGATATGTGGTGTCACCCCTGGCAGCCCAGCTGTAAAATTCCTCTCTTTGTACTATCTCTATTTCTCAGCCGGCTAACACAGAAAAAAGAAAGAACCTACGTTGAAATATTGGGGGTGGATTCCCCAGATACCTAGGGCATTACTGTATACTACTGTAGACTTTATAAACACTGTACAGGTAGGCTACACTAAATTATAAAACTAATTTTTCTTTCTTCAATAATAAATTAACCTCAGCTTACTCTGTTACCCAGGCAGCCCTGATGAATTAGCTGGGAAAGTTCTTTTTTCTTATTGTTTTTCTTTAGTCTCTTTATTTATAAACACAACTCCTTAAAGAAATAAGATGGCCTGGGGTGGTACCAGAGTTTCTTGATCCCTGACCAGATACCAGAGAAAGATTAAGATCTCCCAAACTGGCACAAACTGGAACAGATGACCCCTAGTTGCCTTTAGGTCATTAACATTTCACCATAATGCTAAAATTCCCTCCTGTAAAAGAAAATATCCATCACTTTGTGACATGGATTGTATGAAGACATATGCATGAATTGAGCCTGTGTGTCTGGAGGCTGCATGCCTACTTAGTCCTTAAAAAACCCATGCCTCTACTGATTGGGAAAAAGTGGCATTGAGAGTGAGAGCCCCTCTTCCATTGCTGGCCAGGAATAAAACCTGCCTGCCTCTTTTCCAACTGGGTGCTATTTTGGTTGATATAAAATAGGAGAAGAACTCAGTTTACTGGTGATGTAATCTTT
Source organism: Trachypithecus francoisi (assembly GCF_009764315.1). Taxonomy (NCBI): domain Eukaryota; kingdom Metazoa; phylum Chordata; class Mammalia; order Primates; family Cercopithecidae; genus Trachypithecus; species Trachypithecus francoisi. The sequence goes on from NW_022681454.1 coordinate 45,615,600, forward strand.
TTACTTTAGAAACTTTTTAATTTTTTTAACTTTTTAACTCTTCTGTAATAACTTTTAGCTTAAAACAAACACATTGTACAGCTATACAAAAATATTTTCTTTCTTTATATTCTTATTCTAAGGCTTTTTCTTTTTCTTTTTTTCTTTTTCACTTTTTAAATCTTTGTTAACCACAAAGACACAAGCACACATATCAGCCTAGGCCTACACAGGGTCAGGATCATTGATATCACTGCCTTCCCCCTCTGCCTCTTGTCCCCCTGGAAGGTCTGAAGGGGTAGTAATGGGCATGGAGCTGTCACCTCCTATTATTACAGTGCCTTCCTCTGAAAAACGTCCTGAAAGACCTGTCTGAGACTGTTTTACAGTTAACCTTTTTTTTATAGTAAAGGAGTACATTTTAATATAATAAAAAAATAATAAGGAGTACACTTTAAAATAACAATAAAAATTATAGTGTAGGCCAGCCATGGTGGCTCACACTTGTAATCCCAGCACTTTGGGAAGCCAAGGCCGGCAGGTCAGGAGTTTGAGACCAGCCTGGCCAACATGGTGAAACCCCATTTCTACTAAAAACACAAAAATTAGCTGGGTATGGTGGCAGGCACCTGTAATCCCAGCTACTTGGGAGGCTGGGGTAGGAGAATTGCTTGAACCCAGGAGGCAGAGTTTGCAGTGAGCCGAGATCGTGCCACTGCACTCTGGCCTGGATGACAGCGCAAGACTCTGTCTCCAAAAAAAAAAAAAAATAGTATAGTGTAGTAAATAAATAAGCCAGTAACCGTAATTTATTATTATTATTAGGTGTTATATACTACACCTAATTGTATGTGCTATACTTTTATACCACTGGCAGTGTAGTAGGTTCATTACACCAGCATCACCACCACAGACACGTGAATAATGCATTACTCTATGACATTTTCATGGCCACAGCATCGCTAGGCAATAGGAAAGTTTCAGCTCCATTATAATCTTATGGGACCACTGTTGTATATGCGGTCTGTCATTGACTGAAACATCATTATGCAACGCATGACTGTATTTAAGAAATAAAAACTGTCGGCCGGGCGCGGTGGCTCAAGCCTGTAATCCCAGCACTTTGGGAGGCCGAGATGGGCGGATCACGAGGTCAGGAGATCAAGACCATCCTGGCTAACACGGTGAAACCCCGTCTCTACTAAAAATACAAAAACTAGCCGGGTGAGGTGGCGGGCGCCTGTAGTCCCAGCTACTCGGGAGGCTGAGGCAGGAGAATGGCGTAAACCCGGGAGGCGGAGCTTGCAGTGAGCTGAGATCTGGCCACTGCACTCCAGTCCAGGCGACAGAGCGAGACTCCGCCTCAAAAAAAAAAAAAAAAAGAAAGAAATAAAAACTGTCAGGTGCAGTGGCTCATGCCTGTAATCCCAGCACTTTGGGAGGCCAAGGTGGGTGGATCACCTGAGGTCAGGAGTTCAAGACCAGCCTGGCTAACATGGTGAAACCCCATCTCTACAAAAATACAAAAATTAGCCAGGCAAGATGGCAGGTGCCTGTAATCCCAGCTACTTGGGAGGCTGAGGCAGGAGAATCACTTGAACCCAGGAGATGGAGGTTGCAGTGAGCCAAGACTACGCCATTGCACTCCAGCCTGGGTGACAGAGCAAGAGTCCATCTCAAGGAAAAAAAATTAAATTAAATTAAACAAATTTCTCTTTTGGTGAACATCTTATAAAATATTTGAGCCAGTTGTGTAAAATAAAACCTAAAAGCGTATTCTGTTGGAAAACAAAATTTCAACAAATGTAATTTAAAATCTAATTGGCTTTTATTAGCTATTCATAAATTGGGCAGCATCCCATCTAAAAATAAAGAGAGCTTCCTTGGGCATAGCACAACCATTGGTTTTTGTAAGGTAGCTTGAGCAGGAACAATGAAACAGATTAATACCAAAAAAAGTGACTTGCTTAACATTAGGTTACTTTGCTTGTAAGAATTAAAGCAGAAGAAACATTCCTAGCATGCTCAGGTTGACTGGGCCCTTTCCAATTGGTTGCTGTGAATCTCTTGTTTTTAGGAAAAGTTGGTCTATTTAGGGATTTTTCTGCTTCCTTTAAGTTTTGATTATGTGTCACTTTACATAGGTGACTCCATTTGGGTTTGGTCTGTTGGGGCCTAGTGCAGGAGTTCAGTCAAAAACAATGGTCTCCCATAAGTTTTATTTAATGACTCATGTGAAATGTAAATTTTAACAATTACTTGTTAGTATGTCGACAACATTAAGGATTAACCCAAAGGAGTCTAATCCTCACCATCTTTGACATTTCATGTGGTTTGAAGGGAAGAGACAAGAGGCAGCTCATCCTGGTAGGCTCCCTCTCTATTCTGTCCTCAAGCTCTCCACTTAGCACCCCTAAGTCCTGGTTGCTGATGCATGCTGGTTCCTCTTCTTCTGGTGCTGATAGTTGACCTTGAAGACATTAAAGAAATGGATTAGGAAATAGATTGCAAAAAATTCACAGAATAAGTCATTAGGCTTGTTTTGACTTGAAGTCTTCTAGGTTTTATTTGTTTTGGAAAAATAAGCCTTCCATCTATTTGCATTTCTACTTCAAGATTGGAAGCAAAGTCTCAGCCATCAACAGAATTTTCCCTGCCTGTTCACTGTCTTTTATATGGTGAATAAATGGCTAAATGAATGAAAATTACAAATTGTTATATAATAATTTTAAATACATCATCACAAGTTATTATTATAATTCCATGTAATAAACCATTCTATAATGTGGTTACATTTTATTTAGTAAGATAATAGAATTTGAATCTGAAATTTGTTTCTGAATTGAGTAATTTAAGAAAAAAATGACTCATTGAACTCATTTTATTCAATATCACCTAACGGATTATTTTATGCAAGTATTAGGCTAATTGTGAAAAATAAGCAAGTGAACACAATAAAACTTTGGATCTTGAAAATTACAAAAGCAAATAAGCTTATATAAAATGTACATTAACCTCAACATTTTTAATCAAACTTTTTTTTTACTGGGAGGATAGGTCAATTATTAGTAGTAGAACAAATAAAATCTGGTGTTAAGTGGTTATTTTCCTTGATAAAGATGTGTGTTATTAATTTCAAACTTGAATTACAATAAAATAAAAGTCCTCCAAATTTGTCTTTAATGAAGAAATGGTTGGCTGCAAAGAGATGTTTGAATAGAACATGTAATTTTAAGAGGTTCAAGATTATAGTATCAGTCTGTTCAAGACACCATATTCTTTGACGCCTGATGAAAATTTTGGCTTCTTCTCTAAGAAAAAAATGTTGATGTAGAAACACGTAATTTTGCATATGGAATGAGTAATTGCTAATCCATATGTTTATTTTGAACGACATTCTTGATAAACTAGGAGTCACTTTCCATATGACATAAATATAGGCTCTTTTTATCTGACAGCGACAAACTGACACTTTAAAAAACAGTTCATGGGCTTACACCTGTAATCCAAACACTTTGGGAGGCCAAAGCAGGTGGATCACTTGAGTCCAGGAGTTCGAGACCAGCCTGGCCAAAATGGTAAAACTCCATCTCCACTAAAAACACAAAAATTAGCCAGTCCTGGTGGCACATGCCTGTAGTCCCAGCTACTCAGGAGGCTGAGGCATAAGAATTGCTTAAGCCTAGGAGGCAGAAGGTGCAATGAGTCAAAATCATGCCACTGCACTCCAGCCTGGGTGACAGAGTAAGACTCTGTCTGAAAAACGACAATAAGAAACAAAAACAAAAAACCCTCACAGTTCATTAAGAAATGTCTGGAAGGATATATATGCAAATGTTTCTTTCCAGTGAATGATAGGATTTGAGGTGATTTTTAAATTTCTTTTTACTGGCATCTCTGCTGTTTGGGTCTTTCCATAATTTGGGATGGAAAAAGGTTAGTTTTTTTTTTTCTTTTCTTTTGACAGTTAACATGTAAAATATAAAATTTAGGCCAGGTGCAGTGGCTCATGCCTGTAATCCCAGCACTTTGGTTGGCCAAGGCAGGTGGATCACCTAGGCAGGTGGATTACGAGTTTGAGATCGGCCTGGCCAACATGGTAAAACCCTGCCTCTGCTAAAAATACAAAAATTAGACAGGTGTGGTGGTGTGCACCTGTAATCCCAACTACTCGGGAGGCTGAGGCATGAGAATCGCTTGAACCTGGGACGCAGAAGTTGCAGTGAGCTGAGATTGCACCACTGCACTCCAGCCTGGGCAACAGAGTGAGACTCTGTCTCAAAAGATAAATTAAAAATAAAAATAAAATAAAATACAGAATTTTGATGAGAGAAAAGCTATTTTCATTTTGGATAAAGAATGCTGTGTGATTATTAACAATGTTAGGAAAATTTTATCCAGGACATAGAACTTTTGGTGGGTGTATTAGTCCATTCTCACCCTGCTATAAAGACATACCTAATACTGGGTAATTAATAAAGAAAAGAGGTTTAACTGACTCACAGTTCAACAGGTTGTATGAGGCATGGCTGCGGAGGCCTCAGGAAACTTAAATCATGGTAGAAGGGCAAGGTGGGAGCAAGCACCTCTTCATATAGTGGCAGGAGAGACAGAGCAAAGGGGGAAGTGCTACATACTTTTAAATAAAGAGATCTCATGAGAACTCATTCACTATCTCAGAACAGTAAGGGGGAAATCTGCCCCCATGTTCCAATCACCTCCCACCAGGCCCCACCTCCAACACTCAGGATCACAATTCAACATGAAATTTGGGTGGGGAACACAGTGCCAACCATATCATTCTGCCCCTGGCCCCTCCCAAATCTCATGTCCTTCTCACATTTCAAAACACAGTAATCTCTTCCCAACAGTCCCCCAAAGTCTTAACTCATTCCAGCATTAACTCAAAAGTCCAAGTCCAAAGTTTCATCTGAGACAAGGCAAGTTCCTTCTGCCTAGGAGCCTGTAAAATCAAAAACAAGTCAGTTACTTCCAAGGTACAATGGAGGTACAGGTGCTGGGCAAATGTTCCTGTTCCAAAAGGGAGAAAATAGCCAAAACAAAGGGGCTACAGGCCCCATGCAAATCTGAAACCCAGCATGGCAGTCATTAAATCTTAAAGCTCTGAAATAATCTCCTTTGACTCCATGTCTCACATTCAGGGCACCCTGATGCAAGGGGTTGGCTCCCAAGGCCTTGGGCAGCTCCACCCCTGTGGCTCTCTAGGGCTCAGCTCCCATGGCTGCTCTCAAGGGCTGGTGTTGAGTGACTATGGCTTTTCCAGGTGCATGGTGCAGGCTGCTGGTGGATCTTACTATTCTGGGGTCTGGAGGACAGTGGGTCTCTTCTCACAGCTCCACTATGCAGTGCTCCAATGGGGACTCTGTGTAGGGGTCTAACCCCACATCTCCCCTCTGCATTGCCCTAGTAAAAGATCTACATGAGGGCTCCACCCCTGAAGCAGACTTCTGCCCGAACACACAGGCATTTCCATATATCCTCTAGAATCTAGACAGAGGTTCCCAAACTTCAACTCTTGCCTTCTGTGTACCCACAGGCACAACATCACATGGAAGCCACCAAAGCTTGGGGCTTGCACCCTTTGAAGCAACGGCTTAAGCTGTACCTTGGCCTCTTTTAGCCATAGCTGGAGTTGAAGCCGCTAGGATGCCAGGTACCATGTCCCAAGGCTGCAAAAAGAAGTGGAACCCTGCATCAATGAAATCATTTTTTCCTCCCAGGCCTCTGGGCTTGTGATGGGAGGGGCTGCCACAAAGGTCTCTGAAATGCCTGGTGACATTTTCCTCATTGTCTTGGCTATTAACATTTAGCTCCTCTTGAACTTATGCAAATTTTTGCAGCCAGCTTGAATTTCAACCCATACAATGCGGTTTTCTTTTCTACCACATGGTCAGGCTGCAAATTTTCCAAACTTTTATGCTCTGTTTCCCTTTTAAATATCAGCTCTTTTTGCTTATGCAAATGAATATAGGCTTTTAGAAGCAGCCAGGCCACATCTTGAATGCTTTGCTGCTTAAAAATTTCTTCCAGCAGATACCCTAAATCATCTCTCTCAAGTTCATAGTTCCACAGATCCCTAGAGCAGGGCACAATGCTGCCAGTCCCTTTGCTAAAACATAGCAAGGGTGTCCTTTGTTCCAGTTCCCAACAAGTTCCTCATCTCTATCTGAGACCATCTCAGCCTAAACTTTATTGTCCACACCACATCAGAATTTCGGTCAAAACCATTTAACAGGTCTCTAGGAAATTCCAAACTTTCCTTCATCTTCCTGTCTTCTTCTGAGCCCTCTAAGCTGTTTCAACCTATGCCCATTACCCAGTTCCAAAACTGCTTCCACATTTTCAGGGATCTTTATAGTAATGCCTCACTTCTCTGGTACCAATTTTCTGTTTTAGTCCATTCTCACACTGCTGTAAGGTCATACCTGAGACTGGGTAATTTACAAAGAAAAGAGGTTTAATTGACTCACAGTTCCACAGGCTGTATAGGAGGCATGGCTGGGGAGGCCTCAGGAAATTTACAAACCTAGTGGAGGGGCAAAGGGGAAGCAAACACATCTTCACATGGCAGCAGGAGAGAGACAGCAAAGGGGAGTGCTACACACTTTTAAACAACCAGATCTCATGAAAACTCACTCACTATCACAAGAAGAGCAAGAGGGAAATCTGCCCCTATGATCCAATCACCTACCACCAGGCCCCACCTCCAACACTCAGGATCACAATTCAACAGGAGATTTGGGTGGAGACACAGAGCCAAACCATATCAGGGGCTTTTTATTGTGACAATTTATAAAACCTAAAATAATATAATATATTTATGTGTCATATACTATACAAGAGTATGTATAAAATGGTATAATGAACCCCATACACCTATCACCCAGTCTCTCCAGTTGTCAACTCTTGGTCAACTTGTTTGATTTATACTTCCATCCAATTCTCACCTCTTCTATTATTTTTTATTGTGGTAAAAAATACATAACATAAAACTTACCATCTTTATTAGTCCATTTTCATGCTGCTGATAAGGACATACCTGAGACTGCACAATTTACAAAAGAAAGAGGTTTAATAGACTTACAGTTCCATGTGGCTGGGGAAGCCTCACAATCATGGTAGAAGGCAAGGAGGTGCAAATCACATCTTACATGAATGGCAGCAGGCAAAGAGAGAGAGCTTGTGCAGGGAAACTCCCCCTTATAGAACCATCAGACCTCATGAGACTTATTCACTATCAGGAGAACAGTATGGGAAAGACCCACCCCCATGATTCAATTACCTCCCATTGGGTCCCTCCCACAACACGTGGGAATTCAAGATAATATTTGTGTGGGGAAACAGCCAAACCATATGATTCCACCCCTGGTCCCTCCCAAATCTCATGTCCTCATGTTTCAAAACCAATCATGCCTTCCCAACAGTCCCCCAAAGTCTTAACTCATTTCAGCATTAACTCAAAAGTCCACAGTACCAAGTCTCATCTGAGACAAGGCAAGTCCCTTCTGCCTATGAGCCTGTAAAATCAAAAGCAAGTTAGTTACTTCCTAGATACAATAGGGGTACAGGCATTGGGTAAATACAGTCATGCCAAATGGAGAAATTGGCCAAAACAAAGGGGCTATAGGCCCCATCCAAGTCCAAAATCCAGTGAGGCAGTCAAATCTTAAAGCTCCAAAGTGATCTCTTTTGACTCCATGTCTCACATCCAGGGCACTCAGATGCAAACAGTAGGCTCCCATGGCCTTGGGCAGCTCCACTCCTGTGACTCTGCAGGGTATAACCTGCATCCTAGCTGCTTTCACAGGCTAGAATTGAGTGTCTGTGGCTTTTCTAGCCACATGGTGCAAGCTGTAGGTGGATCTATGATTCTGGAGTCTGGAAGATGGTGGCCCTCTTCTCACCGCTCCACTAGGCAGTGCTCCAGTAGAGACTCTTGTGTGGTAGCTCTGACTCCACATTTCCCTTCTGCACTGCCCTAACAGAGGTTCTCCATGAGGACCCCATCCCTACAGTAAATTTTTGCCTGAGTATCCAGGTGTTTCCATACATCTTCTGAAATCTAGGCAGAGGTTCCCAAACCTCAGTTCTTCACTTCTGTGCACTCACAGGCTCAACACCATGTGGAAGCTGCCAAGGCTTGGGGCTTACACCCTCTGAAGTGACAACCTAAGCTGTACGTTGGCCCCTTTTAGTCACAGCTGGAGTGGCTGGGATGCAGGGCACCAAGTCCCTAAACTGCACACAGCAGAGAGACCCTGGGCCTGGCCCACAAAACCACTTTTTCCTCCTAAACCTTCAGGCCTATGATGCAAGGGGCTGCCGTGAAGACTTCTGACATGCCCTGGAGACATTGTCTTGGGGACTAACATTCAGCTTCTCATTACTTATGCAAATTTCTGCAGCCGGCACGAATTTCTCCTCAGAAAATGGGATTTTCTTGTCTATCGCATTGTCAGGCTGCAAATTTTCCACTTTTATGCTCTATTTTCCTTTTAAAACTGGATGCCTTTAACAGCACCCATGTCACATCTTGAATGCTTTATTGCTTAGAAATTTATTCTGCCAGCTACCCTAAATCATCTCTCTCAAGTTCAAAGTTTCAAAAATCTCTAGGAGGAAGGGGCAAAATGCTGCCAGTCTCTTTGCTAAAACATAACAAGAGTCACCTTTGCTCCAGTCCCCAACAAATTCCTCATCTCTGAGACCATGTGATGGTTAATATTGAGTGTCAACTTGATTGGGCTGAGGGCTACAAAATATTCAGATATTAAAGATATCTTAATATCTTAAAGATATTACATATTAACATAATATATATTTTATATATATATCTTAAAGATATCTTAATATCTTAAAGATTGTATATATATATCTCCTATTAGTTTTGTCCTTCTAAGAGAACCCTAACTAATACAGACCACCTCAGCCTGGATTTCATTGTCCAGATCATTATCAGCATTTTGGTCAAAGCCATTCAACAGGTCTCTAGGGAGTTCCAAATTTTCCGACATTTTCCTATCTTCTTCTGAGCCCTCCAAACTGTTCCAACCTCTATATGGTACCCAGTTCCAAAGCTGCTTCCACATTTTCAGATATCTTTTCAGCAGTGCTCCACTCTACTAGTACCAATTTACTGTATTAGTCCATTTTCACACTCACACTGCTGATAAAAACATACCTGATACTGGGCAATTTACAAAAGAAAGAGGTTTAATGGACTTACGGTTCCACGTCTGGGGAAGCCTCATAATCATGGTGGTAGGCAAGGAGGAGCAAATCATGTCTTATGTGTACGGCGGCAAGCAAAGAGAGAGAGCTTGTGCAGGGAAACTCCCCCTTATAGCACTTGTCAGATCTCATGAGACATATCCACTATCAGGAGAACAGCACACGAAAGACCTGTCCAGACGATTCTATGTACCTCCCATTGGATACCTCCCATAATATGCGGGAATTCAAGATGAGATTTGGGTGGAGACACAGCCAAACCATATCACCACCAACTTAACTGTTTTTAGGTGTACACTACAGTAGAATTAACTATATGCACATTGCTGTTCAACAGGTCCAGAACTTTTCATCTTTCAAAACTGAAACTCTACAGCCACTTAATACTAATTCTGCCTCCCTCTTTCCCTAAGCCCTTGGCCACCACCTTCTACTTTTTGTTCTGTGGTTTTGTGTACTTTAGATACTTCATAAGAGCAGAATCATACAGTGTTGGTCCTTTTGTGACTAACGTATTTCACTTAGCATAAAGTCCTCACGGTTCATTATGTTATAGCACGTGACAGGATTTCCTTCTTTTTAAATTGCAGAATATTCCATTTTATATATTCTACCTTTTTTTACCCATTCATCTATCAGTGTACGTTTGGGTTGATTCTACCTATTATTATTATTATTATTATTATTATTATTATTATTTTGAGATGGAGTCTTGCTTTGTCGCCCAGGTTGGAGTGCAGTGGTGTGATCTCGGTTCACTGCAACCTCTGCCTCCTGGGTTCAAGCGATTCTCCTGCCTCAGCCTCCTGAGTAGCCGAGACTACAGGCAAATGCCACCATGCCTGGCTAATTTTTTGTATTTTTAGTAGATACAGGGTTTCACTGTATTAGCCAGGATGGTCTCAATCTCCTGACCTCGTGATCTGCCTGCCTTGGCCTCCCAAAGTGCTGGTATTACAGGTGTGAGCCACTGCACCTGGCCCTCTACCTCTTATTATTTTAAGCAAATCCTACACATCATATTATTGGAAATCTCCTTTATTTCATGTTAATCCAATCCAAGTTAGGCCATTTTATATTGTCAAGACTCTAAAAAAAAATTACATATATCAGGGTAATCATTATACTACATGATATATAACTGGAAAAAGGGCATGTCTTAGTCCATTTTCTGTTGCTGTAACTGAATACCCCAGACTGGGTAATTTATAAAGATTTAATTAGTTTACCAATCCAGAGGCTGAGAAGTCCAAGAACATGGTGCCAATGATATGTTTGGGCTAGAGGAGGCCCCCAAATGCTGGTGGAACCTTGACTTCAGCCAGTGTCCAGGTTCTTAACACTGTCACAAGAAAAAATTCAAGGATGAGTCAGAAAATGTGAAAGATTTACTGCAAAGAGAAAAGTACACATTCAAGAAAGAGGAATTGAGGGTGTTACTCAAGAGAGTCAGTAATACAGTGAAGTTTGGGGCTTCTACCTTTATGGAGTTCTTTAACTAAGGGCTGGAATATTCATGAAGATTCCTGGAAAATGATGAAGATTTCTCAGAACTATGGTGCCACCCATTTTTACCCCAAATACGGGTGTTCCCAGAACTGTCATGGCATTGATGGGTGTGTGATTGAGTATGTCAATGAGCATATAATGAGGTCCTAGGTGAAACCTAGGTCAAATCCAGTTCCATGTTGGATCCAGTTGGTCTTAGCCAGCCTGGCCCACATCCTGGATTTTAGGGTCTTGTTAGCCCCTAGCTTCTGCAGCTATTTCAACAGTTTCCTTTTGTTAGTCATGTGAAACCGATGCTCAGAATTTTCTATTCTGTGACCACCCTGTATTTTTCCTGTCTCAACAGCATCTGGTGGGGGCCTTCCTGCTGCATCACAACATGGTGGGAGGCGTCACATGGCAAGACAAGACAGAGCAAGCATGTCAGCTCAGGTCTCTTTTCTTCCTGTAAAGCCACCAGTTCCATCATGAGGGTCCCACCCTGATGATTTTACCTAATCCTAAGTACTTCCCACAGGCCCCATGTCCAATAAACATATGAATTTGGGGATTCTGTTTGTAACATGTGAAATTTGGAGGACACACTGAAACTATATGAGGGCATACTCAAAGAAGTGACAAGGCGGATCACTGAGTAAAATGTTCAATTCTTTTTTAATCTAGGGATTTGTTTCATTGTTATTGAAACTCACTGTCTTAGTCAACTCAGGCTGCTACAACACAAATACCACAGACAACTGGGTGGCTTCAACAAGCAGCATTTATTTCTCACCATTCTGGAGCTGTGAAATCCAAGATCAAGGCACCAGCACATCCGGTGTCTGGTGAGAGCCCACTTCCTGGTTTGCTGGTGGCTGTTTTCTCCTTGTAGCCTCACACGGCAGAGAGGGGAGAAGCAAACTCTCTCACATGTCCTCTTTTAAGGACACTAGTCCCATTCATGTGGGCTCCATCCTTATGTTCTCATTACCCACCCTACCAAAGTCCCCACCCACTAATACCATCACATTTAGAGGATAGGGTTTCACCATAAGAATTTGGAAGGAAACACATCCAGTGTATAATACCAGCTCATCTTTCCAAAGTTAAGAGCAAACAAACTCCCCCATTCAAGCACTAAAACTGGATAATCTTAGAGACTGCCTTGATGTGACAACTTCAGATTTTCAGCAGCATCAAAGTGTCTTACTGTTTGCCCTAAGACTTCAAACAACTCATATGATCAGCACATTGTAAGAAAAAAATTTTACATCAAAAACTATATGTTATTAACTACACCTTATTACAAAACTAGTTTGCATATTTTAAAATCAGTGGCACAATTGGCAAATTTGAATAAGGCCTGTAGATTAGTTATAAAATAATAACAACGTTAGTTTACCAGTTTTAATAATTGTACCATAGTTTATATAAGGTATCACCATTTGGAGAAACTGCTGAAGGCTATACTTGTGCTATTTTTGCCACAGCTTTATGCATTTGGAATTATTTCAAAATGAAACATTTTTGAATTAAAATTTTTTTCTATGAGTGCTAATTTCTCTATATGTAATTGGCATCTTTTGAATTAAACTTAAAACTTTGCCCTCTTAAAATCCTAAATTTGATGGAAATCACATACTATGGGAAGGTAAAAATAAAGGGTGATAATCTTGGTTATTCTACATCTGAGCAAGAATCAGGGAATGCTAGGAACTTCCTGCCCAGAGACCCAGCTACCTTTCTTCTTCTTCTTTTTTTTTTCTTTTTTAGAGATGGGGTCTCACTGTGTCACCCAGATGAATGCCGTGGTGTGATCATAGCTCACTGTCACTTCAAACTTCTGAGTTCAAGCAATCCTCCTAGCTCGCTGCCTCCCTAGTAGCTGGGACTACAGGCGCACACCACCACTCTTGGCTAAAGTGCTGAGATTACAGGCGTGAACCACCATGCCTGGCCTTGATAGTCTTAATAATTTTGAACAAAGTGTCCACATTTTCATTTTGCACGGGGCCCAAATTAGGTAGCTGATCCTGGCTGAAGGCACCTTCAGTACCAATAAGGTCTCATCCAGGATAAGATTTTATAGACACTACAGCCTTAAATGTCTAGATCCCTGCCACAGTCCCAGTCCCTTTAAGCTGGAAAGTGAGACTCCAGCCTCAAGGTTATCATTTACCTAAAAAGTCCTTAGTGAATGTTAATTCCCATCCATTTCCCTCATTCTTCCTCTCTCTCTTTCCCATTTTTCCATCCTTCCTTTCCCTTTTCTTCCCCATCTTATTCTCCTTTCTTCTTCCATTTCTTCCCCTCTAGTTCTCCCACCACCTTACCTATTTTTCTTGCCTCATTCTGCCTCTCTTCCCCTATTTCTGATGTTTCAAATTCCCAGTCCTTTCTTCCATCGCTCCTACCCTTTCTATCCTACCCATACCCACCCATATTCTCTGCTCAGGGTGAGGCCTTTGAGAGCTGGTTCCCCAGGAGCTAGTGTGGCCAGAGACAATAAGTCTTGGTGCTTCAACTAATGCCAACTCTAAAATCCCAGAATGACCAAACTTGGGCTACTTTGGTCATGCAGAGATGGAATCAATTACTGTCTCTTGACTTTTCCAACCTACATTTCAAATTTTTATTTCCTACTTTCTGTTCATTTTGGATTGAATCCAAGAAAAATCCACCCTTGAAGAATAATTTACCTCTTTCAAATGAGCTGAAGCCTGGGTGCAGTGGCTCACACCTGTAATCCCAACATTTTGGGAGGACAAGGGAAGAAGATTGCCTGGGCCCAGGAGATCAAAACTGGCCTGGGTAACATAGCAAGACCTTGTTTCTACAAAAGAATCCAAAAATTGGCCGGGCGCGGTGGCTCAAGCCTGTAATCCCAGCACTTTGGGAGGCCGAGACGGGCGGATCACGAGGTCAGGAGATGGAGACCATCCTGGCTAACACGGTGAAACCCCGTCTCTACTTAAAAAAAAAAAAAAATACAAAAAACTAGCCGGGCGAGGTGGTGGGCGCCTGTAGTCCCAGCTACTCGGGAGGCTGAGGCAGGAGAATGGCATAAACCTGGGAGGCGGAGCTTGCAGTGAGCTGAGATCCGGCCACTGCACTCCAGCCCGGGCGACAGAGCGAGACTCCGTCTCAAAAAAAAAAAAAAAAAAAAAAAGAATCCAAAAATTAGCCAGGTATGGTGGTTTGCAACTGTAGTCCAAGCTACTTAGGAAGCTGAGATGCGAGGATCACTTGAACCTGAGAGGTCAAGGTTGCAGTGACCGATGATGGCGCCATTGCATTCAAACGTGGGCAACAGAGTGAGACTCTGCCAAAAAAAAAAAAAAGAAAAAGAAAAGGAAAGGAAAGAAAGAAAAGAAAAGAAAAATAAGAAATGATTTGAAAATAGATCTGAGGGAAAGGAAATAGGCTAGAGATCTCTCAAGCTCCTGAAGTCTTGCAAATTTGGAGAAGACAAGGTTACTCTGTAGTCTATCCTGTCAGCATAAGGTGTGCTTATTCATACTTATGTAATGTATCACCAGAGGTGGCTGCATATCGTTAGAGTCTCCACGCTCTTCACAGAAGGTGCTGTCCTCTTTTTTCAGAACCTTGCTAAACAAGAAAGGTAAGGATTATAAATCTTCATTGGCCAGCTCAAACAAAAACAAACAAAACCCATCTAGGGGTGGTGCCAAAACCAATGGCAGCAGCAGCTCTTTATTTGCCCAAGCCCCTGCCCATGTGGGAGTCTGGTGATTTTGATGTGAAGAACTTTGTTCCCTTTCAGTAAAATCAAAACACATTGGACAGAGGTGTCATTTGGGTTCACACAAAGGAGTATCTTTTCTTAGTTCAGACAGAATAGGAAATGAGCTAATCTAGAGTAGGTTCTGGAAAATAAATCATATTTTTTCATGGCAGGATGAGTGGGAAAAGGAAAAGGCCCTTCAACATTTATTTTTAAGGAACAGTGGTTTTCTAGAAGTAGAGAAATTGTTGTGGGATAAAGAGAGAGAATAATCATTTTGTTGGACCAGGTGACTAAAAATGTTTTGCCAAGTTAAGTAAAGGGTGAGTACCCTATGGGGTACAGTGACTCATGCTTGTAATCCCAGCACTATAAGAGGCTGAGGAAGGGAGATCACTTGAGCTCAGGAGTTTGAGACCAGCCTGGGCAACATGGACCCTGTCTCTACAAATTTCTTTTTTTTATTAATTAGCCGAGTGTGGTGGTGCACATCCGTAGCCCCAGCTACTCAGGAGGCTGAGGTGGGAGGATGGCTTGAGCCCAGGAGTTTGAGACCCGAGTGAGCTATGACTGCATCATCACACTCCAGCCTGGACAAGAAAACGAGATCCTGTCTCAAAAAAAATTAAAAAGTATGAGTAGCCTGATAATTTGTTAGGGTAACACAAACTGCTGTAAGAAATAAATCCAAAATTTCTAGTGTTAATTAGCAAAATGAAAGTTTTTTCTTACTCGTATAAAGGAACAATGCAAGGATGCCTTGTCAGTCAGCAGCTTCCATAATGATTCTGCAGGGCAAGGTGTTTCCTTCTTCTAAATCAACTGCTTTCTAGGGCCACGGAGTCCTCTGAAGTAAATGGTATAAGAGAATGAAGAAGCCTCACCTCCTTCTTAAAAACCTGGCCAGGTGCAGTGGCTCATGTCTATAATCCCAGCACTTTGGTGGGCCAAGGCAGGCAGGTCACTTGAGGCCAGGAGTTTGAGACCAGCCTGGCCAACATGGTAAAACCGTATCTCTTCTAAAATATAACAAGTAGCGAGGTGTGGTGATGCATGCCTCTAATCCCAGCTGCTCAGGAGACTGAAGCACGAGAATTGCTAGAACCTGGGAGGTAGAGTTTGCAGTGAGCAGAGATCACGCCACTGCACTCCAATCTGGGCAACAGAGTGAGACTCTGTCTCCAAACAAACAGCGGGGCGTGGTAGCTCACACCTGTAATCCCAGCACTTTGGGAGGCCAAGGCGGGCGGATCACGAGGTCAGGAGATCAAGACCATCCTGGCTAATATGGTGAAACCCCATCTCTACTAAAAATACAAAAAATTAGCCGGGTGTGGTGGCACGCACCTGTAGTCCCAGCTGCTTGAGAGGCTGGGGCAGGAGAATCGCTTGAACCAGGGAGGTAGAAGTTGCAGTGAGCTGAGATCGTGCCACTGTACTCCAGCCTGGGTGACAGAGTGAGACTCTGTCTCAAAAACAAAACAAAACAAGAAACAAAAAAACAACAAACAAAAAAAACCATCAGCCCAGCCCAAATGTCCATTGATGGACTAGTGATAAATGAAATGTGGTCTATCCATACAATGGAACAAGATGCAGCTTGAAAAAGGAAGGAAATTCTGACACTTGCTGACATGGGTGAACCTTGAAGACATGCTAAGTGAAAGAAACCAGAAACAAAAGGACAAATACCGTATGATTCCATTTATGTCAAGTACCTGAGACAGTCACATTTATGGAGACAGAGAATAGAAGGATAGTTAACAGGGCCTGTGGGGAGCAGGGAATGGGAAACTTTTTTTTTTTTAATTATACTTTAAGTTCTCGGATACATGTGCAGAACGTGCAGGTTTGTTACACAGGTATACATATGCCATGGTGGTTTGCTGCACCCATTAACCTGTCATCTACATTAGGTATTTCTCCTAATGCTATTCCTCCCCTAACCCCCCAGCCCCTGACAGGCCCCAGTGCATGATGTTCCCCTCCCTGTGTCCAAGTGTTCTTATTGTTCCACTCCTACTTATGAGTGAAAACATGCAGTGTTTGGTTTTCTGTTCCCGTGTTAGTTTGCTGAGAATGATGGTTTCCAGCTTCATCCATGTCCCTGCAAAGGATATGAAACTTTTAAAATGAGTACTGAGTTCCAGTTGGGATGATGACAGAGTTCTGGAGACAGTGGTGATGCTTGCACAACAATGTGCCCGCCTCGGCCTCCCAAAGTGCTGAGATTACAGGCGTGAGCCACTGCACCTGGTCAAAAGATGTACCTTCTGACAAAAAATTCAAAAAATTAGCCATGGCCCGTGTGTGGTGGCTTATGCCTGTAATCTTAGCATTCTGGGAGGCTGAGGCGGGTGGATCACTTGAGGTCAGGAATTTGAGACCAGCCTGGGCAACATGGGGGAACTCTGTCTCCACTAAAAGTACAAAAATTAGCCAGCCATGGTGACGTGTACCTGTAATCCCAGCTACTCAGGAGGCTGAGGCAGGAGAATCACTTGAACCCAGGAGGTGGAGGTTGCAATGAACTGAGATCACGCCACTGCACTCTAGTCTGGGTGACATAGCAAGGCTCCATCTAAAAAAAAAAAAAAAAAAAAAAAAGAATGTACTTAATGTTCCTGAACTGAACTGTAAAGTTAAAAATGGTTAAAAGGGTACATTTTATGTCATCTATATTTTACTGAAAACTTTTTTTAAAACCCCCAACCCAGAACTAGTGGAGAGGATCTGGGAATAAACTACCTTTGGGCAGCAGATTCTCAGTGGTAATTCCACACTGTGCAGCATGAGGTTTTGGTGGACACCTAGCCTTTCTACCACAGCCAGGAATGATTAAGAGGAAGGCACTGGGTGGGGATCCTTATGCACCCCTATTCAAATAAAATATATCATGGTCAATATTTGCTTTCAATGTTAATAGTCTATTCTTACCTGTTTGAATAAGTTATTTATATAGCTAATATTTACTGAGTCCTTAAAATGCCCCAGTCAGTGCTATAAATGTCCTGCAAATATTATTTAACCATATGAGGTAGATACTCTTACTGCCCCTACTTTAAGATAAAAGACCTGAGGCACACAGAAATTCTATAACTAGGCCAAGACTGAACGATATAGCCAGGATTAGACAGACCCATAGTCTAATTCTAGAGTCCATATGCTTAACCACAATGCCATATTGCCTTCTGGGAAGCCGTAGTGCATTGTGACTAATTCATGATATATTTGGCTAAGACCGTGGCTCAGCTGTTTTTAATACAAGCTTACACAAAAGAAAAGTTTTAGTTTTCTGTCATTTAGTGTAAGCTATTAGGTGGCCCCAGAGAAGAGGCCAGCACTGCTCTGTAGGATCATTTAGGGACCCAAACTCTTTCTACCTTGTTGCTCCACCTTTCTGTAGGGTGTGCCCATTGTCCACCAGCACGCCCCTTTTTCTAGTCCAAAGGAAGTGGGAAAGAGGAAGTGGAGAGCAAGCAGCTTTCTTCTAAGCACAGATGACCCTTGAACAACAAGGATTTGAACTGCATGTGTCCACTTAGACTATGGATTTTCTTCTGCCTCTACCACCCTGAGACAGCAAGACTGACCCTTACTCTTCCTCCTCCTCAACCTATTCAACATGAAGATGACTAGGATGAAGACCTTTACAATGATTCACTTGAAAAACAGCAAATGTATTTTCTCTTTCTTATTTTATTTTATTTATTTCTTTATTTTTTTTGAGACAGAGTCTCGCTCTGTCACCCAGGCTGGAGTGCAGTGGTGTGATTTTGGCTCACTGCAAGCTCCGCCTCCCGGGCTCATGCCATTCTCCTGCCTCAGCCTCCCGAGTAGCTGGGACTACAGGTGCCTGCCACCACACCCAGCTAATTTTTTGTATTTTTAGTAGAGACGGGGTTTCACCGTGTTAGCCAGGATGGTCTCGATCTCCTGACTTCGTGATCCACCCGCCTTGGCCTCCCAAAGTGCTGGAATTACAGGTGTAAGCCACCGCACCCAGCCCTCTTCCTTATTTTCTTAATAACATTTTCTTTTTCCTAGCTTACTTCCTTGTAAGAATACAGTATATAATAATATAATATACAAAATATGTGTTAATTGTTCATGTTATTAGTAAGGCTTCAGTCAACAGTAGGCTATTAATAGTTAAGTTTGGAGAGAGTCAAAAGCTGTATTTAGATTTTAAACTGTGCAGGAGGCTAGCACCGTAAACCCTCTTGTTCAAGGGTCCACTGTACACAAGCTGGAATTTGCACACATTTCCACACCAGCCTTAACTTAGTCACAAGGTCACACCTAGTTGTGACAAGACCTGGGAACGTAGTGTCTAGCTAGGAAGCCATGTATATATTTGCAATTCTGGGGAGACTTGATATTAGCAATCTGCCATGCATGGGCATCACAGAAAGATCACACGTCTAATTGTCAGACCACATGTAGCAGGAGGAAACCAAAGATGGATAGTTATTAAAAAGAATATGTAGAAAAACCAACTTGGAAAATGTCTAGGTCATTTAGAGAATAAGGTGAAAAAGAGCCTGTAGAAATGGGTAAGTACAGCTTGGTAGTGGGATGAGCCCTGATTTTGAATTCCAAAATACTCAGGTTCTAAATTTGGCTCTGCCCTTACTAGTGTGTGAGCTTGAGCAATTAACTTCTCTCAACTTCAGTTTCCTCATCTATAAAACAAAACTGACAGCAATACTTACTTTCAGAATGATTTTGGCAAATAATAAGATGAAGCATATGATGTCTAAAAAATACGTCAAGTTTCACATTTCCAAAACCAAACTCTCAGTATTCTTTCCCAAACCTGTTTTTTTCATAGCTTCTTTATCACAGTAGGTGGCAACTCCATCTTTCTGACTTCTCTGACTAAAATCCTTGGAGTAATTATTGACTGCCACTCTTCATCTTCATATCTAAACCATCAGTAAATCCTCTCCACTATTCTTGCAAACTATGACCAGAATTCAACCACTTCCCACTATTTGTCCTGCTACTTCCCTGATCCAAATCATTTTACTCTGCCTGGAAGGTTGCAATAGCCTAAGTGTTCTCCTGATTCTTCCTGAGCTTCCTGCAGTATCCCCCACAAGGCAGTGTCATCTTTTTAAGTATAAAACTTACCGGCCGGGCATAGTGGCTCATGCCTGTAATACCGGCACATTGAAATACTGGCACATTGAGAGGCTGAGGCAGGTGGATCACTGGAGCCCAGAACTTTGAGACCAGCCTGGGCAACAGAGTAAGAAGCCTCATCTCTACAAAAAATAAACAAAATTAGCCAGGTGTGGTGGTGTGCACCTGTGGTCCTACCTACTCTGGAGGCTGAGGTGGGAGGACTGCTTGAGCCTGGGAGGTAGAGGCTGCAGTGAGCCGAGATCGCACCACCGAAGTCAAGCCTACGTGACAGAGCAAGACCCTGTCTCAAAATACAAACAGATGAAAAGACTTATAATGCTTAGGACCCTTCTCTTTTGTCCCCCTTAGAGTAAAGCCCTTCACAATCTGATCCCTTGTTAACTCTCTGACCTCATCTCTTATTAGTCTCACCCTTGTTTAATTCCAGCAGAACCTAGAGATCACAGGTTTTAGAGAAGCAGCCTGTGAAATAAGGCTGGGATGCATGTATCATTATAATTCTCTAGCCAAGTGAGACCAAATCCACACCAGGAAAAGAAGAAAAAAGAAGTCTGAAGCATTTCAGTGTCTGAAAGGATTCTTTTGAAAGGACATAAAGATGTATAGGGAGTAGCTGGGATTACAGGTGTGCCACCATGCCCAGCTAACTTTTATATTTTTAGTAGAGACAGGGTTTCACTATGTTAGCCAGGCTGGTCTCGAACTCCTGACCTCAAGTGATCTGCCCGCCTTGGCGTCCTAAAGTGCTGGGATTACAGGCGTGAGCCACCGCGCCCAGTCTGTTTACTTATTTTGTGGTTTTCTCTTTTCCATGAGAATGTAAGCTCCAAGAGAACAAGCATCCTCCTATTTACCACTGTATCTACAGCACCTGACACAGTGCCTGCCTGCCATTTGATACATATTTCTTGAGTAAATGAATCAAGATAGTTGTGTGGTGTAAGCCACTAGGACGTGAATGATAAAATGCTATTCTATTAGTAACGCTAATAACTATAATAGCACTAATCACTGTAACAGGTAACTCCCTAGATCCTGGTGGTTATAGAATAGCATTTTATCATTCACATGAAATCTGAAACCTTCAACATGGCCATTCAGGGAATTAAGCTACTTCCCTATGTCCTCTGGATTCAGGTAGCAGAAGGAAAAAAGGAATGGAGGATCACACATGGAGGCTTTTGTGCTAAGCTTAGAAGTATATAACTTCCTCTTGCATTCTTGGGAACTCAGGCACTTCTGATTTTTGTGTACCTAGGAAGATAAGTGTTCTATTCACTATTGTGCCAACTAATCACCCCAAAATTTAGTGGCTTAGAACAATCATTATAATTTGTCTGTCATGGTTTCTGTAGGCCAGGAATTTGGAGAGGGCTCAGCTGAGCTTTTCTGGCTCATGGTTTCTCACAGATTTGCACAATGACAGCAGCTGCATGGGTCTGGAGCCTGTGGGGACTACAGCATCTGAGGGCTGCTGGACGGCTCTCCTCACATAGACTTAGGGAAATGTGTTCCCTCCCAGAGGCTACTTAGAGCTTCCTCACAATATAGCACCTCAGGGCAGTCTACTGCTTACAGAGTGACTTAGGAGTCCCGCAAATGTTTCATCAGACAAGATGAAAGTTGTGCCCCCTTTTTTTTACCCACCCTGGGAAGTCATGAAGCATCATTTCTGCTGTATTCTAGTGGCTGAAACTGTCCCCAAAGCCTGCTCACTTTCAAGGTGAGGAGACAGAGCTCCTATATCTTGATAGATAGAAGCTAAAGCTATATTAGAAGAAGATTATGCAGGATGGGTAATGCTCTGGTCTTCTCTGGAAAATACAGTCTTCCACAAGGAGGAAAGAGATTAGTGATTAACTAGCTAGTTGCCACACAGAAAGTGCAATAAGTATTTGATAATGTGTTTTTTGACCTCACAGAAATGTGGCAAGATTAACAGTATGTTTGCAAATTAGTGAAGGTCTCCTTGCTTTAATTCAGTTCTACAATATTAAATTGAGTTCTATAGCATCCCAGCCTTCCACTACCATGATACAGAGGAATACCAAAACCAAAATAAACTAAAAAAAAAGTAACTTCCTTGTAGGAAATCACATTCTATAGAACACTCACCAGCTTACTCCTGAATTTAGCAGATTTGCTATTAGTTTGATGATATGAAAATTTATATCAAGAGGTATTTTACAAAGCTATTAAGAACTGTGGGAAATTTTGTCCATCAGTTCAAAGAAAAACAAGCAAGTGGGGAAAAATGAGGCAATTATTACCTTTAAGAGAAACAGAAGCTGTACAATAAACTAGAATTATAATGCATTATCTGGCTCAGGTATAAGCAAAATTTACATAATCATAACAATGAAAACAGTGAATATGGATTTAACCCAAATTGAAATAGAATTATACTGGAGGGAAGAACACAGGCAGAGGCCTGTGGAAGGAAGGTAAAATCCTCACTTGTCATAGCGGAAGTGGTGGCAGGCACGTGAACGCCCCCTCTCAGACCTCCAACTGCAGGGAGCAAAATTGACCAACGGGTCCAGTTGCTGCACTCTGAAATACACTGCATTCATGCTGCCCGTGGGCTGCTTTCAGCCAATTACTGACAGTGAAACAGATGCTAAGTAAGGCCCATTCCCGGGGGATGGGGATCCCTCCATGGGTGCCTGTGGTTCGAGGACTTTCTAATGGCCTTGCTGACCTTTCCTTAGATGGCACTGTAGTCTAAGGTGATTCCCCATACCTTTTCTCCTGTCCCTTCTCTCCTGCACCGGGTAAGACCCACATGGCAGTCTGGGAACTCTCACAGCCTTCCCCCAGTTCCCTCTCCATGATCTCTACAGGCATTTCTCCTAATACATTTCCCATCTTTGTGTCTGCCTTTTGGAGGATCTGGACTAACAAAGAAGTCAATTGATAACATGTAAAATAGATGAATCAAAAGATGGCTGTATATGTGCTTTTTTCCTTGAAATATTCATGTAAATATCCAAAGACATGGCTAAGAGAGGTGAAATGGTGGAGGGCACATATATTTTAAAGTCTTTAGCACTACTTGACTTTTAAATATATATGCACATATTAACTATTTTAAAATAAATCGTTTAAAAAGTGACAGACCACTGCCTTAGACATTGGCCACTTTGGGTTATTAAGGGAAATCAAATTTTATCTAAATTTTATCATCTGTATTCTAGCAGACAATCAGTCTACACAATGGCTCCTTTCTCTTTCTTTTTGAGGAACAGCTGGTTCATTAAACTCCTTGCAGACAGCTCCTCCCAGAGGGAGCAAAATGATCTGCCATCTAAGCACCCACTCAGATGAAAGCATTAATGACAATGCCTTTGAGTTGTTGTTTCTATGTTTAATATACATAGAAGAATAATTTTTAGAGATGTTGTTTTTTCTCTCCTCTTGTTTTCACTTCAGATAGACAAGCCCCTAGTACTACTTTGTCTTGGGAGATTTTTGCAAATACTGCCATCACAAGTGGTTTAAATTCTCAAAAATTTCACAAGATCATTTAAATAAAATCTAGGAGGGTACATTTTCATACTTATAACAAATGTTTTATACGTTAGGACAGTTTACTGAGACATTACATTTTAATATCTTAAAATGAAAATAATACTAATCACCTAGATCATGATAATTGAAGAATATTTTCTATGCTGTGTTCATATCTTTATGAAAAGGCAACCTAATCCTAAATCCTTTGAACTTTTCATTTAAAATGTAGTGGGCAATTCTTGTAAACTGATATATTAAAACATAAACTTACCACTATTCCTTTCATAACTTCTCTAAAATATTAATGAAGGAAACTTTAAAAGGTATAAAGTCATAGGATTGAAGAAAAGGCCATAGCAGAGTGATTGCAGAAGAGCAAGACGGAAAGAGAAAAGCTGATAGCTTACTTGATATACAGGTATAACTTAAGAAGAGGTTTACCCTGCTATCAAGACTTATGAATGGGCTGGGTGCCATGGCTCATGCCTGTAATCCCAGCACTTTGGAGGCCAAGGTGGGAGGATCGAGGCCAGGAGTTTGAGATCAGCCTGGGCAACATAAAGAGACCTCATCTCTACAAAAATTAAAAATTAAAAAATATTAGCTGGGTGTGACGGAACATACCTGTAGTCCCAGCTACTTGGGATGGTGAGGCAGGAGGATTGCTTGAACCCAGGAGTTAAAGGCTGCAGTGAGCTATGATCATGCCACTGCCCTCCAGCTTTGGCAACAGAGAGAGACTCTGTCTCAAAAAAAAAAAAAAAAGAAAAGAAAAAAAGAGTTATAAATGAATAAAGAATCAGCAGATCAAAAAGAATAAGCTTTTAAAAAGACCATTAACTCGGGAAAAAAAAGTACAGAAAAGAAAATATAGTATGATATATGGCTCACTTGTAAAGTATGCATATGTGGTCATAAAATGTAAACTGTGAGTGTTTATTGAAGTAAAAAAAAATCCTGTAGCTATACTGGAGGATAGAGGGTAGAAGATGGCAAGTTTGGAGTGGAGCCTTTGGAAGTGCAAGATGGTTAAATTACAGGAAGCAATGTGGAATACATAACATTCAAAAAAATAGGAAATAGTATGAACATGTTATTAGACATTTGGAAATAAATACCTGAAGACCTAGTTGAAGCATGTAAATGTTTATTTTGAGAAGAATGATGGTGGGGATGAATGTGGCAGGGGATACTGGTTTTCATTAAAAGCCTTGTTAAACATTTATGACTTTTTAATTTGAGTTCATGTATTTCTCTGATAAAAGTTTAAACTATAAAAAGATAGATGGTTAGAAATTGATACTACTTAGTGCACTTCTCAAATAGAAAATATAAAGAGATTAAAAGAATTGCTCACCACATCTGTTTTATTCAACAAAGACAAAGGAAGAGGAGGGGCAGGAGGGAGGGAGAGAAGGGGACTATTCTCATTAGTGCGGGCACCCTTCTCAATCTGAATCTGAAGCAGGAAGAAAGAAAGAAGTCATCCATGAAAATAAGTACTAGTCCATGACCCTGGAACAAAAAGAAATCAGGAAGGGCCTAAAGCGATTTAGGCAATGAGTCTACAGTCAATCATGAAATAGGCTGAAAGTTCTGATCTGCCCCCTGTTCACCATTTCTAATTTTCTTGAAAGTCATGTTTGGAAAGGGACTCTTGAGTCCTGTGGCAGTGGGATCCTAGTCATATTATTTTTCCTTCCCGGGAAGTAATACAAAATTCAGTGTCAAAGGAAGTAAAAGGAAACAATGTTAAATGTTTGTGAAGTATTGAAAACAGAGTGTGTGTGTGTGTGCAAGCACTAAACAGAATGTCTTTGATGTGGTAATTTTTATGATATTATTATATAAACCTTGGGCAAATGTGAAGTCCCATCTGGGATAGATTTAATACCAGACCAGGAAAACAGCTCAGTAAATTCCCTAAGCATTTGGAAGAAAAAAGTATTCCTTAAATCCCTTCATTTAAATCTTCACAAAATTAGTAAAACACAATGATTCTCCAAGAAAGAGAAATAATGGGATAAACAAAAGAACAGAATGTCCTTTGCTGCCCTCAAAGATTAACGATACAATAAAGATGAAAAAAATTTATTACCTTATATTCCATTCTTGGCTGTGCACTCCATTAATGGTTTGTTCTCTTTTCACTTACTAAAATCATGCTTAATAATGTGTATCGAATAGAAATTTTCTTTCAAAGGACATGCAGTGTCCTCTACTGGAACATGTGAGACCTTCAGGGCTTCTGACTGCCTTTGTAGCAAAGAAGGAAAAATAGCAACAATGATGAAATAGACCTTCTCCTTCTTCTCCTTCCTCCTCTTCTTCCTTTTCCTCTTCCTTCCCCTTTTCCCTTTCTTCCTCTTCCTTCTTTTCTTTCTTTCTTTTTTTTTTTTTTCTGAGAGACAGGGTCTTGCCATGTTGTCCAGCCTGGTCTTGAACTCCTGGCCTCAAGCAATCCTCCAGCTCCAGTCTCCCAAAGTGCTGAGATTACAGGAGGCACCTGGCCTCCTCTTTCTTTTCAATCTCCCTAAACAAAGGAGAAGTAGATAAGCAGGAATAAGAAGGAGAAGGGAGATGGAGAGGAAAGAAGCCTGGGAGTATGTCAGCTTTGGTTTACACTGCAATAAAGAAAAGGCGGTTAATTACTAGAGCTGACATTCTTCATCAAATTAGTCTTAAAGAAAGGAGATGCAAATAGAAAGCATTACCAATTCAGCATTATTTGGGTCAAGGATAAAGTATTCCTCTGCCTCAGGAGGCTGTAAAAATTATTCTAGTTTGTCCTATTTGAAGCTGTTTGGCAAAATCAACTAAAAATGAAAGAGTACAAAAGTAAAGATGAAATATTACTTCTGCCCCAGATATGGCACTTAGTAGTTCCTGCTATAGCAGGACCTTTCGTAATCTGTTTTTCTAGTGTAACAAAGTGGGATAATTGAGTTAGCCAGAATTCCCTTCAGGGAGAGTGCTGTATTTTACAGAGGAAATGCCTTGCCAAACGTGTATGTGTTAGAAGCTGAGAAATTGATAGGGTGTGAATGTAGGTAGACAGGAGGGTGGATTTTCTGGTAGTTTCAGAAGAGGGAGAGAGAGGGAGAGAGGAATAAAAGGGAATGGGATGGTGGAAGTAAGACAATGAAAGCCTTACAACGTGACGCCTCTCCGAGACTGCCAGCACCATTCTTCATGAAGATCTATGGGAAAAAATTACAAAAGGTTTGGACTCAGTGAGTAGAAAATGATGAACATACAGATTTCATCCCCAGGATATCACGAGGTCGATCAGAGATCGTCTGAAAGGAAGGAGAAAGGTGAAGGCAGAGAGAAGCATGAGGAATCAGGAGGACATCGGACAAAGCCTTCACATGATTTCAGAGGTTTGTTTGTTTGTTTGTTTGTTTTTGAGACAGAATCTTGCTCTGTTCCCAGGCTGGAGTGCAGTGGCTCGATCTCAGCTCACTACAACCTCCGCCTCCCAGGTTCAAGTAATTCTCCTGCCTCAGCCTCCCTAGTAGCTGGGATTACAGGCACACACTGCCACATCTGGCTAATTTTTGTATTTTTAGTAGTTTCACCATGTTGGCCAGACTAGTCTCCAACTCATGACCTCAGGTGATCCATCCACCTTGGCCTCCCAAAGTGCTGGGATTACAGGCATGAGCCACTGCACGTGACTGGTTTCAGGGTTTTGAGCCAAGTTCAGCCAATTATTTGAGGGACCTGGTGCACAAATGACACATAGGTAACAAATATTTTGTTTGGTGATTTTGTTTCTAAACTTATCTAGGTTGCTTTGAACTAAGGTGGAAAAGTTTTGTAAGTAAATTCGATCTTACTAGATCTCAGATGGAACTATCATTCTAGAACAAGGTAGGGCCCTTGCTCTATTAATGTAATGCTATTTAACCTCTGTTGCTATTTTTCCTCCTCTGCTACAAAAGCAGTCTGACTTCTGGTGAAGGAAGGGGAATAGACTAGCACAGCATGATCTGTGAGGGCCTATGGAATTCAACATTAATGTCACAGGGAAATTAGGGAAACTACTGAGACAGTGATTATAGACCTGGGAATGGAGAGGTGGGGTTAAGGGAGACACAATTTAAGAGAGTACATTTCCTACAGAGGGCCAGTCGTACTCAGTGTTAGATGGTGAAGATGCTTCCCAGAAGGCAAACATTCAAGAAACTCCTGATGATCCAGCAGGCTGGACATCAATCTTCAGCCCAGCCCTTATCCTGCTTTACCTATCTAAAAATGGTTCTGTAATGACTAAATGGCCTCTGTGGGGCTGTTGATCATGCAGATATAGGGAACCATTGTGTAGGCTGAATATCCCCAGTAACTAGAGACACATTTGAAAAGAGTGGGGATGAGAGAAGAGGATTTGCGGTGGTGAGTAGAACATATCACTGACATAGAGAAAGGATGGCAATTAATATAAATCG
Source organism: Trachypithecus francoisi (assembly GCF_009764315.1). Lineage (NCBI taxonomy): Eukaryota > Metazoa > Chordata > Mammalia > Primates > Cercopithecidae > Trachypithecus > Trachypithecus francoisi. The sequence continues at coordinate 45,643,179 of NW_022681454.1, forward strand.
TGCAGGGTCTGGTGTTGGGAATTGGCATGGCCTCAAAGGCACCAATGTATTTGTCTTGGTAGCAAAATGCTTACCAGAGCTCAAAAGTAAATTGCCACAACTCATATGCCGATGTTTTGGCTGTGCCCAAACGGGAATTTGAAAAGACCTCCACATTTGTGTTAATATTCAAAGGACTTTTTGCCATCAGAAAAGCAACAAGGTAGCAAGGAACACAATATGGAAAATAAGACCAGCTGGAGGATGTTGCTCTCACAGTAATTTAAGAAAAAAGATTACTGTTAAAAGGCAAGTTCAAGGGCCTCTCCCTACCCATCACTCTTCCCTTACACTCTTCCCCACCCATCACTCTTCCCTTACTGTATCATTTTAGACTTCAAAGCAAATGCAGGAATCAATTTCTCCCCCAGGTACACCCTGGCCCCTAATAACTAATTCTCCATCCATGAATTAATGCCTTTCTGACCAATAAATGTCTTAAATTCTACAGTGTTCTGGTACACAAGGCATTTGCATAAGAAATCCCTCATCTTCCGAAATTTGGTTCTTAACTCTATACATATTTGGCAAACTGTGGTCTCTGTGAGAGGTGACAATGTGCTAGCAGCCCTCACTCTCAGCACCTCCTCAGCCTCCCGCCTCGGAGTCCATTCTGGCAGTGCCTGAGGAGCCCTTCAGCCCACCACCGCACCATGGGAGGCCCTCTCTGGGTAGGCTAAGGCCGGAACCGCCTCCATCTGCTTGCCAGGAGGTGTGGAGAGCGCAGCACTCCCAGGCCAGTGTGAGTTCCCTCAGGCACAGGCTCCACGGGCTTCACACCCGAGCGGCCAGCCCGCGCCGCAGGCCCAGGGCAGTGAGGGGCTTAGCACCCAGGCCAGCAGCTGCGGAGGTTGCCTCGGGTCCCCCAGCAGTGCGGGCCTACCCGCTCCGCACTCAAATTCTCACAGGGCCTTAGCTGCCTCCCTGCAGGGCAGGGCTCAGGACCTGCAACTCGCCATGTCTGAGCTCCCCTCCTGCGGCTCCCGCAAGGCCTGAGCCTCCCGAGGGGCGCTGCCCCCTGGTCCAAGTGGCGCCAGGTCCCATCCACAGACCAAGGCCTGAGGAGTGCAGGCATGGCTGGGGACTGCCGGGCAGCTCCGCCTGCAGCCCCCATGCGGGATCCACTGGGTGAAGCCAGCTGAGCTCCTGAACTGGATGGGGACTTGGAGAACTTTTATATCTAGCCAGAGGATTGTATGTGCACCAATCAGCACTCTATGTCTAGGGTTTGTAAATACACCAATCAGCACTCTGTGTCTAGCTCAGGGTTTGTGAATACACCAATTGATACTCTGTATCTAGCTAACCTACAGGAGACTTGGAGAACTAGCACTCTGTGACTGTGTCTAGCTCAAGGATTGTAAATGCATCAATCAGCATTCTGTGTCTAGCTCAGGGTTTCTAAATACACCAATCAGTACTCTGTATCTAGCTCAAGGTGTGTAAATATACCAACTGGTACTCTGTATCTAGCTAACTCTGTATGTAGCTAACTAGCACTCTGCCCTCTGTGACTCTGTGTCTAGCTCAAGGATTGTAAACGCACCAATCAGCACTCTGTCAAAATAGACCAATCAGCTTTCTGTAAAATGGACCAATCAGCAGGATGTGGGTGGGGCCAGATAAGAGAATAAAAGCAGGCTGCCTGAGCCACCCAGTGGCAACCTGCTCTGGTCCCCTTCCACAGCGTGGAAGTTTTATTCTTTCGCTCTTTGCAATAAATCTTGCTGCTGCTCGCTCTTTGGGTTCATGCTGCCTTTATGAGCTGTAACACTCACCACGAAGGTCTGCAGCTACACTCCCGAAGCCAGCAAGACCACGAACCCACCGGGAAGAACAAACAACTCCAGACGCACTGCCTTTAAGAGCTGTAACACTCACCACGAAGGTCTGCAGCTTCACTCCTGACAGCGAGACCATGAACCCACCAGAAGAAAGAAGCTCCAGACACATCTGAATGTCTGAAGGAACAAACTCTGGACACACCATCTTTAAGAACTGTAACACTCACCGCGAGGGTCCACAGCTTCATTCTTGAAGTCAGTGAGACCAAGAACCCACCAATTCCGGACACATCTGCTTCTAGTCTCTACTCTGGCCCTTGGTCCTGGAACCAAGACATTGCTTACTTTGCACAGCTCTCTGGCAGAAGCAGCTCCTGTTGCCTTAGGTGGGGACTCCATACTCTTGATCCTAGACCCAAGATTCATGGAGAGAACATTCAGATGTTTATCCAAATATGTATGGCCTTAGAAGCCCAAATAGCAACATTAAATAAACATAAGCAATATGCAAGTCATAACAGGTCTTTCTCCAAAGTTCCATCACCTGAAAGGATAAAAATCCAAGAAGTATACCTCAAACAAGAATACAGGGTACTAAATATCCTAGAATAGTCCCAATATGTGCCTGGCAAGTATAATTCTTTGAATCCTAGCCTCTTCTAATTTTTTTCTATTTTTGAAATAGTTTCAGGATCATTTCCAAAGGGTCCCTGCTATGTGCTGGTCAGATGGAAGGGGGAAAATGGAAGCTGCCTTCATAAGCAACTCACAAAATTGCTATACTTCGATCATCTAAAAAAGCAGTGCTCTGAAAATTTCCTGACTTCCCTGACAGTTTTATTATGTAGAGGAAGTGACCAGGGAAATTGCTACTGTATGGTAAACTCTGACCAATGAGGAGGAATTTGTTGGTGAAGTGAAAATGACAAGCATCTTGAGGGAAAGCTACATATCAGAATCAGATATGTTCAGTATGAAGAAGTAAGGACTTGTGCAACACACGATTGCTGACTGCTGTCTCCAAGTATCTGAAGAGCGTCTATGTGGAAGACAGGTTTCGATTGTTTTATTTATGCCTAAGTAAAACTAGGTCTGATGAATTGAAACTGCACGGTGATAGATTTCAGTTATCCTAAAGAAATCAGTTTCAAAAATCATCAGTACTATTAAAACCTCTGACAACTATAAGACAAACTTTCAGCGTGAGGAAAGTAGTTACAATTAACAGGATGAAGATGTCCCAGGGGAAATTACAATTGCAAAAATCTTCACAGTAAAGCAACTCTCAGAGATGTTTCACAACATTTGAAGTACAAAAGAGAAAATGTTGGAAGCTGATCAAAGCTTAGAAGAGTATGAGAACTAGCCAAGGCATCGAAAAGATGCTCCCTTGGCCAGGTGCAGTGGCTCACTCCTGTAATTCTAACAGTACCAGGAGGCAGAGGCAGGACGACTGCTTGAATCCAGGAGTTCAAGACCAGCATGGGCAATAAAGTAAGATCTTGTTCCTACAAAAAAAAAATTTTGTTTAATTAGCTGGGCATGGTAGCACACTTGTAGTTCCAGCTGCTTGGAAGATTGAGGCAGGAGGATTGCTCGAGCCCAGGAGTTCAAGGCTGCAATGAGCTATGATCGAGCCACTGCACATCATCCTGGGTGACAGAGCTAGACATTGTCTCTAAAAAAAAAAAAAAAGAAAAGGAAAAGTTACTCTCTCCATATCATAAATTGTGTAATGAGAAGAAGGCAAATACTATTTAAACTACTTGTGATAAGTTGATTTTATAATTAAAGCATTTTAATTCTCAAGATATCTAATGTTTCAAATAACTGTACTAAATAAATACTAATTTTACTATTTTTAAATTTCCTATACATTCATAACTAAAAATAAGACAGTCTTGTGGGTTTTCTTTTTAAGACAGGGTCTCTCTGTGTTGCCCAGGCTGGAGTGCAGTGCCACCATCACAGCTCACTGCAGCCTTGACCTCCTAAGCTCAAGGTGGTCCTCCCACCTCAGCCTCCTAAGTAGCTGGAACTACACACAGGCATGTCCCTCCATACCTGGCTAATTTTTCATTTTTGTAGAGATGAGTTCTCACTATGTTGCCCAGGTTGGTCTCAAACTCCTGGGCTCAAGCAATCTTCCCGCCTCAGCTCCCAAAGTGCTGGGACTATAAGTGTGAGCCACTGTTACTGAAACACCAGGTGTTTGGTCTAAGTCCTGCTGTTCACTGCACAGAAAGCCAAGCACTGAGACAACAAGTATTGCCAAGAAAGAAGACTTTAATCAGGTGCTGCAGTTGAGGAGATGGGAGCTCAATCTCAAATCCATCTGCCTGACTAAAACTAGGGGTTTATATAGCAGGGAAGAAATGTAACAACGTGTAACGAAACAAGACCTAGGGAGAGGCAAGGAGGCATTTGGTAAGTTTCAGTTCTCTGATACCTTTGTTGAGCAGCCTGAAGGTTGTTTCCTGAGGAAGGAATTCAGATACAACAAATACAACTTTCAAGCTTTAACAGCAGAAGGGTCAATCAACTGTCTATGGAACTACTGGGCTGGTTTCACCACCATGCTCAGCTTGTTTTTAATGTTTTGACAAAAGGTTACAGAACAGTTGTAATTTTTCTCTTCATTAAGATTGCTTTTCATAGTTTCAGCCTGCACTGTTATTATTATTTGAGATGGTGTTTTGCTCTGTTGTCCAGGCTGGAGTGCAGTGACTCTATCTCGGCTCACTGCAACCTCCACCTCCCAGGTTCAAGCAATTCTCTTGCCTCAGCCTCCTGAGTAGCTGGGGCTACTGGCATGTACCACCATGCTCAGCTAATTTTTTTTGCATTTTTAGTAGAGATGGGGTTTCACCATGTTGGTCAGGCTGGCCTGGAACTCCTGATCTCAAATGATCCGCCCACCTCGGCTTCCCAAAGTGCTGGGATTATAGGTGTGAGCCACCGTACCTGGCCACATAGCTATTTCTATGGTCCCATATAATGCACAAAGTAATGACTGCCTGTCTGAGAAATTCCTTGTCAATAAGATTATTTTTTACAGTTACTAGATTTGAAATTATTATGAGTATAGTAACTGTAATTAGAAAACAAAAGAATTAGATGTTAGAAAAACAAATTGTTTTAAACAGTAAAAGTATTTTTTAATTAGAACTACTTGCATGTTTTGTTTTGTTTCGTTTTAAAGGACAAAACTGCTTCGGCATCTAGTAAACTGCTCCCAGAAGGAAAACTAGAGACATGCCTTTCCCTAAATACTACTTCAGAGCCAGTAATAATGGTGCATATTGAACAAGTGGATCTTCATCAAGAATGAAAGCTGTCTGCTTCAAAGTAAAATCTGTCACAACCTCATCTAAAATGAAAAGTTTCCAATTTTAAAAGCATACCGGTATATTTGAAGGTGGGGCTCACTACTAGTCTTGGAACCAGCATATTTTCTTTGTATCAGTCCCTCTGGTCACCAGAACCGAAGAAATAAAAAAACACACAAAAACAAAGATTAATTCTTCTGTTACTTTCCTATGCCCTTATGTTCCAGTTGGAAAATGCTGGTAAAGGCATTAGGGCTGAACGCCAGATTATGTGTCTAATAAACCAAGTTAACATAAAAAAAAAAAGCCTTGTAAAGATAAATCACTAAATCTTAGCTCCCCTACCCCTCCCTGCAACTACATGGATCAAAATAAAGATCCATTTGGAGAAAAATAACAAATAGTACAAGAAACAATGGAAATGCAAAATTGGACCTTGTATGAATATATGTCACAAATTTCTTCTGAGACTCACTTCATATTAAGTTACCCTAAAAATGTAAATATGGACTTGTTTTAAGGTATTGTAATAAAAAAACTGTTATAGTTATTGAATAGCATATATAGTTTTTACTATCTGCCAGGCACTGTTCTAAACATTTTATAAATATCAGCTCAAGTGATCCTTGGGCCTGACCCTCCTGAGTTTCTGGGATTACATAAACTCTGGGATGAGCCACTAAGCCCAGCTTCCTTCTCTATTACACTTATTTAGAAAACCTCGGTTACACCGGGTGCAGTGGCTCACACCTGTAATCCCAGCACTTTGGGAGACGAAGGCAGGCAGATCACCTGAGGTCGGGAGTTCGAGATCAGCCTGACCAACACGGAGAAACCCTGTCTCTACCAAAGATATATAATCAGCCGGCCGTGGTGGTGCATGCCTGTAATCCCAGCTACTTGGTGGCTGAGGCAGGAGAATCACTTGAACACATGAGGCAGAGGTTGCAGTGAGTCAATATTGCACCATTGTGTGTCCAGAATTGGTGGGTTCTTGGTCTCACTGACTTCAAGAATGAAGCTGCAGAGCCTCCTGGTGAGTGTTACAGTTCTTAAAGCTGGTGTATCTGGAGTTTGTTCCTTCTGATGTTTGACCATGTTCAGAATTTTTTCCTTCTGGTGGTTCATGGCCTGGCTGGCTTCAGCAGTGAAGCTGCAGACTTTCACAGTGAGTGTTATGGCTCATAAAGGCAGTGCAGACCCAAAGAATCAGCAGCAATAAGACTTACCACAAACAGCTAAGGAACACAATCTTGAAGAGAACCTGAGCAGGTTGCTGCTGCTGCCTCCTGCAGCCTGCTTTTATTCCCTTATCTGGCCCCACCCACATCCTGCTGATTGGTCTATTTTACAGAGAGCTGATTGGTCCATTTTACAGAGAGCCAATTGGTCCATTTTACAGAGAGCTGATTGGTCCGTTTTGACAGGGTGCTGATTGCTGTGTTTTCAATTCCTGAGCTAGACACAGAGTACTGATGGGTGCATTTACAATCCTCTAGCTAGACATAAAAGTTCTCCAAGTCCTCACCAGATTAACTGGACACAGAGAACTGATTGGTGTGTTTACAACCTTGAACTAGACACAGAGGGCTGATTGGTGCATTTACAATCCTCTAGCTAGACACAGAGTGCTGACTGGTGCATTTACAATCCTCTAGCTAGACATAAAAGTTCTCCAAGTCCCCACCTCACTCAGGAGCCCAGCTGGCTTTGCCTAGTGGATCCTGCCCCAGGGCCAGGCGCAAAGCTGCTGGCCAGTCTCCAGCTGTGCGCCTGCACTTCTCAGCCCTTGGGCAATCGATGTGACTGGGCTCCGAGAAGCAGGGGGCAGTGAGTCAGGGAGGCTGGGCCGTGCAGGATCCCACTGCCGGGGGCTCAGGCATGGCAGGCTGCAGGTCCCAAGCCCTGCCCCTTGGGGAGGCGACTGAGGCCCGGTAGAATTTGAGTGCAGTGTGGGTGGGCCGGCAGTGCCGGGGAACTCAGTGCCCCCTCTGCAGCTGCTGGCCCTGGTGCTAAGCTCCTCACTGCCTGGGGTCAGTGGCTCCGGCCAGCCACACCGAACCCTGAGCCCGCTCCCACCCAGAACCCACGCTGACCCGCGAGCACTGCACACGGACCGGTTCCCACCCTCCACATCTCCCGGCAAGCAGAGGGAGCAGGCTCTGGCTTCGGCCAGCCCAGAGAGGGGCTCCCACAGTGCAGTGGCTGGCTGAAGGACTCCTCAAGCATGGCCAGAGTGGACGCCAAGGCCGAGGAGGCACTGAGAGCGAGCGATGGCCACCAGCACGTTGTCACCTCTCAATTGCACTCCAGCCTGGGCAACAAGAGTGAAACTCGGTCCCCCACCGCCCCCAAAAAAAAGAAAAAAGAAAAGAAAAGAAAACGGAGGTTAAAAGAGATTAAGTAAGTTGTTAAAAGTGTCAGTCAATAAGGTATGGAGCCTGGACTCAAGGCCAGGTTGATTTGATTCCAAAGATAATTCTACATGTTCATTTATAAATTGTCTATTTTATAGTAAATGACTTAAATAATGACTCTCCATATACATATTTTTCTTTTCCTAAAGAATGCTTGGCCAGGTGCAGTGGCTCACACCTGTGATCCCAGCACTTTTAGAGGCCAAGGCAGGTGGATCACTTGAGGTCAGGAGTTTGAGATCAGTTTGGCCAACATGGTGAAACCCCATCTCTACTAAAACTAGAAAAATTAGCTGGACATGATGGTGGGCGCCTGTAATCGCAGCTACCTGGGAGACTGAGGCAAGGAGAATCACTTGAACTCAGGAGGCAGAGGCTGCAGTGAGCCAAGATCATGCCACTGCACTCCAGCCTGGGCAATAGAGTGAGACTCTGTCAAAAGAAAGAAAGGCAGGAGGGAGGGGGAGAGAGAGAGAAAGAGAAGAGAAAAGAAAGAAAAGGAAAGAAGAAAAGAGAATGCTTGAGGCATAGGTTTTATTTTTTTTTAGAATCCCAGTGGTTCCCAAACAACTCATGGCCTCAGAGTGGAGGGAGTAAGATAGGATTGCCTATTTTATCTTATTCCCTCCTCAGCAGTTACAAAGTGTTCAAAAAATGGAGTAGTAACTTTGAAAAGTAAAAGTTCCATTCATTTTGGGACAGCTTGTTTGCTTATGATCTTTTTACATGAACTTTACCTGTTCCATTGATAATTTATCAAAACATATGGAGCCACAGCATGCCTATAGCCCCAGCTACTCAGGAGACTGAGGCAGGAGGATTGTTTCAGTCTAGGAGTTGGAAGCTACAGTGACCTATGATTGCACCTGTGACTAGCCACTGCACTCCAGCATGGACAACATAGCAAGACCCTGTCTCAAAAAACACAAAGCAAAACGTATATATATGTAAGAAACCTGTTTGAAAATGAAATGTTTTACTATATTGCCAAATTAACCATAAGGCTAAGTTAAGTTACCATAAGGCTTAGTTGGTTTTGTGTTGCTATTACAGAATACCACAGATTGGGTAAGTTTATAAAAAACAGATCTCTTTCTTACAGTTCTGGAGTCCAGGAAGTCCAAGACTGAGGGGCTGCATGTGGTGAGGGCCTTCTTGCTGCATCATCCCATGGTGGAAGGCAGAAGGGCCAGGGAAAGAGAGAGAGACAGACAGCGGGTGAGTGGGGAGGGAGATGAACTCATTATTTTATCAAGAATCTACTCCTGTGATAACATGGGACTAACTCACTCCTGTGATAACAGCATTAATCCTCTTAAAGATCTTCTCTTTCAACACTGTTGCATTGGAAACTAAGTTTCCAACACATGAAATTTGGGGGACACATTCAAACCATAGCAGCATCTATTCACTAATTCATCACTCTTTAATTCTAACATTTTCCTCAGTAAGAACTCCTTTGCATTTTCCAACCCCACTCCACCACATCACCGACTCCAAGCCCTAGAGTATTAAAATTTCTGAATACTTAACAAAATTTATTTTTAAGTTATAGACAATTTCCTTAATGTTATAAGTGCTGGACAGAGGGATACAAGATCTGCCTATGTAGTTTTCCCCTCAAAGCCATGGGTCAAGCCTGCACTGGGAGTAGAGATTTTGAGAATGAACCATTAAACTGGACTGGACTGAGATTTATTAAATAAGATAGTTATGGTGAGGATTAGATGGGGTAACATATGGAATGTCTTTGCCCTCAACAGTGATGAGAAGACAAATAGTTAACTCATAGACAATAGGAAAATCTCCCTCAACATTCAATTATACAAATAAATCCTTTCCCAATGCATTTCTTCCAGTCTTCTCTTCACCAGGCCAAAATGTCTAAAACAAGAATCTTTTATTTGCATAATCTAAAGGTTGAACAAAACATTGAAGAGTTTTTTAAAAATCACTCAAAGTACCTACAGTGTGGTATCTTCTCTCTCTGGGCTCACTAACTACAGTTAAATGCCTGTCTACATGCAAAAAATAGGACAGTGGCCCACTTTCAAGGTAGTACCAAAGAGAAATTGCATTTTGCTCTCCTCGTCATAACCACCATCTGTCTTTATACATTACTCCCTAAAGATCCAGAATTACTGAGAGTCACAGCTAATGCTAGATTCGAGTGTTTAATGAGTGAAAAAAAAAATTAAACAAAAACAAAAACAAAAGAGCCATCACAAACTGCAAATTAAGGGATCAGCAAAAACCCTGCTGCTTTAAAAATCCCATTCAACCTTGCCAATACACTAATTAATATAATAAAAAACACAAAGATCTTGCTTAAAATTAAACGAGCAGACTGCCCACGGCTTGCTGCCCACTCTCTAAGCAAGCATCTGCTTAGAATGTAACCAATTGTCTCCTTGGGAGGTTAAAAGAAGGGAGGGAAAATTACTTTGGCAGAGAGTCCAACAGTTAACTATGCCCCTTTTGAAAACAGAATTCTTATCCTGTTTTTAATGCCAAGCACATACAATGTCAAGTAAATTGGTCTTAATACAAAACATGACAAAACTGCAGCAAATGGATTAAAGTGCTACTATGTACATTAACAAAAATAACAGAAAAAATATATATATACACAAATGAATCTCATAGTGTTAAACCAGTTTTTGAAAATTCTTTCCGACTTGCACTACCCTCTTGTACCAAGCACAGGGCTTGCCACATATTGGGTACTCAATAAATATGTTTAATAAATCTAGTAAAAAACCACACACCCGGCCGGGCGCGGTGGCTCAAGCCTGTAATCCCAGCACTTTGGGGGGCCGAGACGGGCGGATCACGAGGTCAGGAGTTTGAGACCATCCTGGCTAACACGGTGAAACCCCGTCTCTACTAAAAAAAATACAAAAAGCTAGCCGGGCGAGGTGGCAGGCGCCTGTAGTCCCAGCTACTCCGGAGGCTGAGGCAGGAGAATGGCGTAAACCCGGGAGGCGGAGCTTGCAGTGAGCTGAGATCCAGCCACTGCACTCCAGCCCGGCAACAGAGCAAGACTCCGTCTCAAAAAAAAAAAAAAAAACCACACACCGGCCGGGCGCGGTGGCTCAAGCCTGTAATCCCAGCACTTTGGGGGGCCGAGACGGGCGGATCACGAGGTCAGGAGTTTGAGACCATCCTGGCTAACACGGTGAAACCCCGTCTCTACTAAAAAAATACAAAAAGCTAGCCGGGCGAGGTGGCAGGCGCCTGTAGTCCCAGCTACTCCGGAGGCTGAGGCAGGAGAATGGCGTAAACCCGGGAGGCGGAGCTTGCAGTGAGCTGAGATCCAGCCACTGCACTCCAGCCCGGGCAACAGAGCAAGACTCCGTCTCAAAAAAAAAAAAAAAACCACACACCCACTGATGTTCCATAGGCATTGTTCCTAGGCAATGAACAATGTTAGAGATTCAATATTAGTTCCTGATGCCTAAACTCAGAGGCCAAACATCTTGTTTAGCTTAATTCAATCAATACTCATTTATTATACCCATCACTGCTCTGGGCGTAATAAACAAAACACAGAAATGGAAATTGCCCTGAGCAGCTTACATTTTGGTCTCCAAGAGAAAACAAAATGCAGATACAAAAAAGTTCAATAAAAACACAAAGAAATAAAAACGAATGACTAATAATAGTAAACTTTGATATTTCTATTACTGTTTCTTGATAAACAGTAAAACATGCTAGTTTTTAAGCATCTTCTTTGTGTCAGACACTATAGTTGGTGATTTGTGTATATTATTTCATTTAGTTCTCAAAGTTTTGCTTCAAATTAGGTTTTGCTATCCCTAGTTTTAAAGAAAAGAAAACAGGGCAGGGCACAGTGGCTCATGCCTATAATCCCAGCACTTTGGGAGGCTGACGTGGGCAGGTCACGAGGTCAGGAGATTGAGACCATCCTGACTAACATGGTGAAACCCTGTCTCTACAGAAAATACAAAAAATTAGCCTGGAGCCTGTAGTCCCAGCTACTTGGGAAGCTGAGGCAGGAGAATGGCATGAACCCGGGAGGCAGAGCTTACAGTGAGCCCAGATCGCACCACTGCACTCCAACCTGGGTGGCAAAGCGAGACTCCGTCTCAAAAAGAAAAGAAAAGAAAAGAAAACAGATACTCTCAGGCGTTCGAGATGAGACTGGCAAACATGCCGTCTCTACTAAAAATACAAAAATTAGCCAGACATTATGGCAGGCGCCTATAATCCCAGCTACTGGGGAGACTGAGGCAGGAGAATCACTTGAACCCAAGTGGCAGCGGTTGCAGTGAGCTGAGATTGTGCCATTGCACTCCAGCCTGGGCAATGAGAGCAAGACTCCATCTCAAAAAAAAACCAAAAAAAATAGAAAGAAAATAAAAGAAAAACATACTCAGGGAGGTTGTCCAAGGTGATGCCATTAGTAAAGGACAGAGTTAGAATCACAGATATCTGACTTCAAAGATTATTGTCTAAGATGCCAGCCTGTCTACTGTTTTTAAAACTGATAATGTATGTTTGTGCCCCTTCTGAGAACTACAGAAAAGTTTAGGAGTTACAGCTTAAATAATGAAATTGAAAATACTAGGACATTTTGAGAATTGTATGAGAAGAAAAATGATCTAAGAACTTGCAACCTAAACTATTTTTTACCAAAACACCAGAGGTTCAGTTTAGGTCCTGCTGCTCGCTGCACAGAAAACCAATCACTGAGATGACAAGTATTGCCAAGGAGGAAGAAGGCTTTAATCGGGTGCTGCAGCTGAGAAGATGGGATCTCAGTCTCAAATCCATTTCCTTAACTGACTAAAACTAGGGGAAGAAATGTATAGCAGGGAAGAAATGTAACAATGTGTAAAAAATAAGAAGTAGGGAGGGGCAAGGAGGCATCTGGTGTGGTGATCTGGTGAGTGCCCATCTTTGATTCTTTCTCGAGAGGCCTGAAGATCCTTTCTTGAGAAAGGAACTCAGATCAAACAAATATAAGATTCAAGCTTTAAGATCAGAAGGGCCAATTTCTATGTTTATCAAAAAGAACAGTCTATAGGACTATTGGAATTGTTTCATATTCAGGAAAGTTTACACTCTTTATTTACTGCACATGCATAGAAAATGAAAGATTAGGAAGGTAGAAAATTTTTATTAAAGAGATGAGATTTGAGCCTTGCCTAGAGGAATCTAAAATTAAGTAAGATTCAACCCCTGTACTCAAGGAGCTAATGGTCTAAAAAGAGAGAAAGACCTAAATCAATGGACATTTATACAGGATAAAGCCATTTAGAATTTAACTAAAATTTCTTTTACCCTACCAAAACGTGTTCTACACTTCTGTAATGAGACATAGTTGGCCCTGGCAAGGTTTTTAATGATAGCTATGACTCATATTGAACACATCCTTCATTTTACTATGAAGTAAAAACTAGGGTTTTCAAAACTCAAATGACCAGTGACACTATATCTTTATGAACATCTTTTCAAAACCAAACACATAATTTGTAATTCTGTTATTCATCATTTTTAATAACAAAGATAAAACGTAACTGTTAAAAAATTCTGTAATTAAAAAATGTATGAGGCATAAAGGGACAGCCCCTCCTTTAATTCTAACACCTTGAATCCTGCCACTCATTTATTTGTTATTCCACAGATATTTCTTGAATGCCTATTATGTGTCTGGCAATGTCCTTCCTAGATTCTTGGGTAGTCCATGAAAAAAAGAGACAAATATCCTTGTTCTTACAGAGTTTATTTTCTACCAGGAGAAAGGAAGGCAACAAATAATAAGTATATAAGTTATGTAGTATACTAGAAGGTGCTAAGTACTTTGGAAAGCCAAGTAAAACAGGGAAGAGGGCCTGGCAGTGCAAGATGAATGGGTGCAATAGTAAACAGGAAATTCTGGGTGAGCCCCATTGAGAAGAGACATTGCCCATTCAAATCCAAATATATACTCATATACTCTTGACCCCACTACAATCCATCTACATTGTATAGAAAATGAAAATTAGGGTAGAAAAAAAAGATTATATTTTTGCTTTCCTAATGGCTTTCTATTGCACTTAAAACGAAATCCCTTACAATGGCCAATAAAGCCCAATAGGATCTGGCCCCTGGATACATATTTCTGATCCCCTTTCCAACTTCTCTCCCACTCTGTCATTGTCAAAGTCAAATAAAATATAGAGATAGATCTCTCTATTAAATGCTTTATTTGGAAATCACAGAATTGCCATTCCGGGCATAAACTCAGGCTGGTGGTGTCTTTGGTATGTTGGAAGAAGCAAGAGAAGGCTGGGAATTTTATTAGAAAGAGAAATGATATGTATTGTTTTGAAAGAAATCTCATTGGCACTAGAGAAACTTTTGGGAGCTGGCAAGCTCTGGTGGGGAGTAACAGTGGTAGGTAAAATCAGTCTTAAGAGTCAAGGCAGGCTGCTTCAGCAGTTACTAGGTAAAATTGGTCTTAGGATTACAGCAAGCTGGGCTTGCAGAAAATTCAGTTTTTAGAACTGTTGCTCTGCGCCTTGAGTGCTTTCTCCACCTAGACTCTGATAAGTTGGGTATGACAAGAATTACACAATTCTTTTGATCAGCTTTCACACTAAATTTCAGCCACAAATGCCTTTTCTTTGTTTCTGAACACAGCAAGTTTCTTCCCACTGAGCCTTTAAATGTATATTTTGCCAGGCATGGTGGTTCACGTATTTAATCCCAGTACTTTGGGAGGCCATGTTAGGAGGATCACTTAGACTCAGGAGTTTGAGATCAGCCTGGGTAACATAGTGAGACCCTATCTATAAAAAAAGTTTTAAAAATTAGCTGGGCATGGTGGCATGTACCTGTAGTCCCAGCTACTTGGGAGGCTAAGGCAGGGGGATCCTCTGAGTTCAGGAGATCCAGGTGGCAGTGAGTTGTGATTGTGCCACTGCACTCCAGTCTGAGCAACAGAGCAAGACCCTGTCTCTATAAATAAGTAAATAGGCCGGGTGTGGTGGCTCACATCTATAATCCCAGCACTTTCAGAGGCCGAGGTGGGTAGATCACCTGAGGTCAGGAGTTCAAAACCAGCCTGGCCAACCAACATAGAGAAACCTCATCTCTACTAAAAATACAAAATTTAGCCAGGCATGGTTGCTTGAGCCTGTAATCCTAGCTACTTGGGAGGCTGAGGCAGGGTAATCACTTGAAACTGGGAGGTGGAGCTTACAGTGAGCCCAGATGGCACCACTGCACTCCAGCCTGGCTGACAGAGTGAGGGACTCTTTCTTAAATAAATAAATAAATAAACATTTCCCTCTGGCTCGAACGCCTTCCCTAGGTGGTAATGTGACAAGGTCTTTGCTAGCATGTGGTAGGATGTTTATAAATATCTTTGAAATGAATAAAGGAGAAGGTAGTAAGGATTTTAGTTGGTCGTATATTAATTCAGTGAATACTTTTTGTTCATTATTACATGCTAAGCATTGGTGATACAAAGGGGAATGTAAGACAAGTTATAGCCTTACTTCCCTCTTCTTTCAATAGAAAAAAGACAGTAGTTGGCCGGGAGTGATGGCTCATGCCTGAAATCCCAGCACTTTGGGAGGCCGAGGCAGGTAGATCATGAGGTCAGGAGTTCAAGACCAGCCTGGTCAAGATGGTGAAACCTCATCTTTACAAAAAATACAAAAATTAGCCAGGCATTGTGGAGGGCACCTGTAATCCCAGCTACTTGGGAGGCTGAGGCAGAGAATTGCTTGAACCCAGAAGGTGGAGGTTGTAGTGAGCCAAGATTGTGCCGCTGCACTCCAGCCTGGGTGGCAGAGCAAGACTCTGTCTCAAAAAAAAAAAGAAAAGAAAAGAGGAGAGGAGAGAAGGGAAAAGAAAAGAAAAGAAAGGAAAAAAGAAAAGAAAGGAAAGAAAAGGGACAATTGTTTTAGATGCTTATAGAAATGTTAAAATATCCAACCGGAATGGAAACAGGATTGCTAAATCAAAAACTAAACCAGTGGGGCCGGGCATGGTGGCTCACTCCTATAATCCCAGCACTTTGGGAGGTCGAGGCGGGCGGATCACTTGAGGTCAGGAGTTCGAGACCAGCCTGGCGAACATAGTGAAACCCCGTCTCTACTGAAAATGCAAAAAACATTAGCCAGGCTTGGTGACGCATGCCTGTAATCCCAGCTATTCAGGAGGCTGAGGCAGGAAAATTGCTTGAACCTGGAAGGCAGAGGTTGCAGTGAGCTGAGATCACGCCACTTCACTCCAGCCCAGATAACAGAGGGAGACTCCATCTCAAAAAAAAAAAAAAAAATTAAATCAATATGTAAATTGATTAACAATAAAGCTTAAATTCAAAGATTCTTCCCCATTGTGCAAACTGACTTTGTTCTCTTACTGAGTTCTTCCAGAGGCAATTACTCAAATGATTTTTTATTTCAGCAAAGTCCTGTCAAGAACCCAAGGGGAAGTAGAGAGAATAGCATAATAAACTCCCAGTATAAATAGTATAATAAGCTTACCATCCATCTGCAATAACTATCTTCTTATAGCCAATCCTGTTTCATTTATACCTCCCCACTTCTTCCTCTACCCACTAGATTATTTTGAAGCAAATCCCAGATACTGCATTCTTTCATCTGCATAAGGATCTCTAAAAGATAAGGACTCTCTAAAATATACTAATTACCTTACCATTATTACACTTAAAAATTAATAATAATTAATGCCAGTATACAATCCATATTCAAGTTACTCTAATTGCTTTGTATTTTTATAGTTGTTTTGTTCAATTAAGAAGCCAACAGGGGCCGGGCGCGGTGGCTCAAGCCTGTAATCCCAGCACTTTGGGAGGCCGAGACGGGCGGATCACGAGGTCAGGAGATCCAGACCATCCTGGCTAACATGGTGAAACCCCGTCTCTACTAAAAAAAATACAAAAAACTAGCCGGGCGAGGTGGCGGGCGCCTGTAGTCCCAGCTACTCGGGAGGCTGAGGCGGGAGAATGGCGTAAACCCGGGAGGCGGAGCTTGCAGTGAGCTGAGATCCGGCCACTGCACTCCAGCCTGGGCGACAGAGCGAGACTCCGTCTCAAAAAAAAAAAAAAAAAAAAAAAGAAGCCAACAGGACCCACACAGCATGTGGGAAAAAGAAATCTATAAAGATCTCTTAAGTTTCTTTTAACCCATAGCTCTCTGTCCAACTCTTCTTTCTTTGCGATTTATTGTTTAAAAAAACACTTAACACTTTGGGAGGCCGAGACGGGTGGATCACGAGGTCAGGAGATCGAGACCACCCTGGCTAACACGGTGAAACCCCCTCTCTACTAAAAAAAATACAAAAACTAGCCGGGCGAGGTGGCGGGCGCCTGTAGTCCCAGCTCCTCGGGAGGCTGAGGCAGGAGAATGGTGTAAACCCGGGAGACGGAGCTTGCAGTGAGCTGAGATCCGGCCACTGCACTCCAGTCCGGGTGACAGAGCGAGACTCTGCCTCAAAAAAAAAAAAAAAAACAAAAACAAAAACTAGAAGTAGGAGATCAGGGTCAGATATATAACCAGGGGTCAGATTTTGTAGGCCTTTACAAGCCACTGTAAGGACTTTGGGTGTCAAGTGCAATGGAAAGCAATTAGAAAAGCAAAATATTATGATTTTAGGTTTTTTCTAGCCTTATGCTCATATTCCAGCTACTGGGTGGAAATGGATTATAGTGGGCAAGAGTGGAAACAAGCAGAGTTATTGCTGTCTCCAGCACATAGTCACTGCCCTGAACCATGTGGTCCCTCCATTATGACTTTACATGAAGATTTTCCTATTCTCAAGATATTCAATAACTACATTGGAACTAGACATTTCCTACTAAACAGCCCTCTTTGGGACAAGAAACAGTCTTCTCTTCAAAATTCTAGAAATTTAACATGAGTGAGCACATAGCAGATTAATCTTGGCATGGCAGAAAATAGTCTTCACTTGCTCTGAAGTGCCCCCCTCTGTGCAGAGACAAAGTGGAGCCTAGCCAAACTTGCCAGTATGAACTGAATCCTACTGTTTGCAGCCATTCTCGCTGAGTCTGCTTGAGTTGGCAGCATTCAAAGAAACTCGGCCCTGGTCAGTTATCAGAGCCAAGTGCCCCATCCTGTTTTGTCCAGCTTCCACTTCAAAATAAAGTGAATATTTCTAATTTTATTGAGCACTGCAGACAGAAATGCAGAGATTTAATAAAATCCACCTTTCAAAAAGAATTAATATGGAAGCTTTGGGATTTGCATGCTAAAATATAAATGCCAGCAAAGACCTTATTTAACCCAGGAAAATTAATAATAAATTGTTTTACTCTCCTGTTTTAAAAGATAAGACTTTCCAGTATCCTCCAGAAGGCACAATAATTCATTTGAAAATGAATTATCTTTTAAATTGTTTGCTGTCTGGATGCAGGGTCTCACACCAGTAATTCCAGCAGTTTGAGAGACTGAAGTGGGCAGATCACTTGAGCCCAGGAGTTCAAGACCAGCCTGGCCAATATGGCAAAACCCTGTCTCTACTAAAAATATAAAAAATTAGCTGGGCTTGGTGGTGTGGGCCTGTGATTCCAGCTACTTGGGAGGCTGACGTGAGAGGATAGCTTGAGTTTCTGAGGTTGAGGCTGCAGTGAGCCATGATCGTGCCACTGCACTCTAGCCTGGGTGACAGAGCAAGAACCTGTATTTTAAAAAAAGTATATATATATATGTGTGTGTATATATATTTCCTATTTACCATTCCTTTGGTTTTTGTTACACAGTCACAGTGATAAACTAAATAATGTATTGGTTCAATGTACCTTTGTATCAGAACACTTGGATGTGAATCCCAACTCTGTCCCTTTTGTAACCTTATGCAAGTTGCTCAACCTCTCTGAGTTCAGGTTTCCTCCTCTGAAAAATAAGTATAGTAATAATGTTACCAAAACACCAGGTGTTCAGTCTAGGTGCTGCTGCTTGCTGAACAGAAAGCCAGTCACTAAGACAACAAGTATTGAGAAGGGAGAAGGCTTTAATAGGACGCTGCAGCTGAGGAGATGGGAGATCAGCCTCAAATCCATCTGTCTGACAGACTAAAACCAGGGGGGTTTATACAGCAAGGAAGAAATGTAACAACATAGAACAAAACAGAAACTAGGGAGGGACAAGAAGGCAATCATGATGAATGAGGGGTCTGGCATCTGATGCAGTGATATGGTGAATTTCAGTTTTTTGATAGTTTTATTTTTATTATTATTTTTTGAGAGGTCTGAAGGTCCTTTCCTGAGAAAGGAACTCAGAGAAAACAAATATAAGTTTCAAGTTGTAAAATGAGAAAGGTCAATTTCTATGTTTATCCAAGAGAACAGTCTATGGGACTACTGGGTCAGTTTCAATAGAACTACAGTATGTCATCAACTTGTAGTGAGGAGTAAGTGGGTTAAAATCTGATGGATTTTGCATACAGCCTGGCACATAAGTGCCATAAAATATTAAATATTGTTATTAGCTACCTCCAAAGTTGTAAAATGTTGGTGAGGCTTTTTTTTAATAGTTTAGTTTGATTTTCGGTATAATCACAAAGTTGTGTGCAAGCATCACCACTATCTAATTTCAGAGCATTTGTATCACTGCTGAAAGATTTCATACACATTGGTGGCAACTCCCCACTCTTTTCTCCCCTGAGCCCTTGGCAACCACTAACCTACTTTCAGTCTCTATGGATTTGTCTATTCCAGACATTACATATAAATGGAATCGTAAAATATGTGGCATTTTGTGTCTGACTTCTTTCACTAAGCATAATGTTTTCAAGGTTCATTTATGTTGTAACATGTATCAGTATTTTATTCCTTTCAATGATTTAATAATATTCTGTTGCATGAATATCACATTTATTTATCTAATCATCAGATGATGTACATTGGATTGTTTCCATTTTGGGGGTATTATGAATAATGCTACTATGAATCTTCATATACAAGTTGTTATATGGACATGGTTCTCAATTCTTTTTTTTTTTTTTTTTTTTTGAGATGGAGTCTCACTCTCTTGCCCAGACTGGAGTGCAGTAGTGCAATCTAAGCGCACTGCAAGCGCCGCCTCCCAGGTTCACGCCATTCTCGTGCCTCAGCCTCCCAAGTAGCTGGGACTACAGGCGCCTGCCACCACACCCAGCTAATTTTTTGTATTTTTAGTAGAGATGGGGTGTCACCTTGTTAGCCAGGATGGTCTCGATCTCCTGACCTCGTGATCCACTCACCTCGGCCTCCCAAAGTGTTGGGATTACAGGCCTGAGCCACTGCACCCGGCCAGTTTTCAATTCTTTTGAGTAAATACCTAACAGTGAAATTGCTAGGTCATATAGTAACTCTATTTTTAACTATTTGAGGAACTGCCACACTGTTTTCCAAAGTGTCTGCACCATTTTATATTCCCACCAATAATGTACAAGAGTTCCAATTTCTCCACATTTTTGTCAACATTCATATTTGTCTTTTTAATCAATGCCAACCTAGTGGGTGTCAAGTGGTATCTCATTATGGTTTTGATTTGTATTTTGCTAGTGACTAATGATGTTAAACATCTTTTCATGTGCTTATTGGCCACTTGTATATCTTCTTTGGAGAAATGTCTAGTCAAGTCCTTTGCCCATTTAAAAATTGGGCTGTCGGCCAGGCGCAGTGGCTCATGCCTGTAATCCCAGCACTTTGGGAGGCCAAGGCAGGCGGATCACGAGGTCAGGAGATAGAGACCATCTTGGCTAACACGGTGAAGCCCCATCTCTACTAAAGATACAAAATATTAGCCAGGCGTGGTGGTGAGCACCTATGGTCCCAGCTACTTGGGAGGCTGAGGCAGGAGAATGGCGTGAACCCAGGAGGTGGAGCTTGCAGTGAGTGGAGATCGCACCACTGCACTCCAGCCTGGGCGTCAGAGTGACATTCCATCTCAAAAAAAAAAAAAAATTGGGTTGTCTTTGTCTTATGGAATGTAAGTGTTCTTTATACATTCTGGATACAAGTCCTTAATCAAGTATATGATTTGCAGATATTTTCTCCTACTCTGTGAGTTGCATTTTCACTTTCTTGACAGTGTCCTTCGAAGCACAAGTTGTTTTTTTTTTTTTAGGAAATCGAATTTTTAAATGTTGTCTTGTGTTGCTTGTGCTTTGGATGCCATATCTAGAAACCATTGCTTAATCCAAGACCACAAATATTTATGCCTAGGTTTCCTTCTAGAAGTTTTTTTTTTTTTTTTTTTTTTTTTAGAGGGAGTCTCGCTGTATCACCCAGACTGGAGTGCAGTGGCATGATCTCGGCTCACTTCAACCTCCACCTAGCAGGTTTAAGAGATTCTCTTGCCTCAACCTCCCAAGAAGCTGGGATTACAGTCATCAGCCAACATGCCAGGATAATTTTTTTGTATTTTTAGTAGACACTGGGTTTCACCATGTTGGCCAGGCTAGTCTCAAACTCCTGACCTCAAATGATCCACATGCCTTGGCCTCCCAAAGTGCTGGCATTACAGGCATAAGCCACCACACCAGGCCCCTTCTAGTAGTTTTGTGTCCAGAGTTGGTTCCTGCCGGTGGGTTCCTGGTCTGGTTGACTTCAAGAATGAAGCTGCGGACCTTCCCAGTGAGTGTTACAGCTCTTAAAGGTGGCACAGACCCAAAGGGTGAGCACCAGCAAGATTTACTGTGAAGAGCCAAAGAACAAAGCTTACACAGGGTGGTACCGGACCCAAACAGGTTGCCATGTCTGGCTGGGGTGGCTGGCTTTTATTCCCTTATTTGTCCCCTCCCATGTTCCATTTTGGTCCTATCACAGTCCCCTTTATTCAATCCTCCCTGTGATAGGCTACTTTTAGGATCCTGCTGATTGGTGCATTTTACAGAGTGCTGATTGGTGCATTTTATAATCCCCTTGCTAGCTACAGAGCAGTGATCGGTCTGTTTTACAATCCTAGCTACAGAGTGCTGATTGGTGCATTTTACAATCCTCTCTAAGACAGAAAAATTATCCAAGTCCCCACTAGACCCAGGAAGTCTAGCTGGCTTCACTTCTCAGTTTTAACTTTTACAATTTGGCCTTTCATTCATTTTAAGTTAATTTTTGCATATGATGTGAGATAGGGTTCCAAATTTATTCTTTTGCATGTGCATAGGCAGTGTATTTATCCTTTTACCCGTTCCACACTGCCTTGAGTACTATAGCTTTGTAGTAAGTTTTGAAAATGGGAAAAGCAAGTCCTCCAATTTTGTTCATGTATTAAGATTGTTTTGGTTGTTCTGTGTGCTTTGTATTTCCACATGAATTTTAGGACCAGCTTGTCATTTTCTGAAAGAAAAAAAAAAAACAAAGGGCAGTTGGGATTGTGACAGGAAATATGTGTAATCTCTAGATCAGTTTGGGAAGTATTGCTATCTTAACAATAGCACGTCCTCTGATCTATGAACACAAGATGTTTTTCCATTTATTTAGGTCTTCTTTCATTTACTTACACAATGTTTTATAGTCTTCAGTGTATAAATCTTGTACCTCTTTTGATGCTGTTGTAAATGAAGTTGTTTTCTTTTTCTTTTTTCATTATTATTATTTTGAGACAGAGTCTCGCTCTGTCGCCCAGGCTGGAGTGAAGTGGCACAATCTCGGCTCACTGCAAGCACGGCCTCCCAGGTTCACGCCATTCTCCTGCCTCAGCCTCCCAAGTAGCTGGGACTACAGGTGCCCGGCACAACGCCTGGCTAATTTTTTGTATTTTTTAGTAAAGATGGGGTTTCACCATGTTAACCAGGATGGTCTCGGTCTCCTGACCTCATAATCCACCCGCCTCAGCCTCCCAAAGTGCTGGGATTACAGGCGAGAGTCACCACGCCCGGCCAAAGTTGTTTTCTTAATTTCATTTTTTGCTTTTCATTGGTTGTTTATAGAAATACAATTGATTTTGTATATTCATTTTTGTATGCTGTAAACTTGTTGATTTCATTTATTAGCTCTAATAGTTCTTTTGTGGATTGCTAAGGGTTATCTATATGTAAAATTATGTCATCTGCAAATAGAGAAATGTTTACTTTTTCCTTTCCAATCTGGTTGCCTTTAATATATTTTTCTTGCCTAATTTCCCTGGGTAGATGTCTAGTACAATATTAAATAGAAGTGGCAAGAGGAAAACTCCTTGTCTTGTTCCTGATCTCAGGGGAAAGTGTTTAGTTATCACGATTAAATATATTAGCTGTTGCTTTTTCCAGATATGCTTTATCAGGATGAGGAAGTTCCCTCTATTCTTAGTTTGTCATGGTTTTATCATTAAAGGTGTTGAATTTTGTCAATGCTTTTTCTGCATCTATTGATATGATTGTGTCAGGGTTTATTTTACCCCTTCATTCTATTAATGGTGTATTAAATTGATTGGGTTTCATATGTGAAACTTCCCTTGCATTTCTGAGATAAAGTCCACTTGATCATGGTATATATTTCCTTTCATATGATTCTGGATTCAGTTCACTAATATTTTGCTGAGTATTTTTGTATCTACATTCATAAAAACTATTGGTCCATAGTTTTCTTCTCTTTTTTTTTTTTTTTTTTTTTTTTGAGACGGAGTCTCGTTCTGTCGCCCAGGCTGGAGTGCAGTGGCCGGATCTCAGCTCACTGCAAGCTCCACCTCCTGGGTTCATGCCATTCTCCTGCCTCAGCCTCCCCAGTAGCTGGGACTACAGGCGCCCGCCACCTCGCCCGGCTAGTTTTTTGTATTTTTTAGTAGAGACGGGGTTTCACCGTGTTAGCCAGGATGGTCTCGATCTCCTGACCTCGTGATCCGCCCGTCTCGGCCTCCCAAAGTGCTGGGATAGTTTTCTTCTCTTATGATGTCTTTGTTGGCACCAGAGTAATGCTAATTTCACAGAATGAGTTGGGAAGTTGGGACAGATCCATCTATTTTATGGAGATTATCTAGACCTATAGTTGGCATGTAATTGTTCATAGTATTCCGTTACAATTCTTTTTATTTATGTAAGGTTGGTAGTAATGTCCCCACTATCATTTCTGATTTTAGTAGTTTGAGTCTTAGACTTTTTTTGGAGACAGAGTCTTGCTCTGTCACCCAGGCTGGAGTGCAGTGGCGGGATCTTGACTCACTGCAAGCTCTGCCTCCGGGGTTCATGCCATTCTCCTGCCTCCGACTCCGGAGTAGTTGGGACTACAGGCACCCACCACCATGCCGGCTAATTTTTTGTATTTTTAGTAGAGACAGGGTTTCACCATGTTAGTCAGGATGTTATCAATCTCCTGACCTCACCATCCACCCCCCTTGGCCTCCCAAAGTGCTGGGATTACAGGTGTGAGCCACCTCGCCCAGCGTTTTTTTTTTTTTTTTTTTTTTTTTTTTTTTTTTTTTTTTTGAGACAGAGTCTTGCTCTGTCACCCAGACTGGGGTGCAGTGGCGGGATCTCAGTTCACTGCAAGCTCCGCCTCCCAGGTCCATGCCATTCTCCTGCCTCAGCCTCTGGAGTAGCCGGGACTACAGGCGCCCACCACCATGCCTGGCTAATTTTTTGTATTTTTAGTAGAGACGGGGTTTCACCATGGTCTCAATCTCCCGACCTCGTGATCCACCTGCCTCAGCCTCCCAAAGTGCTGGGATTACAGGGGTGAGCCACCGTGGCCGGCCAAGGCTCAGACCTTTTGTTCTTGTTCAGTGTTGTTAAATCTTTGTTGATATTTAAAAAAAAAAAACAAACTTTAGGCTTTTTTTTTATTTTTCTCTTTTGTTTTTATAGTCTCTATTTCATGTAGTTCCACTCAGTTGTTATTTCTTCCTTCTGCTTTTTTCAGGTTTAATTTTCTCTTCTTTCTCTAGTTTCTTTTCTTTTCTTTCTTTTTCTTTTTTTTTTTTTTTTTTTTTTTTTTTTTTGAGACAGGATCTCACTGTGTCACCCAGGCTGGAGTGCAGTGGCATGATCTCATCTTACTGTGACCTCCACTGCCCCAGCTCAAGCAATCCTCCCACTTCAGCCTCCCAAGTAGCTAGGACTATAGGCATGCACCACCACACCTGACTACTTTTCTGTATTTTCAGTAGATATAGGGTTTTTCTGTGTGTTCCCCAGGCTATTCTTGAACTCCTGGGCTCAAACGATCCACCTGTCTTGGCCTCCCACAGTGCTGGGATTACAGGTGTGAGCCACCATGCCCAGTGTCTAGGTTTGTTTGTTTGTTTGTTTGTTTTTGAGACAGAATCTTGTTCTGTCACCCAGGCTAAAGTGGAGTGCTGCAATCTTGACTCACTGCAGCCTCCGCCTCCCGGGTTCAAGCAATTCTCTGCCTCAGCCTCCCGAATAGCTGAGATTATAGGTGCCCACCACCATGCCAGTGTAATTTTTGTATTTTTAGGAGAGATGGTGTTTCACCATCTTGGCCAGGCTGGTCTTGAACTCCTGACCTCGTGATCCATCCAGCTTGGGCCCAGCCTCTAGTTTCTTAACGTGTACAATTAGGTTATTGATTTAAGCACTTTCTTTTTTCTAATATAGACATTTACACTTATAAACTTTCCTCTAAGCTCTGCTTTAGCTGCATCCCGTAAGTTTTGGTATGTTATGTTTTCATTTTCACTCATCATAAAGTATTTTCTAATTTTGTTTGTGAGTTTTCTTTGACCCATTGGTTATTTAAAATTGTGTTGTTTAATTTTTGCTTTTTCATGAATTTTTCAACTTTCCTTCTGTTAATGAATTCAAATTTTATTCCATTGTGATCAAAGAACATATTTTGTATGATCTTAATATTTTAAAATGTATTGCGATTTATCAGCTAATGTATGATCTATCCTAGAGAATTAGTGAATGTTCCATATACACATGAAAAGAATGTATATTCTACTGTGGTGGGTAGAATGTTCTATAGAAGTCTGTTAGATCCAGTTGATGTATAGTGTTGTTTAAATCTTCTATTCCATTGTTGATCTTCTCATTGTTCTACACGTTATTAAAAGTGGATTACTGAAGTCCCCAACTGCTCCAACTGTTGTAGAATTGTCTATTTGTCCCTACAGTTCTGTCAGTTTTTGCTTCATGTATTTTGATCCTCTCTTTTTAGGTGCACATATGTTTATCATTGTTCTGTCTTCTATGTCTTCTTCTATCATTATGAAATGTTCTTTTTTGCCTCTAGTAATAATTTTGTCTTAAAGTTCATTTTATCTGTTATTAGGAGTGCCACTTCATCTCTCTTTTGCTTACTGTTTCCATGGTGTATCTTTTTCCATTTTTTTAAACTTTCAATTTATTCCTGTCTTTGTTCTAAAGTGTATTCTTATATTCAGCAAATAGTTGAGTAATGTTTTTGTGTTCATTCTGACAATCTCTGCCTTTTGATATATTAATCTATATACATACAGTATAACTACTTATAAGGTAAAATTTTTATCTGCCATTTTGCTGTTTATTTTCCATATGTCTTACGTCTTTTTTTCTTCCTCTATTCTTCTATTATTCCCTTCTTTTGTATTAAGTATATATTTTCAAGTGAACAAGTTTAGTCTCCTTGTTGTTCATTTACCTATTTTTTAGTTGATTTCTTAGTTCTTGCCCTGGGGTTATAATTTACATTTTAATTTATAAAAACTGAGTTCAGATTAATGCCAAATTAATTTCAATTATATACAAAACTTTGCTTCTATATAGCTTTATTCCCTCTCCTCTCCTTAATGCTATTATTGTCATAGAATTTACATCTTTATACATTATAAGCCTGTCAACACAGTTTTATTGCTTTATGTAGTAATGTTTTAAACTGGATAAAATAAAAAAAAATTACAAATAAAACTGTATTTGTATTGTCTTTTAAATTTACCTATGTTGTTGCTTCTTCAAGTAGGTTTTAATTGCTATCTAGTATCCTTTACCTTCAGCCTGAAGGACTCCCTTTAGCATATCTTGTAGGGAAGATTGCTAGTGATGAATTCTTTTCATGTTTGTTTATCTGGAAATATCTTAATTTGTCCTTCATTTTTAAAGGTTAGCTTTGTTGGATATGAAAGTCTTGGTTGACGGTCGTTTTCTTTCAACACTTTGAATGTCATCCCACTGCTTTCTGGTTTCCATGGTTTAGGTGAAAAATTGGCTGTTAATCTTATTGAGGAAACTTTTATGTGATGAGATTTTATTTTCTCTTGTTGCTTTCAAGATTCTCTATGTCTTCGGTTTTGGCAGCTTGATTATAATGTGTTTCAGTGTGAATCTCCTTAAATTTATTTTTGCAGATTGGGTGCAGTGGCTCACACCTGTAATTCCAGCACTTTGGGTGGAGGCCAAGTAGGGAAGATCACTTGAGCCCAGGAGTTCGAGACCTGCCTGGGCAACATATTGAGATCCCATCTTTACAAAATTTCAAAAATTAGTTGGACATAGTGGCACACACCTGTAGTTCCAGCTACTCAGGAGGCTGAGGTGGGAGGATCACTTGAGCCTGGGAGGTTGAGGCTGCAGTGAGCCGTTATCATACCGCTGCACGCAGCCTGGGTGGCAGAGTGAGACCCTTTCTCAGATAATTTGTTTAGTCTTTCTTTTTCTCTTTCTTTCTTTCATTCTTTCATTCTTTGTCTTGCATTCTCTCTGGTTTTTTTTTTTTTTTTCCTTCAGAAATAGTCTCACTATGTTGCCCAGGCTCATCTCAAACTCCTGCCCTCAAACAATCCTCTCCCACATTAGTCTCCCAAAGTGCTGGGATTATGGGTATGAACCACCACACCTGGCTTATCTTTGGTTTTCTAAAGAAGCATATTGTGTTTCTTGAATGTATATATTAACTTTTTTAGTTAAATTTGAGGTGTTTAACTATCATTTTTTCAAATATTCTTTCTTCCCCTTTCTCTTTTTCCTACCCTTCTGGGATTCTCATTTTATGTATGTTGGTACATTTAATGATGTCCTGCAGTTCTCTGAGACTTTGTTCACTTTTTGCTTTCTTTTGTCTCTTTGTTCCTCAGACTGGATAATCTCAAATGACCTATCTTCAAGTTTGCTGATTCTTCTTTCTGCCTTCTCAAATCTGCTTCTGAGCTTCTCCAGTGAATTTTAAAGTATCAGTTATTGTACTTTTCAATTTCAGAACTTCATTTTTTACCTTTCTGTCTCTTCATTGATATCCTGTATTTGGTGAGACATTATTTTCATACTTTCCTTTAGTTCTTTAGACATAGTTTCCCTTAGTTCTTTCAATATTTTTATAATAGCAGCTGTAAACCCTTTGCCCAGGAAATCCAATGTCTGGGCTTTTTTAGGGGCATTTTCTATTTATTGTTTTTTATCCTGTGTATTCACTGTACTTTCCTCTTTCTTCACATGTAATTTTTGTAATTTCTTGTTGAAAACTGGACATTTCCAACAAAATAATGTGGCAACTCTGTAAATCAGATGACCCCCCCCAACAAACACAGGTTTGTTATTATTGCTATTTGTTGTTGTTGCTGTTGCTATTTGTTTATTTAGTGACTTTCTTGAACTAATTCTATAAAATCTGTATTGTTTGTCATGTGTGGCCACTAAAGTCTGTATTTGGTTAGCTTAGTCAACAGATCATAATTGGACAAAAAATTTTTTTCAATGTCTTGAAGTCCTCCAGCCCTTGCCAGGGGACTCAGAGTATACTGGGACACGCTTTTAATGCTCTGGCAGGCAGTTTACAACTCTATCTGTAGTCTTTACTTTCTACTTGTGCAGAGATTCAAGTTAGCCAGAGATGGGAAATCAGAGCCTCCTAGGTCTTCCCTAGTCATCATGCTTACTGCACCATATGTGTACTTGGCCTTCCAGGTTTCTGGAATATATCAGAGTTTCTTTTTAAATTTTTAAAAATTATTTTATTTTTATAGATTTAGGGAGTAAACGTGTGTGATTTCTTACATGCATGTATTGTGTAATAGTGAAGTCTGGGCTTTTGTGTACCCATCACCTCAACAGTGAACACTGTACCCAACAGGTTGTGCCAGATCTTTTTAAAGACCCCCATTTCCCACCTTTTTCTTTCAGCTTCTTTGGCCAGCTTCTTGTTTGCCCCAACTGTTATCATCACATTAGGCAGCTGTAATATTAAAAAATTTTTGCTGGTTGTTCTCAACAATTGCCCCAGGGAAAAGGTTGTTCACATTCAGTGAGCTCTTAGATCAGATAAAGACAACCTTTGCAAATAGGGCTTCCGGATAGCTGCCAGATAAGTCTCATAATGACAGTTCTCTGGGCTTTGGGCTTTTGAGAATTCCAAATCCACTCTGGCCATCTTCAGAGACCACTAGACTGCTGGGTTTCACGGCTCTCATAATAGCAAGGTTGTTAATTTTCAAGGCTACTGGGGAGCTGGGGAGAGAGAAATGGAAATATGGCAAGTTAACAATGCCACAGATCTCACTGTTTTAACCATATTTAGTCATTTTTAAAAATAAATAATTCTTAGATTGTTATAAACCTTTGGTGAATTTCCAAAGTTCTGAAAATATTGATTTTGACCATTTTTGCCAATCTTCTTGCTTTGGAGGAGCAGATTTTTATGGAGAAGATCTTCACTCCACCATGTGGAAGTGGCTAATACAATTTCTTTTTTGACCAGTAATTACTGAATGTCTCTCAAGTACAGGGCTATACGTGAGGAAAGAGTCACACAGATTTATCTGAAAACTTATTGCCACTATATACATTGGGTGTTGTCAGAGGAAAGGGAAAAAAAATGTAAAGCTGTTAATAAATAAATTTGTATACTAATTCAGACATAGAACAGAAAGCAAAAAAAATAGAAAAAAGAATAAATGTGTATACTATTATCATTTTGAATAATGGATTCAGTGAAATTTCTGGAAGAGAAATTTTTGAAAAGATTACTCATTTAAAACCAAGGAAATGCTTTTCTTTTTTGAACAGTTATGGATTGTTATCTGTGAGTCTTACATAAGACTGCCTGCTTAAGGGCTATTTCAGTCTATGAGAGGAAATAATGGGAGAACACAATTAATATGAATTTTTACCATTAAACCACCTTTGATTTAATTATCTCAGAGAACCTTATAACCCTTTAAACAATTCAGCTTCAGAGCACCCTGGAGAGACAGAGAATGTCGTCAGGGACACGTGATCCAGGATATGTGTTTCCTGGATGGTTTTGTTTCAGCTCATTTATTCCCAACACAGAAGCAAGCAGAGTAAACAAAAAGACAACTCATGCTGTAATGAGGACCTTGTGAACTGGAACAACTGAAACTACTGAAGGGCGGAACACGTGGACAAATAAATGAAAGACAGAAGACTACAAAGAGCAACAAATGGAAAAAGTACGTTCTAAGTACAAAGTGGTGTTTGGAAGACAGTGCTGCCGGTGTTTTTCCGGTAATTCCTCTTTAGATGCTGTCATTTTCAGGAGAAGCTGATGTAAATGACGCTACAGCCCAAAACCCAGGTGAGCTGTGTTGCCTTGGTTTGATTATCTAACGATTCCTTAATCTAGCATTGCACTAAGACTGTGAAGTAGAAGACAGAACCTTTTTTGTCTATGGAATTAGAAGACAGAATCCCTGGGGGCTGCTTTTAGAGGCAGCATGTACCTTTTCACTCTCCAACCTGGTTGGAGGAGGTGTTCTCAAAGTGCTGTGGGGAAGAGAAACCATTGTGATTCATTTATATGGAATATCAGAGACTAAATTATTAGGACTTTCAGCAAATATTTAAAATTCCGTCAGTGCCTACCAAATGAGGGGGTTAGGATCATAGAAACTCAAAGATTTGTTCTTGGACAAAATTCCTATGAAAAAGGGAGTGGGAAAAAGAGGGAAGAATCTGGAGGCTGATGACTGAGAAGTAGCACTGGACCTGATGGGGTTTTCTCTTTTTTCTTTATTTTAAAAATTACTGTAAATAATAATACTAACCTGTCAAGGAGGTTTTACAAACCATGTTTCTCAAATAAATCTTACCTTGAAGAAGCCATGTAGGTAGTTTCAGCCCAAGGTTCTCACAAATTCATCCTCTGAGGATGTGTTGTTAGTACTGCTGAGACACCTGCTGCCTCTTGCATATGTTCTGGATTATCTGAAGGAAGGTGAAAGGGAACTGAGAAAAAGGTACCCAGAGGTAAAGCTTGGCCTTATCCACCTCATCACCTTTTCTCTGATTTATTATCAAGCAGAGAGGACCTAGTGAACTTTTCACTTATTAGAAGTGCACATGTTCCTTAATTCTTATGATTCAATAAACAGCCAAGCTTGGAGAGAGGTACTGGGAAATAATGGAGCTTTGCTCCTACCAAGTCTGTACTATACATCAGATGGAGTCAGATTCTTAATAGAAGCACTGGAGCCTCTCCCTGGGGTCTCCTTTCCAAGCCCTGCTCCATTTCCCACTTGAGTATCTTTAAAGAGTCCAAACTTTATTCATTCATCAAGCAAACAAATATTTACTGAGCACCTACTATATCTTCCAGGCTTTTAAAGAAACACCAGAGCCTCTTTTGGGGGAACTCCTCTATCTACTATACTCTCCACTTGCCTTAAAATAAGTTAAATTTCACATATTTAATCACAAATATTTATTGAACACTACTACTTAGAGAAGAACCTTATTGAGTGAGAAAAGGTATGTATTGTCTTGAAGGCAAGAGAATCCAGAGCTCTGGGGAATCTGCATTTTTAAAAATATAATAGAATGTGTTGAACTTAAAATAGGCGTCTTGAAACAATATTTATATGGAAAAAAAGTCACTAGAGAGACCAAATTGAATAGTAAATTTGATTGCTAATTGTTACAGTTCACCATAACAATGACAAAATATAGGCAGATAGCATGAAAAATTATATTATCTCATTGAGCCAATTTATACAGGACCAGGTTAAAAACTGTGGCCACCTGAGCACTGAAAAGTCATGATTCCTTCTAGCATATGTATTTCCAGATCAAAATAATATTAAGCTTTCATTAAAAGAAATATAAAGAAGTCCAATACATTTTGTATTTTTCGAATGATAGCTTTACTTTTCTGCTGTCCATTTTGGTAGCTACTAGCCACATGTGACAATTTATATTAACTAAAATTAACAATTTTCTTTCTCAGTGTTAAACTAGCCCCATTTCAAGTGCTCAGTAGTCACATGTGACCAATGACTACCTTATTAAAAAGAACAGATATAGAACTTTTTTGTGTGTGTGACAGGGTATTGCTAGGCTGATATCGAACTCCTGGGCTCAAGCAATCTTCCAACTTGTACCTACCAAAGTGCTAGGATTGTAGTTATGAGCCACCACCGTGCCTCGCCAAGAACATTTTCATTATCACAAAAAGTTCTATTACACAGTGCTGACCTAAATGCTTTATGAAAATATATAACAAATATTTTCAAAAATGATTTTCTCTTTTTTCTTCTTTTCTGCAAGTATGCTTGGCAAGAAATCCAGGGAATATAAGAAATGCATGGAAT
Source organism: Trachypithecus francoisi (assembly GCF_009764315.1). Taxonomy (NCBI): domain Eukaryota; kingdom Metazoa; phylum Chordata; class Mammalia; order Primates; family Cercopithecidae; genus Trachypithecus; species Trachypithecus francoisi. The sequence goes on from NW_022681454.1 coordinate 45,675,185, forward strand.
ATAAGATGTAGGCTGAGCAAGGTGGCTCATGCCTGTAATCCCAGAACTTTGGGAGGCCGAGGTGGGTGGATCATGAGGTCAGGAGTTCGAGACCAGCCTGACCAACATGGTGAAACCCTGTCTCTACTAAAAATACAAAAATGAGCCTGGCATGGTTGCACACGCCTGTCATCCCAGCTACTCAGGAGACTGAGGCAGAAGAATCGCTTGAACTCAGGAGGAAGAGGTTGCAGTGAACTGGGACTGCACCACTGCACTCCAACCTGGGAGACAGAGCAAGACTCCATCTCAAAAAAAAAATCTAACACTAAAACACATTAACCAAACACATATATGTTTAGATATGTTTTTCTGAAGAGGGAGCAAAACCAGAACTCATTAATATTATCAGCGTTAAATCTATATTATTATTATTAGAGATGGGGTCTCACTCTGTCACCCAAACCGAAGTGCAGTGAGCCAAGATTGTGCCACTGCAAACTCTGCCTCCCAGGCTCAAGTTATCCTCCCATCTCACCCTCCTGAGTAGCTGGGACCACAGGTGCATGCCACCATACTCGGCTAATTTTTGTATTTTTAGTAGCGACGGAGTTTCACTATGTTGCCAAACTGGTCTCTGACTCCTGGGCTCCCACAGTCTGCCTGCTTGGCCTCCCAAAGTGCTGGGATTACAGGCATGAGCCGCTCTGCCTGGCTATGACTTGTTTATGTAATCAATGACTGCATCAGCCTGTTGTTTGTTAAGAATTCCAAAGAAATAAACTAGAACTAGGCTAACTTTCTGTTCTTTATTATGTTGAAAAAGCACATTTTGTTTTGTTTTTAGTTTCTACTGATTACAGTTAAACAATTTTAAGGGGGAAAAAATATGTTTTGTATTGGCAAGTATCTCATTATTTAAGGCCCAGCTCAGATACAGCTTTTCTCTGAAGACTTCTCTGATTATCTAGAAAAGTATGTGTCCTTATAATCTTCCAATACATTCTTCTTTCCATGTTTTATTGCTGTTATTTGCATTAGTATGGTGTCTTCCCCAGTAGACAGTTGGATTGGGAGGATGAGAACCATATTGTCAGGTCTAACACAGTGACTGGGACTCAATACTCTGTTCATCTGGAAACATGGCTGCCGGCCAGTGCTGGGATTTTTAGCAATGGGAAGAACATGTGGCACTTGGGAAGTTTGTTTCACATCTGTTTTCTTCTTGTTGCCTTCCCACTATCAAAGTGTTTGGGATTGTTATTGTCATCTTCACTTTAAAATTAGACACAATACAGGCCAGGTGCGTTGGCTAACACCTGTAATCCCCGCACTTTGGGAGACTGAAGCGAGTGGATCACCTGAGGTCAGGAGTTCGAGATCAGCCTGACTGACATGGTGAAACCCTGTCTCTACTAAAAATACAAAATTAGCCGGGCATGGTGGCACATGCCTGTAATCCCAGCTACTTGGGAGACTGAGGCAGGAGAATCACTTGAACCCAGGAGGTAGAGGTTGCAGTGAGCTAAGATTATGTCACTGCACTCCAGCCTGGGCGACAGAGTGAGACTCTGTCTCCAAAAAAATAGACACATACAGATAAATTAAATGACTTTTCTTTTTTTTTGAGACGGAGTCTCGCTCTGTCGCCCGGGCTGGAGTGCAATGGCCGGATCTCAGCTCACTGCAAGCTCCGCCTCCCGGGTTTACGCCATTCTCCTGCCTCAGCCTCCCGAGTAGCTGGGACTACAGGCGCCCGCCACCTCGCCCGGCTAGTTTTTTGTATTCTTTAGTAGAGACGGGGTTTCACCGTGTTAGCCAGGATGGTCTCGATCTCCTGACCTTGTGATTCGCCCGTCTCGGCCTCCCAGAGTGCTGGGATTACAGGCTTGAGCCACCGCGCCCGGCCTAAATGACTTTTCAAAAGGTACGCAATGAATAAAAGTCTGGACTGTGATGAAATTTTCAGTCCTCAGTGTTCTAAAGTTATGTTATGCCCTTCCTTGGGGTTGCCTCCCTTAAGGTGTCTATTAAGAAATCAAATTCATAGGCCACGCGCGGTGGCTCACGCCTGTAATCTCAGCACTTTGGGAGGCCGAGGTGGGCAGATCACAAGGTCAGGAGTTCAAGACCAGCCTGGCCAACATAGTGAAATCCCCATCTCTACTAAAAATACAAAAATTAGCTGGGTATGACAAAAATTAGCCTGGCATGGTGGCACGTGCCTGTAGTCCCAGCTACTCAGGAGGCTGAGGCAGGAGAATCGTTTGAACCCGAAAGGTGGAGTGTGCAGTGAGCCAAGATCACAGCACTGCACTCCAGCCTGGGCAACAGAGCAAGACTCTGCCTCAAAAAAAAAAAAAAAAAAAAGGAAAAGAAAAAGAAATCAAATTCATACTTTTTCCTGGTATAAGGTAGATATTTTAAGGTAGAAGGAAAAGTGACACATTTTACATAAAACTCTAGAAGAAAGACTACTGTTGTTTGAACCTCATGTCAAGGCTTACTTTAAGAAAGAGCCATTTCTTTTTTTTTTTAATACTTTAAGTTCTGGTGTACATGTGTGCAACATGCAGGTTTGTCACATATGTGCCACATTGGTGTGCTGCACCCGTTAACTTGTCATTTACATTAGGTATATCGCCTAATGCTATCCCTCCCCCCCTCCCCCCACCCCATGACAGGCCTCGGTGTGTGATGTTCCTCACCCTGTGTCCAAGTGTTCTCATTATTCAATTCCCACCTATGAGTGAGAACATGCGGTGTTTGGTTTTCTGTCCTTGTGACAGTTTGCTCAGAATAATGGTTTCCAGCTTCATCCATGTCCCTACAAAGGACATGAACTCATCCTTTTTTATGGCTGCATAGTATTCCATGGTGTATATGTGCCACATTTTCTTAATCCAGTCTGCCATTGATGGACATTTGGGTTGGTTCCAAGTCTTTACTATTGTGAATAGTGCCGCAATAAACATACGTGTGCATGTGTCTTTACAGCAGCATGATTTATAATCCTTTGGGTATATACCCAGGAATGGGATGGCTGGGTCAAATGGTGTTTCTAGTTCTAGATCCTTGAGGAATGGCCACACTGTCTTCCACAATGGTTGAACTAGTTTACAGTCCTACCAACAGTGTAAAAGTGTTCCTATTTCTCCACATCCTCTCCAGCACCTGTTGTTTCCTGACTTTTTAATGATTGCCATTCTAACTGGTGTGAGATGGTATCTCATTGTGGTTTTGCTTTGCGTTTCTCTGATGGCCAGTGATGATGAGAAAAAATCAGTGATGATTTTCTCATGTGTCTGTTGGTTGCATAAATGTCTTCTTTTGAGAAGTGTCTGTTCATATCCTTTGCCCACTTTTTGATGGGGTTGTTTGATTTTTTCTTGTAAATTTGTTTAAGTTCTTTGTAGATTCTGGATATTACCCCTTGGTCAGATGGGTAGATTGTAAAAATTTTCTCCCATTCTGTAGGTTGCCTGTTCACTCTGATGGTAGTTTCTTTTGCTGTGCAGAAGCAGAAAGAGCCATTTCATTCACTGTTTCTGGTTTCTATTTCTACGAGCTTGGAGGGAGAGCGCTTCGCCGCTACTACTATTTTACCAATATATTCCAGCAGAGGGCGCTCCAAGCATTTTACAACGTTTCCTATAGCTCCTTCGATCCCTGCGCCGCCCGCGGCCCGCAGCATCCCTGCTCTCGTCCCAAAGACTTACGTTTTGACCTAATTCTTCTGGTGCCAAGTCATTGAAAGGTCCTGTTTGTCCCCTCGGGGTGTATTAGGAGCTGGTAGGGTTTGAGAGATACACTGCGTTGTATCACACCTCTCCATATTCAATTCAGTAGGTCATATTTAAATATGAAACATAGAGGATAATTTTCAACGCTTGATTTGCTATAGTTAGAGATCATGCTAGGTGATGATTAAATGATAGCAATTATGCTTTTTCTCCACCCTGCCCCCCCAAAAGTGTAGTTTATTCAATTCATCTCAAATGATGACAAAGGGATTTTTTATACGTTCTTCATTTGGCACCTCGAATGCAGTCATGTGTTACTTAACAAGATTCTGAAACATGCATCACTTTGTCTTGTGAACATCAGGGAGTGTGCTTATACAAGCCTAGATGGTATAGCCTATTGCTTATATTGTCTAGCCTATTGCTCCTAGGCTGCAAACCCACATGGCATGTTACTGTACTGAATACTGTAGGCAACTAGAATACAATGGTATTTGTGTATCTAAACATAGGAAAGGTACAGTAAAAATATGATATAAAAGATAAAATATGGTACTTGTATAGGGCACTTACTCTCAGTGGAGCTTGCAGGACTAGAAGTTACTCTGGGTGAGTCAGGGAGTGAGTGGTGAGTGAATGTGAAGGGCTAGGACATTACTGTACACTATGTAGACTTTACAAAACCTGTACAGTCAGGCTACCCTATAAATAAAATATATTTATTTATTCAAATATTTATTATTTCTCTGGTAATAAACTAACCCTAGCTTACTGTAATTGTTTTACTTTATAAACTTTAAAACTTTTTAAACTTTTAGACTCTTCTTTAATATCACAACTTCCAATACAAACACACTGTACAGCCGTTCAAAAATATTTTCTTTCTTTATATCTGTATTCTATAAGCTTTGTTATTCTTTTCTTTTCTTTTTAAACTTTTGGTTAAAAACGAAGACACAAGCACACATTAGCCTAGGCCTACACAAGTCAGGATCGTCAATATCACTGTCTTCCATCTCCACATCTTGCCCCACTGGGAAAGTCTTCCGAGGCAATAACCTGCATGGAGCTGTCATCTCTATGATAACAATGCCTTCTTTTGTAATACCTCCTGGAGGACTTGCCCCGGGCTGTTTTATGGTTAACTTTTTTTGAAATAAATAGGAGTATACTCTAAAATAGCAATAAAAAGTATAGTAAATAAACCAGTAACATAGTCATTTCTTATGAAGTATTATAGAATGTACATAATTGTATCTGCTATACTTTTATACTACTGGCAACACAATAGGTTTGTTTACACCAACATCACCATATGCACATGAGCATGAGCAATGCGTTGTGCTAGGACATTATCATGGATATGACATCACTAGGGGATAGGAATTTTTCAGCTCCACTATAATCTTTTTTTTTTTTTTGAGACAGAAACTTGCTCTGTTGTCACCAGGCTGAGTGCAGTGGTGCAACCTCGGCTCACTGCAACCTCTGCCTCCCCTGTTCAAGAGATTCTCCTGCCTCAGCCTCCTGAGCAGCTGGGACTACAGGTGTGTGCCACCATACCCAGCTAATTTTTTGTATTTTTTAGTAGAGATGCAGCTTTACCATGTTGGTCAGGATGGTCTCGATCTCTTGACCTTGTGATCCGCCTGCCTCGGCCTCCCAAAGTGCTGGGATTAGAGGTGTGAGCCACCACGCCTGGCCAGCTGCTCTGTAATCTTATGGGACCACCCATACATGCAGTCCTTTGCTGACCAAAACATCCTTATGTGATTTATGATTGTACTTTAAAGTAACTTTACATCTAGAGTATGGACCCAGAACTCATTCTACTCTAAATGTAGTTCTTCATCCAATAATTGAATACTGATTGTGACAAATAGTTGACGCACTTGCATTTTTGGTAGTTTATGTAATGTCTAAACAATGACAAAGAATGCATCGTCGAGTGCTTCTAAAAGATGCACTTAGCCTGAAATGAGTATTTTTAAAAATAGTGTTTAAAATAGAAAATCAAAGAATGAAAAAAGAAAATAGAAACATATTTATCAAGTATCTTCAATCAAGATTGTGTAGGCATAAATGATAACATGATAAACATTTATTTTGTAAAAAACCTAGGCAGACCAAAGACTTAAATACACAATGTAAAATTCAAAATTTTAGAAGAAAATATCTTTATGTCCCAGAAATAGGAAATATTTCTCAAAGAAGATATAAAAGAAACTCAACCCACTAAGTAAATAGGTAAAATCTGATCAGTTTGATTACATTCTTTTATTTTAATTTTTTGAGACAGAGTCTCACTCTGTTGCCCAGGCTGGAGTGCAGTGCACAATCTCAGTGCACTACAACCTCTGCCTCCCAGATCAAGCCATTCTTACGCCTCAGCCTCCTGAGTAGCTGGAACAAAGGTGCATGCCATGACGCCCAGCTAATTTTTGTCAGGGTTTCACCATATTGGTTAGGCTGGTCTCGAACTCCTGACCTCAAGTGATCTGCGTGCCTCAGCCTCCCAAAGTGCTGGGATTATAGGCATGAGCCACACGCCTGGTCAGTTTGATTACATTCTCATCAAAAGCTACCTCCCATTGGAGTTTGAGATCAGCCTCAGCAACATGGTGAAACCCCGTCTCTACTAAAAATACAAAAAAATTAGCCAGGCATGGTGGCCCATGCCTGTAATCCCAGCTACTCGGGAGGTTGAGGCAAGGAGAATTGCTTGAACCCTGGAGGCGGAGGTTGCAGTGAGCCAAGATCACGTCACTGCACCCCAGCCTTGGCGACAAAGCGAGACTCCATCTCAAAAACAAAAACAAGAAATACCATTGGAAAGCAAGATTATCAAAAGATATCACTAAAAAGTAAGACAAGTCACAAACTGGAAGAAGATATTTAATACTCACATAATGTGCAGAGGATTACTATTCAGAATATTTAAAAATTACACCTAAAAAAACTAATTGAAAAAAACCTAATAGAAAAATGGGCTAACATATTGAACATGGATTTTACAAAAAAAGAAATCTGAATTGGTAATAAATATATTAAACATATTAAAACCTCATTCACAACTAGATAACTGCAAATTATGATCACAAGATTAGGGAAAAAATTAAAACCACAAGATACTATTTTATGTCTACCATTGGTATAAATTAAGAAGTCTGGTAAAACCAAGTATTGGCCAGAATGTTTGATTACTGTAATCCTCAGAAAACTTCCTTAAAATTGTGCATTGATATGACAATCTTGGAAGACAATTTGGCATTTTTTAGTTACATCAAAGTCATGCATATTGTAAAACCAGCAATTCCACTTCTAGAGAAACTCTTGTATTTGCTATGTACCCTTAAACATATACACGAATGTCCATAGCAGCATTGTCTGTAATAGTGAAAACCTGGAAATAATCCAAGTATCCATCAACAAGATGAGTAAATTATGGTATATTCATATGATGCAATAGTATGTAGCAGTGAAAAATGAAGAAACCATAGCCATGCATATCAACAAGGATGAATCTCACAAATACAATGTTGAATAAGAAAAGCAGATTGGAGAAATACATACAGTATGATTCTGTCCATTTAAATTTCAAATGCATGCAAACAATGCAAATAGGGTACAACTACAAAGAAATAAATGAGAAAAATAAATATCACATTCACATAGTGTTTACTATGGGAGAAAGAGAGATGTGTTTGGAGAAGAGCACACAGAGGTAAGTGCACAGTTCTATTGAATTATCCTTTTTATACACGCATAAAGAATAACCTCGTATACCAATAAGTATAGGAAATGTATAATTATTTTTAAATTTTAGAAACATTATTAGCTTTGAAAGGGAGATGTCATCCTAATAGAATTTGGTATGTTTATGTTAGATTCATGGTTATAGAAAAAAAGTATTAGGAGAAAATTTGTGAGATAGTGTGAACAATAAAAGTGAATAATCAACCAGGCATGGTAGCTCACACCTATAATCTCAGCACTTTGGGAGGCCGAGGCTGGCGGATCACAGATCAGGAGTTCGAGACCAGCCTGGCCAACATGGCAAAACCTCATCTCTACCAAAAACTACAAAAATTGGCTGGGCGTGGTGGTGCACACCTGTAGTCCCAGCTACTCAGGAGGCTGAGGCAGGAGAATCGATTGAACCTGGGAGGCGGAGGTTGCAGTGAGCTGAGATTGCACCACTGCACTCCAGCCTGGGTGAAAGAGCGAGACTCCAACTCAAAAAAAAAAAAAAAAAAAAAGGTCTTTGTGATTTTCCCCAGGTGGATCAAAAATACGTTTAGATATCATGAAAGCAAAGAACAAGGAAAATATTGGGACATAGAAGTTATATCCAGTAAAGCAATCCTTGTACATTCCTGCCACAGGTGAGGTGAACATTACTGTTCACAGATGGGGTTATCACATCATTCTCTGCCATTCTTCCGCAGATGGCATGTTAAGGCAGAAGGCTGGCACTCAGCACCTGCCTGTCTTAGGTTGGGTTACCCCAGAAGCAAACCCAGATGTAAGGATTTAGATTTATTAATAATTAAGTCAGGGTATTTCATTTGGAAAAGGATCCCAAAAGGCACTGGCAGGAGAGGAGGGAAGAGAGAAAGAAAGGGAAGAAAGCCAACGAAGGGTACTGTCATCACAGATTCTGTGGAGGCCGACCGGGCGTACTCCCCTGTGAAACTGAGAAACCAGGCAGAATGCACCTCAGAGTTGCCCCCACCGGGCAGGTGAGGCCGCTGTGATTTTCAGACACCAACTCCCTTCAGTCACTAGTTGAAATCTGCTTTGGGGGAGGGGAGAGAGGACAAAGTTCCCAGCAGTTCTAGCCTGCTCTGCCGGCCAGGGCTACCCAGACAGAGAGAAAAATCCCTCAGGTGAAGGGCTGGAGATTTCTCCAGATGGAAGTCCACATTCCACGTGCATGCTACATGGCCCCGATGCCAGGAACACACGTATTGACACATGTGCAAAATGCCATGCACAAAATCCTAACATCTAGGCTTCTGGTTCTTCCTAATAACTGATTTTAAATGATTCTTTCCATAATAATGTGAAGGTGTAAGCCTGTCCTGGAGCAGGTAGGGAGTGGGATAAAAAGTGAGGGGCAGGAATTGAGAAGATTACAATTCTGATCACCTGGTCTGTGCTTAACACTGTATTAGATGCTGGAAATAGATTTGTAACTCTTAAGCTGTGGTCCCCAGAGCTAATAATATAATGGCTACTTATATACGCATGAAACATTTAAGTGGTGATAAAAGATGCATAGATTGTCAGTGTGAGTGATACAGATAAAATGCCAACTGAGGAGAGAGGCATTTCTATGTTTAAAAGTAGGTCATATGTGGTACTCTTGGCCAGGCTAGAGGATTACGTGACAGTTGGAATGAGGTGATCTAGGTGATACTCCCAGCCTGAACAAAAACGTTAATAGCAAGGGTGCTGTTTGTCTCTCCACATCTCTCCAGATTCGTCTTCACCCTTCTCCACCTTGATTGGTGCCAGAAAACTGGATATTATGGATGAAATTAACAGACATCCTTGTCCCCTGGCTTCCAGCAGTTATATTGGGGGTGGAGGTGTCACGTGAGGAGGTCAAAGGGAAAGACAGGGAGATTGGGGTGTTTCTCTCTCAGCTCCCTTCTTTCAGGGTTGTCACGAGTTAATTGCTTTCCTTCATCAAGAACTTAGTCAAGAGGTGCTCTACATACAGCTTCCTCTCTCCAGGTTCCAGGAACTGCTCTCTTACTAGCTCAGAAGTACTGCATTATTCCTTGCAGCTGACTCTAGAATCTGTTTACACCTTTATTAAACTCTCCTCAAACTGCTGAAGTGTGCCATGAGTTTTCTGCCAGTGGCCTGACTGAGAGGGTGGGAATGAACTTGAGAGGAGGGAGAGTGAGATGTTTGGCAAAACTTGAGGAAAGGGCTCATGTTGAGAAGGAAGGGAGGTAAAATGAATATTCTTTTATTTTTTTGTCTAAAGAAAAAGGGTAGGTGGTGGCGGGCACCTGTAGTGCCAGCTACTTGGGAGGCTGAGGCAGGAGAATGGCGTGAACCTGGGAGGCAGAGCTTGCAGTGAGCTGAGATTGTGCCACTGCACTCCAGGCTGGGCGACAGAGCGAGACTCCATCTCAAAAAAAAAAAAAAAGGGTAGGCCGGGTGCAGTGGCTCACGCCAGTAATTCCAACACTTCTGGAGGCTAAGGCAGGTGGATCAATTGAGTTTAGGTGTTCAAGACCAGCCTGACCAACATGGCAAAACCCATCTCTACCAAAAATTACAAAAATTAGCTGGGCATGGTGGTGCGCACCTGTAGTCCCAGCTACTTGGGAGGCTGAGGTAAGAGAATGGCTTGAACCTGGGAGGCGGAGGTGTGAGCCAAGATCGCACCACTGTACTCCAGTCTAGGTAACAGAGTGAGACCCTGTCCCGCCGCCGCCCCCCCCCCCCAAAAAAGGAAAAAGACATTCCAGATTTGAGGACCATGTTCTGAGGGAAGTTTTAAAAGTCCAGGCTGATGTATAAATGGCTGCTTGTCAATGTCCATGCAGCAAAGGTGATCACATATCATCTGTCCTGAGCTCTGCTTGGCCTCATCTGTTTTCTATTCAACAGTTGCGAGCATAAAGGAGGAGTTTTTTGTGTAGAACCTCTACCAGGTAGGCATATATCTAATTACCCTCTGGCCTTCTATAATTCAAGTCTTAGTGATGATAAAAGGAGCAACTGAAACCTTCCAAATAGGCTGAACAACAGGCTATTTTATTCTAATAGTCTAGTTTCACCTGTGAGGAAATAGGCTGAAAGTTTTTCTTCTGGTTCTACTTCTTTGAAAAAGAAATGCAATTATAATTTTTTAAATGTAATTTTCCATGTTCAATGTTCGCTTGTAAACTCCCAAGGGGAATCACTTAGCCAGAGGACCCGAGAATTTGAGCTTCTTTCTGTACCATCTGTGCAAAGATTATGGGTATATGAGCAATAGATTGTGGCTTCATGACTGGTAGCAACCATTTAAGGGAAGGAATTACATCACCTGCAAAAGGTTGCAATATGACCTCAAAGTATTATCTTAAAGTTTCTATGAAAAATGGTCAAGGTGTAGGGAAGTAAATTCATATACCCTGTCTGATTATTCAACCCTAGTTTATCTCTCAATTGGTGGTTTTTATCTGCTGATCTCTTCATGACTCCTGACTTTTGTACCTTCTTTCTCCACTGACCCAGTACAAGAATAGGCCTAAATTGCTAATTAAAAAGTAGAGAGAGCCTGAAAGGCTGGGCAGTCCACTTGGCAATTTGGGAGCAGTCATATTTGTTCCAATGCAAATATTATCCCTTTTGCAACTGAAACTTCCAACGCCTCCAGGTCTTTAGCGAGACTGTTTTGGTAGAAGCCACCAATCAAGTATAATACTGTTGTGCAATCCAATACTAACCATCCAAAGTTAGTGCCAACTCCACAGGTTAAGGGCATAGTCCCTGAGAAAACTGCCTTTGCTTCAGATGCAAGCAGCAAGTTTGGGAGTCCTCAGACCACCGTCAATTCTGAACCAATGGCTACAAATTCAGGGGCACCCTGGCCCCCACAGGTTTAATAATTCATTAGAATGACTCACAGAACACAAGAAAGCACTATATATATGATAACAGTTGTGTTATAATGTTAATAGATACAAATCGGTATCAGCCAAATGAAGAGAAACATTGGGTGAGATCGGAGAGGGTCCCACACGCAGAACTTCCATGCCCTTTCCTCATAGAGTCAGGATGTGTTGCCCTCCTGACACATCAATGTGTTCACCAACCAGGAAGTTCCATTGAGCTTTAGCATCCAGAGGGGTTTTTTGAGTTTCCTTTATGTGGGCATGAGTGATTGAATTACTGGCCCTGTGACTGAACCCAAACTCCAGCCTCCTACCCTCCTCAGGGATCAGGAGATCAGGCTAATATCAAATGGCAGAGAATATAGAGGGTTGCATAATTTACCGTAATGTAATACACATGCACCTCTGCATGCTCTTAAATCAGGTTTAGGTCTGGCTACATAAAACAAAAAGCCCTGACACAGTGGCTTAAGCAAGATAAAAGCTTATTTTCATTGCAGAAAGGTAGGCAATCCTGGACTGAAATGATGGTTTAATGGTCATCAGAGACTCAGGCTCCTTCTGTCATTGTTCCATCATTCCATACATGACTTCCAAAGACAAATAACTTATTTATTTATTATTTAGACACGAGGCCTGGATTTGTTGCTCCAGCTGGACTGCAGTGGCATGATCATAGCTCACTGCAACCTCCAACTCCTGGGCTCAAGGGATTCTCCCATCTCAGCCTCCCAGGTACCTGGGACTACAGGTACATACCAACAATCTTGGCTAATTTTTTTTTTTTTTTTTTTTAATTTTAGTAGAGACACAGTCTTGCTGTGTTCCCCAGGCTGGTCTCAAACTTCCGGACTCAAGTATCCTTTGTCTGGGCCTCCCAAAGTGCTGAGATTACAGGCATGAGCCATGGTGCCCAGTCTCCACTGTCATATAACTCTGTGGTCCAAGATGGCTGTTAAAACTCAAGCCATCACTTACAGGAAGAGAGAAAAATAAGAGAGATAGTCTAAAACTGGATTAGTAAGCAGCCATCCCCAAAGTCCTGTGCAATAGTTACACCTTTTAGCTGGACTTACAGCCATCCCACTAAAAATATTGGCGTTCTCCTTTTAAAGAAGAAGGCAAAAAAATGCTGTTTAAGCAGCTAGCAGTGTCTGCCATGTTGCATTTATTTTCATTTCAAAAAATAAATCAAAAAATAAACTTTTCAGATTGACTCTATAATGAGAATGTGAAGGTGATATCAGAAAGCAAATATTTATATATAAATATTTATATATTATATATTAAATATTATAAATATGTGTTTATATTAATATTAATATTATGTTAAATAATATAAATATAATAAATACATTAAATATTTATATATATATTTTTGGGGGGGACAGAGTCTTGCTCTGTTGCCCAGGCTGGAATGCAGTGGCGTGATCTCGGCTCACTGCAACCTCTGCCTCCTGGGTTCACGCAATTCTCCTGCTCAGTCCGGAAGTAGCTGGAACTACAGGCGTGCACTGCCACGCCCGGGTAATTTTTGTATTTTTAGTAGAGACAGGGTTTCACCATGTTGGCCAGGCTGGTCTTGAACTCCTGACCTCAAGTGATCTCCCGGCCTTGGCCTCCCAAAGTGCTGGGATTACATGGGTGAGCCATCCCCCCTGGCCTAATATAGAGCTATATCTTAATGAAAGAAGTACTTTTCACAGACATGGTACATTTGGAATACAAATTGCAGTGGAAACACAATTATATTTGTTTCACTGTGCCAATTTCTACCATACATATGGATACAATTTTGGTCAGAAGTATGAGGCACACATTTCAAAAATAGTTACTGAAAAACAAAGTTTCTCTAAATGTGTTTTTTCTGGTAACTAAAGTCACAATTTTTGAATGTGGTAGGGATGAAGGCAAGTTGCTCTCATTCTGTCATTTTTCATATTGCTCTGGAGAGAATTCCACAGTTCCCCCACATATTCAGCCTGAGATTTCAACCCTATCTAGGCAGGTTCATGGGAAATGGCAACTGATTAGACTTGGGTATGATGGAGTAATAAAAGTAAAATGCTAAAAATGAAAACAAACAAAAAACAACAACACTCAGATTTCAAAAGTCACCAACATTAGTAATTTTCAAAATAAATTATTTAGTGCACCAAGAGAACTAGCAGTGGTCAAAGCAAGGATGATGCTTTCTGTTTTAGTTTCACCCACAGACCCACCCGCAAACTACCTAAAACAGATATTCAGTGGAAACAATAACTGTGTGCCTGCCATGTAAATATATCTTCAAGTAATGTCCTCTAACCCAGAGCTGCACCCCTACTCCTTTCATTTAAAGTTTTAACTCAAATTCTGTCTTATATAGATATGCGACAGAGATCTTATGGCCCTAAACCCTGAAATATTTACTGCCTGACCTTTGGCAGGAAGTAGTTACCGAATGGTTGTTTATTGCGCAAAGTTGATATGCATCCATTTATAGTGCAGGTATTTATTAAGCATCTATACATCAAGTACTATGCTGTTATTTTCTATTTAAGGAGATTTCAGACAAATGAAAGAGATAACTTCTTAAAATGCTCACTAAGTGCTACTTTAGGGGCAAAAATAAGTTGTAAGATGAGCATACATAGGAGGCAGTAACCCAAAACCGGAGAGGGGGGACTGTAACCAAGAAAGCCTTCCTAATTAAAAAGTTGTCTAAATTAATACTAGATAATTAGAAAGAGTTCGCCAGACAAAGGGATAGGGGGAACAGCAATTACAAAGACCCACAGAAAAACTGGGAACTTTACATATTTCAGAGATGCTGGGTGCTGTGACTTGAGCCTTGTAATCCCAGTCACTCCGAAGGCTAAGGCAGGAGGATCCCTCGAGGTCAGGAGTTCAAGATCAGCCATGGCAACATAGCAAAATCCCCCCATCCCCGCACCCCACCAAACTCCACCTCACCCATCTCTTTAACAAAATAAAGACAAAACCAAAACAACAATATACATCAGAGAAATATATCAGAAAATGATCAGTAAAGGTTTAGAGATAAGGTATATCAGGCTGATTGCATGGGTAGTGGATGGAAGAACTGTCATTAATTTGTTAAAATAGCACAAGTTGAGCCACCAGCCTAAGGTCAGAAAACATAGCCATCCACACGTGTGTCTTAGGATAAAAGGCAGGAAATGATTGTTGAGGGAAGCTGAAGTGCCACAGTAAAGACTGGTTTTGTAGGAGGGTGATAGGATAGGAGTCAAGGGATTGGGATGAAATGTAACTACAAGCCAGTAACCCTGACCTGGACAAGGAGGTAGTGGTCTTGCTGGTGGTATTCAGGCTCTTTAAGTACGTTTCCATAGACAACCTTAGCAACTCTTCCGGCACCTGCTCTCTGGTTGCAAGCTTTGCCTCCCTAGCAAATGAAGATAAAATAGCCTTCTTTATTAATCTTTCCAAATCCCTCTGCAAGCCACATCTGAAAGTCCTCCCCCCACTCTTTAGAGAAAGAAAAATTGTCTGGCTCTGTCATCCAGGGCATGAGCCACCATAGCCAGCCCACATCTGAAATTCTTTTGATGGTTATAAAGCCTTTCATCCCAGGATTAAAGATAAAGACTTAAAATGGAAATGTTGACCGGCACGGTGGCTCACGCTTGTAATCCCAGCACTTTGGAAGGCCGAAACCCAGCTACTCAGGAGGCTGAGGCAGGAGAATCACTTGAACCTGGGAGGCTGAGGTTGCAGTGAGCCAAGATCGTGCCATTGCACTCCAGCCTGGGTAACAAGGCGAGATTCTGTCTCAAATTAAAGAAGAAAAAAAAAAAAAAGAAAGTAAATGTTGATTGGGGTTAAAATATTGCGATTTTTTCTGACTAAAGTACAATCATAGAATGAACAAATAGATATCAGATCCTTTCCAGTTTTAATTTATGAGACTTTGAGGAAAGGGAAGGAATTTCTTAGATCCGTACTTATTATAGGCTAGTCTTGCTTATTCTCAAATGGAGCTAGGGAGGAATAGGTAAAAGCTAAGAAGATACTTTTCCGATTTAGGAAATGTGTGTTTTGTTTCAGTTGAGGTATATCCTGTTTTGTAAGATACTGTATATATTTTTTAAATAATTATTTGAGAGCATTGTTATAGATATATGACTTTTTAGGGAAAGATGTCCCCCCCCGCCCCAGTTTATAGCTATTTGGTTTAAAAATTTCATTTAATTTTCAGAATTTTTGCCAGATGCCTCTACCCCAACAAAAAGCTCTAGATTAGGTGTACCTTAGGTGCTCCCCAAACCCCTGGCCACCCCATGCATGCCTTTTCATTATTCACTGTTTAATTCTCTGTCTGCCAGTCTAGATCCTAAGTCTCCATGAGAGCAGGAACTATTCAGTTTTGTTTACTGCATATTTCCCAGTTCCTAGCTCAGTGTCTGTACTCAAAAAATATTCTTCAATAAATAGATGATAATATTGAAATATTATGAATATTTCTTTGATTTGTTAGTAAGTACAAGTAGTTTATTGTGTGTCAATGAGCAGAAGAAAAAGAGCCGTTCTGCTTTTTTATAAGCATTTTTAGGAGTTACTGTGATCTTATTACAAGAAAAGTAGCTGGGAGTGGTGGTTTACACCTGTATTCCCAGCACTTTGGGAGGCCAAGAAAGGCAGATCCCTTGAGCCCAGGAGTTTGAGAACCAGCCTGGGCAACATGGAGAAACCCCATCTCTACAAAAAAAAAAAAAGAAAATACAAAAATTAGCCAGGTGTGGTGGTGTGGGCCCGTAATCCCAGCTACTCGGGAGGCTGAGGCGGGAGAATCACCTGAGCCGGGGAAATCAAGACTGCAGTGAGCCATGATTGTGCTACTCACTGCACTCTAGCCTGAGCAACATGGTGAGACTCTGTCTCAAAAGTAAAATAAAATAAAATAAAATAAAAGCTTTGGCTATAAAAAATAAAATTTCTATTAACATGGTCTTATTAAATACATATTGTAGGCTGGGCGTGGTGGCTCATGCCTGTAATCCCAGCCCTTTGGGAGGCCAAGGTGAGTGGATCACTTGAGGTCAGGTGTTCGAGACCAGCCTGGCCAACATGGTAAAACCCCGTCTCTACTAAAAATGCAAAAATTAGCCGGGCATGGTGGCAGGCGCCTGTAATCCCAGCTACTGTGGAGGCTGAGGCAGGAGAATCACTTGAACCTGGGAGATGGAGGTTGCAGTGAGCCGAGATCATGCCACTGCACTCCAGCCTGGGTGACAAGAGAAAAACTCCACCTCAAAAAAATAAATAAATAAATAATAAATAAATAAATAAGTAAAATACATATTGGATTTTGTGTTTAATAAAGGGAATAAAGGGAAGCTTTCCCTTTTCCCTTGGAAGTTTCACTGAAAAATCAACTGTCAAATGGCAGATTAATAGGAAAAAAGACATACAAAATTTATTTTAACGTGCATAACACAGGGAGATTTCAGGAGAATGATTACCCGATAACTCAATGGGATAGAGACGTTTATATACTCTTCTTTACAGGGGAAAGGGAGATTGGGGAAATGTGGCAACTTAAGGTATAGTAAATGACTTTTAGGGGAAAATGAGGAACATACAATGGCCTGGGGAAAAGTATGTTGGGCCCACAGAGCAGACAATAGTTTGTGACAAAAGTCTGTCCAAGAGTGTTGACAGACTTCAGTCTTTCTTCCTCCAATATGAGTTAAGTAAATGAAAACTCAGGTAAGGCAATTATGTTCCTCTTTGGCAGGTCTGGTTTCTAGGCAGATAAGAGAAATTCAGAGAAGGACTTCATTTGGTGCTTTGGGAGAGACAAAGAATTGAGAGGCAGGAGGGGTAGTGGGGAAGGTAAAAGAGACCGTGAGGCTGCTTCCTCAGTTCAGTGCGGCAAAGCATCCTATTTTGGGGTATCGGTTTCTGAGCCCCAACAATTTTTACATCACCTTCCAGATACATTTTATGACTTTTCTTCACTGCATACTTCTTTAAAACTCATCTTACTCTATTTTTCTAAACTCTATTTGCATTAAATGTGCAAAATACTAATGCTCTAAAGAAGAATATTTTGAAATATTAAGAATTATTTATATTTCAATGTAAATAAAGTGATTTTTTTCTAGAAATAAAATTTCAGATTCAAATAGTCGTTTTGGGGTTTTTATAGAAGATGCATATGTATATACAGATATATATGTTCATTTCTATTAAAATCAATGTGCTAATGTTCATATGTGTTAATAAAGGTCCTAGGATTAAATTTATTCTGAAATAGACTCCTAAGATTGTGAAAGTTTAGCCTGGCAAAAGACACATTTAGGGGAATATCTTTCTTTAAAAAACTCTTGTTTTTTTTTTTACTGTCTCTTGATCTCCCGCCTCACACATTCCACTTTATTGACACTATAGAAAAATTGATTCACAGTATTTTTACTTGCACTGTTTTATTTTATTTTTTATTTTGACGGACTCTTGCTCTGTCACCAGGCTGGAGTGCAGAGGCACAATCTCAGCTTACTGCAACCTCCTACTCCCGGGTTCAAGCAATTCTCCTGCCTCAGCCTTGCGAATAGCTGGGATTACAGGCACGCACCACCACGCTCAGCTAATTTTTGTATTTTTAGTAGAGACGGGGTTTCTCCATGTTGGCCAGGATGGTCTCGATCTCTTGACCTCGTGATCCGCCCGCCTCGGCCTCCCAAAGTGCTGGGATTACAGGCGTGAAGCCACCGCGCACTTCCACTGCTTTTTAGCAGCGAGCTCTCAGGTCAATCAACTGCTTCCTTAGGTTTACAAACTGTGGGTGTGTATTTATAAACACAAGTTGTTTTGTATATCCTTTGTAGAGCACGTGGTGAAAGTGACACAGGAATAAATGCAAACCTTTTTTTCCCCTTCTTTTACATAAATCCCAGAAACACAACCACAGAAGGGGAGTTGGTGGACATTAAAAAGAAACTAAATTTTGTACCGCCACAGAAGTGAAGCATGGATAAGCTCAAAGGTTTTATTTCAAGATTTGTTATGGGGACGTCCGCCACGCCCTGGTCCTCCTTCACCAGGCCGGGCAACACTGCCCAGTCCCCGAGACCCGTGAGCAGCGGGGGCGAGGTCGTGGGGTGGACTCCGGGAGGAGGTTACGAGAACCACACTTCCCAGAGTGCCGTGCGTAGCCCCGCGCAGCCTGCCCCGCCCCCGGAGGCCGCCTCTCGCGGGGGCTGAGGTGAGAAGACGCCAAGCGCCCGCCAGGGCTCTGCGGAGCAGTGCAGGAGAGCGCGCGTCCGCCGGGTGCTCGCGCAGGGCTGGTGAGGTGCCGCTGAGGGCGGCCGGGGCTCCGGGAGCCGGGTAACGTGGCTGCAACCTTAGCGACATCAGGAAGAATAGAGCGGAGGGTCGAAGATCGAGGTAACGGGACGCTTGTCTCCCCTCAGTCCCCTCTTCCTTTGTGCGGTGCCGTGCGCTCGCGCGGAGCCCTCCCTGACTCCAGCCCCGAAGTCGCAACACCGTCTGGTCTCGGATCTCTGGCGTGCGAAGGAAATTCGAGCCCTCGTGCACCAACCGAAACTCCACAGCTGAGAGGGCTTGGGGCCTGACAGCAAGAGCTCCAGCCCGGAGCTCCCTTGCACGGCTTCTGTCGCCTCCATTGGCCAGAGGAGCAGGATTACGCTCCCGGCTCCCGGAGGGGAGCCCCAGCCTCTGGCTCTGTCAGCCTCGCCGGCGCCTCCTTGGCTCTCTCCTCCCGGCCTTTCGAAGAGGGACCCAGGCAGGTGCTTAGCGAGGTCCAGGGAGAGGGCAGGCACCGTGCGGCTGGCGAGGGTTCGGGGCCCCGGGAGGGCGGCCGGAAGCCCCCTGGAGCCGCTGCCTGCGGGGGCGGGGCGAGTGGGCCACCTCCGGCCCACGCCGCGCGGGGACGAGGCGAGGAAGGCACTGCCTCTCCCCACTCGGGGGGCTTGCTGGCCGCGCTGGAGGTGCCTGTCCGGGCGCGGCGGTGTAGACTTTGTGGAGAGTGCCTCCTGGTGTGGACCCAGGAACCGCAGCCTCTTTCTAGACGCGCAGCCGCCGGATGGAGTTGTTACCGACACAATGACAGCTCTTTACGCCTTCCACTCCGTGTTGGGCTCAGTTGTCTTGCTGGTTTCTTCAGACAGAGCGATTTGACTACATAGCTTGAATTTTCTACGTGCCTCGTGCTTTACTGGACTTGCACTGTTTTTCCCTCTTGGCAATGTTTAATCGGGTGACTTTTCGTAGAAAACGTTCAGTATTTTCATCTGTGTTCATGGCTAACTTTATTTTTGACTCTTTGCCCTAAGCTAATGTCACCAGTTTAGAGGGATACTTTGGGAAAAGGTCCTTAGAACCTGGGTTGACATAAGTATTTTATCTGCTGGTTGCACGTTTTTTCCTTTGCGTTGTTTTTTTCTCCCATACAAGATGGTAATTGTTGGACTCTCGGTGTTCTTTATTCTCTCTCTAGAAGGAACTCCTCTTCCCGCATCTTTCTCATGTTCTGGCCCTGCGGTACTCTTGAGTACGCAGAGGACTGCTGCTATCACTGCTGGCAGCTGGAAAGCAGCTTGGAGATGGCGGTGGCATTAAGCTGCTGCTTTTCTTCAGACTTCCTCCTGGCACCCTCCTTCATTTGTCAAACTGACCCAGTTCAAACTTCAAACTTTTAGTCACTTTATTTATGTAGTCACTTTTTAAAAAAATTGCTTTCAAGATACCAAGTTGCCTAAGCCTAAATATAAAAAGAAGTGTCTCAGGGGCTGGGTGCAGTGGCTCACGCCTGTTACCCCAGCACTTTGGGAGGCTGAGGCGGAGGGATCACTTGAGGTCAGGATTTTCGAGACCAGTCTGGCCAACATGGTAAAACCCCGTGTCTACTAAAAATACAAAAGTTAGCCGAGCGTGGTGGCACATGCCTGTAGTCTCACATGCCTGTAGTCTCAGCTACTCGAGAGGCTAAGACAGGAGAATGGCTTGAACCCAGGAGACAGAGGTTGCAGTGAGCCGAGATCATGCCACTGCGCTCCAGCCTGGGTGACAGAGTGAGACTCCATCTCAAAAAAAAGAAAAAAACGTCTCAGGATACTCTATTCAACTACATATGAGCACTTAGCTTCATCCTTTTAATTTTTAAAGCTGCCAATTCTTTTAGCATTTGATAAGATTACTGATAATTGATTAGGATTATATATTCTGTAACAATTGCACATTTTTTGACAAGAAACTCAGTTCACATTCAGTGAGGGAATTTTTTAAAAACAGTATTTCTTCATTCATTAAGAAGAAAGTTGGGGCCAGGCGCGGTGGCTCATGCCTGTAATCCCAACACTTCGGGAGGCTGAGGCGGGCGGATCAAGAGGTCAGGAGATCAAGATTATCCTGGCCAACATGGTGAAACCCCGTCTCTATTTAAAATGCAAAAAAATTAGCTGTTCGTGGTGGCGCGTGCCTGTAGTCCAAGCTACTCCGGAGGCTGAGGCAGGGGAATCGCTTGAACCTGGGAGGTGGAATCTCCTGATTGAGATTACGCAGCTGCACTCCAGCCTGGCGATAGAGCGAGACTCCGTCTCAAAAAAAAAAAAAAAAAAGATCAGGCTCGGTGGCTCATGCTTGTAATCTTAGCACTTTTGGAAGCCAAAGCAGGCCAATTGCTTGATTCCAGGAGTTCAAGACCAGTCTGCACAACATGGCGAAACCCTGCCTCTACAAAAATAAATAAATAAATAAATAAATAATTAGCCGTATGTGGTGGTGTGCACCTGTGGTCCCAGCTACTTGGGAGACTGAGGTGGGAGGATCATCAGAGTCCAGGAAGGTCAAGGCTGCGGTGAGCCATGATTGTGCCGCTGCAGTGGGCCATGATTGCACCACTGTACTCCAGCCTAGGTGACAGAATGAGAGCCTATTTCCAAAAACAAAACAAAACAAAAAACAAAAACAAAAAGGCGAGAGATGAGGGAGGATAAATGTTTCATAAAATAAAATGTTTTCAATCGCTAAAATTCACTTGACCATGTCTTTTTTTTTCTGAACAAAATGTTTTTTATTAACCAAAAAAAGAGGGAGGTGAGCATTTTAAATAAATTAATTTTTGTTTACTCATGTCAAGATGTGTCTACAATAAAAATGTCACCCATTAGTCTGTTTTTAAAAATTCGGTTTTTTTCTGTTTTGAGGGACTTTTATGGAAGCACCAGACTATAATAATGTTCTGAGCTCACTTCTGGTACTACACAATTCTCTGTTAGAATCCCAGATCTCCACTTATTGGCTGTGTGAGCATGGCAAGTAATTTTCTAAACCTCTTTCCTTAGCTGTGGAAGGGGGATAAAAATAATACGTACTTCTGTTTTACCAGAATTGAGGATTATTTGGTGTTGTATGTGAAAGCATTCTGTAAGCTGTGATCAACTGTAATATGCATTGATATTACTAGTCACATGCTGCATTTAAAAATGCTGCCAGTACAATTTATTTTCTGGTGGATATTGCTACGTAGATACTGTCAGCTGCTTTTTTTTTTTTTTTTTTAATGGGTTGGTCATGCAAGAAAGTATATTGTTTGGTTTGGTTATGAATGATTTAGTTGGTTCTTATGAGTCAGAGAGATAATTATGGAAGAGAGTTGGAGGGACCTTGGGAAATTTTCTACTTCATCTCTCTGACTCTTAACCTGCATCTGTTAGCATGCGAATAAATGGTCTTTCAAGGGTCTGTGAACTCTACTATTTATACTTTTCTGGGGAGAAAGTAAATGAAATTCATTTGTACTTTTCTGGGGAGAAATTAAATTAAAAGAGCAACATGACCTTGTTCCCGCTAAAGGTTTAGGAAACCACTAGCTTCAGTGATCTAGGCAGGTTTGTTTAGTAAAAATGTTAGAGATTATTTTTAAAATTAGAATAATAGTGCTGCTACTTCTACCTGGAAGTGGTACCTTCGGTTGATTCATTATGATTAGGCAGATATTGTCTACTCCTCTCTTCTTCCCCACCCCTAGCCTTGATGGACAATACAGTGGGGCAGAGAATGGGACTTTAATACAATTCAGCATGTCAGAATATTATTTAAAATGCCAAAAGATAATTTGGCTTGTTTATTCTAAATTTGGATGTTCTTTGTTTTCACAACAAAACACCCAATGTTAAAGAAAATAAAGTATTTAATCTTTCAAACTAGATGATGATATATACATAAGCTGTTGTATATTTTCTTGTATATCATAGAGTATAAAATTATATTAAATCCTAATTGATTATCACTTTGACTTTTAGTATTTCTAGTTTGGAAAGATGGATATGTATGTTTTCAAAAATTTACAGTTTGCTTTTGTAGATTATATTATAATTTGATTTTCATTTATAACATTTAAAACTTACTTGCTTTTTTGGAATTTCTGAATCAGATATACTTTTAAATCTTAGTTTATTCTTATAAGAATAAGAGTTTGGAATTTTGCCCTGTTTTCCTTGTATAATGATTGCTGCGCTATAAGGCTTTACAGTGTAAAACCAAGTTCTGTTCTGGATCAGTTACCAGTAGCATTCCCAAGGCTGGGAGAGTATGAGGTGGATCCAGTGATGCTATACAAACTTGTGAATGAATCTATCAAGTAATGTCGTTTTCCTTGAGATATTTTTTCCTTTGATATTAATATTTTCATTTAAAGTTGAAATGTTTTTCAGAGTTCAAAGTTCCAAACTAGTATTTGGGAATTTATAGAATAAAGTAGCAGAAGCGTGGTTCTTTGTAAAAATAGTATGAAAAGTCTTAAATAGACCTCAAAGATTAGCAGTAGAGATGAATGCCAGTATTGCAGCATACTTTATATGTAAATGATAAGTCACTATGTTGGATCTTTAGTTATTTTAATGCAGAGGATTGCTTAACTTTAATAATGAAAGTTTGAATTAAGTTAATTAGATATGGAAAATAAAAGGAAATAATTTCAGCAAAAATTTTACCTATGGGAATCCTATCATTTTAAGATCAGTGATTTGTATGAGTTCTTCTACACTTAAACCTTTAAAACTTCTGGCTGAGCGAGGTGGCTCACATCTATAATTCCAGCACTGTGGGAGGCCGAGGCAGGTGGATCACTTGAGGACAGGAGTTCAAGACCAGCCTGGTCAACATGGTGAAACCCTGTCTCTACTAAAAATACAAAAATCAGCTGGGCATGGTGGTGCATAGTTGTAATCCCAGCACTTGAGAGGTGGAGGCTGGAGGATCATCTGAACCCAGAAGGAGGAGGCTGTGGTGAGCTGAGATTGTGCCACTGCCCTCCAGCCTGGGTGACAGAGCAAGACTCCATCTCAAAAAAAAAAAAAAGCCTTTAAAAATTCCTGAAACATTTCCTGTATAGGGAGAATATTATTAATACCACTATTTTGGTTCTCATTATCATTTACACATAGGCACCTCCATACGGAGATAACATTAATTCTGTCTTCGGCCTAGTGATAAGAGCTTGGGCTTTGTAGTCAGGCAAGTCTCTATTGAATCCTGGACATTGCACTTCATAGCTATGAGACCTTGGGTAGATGTCTTAACTTCTCTGAGTCTCATTATCCAAAGCTGTAAACAAATAGGAATTTTACCTTTTTCAGTTATCCTGAGGATTCAAATGAATACATGTATTTAACTCATGATGACAATTATATACATACATACATACATATATACATATATCTGTTATGTGCCACTTTGTTAACGCATTTAAGCTTTATAGCAATCCTATGAGG
Source organism: Trachypithecus francoisi (assembly GCF_009764315.1). Taxonomy (NCBI): domain Eukaryota; kingdom Metazoa; phylum Chordata; class Mammalia; order Primates; family Cercopithecidae; genus Trachypithecus; species Trachypithecus francoisi. The sequence continues at coordinate 45,699,293 of NW_022681454.1, forward strand.
TTGGTACTATTACTTATTTTTACAGATGAGGAAACTAAATCTAATGAAACATGTAGCATAACCAATATTGTACAACGAATATACAACTAATAAGTAGATAGAAGCACCCAATTAATACTGGCTGTTGTCATTTTAAAAAAAAGATGACTTAGGGTATTATCATCTTTTCTATGGTGGGTTTCTAATAATTGCAGTCTCATGTAGAGCATTATAAAGCATATTTTATTTCTTTGCTGGAAAAAAATGTTGATTGCCGGACTGTGTTCCTGACCGAGGACTCAGGATCACATAATTTGTAAAAGTAATAACATTTGTTTATTGAATGCTTACTGTGTACTAGATACAGAGCTAAATACTTTATATACATTACTTCACTTACCCCTCACAACAACCTTAGAGCTGAGGCTCAGAGTAATTTTAAGTAACTTGCCCAAGGCTACACAATTAACACCGAATCCCAAAACTGTCTAGCTCTAAAGTCTCTGCTGCTAACCACCAGTTTATATGCCTTGTGTCACGTATGGCTGACAGATTTCTCTCAAAAGCAAGGCAACAGCTTCTGTAATTTTAAACAGCAAAATGTGCTACTATAATTTTGAACTAGAAGGAAACTGATTACCTACTGCCTGTAGGCTAAACCCAGCTTACTGCCTGTTTTTGTAAACAAAGTTTTATTGGAACACAGCCATGCTGTGTTCTTTTAAAAATAAAGACACTGAGACCCAGAGAGATTAGGTAACTTCCCAGTAATGTAACTAGTAGTAATCTAATGTCAGTAACTATGTTAATAAGCCTCTGAAAGTCTGCTGATCCCTGAATCCCATGCTACCCCCTAAACTCTGTGTAAGATCAGCAATGTGCTCTATTCAGAGGGTCGGTCCCTGGTTGGCATAGCTATCCCTTCAGTAAGTATTCAGCTTTGTGCTTTTCGTTGGATTTCAGACATCCAGTGTGAAGTATTTCATACTTTGATACTTGGCAACAAATTATTGATAAATTAATTTTTAGTAGGCCTTGTTATCTTAAGTACAACCCTGTCACTTTTCTGACATTCTCAAGTAAAAATAATGAGTAATATAGGCCCTTCTTAAGGTTCACGCATGTAGTTCACATATTTAGGTAAAATTCAAGATCTTTCTTTTACTACTTTATACTAGACTTTTAGACCACTATGATTGTGATAAACTAAGTGGCCCAGTTCAAACAAGGAAATGATTACTGTAAGGTGTCAATGGAATTCCATTTTAATAAAACAGATCCCAAAATAAACATCTTACAAAGTATTCAATGTAGTGAAAGTGTTGCTTATAGACCCTAGAAATGACATTAGTATTTAACAAGCAGACTTTGATAATAGTCGTATCTAATATTGCATGTGTCATTTAAGGATGGGGATACACTCTTAAGAAACATGTTAATAGGCAATTTTGTCATTGTGCAAACGTCATGGAGTATACTTACACAAACCTAGGTGGTATAGCCTGCTACACACCTAGGTTATGTGGTGTAGCCTATTGCTCCTGGATTACAAACCTGTATAGCATGTTACTGTACTGAATACTATAGTCAATACTGTAACACAGTGGTTACCTATTTGTGTGTCTAAACAGAAAAGGTACAGCAAAAATAAAGTGTTACAATTTTATGGGACTATCATCTATGCATTGGTCACCATCATCATCTGTTGTTGACCAGAACACTGGTATGCAGCACATGACTGTAAAGACTGTAAGTGCTATTGTTAAGAACAACTTTTTTTTTTTTTTTTTTTTTTGAGATAACATCTCACTCTGTTGCTTAGGCTGGAGTCCAGTGGCAAGATCATGACTCACTACAGCCTTGACCTCCCTGGGCTCAGATGATCCTCCTACCTCAGTCCCCCGAGTAGCTGGGACTACAGGTGCAAGCCACCACACCTAGCTAATTTTTTAGTTTTTGTCAAGACTGGCTGTCACTATGTTTCTCAGGCTGGTCTTGAACTCCTAGTAGGCTCAAGCAGTCCTCCCAGCTCATTGGTAACTGGTTGTTTTAAGCATTTCAGTTTTCAAAAAATTACTAGATTGTATAACTCACAACGTAAGTCATCAAGATATTTTTTAATAAGTGGAACTGGTACATGAGAGGGTACGTACATTAAAAAGATTTTGGATATCTTAGCTAAATGGAACCTGGGAAAGCTTATATGAACAGCAATGTGAGAGTGTTTATTTCCTGAGAGCCCTACCAATTTTATTTTTTTTTTGTCTTTTTTTTTTTTTTGAGACAGAGTCTCGCTCTGTCGCCCAGGCTGGAGTGCAGTGGCCAGATCTCAGCTCACTGCAAGCTCCGCCTCCCAGGTTCACACCATTCTCCTGGCTCAGCCTCCCGAGTAGCTGGGACTACAGGCGCCCGCCACCTCGCCTGGCTAGTTTTTTGTATTTTTTTAGTAGAGACGGGGTTCATCGTGTTAGCCAGGATGGTCTCAATCTCCTGACCTCGTGATCCGCCCGTCTCGGCCTCCCAAAGTGCTGGGATTACAGGTTTTTTTTGTCTTGCCAATATTTAATTTCATTGATTAATAAGGGTGTTTTAATAATCTCATTGATCATTTTCCCTTTCATTATAATCTGCCTTTTTTCTATATGTAAGGATAGTTTTAGGCAGACAGTGTTGCTGTACTACTATCTGAAGGCCATGTTATTGTTGGTCTCTACTCAGTTATTCTTCAAGAACACATTTGTCTAAAGGAGGACTCTGACATCGAGCTGTTTCAGGCATCTAATTCACACCTAAGTTTAGCTATGACTTTGACTTTAGCACCAGTGACCTCTCTTATCAGTCTTTCCAGTAAAAGTTTGACTATGACTTTGACTTTAGCACCAGTGACCTCTCTTATCAGTCTTTCCAGTAGCCTACTAGATCTCTCCATTGGCTCTCCTATCAGTGTTGAGTTTCAGCACACCCTGACTTCCAATTAGGAAATTATTCTTTCCAACTCAGTGATCTCGGCTCACTGCAACCTCCACCTCCCAGGCTCAAGTGATCCTCCCACCTCAGCCTTCCAAGTAGCTGGGACCACAGGCATGTGCCACCATGCCTAGTTTATTTTTGTATTTTTTGTAGAGATTGTGTTTTGCTTTGTTTGTCCAGGCTGGTCTCAAACTCCTGGGCTTAAGTGATCTGCCTGCCTTGGCCTCCCAAAGTGCTGGGTTTACAGGCTTGAGCCACTGTGCCTGGCCAAGAAAAACATTTTTTTAAAGTCACAGCAGTAACTTGTTGGAAGTCATGTATACTTTCAGTAGGAACTATTGAAGCTATTATATAGTTTTTCAAACCAGCAGATTCTCCTTTAGTTATTGGTATATTTTGGACTGTTTGACTCAAAATTTTAAATGTAAATAAAAAGGAAATAGAGTATAGCCTACTTTTTTCCTGACTTAAAAGTAAAAATGGAAATTTTAAGAAGAGTATTACCTTTGAAATAAAGTGATTCAAAAATTGAAGTAAATGTCTTATGCACAGTGTTACTTTAGTTAAAATTATTTAAGCATACATTGATTTGGATTATAATAGAAAAAATCTCTAGTGTTCATAATCTGTTCATCCATTGTAAAAATATTTTAAGTACTTCTGTTTGTTTATTGTGTTATATGTGTTTACTGAACATGGGAGTAATAGCAGTGAAGACAGACGGTGCCTCTACTTTAGGGGCTTATGTAGTATTACAGAGAAGACTAGTAGTGAATAGGCACTTATAAGTAATAAGTATTTTAAATTTGACCAAAAATTGAGTATGACATTCTTTGTGGTAAGTACAATGAAAAAAAAAAATACCAGATTTTTGTGGGAGCACAGAGGAAGTACACTAGGAATAGGGAAGATTTTTAGGGATGGCCTTCTTGAGCAGATGAACCTGAGCTGAGTCTTAGAAGATGAGCAAGAGTTAGCAGGAGAGAGTGGTGATAGAGGGCATTTCAGAAAGAGTAGAAAGCCTGAAAGGAGGCAGAGGTGTAAAATAGCCTAAAGTATGTGGAAAATTAAACACATTCAGTGGAAAATTAAACACATTCAGGTTTTGCTCTATAGAACATGAGATGGGGTTTGCCATTTTGTTATTTCACAAGTATGCAAGAGTGAATTTTGGTAAATGCACACACATCTGCCATCAACGTTCAGGTGTAGGTCTAAAATTAATCACATACTGCTATAAAATATAATCTTCTTGTATCCAAAGTCTTCACCTAACTGAATTGTCAAATAACTTTTAAAATTATTATTATTGTTGTTGTTGTTGTTATTATTATTTGAGACAGAGTCTCACTCTGTCCCCCAGGCTGGAGTGCAGTGGCGTGATCTCGGCTCACTGCAAGCTCTACCTCCCAGGTTCATGCCATTCTCCTGCCTCAGCCTCCTGAGTAGCTGGGACTACAGGCACCCGCCACCACACCCGGCTAATTTTTTTGTATTTTTTTTTAGTAGAGATGAAGTTTCACCATGTTAGCCAGGATGGTCTCAATCTCCTGACCTTGTGATCTGCCCGTCTCGGCCTCCCAAAGTGCTGGGATTACAGGCATGAGCCACTGCACCCAGCTAATTATTATTTCATAAATATGCAAGAGTTGATTTTGGTAAATGTACACACATCTTCCATCAGCTTTCAGTTGTAGCTCTAAAACTAATCAGATACTGCTATAAAATATAATATTTTATATCATTTAAAATCATCAAATTGAATTATAAAATATCTTCTTTAAAATTACTTTAAAGAAGGTTGTGTCTAATAGAGTACTGCAGCAGCAATTATATTATGGCATTGAGGTTTTTTATTTTTATTTGTACTTTTTTGTTTGTTTGTTTGTTTGTTTGAGACAGAGTCTCACTCTGTAGGCCCAGGCTGGAGTGCAGTGGAGCAGTCTTGGCTCACCACAGCCTCCACCTCCCGGGTTCAAGCGATTCTCCTGCCTCAGCCTCCCAAGTAGCTGGGATTGCCTGCCACCACGCCTGGCTAATTTTTGTATTTTTAGTAGAGACAAGGTTTCACCATGTTGGCCAGGCTGGTCTGGAACTCGTGACCTCAGGTGATCCACCTGCCTCAGCCTCCCAAAGTGCTGGGATTATAGGTGTGAGCCACCGCACCCACCTGGCATTGAGTTTTTAAAGAGGTGCTTTCAAAGTGCCATTTGGGGCTGGGCGTAGTGGCTCATGCCTGTAATCCCAGCATTTTGGTAGTCTGAAGCGGGCAGATTGCTGGAGCTCATGAGTTCACCACCAGCCTGGGCAACATGGCGAAACCCCATCTCTACAGAAAATACAACAATTAGCCTGGTGTGGAGGTGTGTACCTGTAGTCCCAGCTACTCAGAAGGCTGAGATGGGAGGATGGCTTGAGCCCGGAAGTCGGAGGTTGCAGTGAGCCGAGATTGTGCCACTGCACTCCAGCTTGGGCCAATAGAGCCAGGCCTTGCCTCAAAAAAAAAAAAAAAACAAGAACAACAACAACAAAAAAACCAAAACAGAATACCAAGTGCCATTTGGAATTCTTCTTTCTGTTTAGTAGTCTTTTGATTAATGTGTAATATGAAAACACAGTCACTGTGCTGCAAAGAGTTATGAGGATAATACAGTATAAAGTGAGTTAGTACAGTATTCAGTGTAATGGTATTACATACTGATACCACATGCTAAATGTGATAGAAATTGTGAGTACAAAGGAAGCTAGAGAAAGAGAATAAGGTGGTCTGGCTTAGTATAATAGGATCTTTAAGCTTTTGCTATCAGTCCTGTTTTCTGTAATTCATTGTAAATAATGTTTACGTATAAAATATATTAGTTTTGTTACATATGCTTTGCATTGAACCATAAACCTGTCTGCTTCTGTTTGAAGTGTTTTCTCTTCATAACTTCCTATTTTGTTGATCGATATGCCTTTACTGGCACTTAGAGGAGCCAAAAAAAAAAAAAGGAATCAACTTCCTGTCCGCTTCATTGTCATAACATGCCAGCATGTGATAGAAATGGACATCTGTAGCATGTTATGACAATGACATACCACGGATGTCCATTTTTTTTCTTCTCTCTTGTGCTTTTAATCTTTTAACATACTTGAGGAAGGAGGAATATCATTTATTTTTCTCCATAAGAATCAGAATCTTAGGCGTATTTTTAAAAAAATTCTTGTTGTTTAAATTCTGGAGTTTAGGCTGAATTACATTTTTACTTGATACTAATATATAGTCTTTATAAGTCCTAAAGTCTACTGAGTTCCTTAGGCAGAGTGAATAGTCTTTGAGTAAGCAGTCTTTTCCGGCTCCTGTCTTCCTGTTCTATTATATATAATAGATTTTTTAAAGTTGTTTAAGAGAATTTTGTATAGACAGATTGTGAGCTGTTGTGTCCTACCCAAATCTGAATTCAAATGTAAAAATAATTTTATAAAAACGAATATTTATTAAAACGCTTTTCATAGAAATGGTACACTGACAAATGAAAACATTTTGTGACAACAATAATAAAACTTTCACTAGATAGAGCTAGAGTAGTTTGAAGTAAGGGGAAAAAATATATGGTCATTTTGAATTGTATGCATTTTAACTTAGTAAAATTTAAAAATAAGATATTAGTGATACCTGCTGTCATAATACTCATGTAGGACACAAAATATGGCATGACAAAATGAAGACTCCCGGGCTCAGTGGCTCAGGCCTGTAGTCCCAGCATTTTGGGAGACCCAGGTGGGAAGATGGCCTGAGTCCAACAGTTCAAGACCAGCCTGGGCAACATGGCAAAACCCCATCTCTACAAAAAATACAAAAATTAGCTCAGCATGGTGGTTACACGCCTGTAGGATTGCTGGAGCCTGGGAGGTCAAGGCTGTGAAAAGCTGAGATTGCGCCACTGCACTCCAGCCTGGGTGGCAGAGTGAGACCCTGCCTAAAAAAAAAAAGAAAAGAAGAAGACTCACTAGACTAATAAGAGTTGACCCAGGTTTTTGTTTTTTTGGTTTTGTTTAGTTTAGTTTTTTGTTTGTTAGTTTGTTTTTGGCTAAGCATAGGGGACTTTATTAATGGTACACACAAGGTGGGGCTCCTAGGCCCCTCCCTCTTCAGGGGTTCTGCATGGACACTGAGGAGGGGAGATTCTCAGTGTAGTGGGGGACTGAGTGTGGCAGGGACTCCCCAGCAGTGAGGACCTCTCTCTTCTCTCATGCTTTTGCTGGGGCTGGTGGTCTGGTGGTCTTACTCTTGGAGGCCATGTGGGCCGTGAGGTCCACCACACCGTTGTTGTAATCAAATTCATCACTATACCAAGAAATTACCTTGGCAAAGTGGTTGTTGAGGGCAATGCCAGCCCCAGCATCGAAGGTGGAAGAGTGGGTGTTGCTGTTGAAGTCGGAGGAGACAGCCTGGTGCTCACTGTAGCCCAGGATGCCCTTGAGAGGCATCCTGCTTCACCACCTTCTTGATGTCATCATATTTGGCAGGTTTTTCCAGACGGCAGGTCAGGTTCATGACCGACACGTTGGCAGTGGTGACACAGAAGGCCATGCCAGTGAGCTTCCCGTTCAACTCAGAGAGGGCCTTGCCTACAGCCTTGGCAGCACTGGTAGAGACAGGGATGATGTTCTGGAGAGCCCCGCAGCCGTCACGCCACAGTTTCCCAGAGGGGCCATCCACAGTCTTCTGGGTGGCAGTGGTGGCGTGGACTGTAGTCATGAGTCCTTCCACGATACCAAAGTTGTCTTGGATGACTTTGGCCAGGGGTGCTAAGCAGTTGGTGGTGCAGGAGGCATTGCTGATGATCTTGAGGCTGTTGTCATAATTCTTATGATTCATGCCCATCACGAACATGGGGGCATCAGCAAAGGGGGCAGAGATTCATGACCCTTTTGGCTCCTTCCTGCAAGTGAGCCCCAGCCTTCTTCATGGGGGTGAAGACACCAGTGGATTCCACAACGTACTCAGCGTCAGCATTGCCCCATTTGATTTTGGAGGGATCTCGCTCCTAGAAGATGGTAATGGAATTTCCACTGATGACAAGCTTGCCATTCTCAGCCTTGACGGTGCATGGAATTTGCCATGGGTGAAATCATACTGGAACAAGTAGACCATGTAGTTGAGGTCAATGAAGCGGTCATTGATGGCGACAATATCCACTTTGCCAGAGTTCAAAGCCACCCTGGTGACCAGGCACCCAATACAACCAAATCCGTTGACTCTGGCCTTCACCTTCACCATGGTACCTCAGGGATGCAGCTGGAAATGCATGAGAAGATGCGGCTGTCTGTCGAATGGGAGGAGCAGAGAGCCAAGGTGACCCAGTTTTTTACATTGGGGAAAAAAAACCCACCCATAGAGATCGCGTTAATTCAGCCACTCATGACTCTGGCTCATTGTGGGCAAATACATAGATATTGTTAAGACACAGTCTTCAAGAAAGAGTACACTGTGTTAAGCAGGCAAGTCTAAAATACAAAAGAAAGAAAGTGAACAAGTCGGAGAACTACGGCGTACTATGGGGGTTCATGAGAAAGATCACATCCCGTTGGGAGAATTAGAAAATAATTCATAAAAAGGAATTATTTAGGCTGGGCTTTGACATCATTCCCTCACAAGGAACAGCTTGAGCACTTGCAAATACCTTTGAGGAAAACTGAATAATTAAATCTGTGATATAGTGGAAAAAGAATGGACTTAATCACAGCTGGATTGAAGCCCCATCTCCCACCATTTCTAGCTGTGTGGCCTTGGGCAAGTCAGGGATGTTAGAACCATCTATGAGGTGATGCTTAACCAAGAGTATATTTAAGATTTCTGCCAAAATAGGTGGTGCACAGCGGTTTAATAAGTAGTTTTTCCGTCTTATTTCCCCCTTTCCCTACTTTATGTAAAAAATGAATGGAGAAAAAGAAGGTAGACTAGAGCCAGAGCAATGAGGACCTTGAATGCCAGGGTAAGCTGAACTACATACATTAAGCAGTTTGGAAAGGACAATTAGAGTTAGATAAATCTAGCAGCATCTAATCCTTGATTGATGTTCAGTGATGGGAAGGAGGGATGTGGTGATTGGTTAGGGGAAGTCATTACAATCCAGGTTAATATATGGATCTGAACTAGAGTACAGTGAGACAGAATAGAGTTCAATGATAATAGGAAGAAAGAGATGGATGAATAGAGATTTTTCCAAGCAGAATCCAGGAGAATTGAAGTGGATAGGTTGGGAAAGTGGAGAGAAGAGTCAAATATGGCTCACATTTTGAAGTAGGGTAACTGAAAAAATGGTGTTGCTACTTGTAAAAGTAGGGGAATCTAAAAGTATAGTGAGGGAGAAGATAAGGACCTTGGTTTTTCATATATTTTGTTCTGTAATTATATTTCACTTATAAAGTGCTCTGAACAGTAGTGTGGTAGTTAATAGCACAGGCTGGGAGCCCTGCTGCCTAGGTTCACATCCTGGCTCCACCACTTACTTGGGCTTCACTCCATCTCACTGTGCCTCAGTTTCTTCAGATAGAACAGTGATGGCAGACAGTGTTTTCTATCGTGATGCTGATGATGTCTGCTTTTATTGTGTGTGTGTGTGTGTTTTCTTGAGTGAGAATCTTGCTCTGTCACCCCGGATGGAGTGCAGAGGCATGATCACAGCTCACTATGGCCTCGACCTCCTGGGCTGAAGCGATCCTCCCACTTCAGCCTGCCAAGTAGCTGGGACTACAGGTTTGTGCCACCATACGTGGCTAATTTTAAAATTTGTTGTAGAGACTGAATCTCACTCTGTTGCCCAGGCTGGTCTAAACTCCTGGGCCCAAGCAATCCTCCCAGCTTGTCCTCTCAAAGTGCTGAGATTACAGGCATGTGCCATTGTGCCTGGCCGGCGTTTGCATTTTATTTTATGGGCTAATTGATCCCTTAAGCAGTAGAGTGGCTTATGATTATATTGCTTTGTGTCTTTTGAGTTTTATCATGAGTATGTTGGAATGCAACTTTCTTTTTTTCCATTTTATTTTTTATCTTATAGCAAAATTGACATTTTTGGGGTATAAGTCCATGAATTTTAACAAATGTATAGATTTGTCTAATCATCACCCAAATCAATCTTAAATTAACATTTGAAATAGATGCAAAATAGTTTCATCATCCCATAAAACTCTTTTTGTCATCTGCTTTTAGTCATACTGTTTCCCTGCCCCTCATCCCTGGCAGCCACGGATCTGTTTTTCATCACTATGATTTTGTCCTTTTGAGGATATCATATAAATGGAATCATAGAATGTGTAGTAACCTGTTGAGACTGGCCTGTTTCACTCAGCAGCCATTGAGATTCATCCAGGTTGTTGCATGTACCAAGTTTGTTCCTTTTTATTGTAAGGTAGTGTTCTGTTGTATGGGTGTACCCACAGTTTGTTTATCCATTCACTTGTTGAAGGTTATTTGGATTATTCTCAGTTTTTAGCAATTGCGACTAGAGCTGCTATACATTTTCATGTACAAGGTTTTGTGCAAACACGAGCTTTCATTTTTCTCGGTTAAATTGCCAGCAGTCAGATCGCTGGGTTATAGTGTAAGAGTATGTTTAACTGTGTAAGAAACTTCCACCTTTTTTTTTTTTTAGAACAGTGATGCTGTTTTGCATTGCCACCAGCAGTATATGAAAATTCCAGGTGTTTCACATCCTCACCAGCACTTGGTATTGTTATTATTGTTTATTTTAGCCGTTCTAATAGACTGTAGTGGTATTTCATTATGATTGTGGGGTGTGAGTATGGGGGTGTGGCAGGGGCTGTGTTGCTTAGGCTGGAGTGTAGTGGCTATTTACAGACATGATCGGATGGTAGTGCACTACAACTTTGAACTCTTGGGCTTAAACAGTCATCCTATGTAGCTGAGACTACATAGTGCACGCCACTGGGCCTGGTTCATTGTTTTAATTTTCATTTACCTAATGGCAGTGATGTTGAACATCTTTTTGTGTGCTTATTTCCTTCCATATATCTTCATTGGTGAAGTGTCTTTTATCTTTGGTCCATATTTTAATTGAGTTGTTTTTCTTACTGTTAAGTTTGAAAGTTTTATATATTTGGGATGTAAATTTTTTGTCAAATATGTGATTTGCCAACATTTTTCTCCTGGTTTGGAGCTTGTCTTTTTATTCTCTTATAGGGTCTTTCTCATAGCAAAAGGTTTTAATTTTGATGGAGTCCATTTTAGCAGTTTTTTTCTTTCATATTTAACAACTAGTAGCCTGACCCCAAGTCATGAAGTTTTTCTCCTATGTTTTCTTCAAAAAGTTTTATTGTTTTAGGTGTAGTTACATATATAACATAAAAATATATTTTATACATTATATAAAATGCATCAGAAACTATATGAAACTATAGCCAGGTGCAGTAGCTTGAAGTATCAGGCTACAGTGTGCTATGGTATGATTAATTTTTTGTGTGTTCACCTTGTTTTGTTTTTTTTTTCTGAGACGGAGTCTCGCTTTGTCGCCCAGGTTGGAGTGCAGTGGCGCATCTCAGCTCACTGCAAGCTCCACCTCCCGGGTTCACGCCATTCTCCTGCCTCAGCCTCCGGAGTAGCTGGCGCCCACCACCATGCCCGGCTAATTTTTTGTGTTTTTTTAGTAGAGATGGGGTTTCACCATGTTAGCCAGGATGGTCTCAATCTCCTGACCTCGTGATCCGCCCACCTCAGCCTCCCAAAGTGCTGGGTTTACAGGCGTGAGCGACCGCGCCCAGCTACGTTCACCTTGTTTTTAGTGACCTTGCTAAACTTACTAGTTCTAGCTGTTCCTTGGGAATGGTTTACATAGACAATTATGTGTGCTGATAGGGACAGTTTTATTTCTTTCCAATCTTTGCCTTTTCTTTTTCTTGCTTTATTGCACTGGAGATAACTTTTACTTCCTATGTGGATTTTCTTCTTTAGTATGTTGTTGTGGTGGTTTAATATGGCTTAATATGCTGGTAATATGGTAGACTATGTTTTTTTGAGTATTGAAGCAGCCTTGCATAAACTCTTAGGATAAATCCTACTTGGTCGTGATCATTCTCTATGTTTTGCTGGATTATATTTGCTAATATTTGTTGGGGATTTTTATGTCTGTATTCATGAGGGATATTGATTTGTAGTTTTCCTTTTCTGTACTATCTTTGTTTTTGGTATCAGAGTAATAGCTTATCTCATGAAATAAGCTGGGAAGTGTTTTCGCCTATTCCATTTTCTGAAAGAGATTTTGTAGAGTTGAGGCTATTTCTTCTTTAAATGTTTGGTAGAATTTGGTGAAACCATCTGGGCTCGAAGATTGCTTTTCAAACTGTGATTTAATTTCTTTAATAGTTGTAGCAATGCTCAGGTTGTCTTTTGGGTGAGTTCTGGTAGTTTGTGGGTTTTGAGGAATTGGTCCATTTCATCTAAGTTGTCACATTTATGTATGTAGAATTTTTCATAGCATTCACCTTATTTACCTTTTTAATGCCAGTAGCGTTTGTAATGATAGTCTCTGATATTACAGATTTTGGTGACAGGTGTCTTCCCCTCCGTGCCTTTTTTGCCAGATGTTTATCAGTTCTGGTGATCAACAGGCCAGATGCAGTGGCTCACACCTGTAATCCCAGCACTTTGGGAGGCCGAGGCAGGTGGATCACCTGAGGTCAGGAGTTTGAGACCAGCCTGGCCAACATGCTTGAAACTCTGTCTCTACTAAAAATATGTTCGTCTTTTAAAAACAGCTTTTGGTTTGGATTTTTATCTATTGTTTTTGTTTTCAATGTTATTTTGTTTGTGCTTTTTATTTCCTTATGCTTGCTTTGAGTTTATTTTGTTGTTTTTCTAGTTTCTGAAAGTAAAGGCTTAGAATATTGATTTAATACTTCGGGGTTTTTTTTGTTGTTGTTTGTTTGTTTTGTTGTTTTTGGAGACGGAATCTCGCTCAGTCACCCAGGCTGGAGGGCAGTGGCGCGATCTTGGCTTACTGCAAGCTCTGCCTCCCGGTTTCACACTGCCATTCTCCTGCCTCAGCCTCCCGAGTAGCTGGGACTACAGGCGACCGCAGGACTATAGGCGACCACCACTATGCCTGGCTAATTTTTTTGATTTAATACTTTTTTTAAATGTAAGCACTTAATTTTCTAAACTTTCCCCTAAGCCGCTTTTTTACCTGTAGCCTACAATTTTGATATTTTGATATTTTATATTTTCATTTTTGTTAAGAACTAACTTAACGAAGAAATTTCTAATTTCTCTTAAGACTTCCTCTTTGCTCCATGGATTATTTAGATGTGTGCATTTAATTTGCAAGCATTTGGAGAGTTTTCTGTTGTCTTTATTACTTATTTCTAGTTTAATTCCATATGATCAGAGACTACACTTTATACAATGTAATTTCTTTTAAATTTGTTTAGGGTTGTTTATTGACTCAGGATATGGCTTATATAGGTCCAGGTGCACTTGAAAAGAATGTATATTCTGCTGTTGTTGGGAGGAGTGTTCTATAAGCACCTGTGAAATCCAATTGGTTGGTGATGTGTTCTGTTGTTTTATGTCATTGCTAATTCTCTGCTAACTAGTCCTGTAACTGAAGAGGAATGTTGAAATCTCTTCAGTTGTAATTGTGGATTTATCTGTTTCTCCCTTTAGTTGTTTTTGGTTTTGCTTTGTGTATTTTGAAGATTTGAAGTTAGGTGTATGCACATTTAGACTATAGTATGTCTTTGGGAATTGATACTTTTATCATTATGCAGTGTCTTTTTTTATTGCAGTGAAAAACACAACATAAAATTTACCATCTTAACCATTTTTAAGTGTACATTACGGTAGTGTTAACTTACATGTACATTGTTGTCCAACAGATCTCTAGAACTTTATCTTGCAAAACTGAAATGATACAATAACTCTTCTTACCACCCCTCTTGGCAGCTACCATTTTACTTTCTATGAATTTGACTGCTTTAGATGCCTCATATAAGTGGAATCAGTGGAACTTGTCTTTTTGTTTCTGGCTTATTTCACTTTGTATAACGTCCTTAAGATTTATCCATGTTGTAGCATATGACAGGATTTTCATCTTTTTTGAATCTCAGTGGTATTCCATTGTAGGTATAAGTCACATTTTCTTTTTCCATTTATCTGATGATGGACATTTAGGCTGCTTCTACCTCTTGGTTGTTGTAAATAACGCCACAGTGAACATGGGTGTGCAAATATGTCTTTGCTATCCTGTTCTCACTTCTTTTGGATATGTACCGAGAAGTGGAATTGCTGGATATGGTAATTCTATTTCTAACTTTTTGAGGACTATCCATACTGTTTCGAAAGCAGCTATGGAAGCTATTTTACATTCCCACCAACAGTAGAAAGGGTTTCCATTTTCTGTAAGTCCTTGCCAACACTTCTTTCTTTCCCCATCCTAACAAGTGTAAGGTGATATCTCATGATTTTGATCTACATCTCCCTGATGATTAATGATATTGAACATCTTTTTATATACAGTTGACTGTCAGTGTCTGCAGGTTACACATCCCCAGATTTAACCAAACATGGATTGAAAATATTTTTAATCCAATAAAAATAATACAAATTTTAAAAATACAATATAATAACTATTTATATAGCATTTACATTGTCTTAGGTATCGTAAGTAATCTAGAGATAATTTAAAATATGTAGGAGGATGTACATAGATTATATGCAAATACCATACCAGTTTATATAAGGGACTTAAGGATACATGGATTTTGGTATCTGCAGGGATTCTGCAACCAGTCTTCTGAGGATACTGAGTAAGGGCTGTACTTCATGGCCATTTGTATATCATCTTTGGAGAAATGTCTGTTCAAGTCCTTTACCTTTTTTTTTTTTGAGGCAGAGTCTCACTCTGTCACCCAGGCTGGAGTTCAGTGGCATGATAACAGCTCACTGCATCCTTGAATTCCTGGGCTGAAGTGATCCTCCCACCTTAGCCTCCTGAGTTGCTGGGACTATAGGCACATGCTACCACATCCAGCTAATTTTTGTTTTGTTTTTGTAGAGACAAGGTCTGTGTTGCCCAGGCTGATCTTGAACTCCTGGGCTCAAACAGTCCTCCAGTCTCAGCTTACCAGTGTTGGGATTATAGGAGTGAACCACCACACCTGGCATGTTTTTAGTTTTTGTTTGTTTTGTTTTGTTTTGTTTTGAGACAGGTGCTTGCTGTATTGTCCAGGCTGACCTTGAAGTCCTGGGCTCAAGTGATCCTCCTACTTAGCTTCCCAAGTGGCTGGGACTACAGTCATTCACCAGCCATTGCACCCAACCTTTTGCCCATTTTAAAACTGGGTTCTTTTTTTTTTTTTTAATTGAGTTGTAGGAGTTCTTTGTATATCTGGATATTAACCCCTTTCCAGGTATATATTTGCAAATACTATTTTCTTCCATTCTGTAGGTTGCCTTTTCTTCTCTATTGATTGATTGTTTTGCTGCACAGAAGTGTTAAAGTTTGATGTCCCATTTGTCTGTGTTTACTTTTGTTGCTTGTGTTTTTTACGTCATACACAAGAAATCATTGATAAATTCAATGTTGTGAAGCCTTTTCCCCATGTGTTTTCCTCCAGTAGCTTTATGGTTTCAAATCTAGTCATTTTATGGTTTCAGGGCTACATTTAGGTCTTTAATGAATTTTGAGTTAATTTTTGTATATGGTGTAAAGTAAGGGTCCAACTGCTTTCTTTTGCATATGATATTTTTATATAGTGTTTTTTATCACTAACAATTTTATGTGTTTGATATTATAGCTACTCTTCAGTTTTAAAAAAATTCTTTAGGGTTTTGTTGTTGTTGTTACTGTTGGCATGGTGTGTCTTCTTTCTATCCTATTCCTTTAACTGTGTCTTTATACTTAAAGTAGGTTTTTTTTCTTGTACGCATTTGATAGTTGGATTTTGCTTTTTCTTATCCAATCTGAAAATCTCTCTTTTTAAAAAAGTCTTTATTTGAGACCATTGTAGATTCACTTGCAATGCTAAGAAATAATAGATCTTATATTTCCTTCACCCAGTTTCCCTCAGTGATAACATCTTGTATAACTTTTGTACTAGGAAATTGACTTTGATACATTGTCTATTTTATTCAAATTTCACCTGTTTTACATGCATTCGTGTGTATGTGTATGTTATCACGTGTAGATTCATATGATCAAGATACAGTACAGTCTCATCACAAGTATCTCTTGTGCTACTCATTTATAACCACAGCTACTCCTCTCCTCTCATCCTTCCCTAACCTCTGGCAAACAATAATCTGTTCTCCACCTCTATAACCTCTATTATAGAATAACCTCTATTCTATCTATATAACATTTTGAGAATGTTATATAGATAGAATCATACTGTATGGCTTTTTTTATTGAGCATACTTTGAGATTCATCCAGGTTGTTACATGTTTCAATAGCTTGTCCCTATTGCTGAGTAGCATTCCTGAGTCTCTGCCTGTAATTGGAAGTGGTTAGTCCATTTATATTTAATGTGATTATTGATACTGTTGCGTTTAAATCAACATCTTACTCAGGGATCAGCAAACTATGAGCTTGGGAATTAAATCACACTCACCAAGTGTTTATTCTTTGTTTATTTATTTTATTTTATTTTGTTTTATTTTATTTTATGAGACACAGTCTTATTCTGTTGCCCAGGCTGGAGTGCAGTGGTGTGATCTCAGCTCATTGCAACCTGCGCCTCCTGGGTTCAAGTGACTCTCGTGCCTCAGCCTCCCAAGCAGCTGGGGTTACAGGCGCGCACCACCATGCCTGGCTTTTTGTATTTTTTAGTAGAGACGGGGTTTTGCCATGTTGGCTAGGCTGGTCTCGAACTCCTGACCTCAGGTAATCCACCCACCTCAGTCTCCCAGAGTGCTGGGATTACAGGCATGAGCCACCACACCCGGCAACTAAGTGTTTTGTTTTGTTTTTTTATAATTAAAGTTTTATTGGAACATGGCTATATTTATTTATTTACTATTGTCTGTGACTGCTTTTGTGTTACAATGACAGAGTTCAGTAGTTGTGATAGAGACCCATATGGCCCAGAAAGTCAAAAATATCTACTCTGTGGCCCTTTACAGAAAAAGTTTTTAAGCCCTGATTATGCTCTTTGTTTTCTATTTGTCCCATCTGTTCTTTGTTGATTTTGCAGCAGGAATGTGAATTTAGAAGAGATATTACAGTGACTGGTGCCTGTTAGAATATCTATATATGCTTTCCTCAGATAACATTTTAGACCTGACAGAAGGTGTCTGTATTTGTTTTTTATTGTGTGTAACAAATTACCACAATTTAGTGGCTTAAAATAATATGCATTTATTATCTCACAGTTGCCATGCATCAGGAGTTTGGGCACAGTGTAGTTGGGTCCTTTGCTTAGGATCTCATAAGACTGCAATAAAGCTATTGGCCAGGCTGTATTATGAAGAGGCTCAATTATGGAGAAATCTGCTTCCACACTTATTCAGGTCATTGGCAGAATTCATTTCCTTGGAGCTGTATGATGGAGGGCCTGGCTTTTTACTGACTGTCAGGTGAAAGCCTCTCTCAGGTCCTAGGGATTGCCTGTAATTCCCTGCTACATGGCTGTCTCCATGGTGGTTTGCTTTTCAAGGCCTGCAGGAGAACTTCTTACTCCTCTGCTCACACAGTATTCTATAATGTAACGTAATCAAGAGAGTGACATTTCATCACTTTCCCACATTCTGTCAATTAGAAGCAAGTCACAGGTTCTTCTGCATGCAAGGGATTTATATGAAGACATGACTCATTAAGGATCACTATCATGTATGTCTGCCACAGAAACCATAAGAAGGCATTAATAACTATAATCTATAACCTTACATTGACCATTTTGATTTCTGTCAAAAAGCTGGAAATGATGAGATTAACAATAAAGAACCTAATATAGCTAAAGTTCTGGTTAGAATATTTAGAGTTTTCTGAAACTACATAATAAGCAGAGCTATCCACTCTGATAATGCCAATATTTTAAACAAGCACTTGTAAATTCATTATTGTATTTGATGTATTTCTCAGGATAGTGCCATGAGGGAGATAGGTATCCCTGTTTATAGATGAAGAAACTGAGGATTAGTAAAGCCTCAGTTTTACAAATTACACAGCCAGTGAGTGATGGAATAGGTGTCTATTTATTAGTAACTTGAAATCCTCTGTTCTTGTCAGCAAAGTAGAATTGTAGCATAGAATTATTGATGGTGTGACTGTTCATCAAATATGCTTTGATGATGAGGAAAGTTTGATTTGGTATGTAAATACTAATAAGTTCTATGTGAAAATGCAAATAAAATGAGATCTTTATAAGAGTGCAGCATTTCGTATGTTTGGCAGTACAATATTTCTAATCCTGAAAATGTTTCCTTAAGTGGTATCTCTATTTTACAGAAGAGATCGAGGTCTAAGCAGGTTGTCATTTGCTCAAGCTCATATATTTGGTATGTGGTAGAACCATAATCTGACTTCAGAATCTAGGATGAACCTAGTTCAGTCAAAATATCCTTCTGTTTTGGCCTTGCATTACTAAATTGTATAGCTGGAAGGCAGCTATATTAGTGTTTTACTGTATACCTCTATTCCAGTAATTTCATCTCTACTTAATTGTTATCTGTTAAGTGGGGTTGTTTATCTACACTTGGATGAGAAAGTCCTTAGTGAACTTTACCTATCATCTGTAGGATCATGTTGTTCTGCTAAAAAAAAAAAAAAAATCCGAGTTAAGTCTCAAAACTTAACTTTTTCAGTTCATGGCCGTGTGTGGTGGTTAAAGCATGTAATCCCAGCACTTTGAGAAGCCTAGGTGGGCAGATTGCATGAGCCCAGGAGTTTGAGACCAGCCTGGGCAACATGGAGAAACCCCGTCTCTGAAATAAAAATTTAAAAATAGAAAAATTTTAGTCCATAGCCTTTCTCTTTGAAGATAGCATATTACACATCTCAAAAGTCATGTGCTCAAATCAGTTGTTCCTGTTGGATTTTAAAGGAGTTCCTTTATTGATATAAAATAATTAGCAGAAGTGAATTATGTGTTATTTAGCATAAAAACAAAGTTTTTTGTTCTTTTATAAATAATGATTGATATAGTTATTTTGCATGTATAGTATTAACAAATTATAGTTAACAATAATTTTTTTCTTTTGGTTTGTCTCTATGTGTTTTATTATTGATTTTTCAGTCACAGCAAACTGTACAATGGCAGTTGAGTGGGTTTTGAAAAACGTCTGAATTGTAGCGTCTACATCTACCTTCTGCCTTCTCCCTACCCTTTGAAAAAGAATAAATGGCATGTTTGAGAAGAGAGCTATATTGAAAGAGGAATATTGCAAATGGCTTCAGATTCTGTGAATACTAAACAAGCTAGGAATCACATTACAAAGGGGAAAAGGCAACAACAGCACCAGCAAATAAAGAACAGATCCTCAATTAGTGATGGTGATGGAGAAGATTCCTTTATTTTTGAAGCAAATGAAGCTTGGAAAGATTTTCATGGTTCTCTTCTTCGATTTTATGAAAATGGAGAACTCTGCGATGTCACACTCAAGGTGAGATTGCCTTTTTTCTACTTTTCTCAGGCCGCTTCAGTGTAATACGCGAAATGGGGTTTCTATAACCACACAAGGCAAATTTTGTTGCTATACATAGTTGATACAGTTGGAATGCTTTTAGTCTCAATCTTTTTATTTAGTGTAGGAGAAAGGACATAGAGGGCAAATGAAGAGAAGTTAGAATAAGATAAAATTATTGTACTAATTTAATGTTGATATTCATTATTTCTTAGTTAACTTCTGAGAGTTCTGAAACCCTAGAACAACAAATATTATTAGTGAAATTAATAAATTGCTGTTGACCAGATAAGCTTTTCACTTGTGAATTTAAATAACTTGGTGTATTTGCTTACTCTGAATACAGAAGTAAGTTAGAAGTCAGCAATTTTGGATTGTTTACTCAGCTAGTGATTTACTGTATATCTCTATTCCAGTAATTCAATCTCTACTTCATTGTTTTCATCTGTTAAGTGGGATTGTTTATCTACACCTGATAGTGAAATATAGTCTACTTAACCTTAGATGAGAAAGTCCTCAGTGAACTTTGCTCATAATCTTTTTTTTTTTTTTTGAGACGGAGTCTCGCTCTGTCACCCAGGCTGGAGTGCAGTGGCCAGATCTCAGCTCACTGCAAGCTCCGCCTCCCGGGTTCACGCCATTCTCCTGCCTCAGCCTCCCGAGTAGCTGGGACTACAGGCGCCGCCACCTCGCCCGGCTAGTTTTTTGTATTTTTAGTAGAGACGGGGTTTCACCGTGTTAGCCAGGGTGGTCTCGATCTCCTGACCTCGTGATCTGCCCATCTCGGCCTCCCAAAGTGCTGGGATTACAGGCTTGAGCCACCGCGCCCGGCCAACTTTGCTCATAATCTATAGGATCATGTTGTTCTCCTAAAGCAACCAATTTTAATAAAATTGGAAAAGTGATAAAGCAGTATGGAAAAGACTGTGTTCTGATTGTTTCTCATTACACATTTAAAGTACTTTCTTCTTATCTCTCAGTGAAATATTAAAACTTTTTGGTGAACTCTTGGGCTTAAGCAGTCCTCCTGCCACAAGCGTCTGAGCAGCTGGGACTAGATGCATGCACCACCATGCCTGACTAATTAAAAAAAATTTTTTTTTTTAAGAGATGAGTCTTGCTATGTTGCCCAGGCTGGTCTCAAACTCGGTCTCAAATGATCCTACTGCCTTGGGCCTCCCAAAAAGCCGAGATTGTAACTGTAAGCCACTGTGCTAATGGTAGATAATTATTTCTCATAGTTCTGAAGGTTGGGAGGTCTAAAATCAAGGTACCAGCAAGTTTGGTGTCTGGTGAGGGCTGCCCTCTCTGCTTCCAAGATAGTGCCTTATTGCTGTATCCTCCAGAGGGGATGAACACTATATCCTCACATGGAAGGCAGAAGGACAAAATGGGCCTAAGCTAGTTCCCTCCAGTCCTCTTTTAAGGCACTAATCCATTCATGAGCACAGAGCCCTTATGATTTCATCATTTCCCAAAGGTTCCCCCTCTTAGTATTAGCACAGTGGGGATTAAGTTTCAACACATGATTTTGGAGGACATTTAGAAGATAGCACAGACATAATTTGATAGAAGAGAAAAATAATAATGGAGAAAGTGATCCTATATTTAACACGTAAGCATTCTGTATTAAGAAATTTTAAGATTCTGTGTTTAAGGAAGATTACCTTTTACTTCATCCATTCAGCTAGTAAATCAGTATTTTAATCTTTTTCATGTTTCTCAGAAAGGTGGTATAATCATGTGCCACGTAAGGACATTTTGGTCAACAATGGACCCCATATACAATGGTGGTCCCATAAGATTATAATGGAGCTGAAAAATTCCTATCACTTAGTAATGTTGTAGCTATCATAGTGTCCTAGCACAGTGTATTACTTACGTGCTTGTGGTGATGCTGGTGTAAACAAACTTACTGCATTGCCAGTTGTATAAAAGGTATAATACATGGTTATGTATAGTACCTAATACCTGTTCATGCTAATAAATGATTGTGTTACAGGTTTATGTATTTATTGTACTTTTTATTATTGTTGTAGAGTGTACTCCTGCTACTTGTAAAGAACATTACTTAAAAAAAGAAAAAAATTGCAGAAAGTTGATTCTTAACAAAAAACAAGAAAAGAAAAAATGTTAACTGTAAAAACAGCCTTAGGCAGGTCCTTCAGAAGGTATTCAAGAGGAAAGCATTGTTACTATAGGAGATGACGGCTTCATGTGTCATTTCCTTTCTAGTAGGACAAGATCTGGAGGCGGAAGACAGTGATATGGATGATCCTGACTTGGTATAGATGCAGGCTAATGTCTGAGTTTGTGTCTTAGTTTTTAACAAAAAAGCTTAATATGTAAAAGAAAAAAAGTTTAAATAGAAAAAAGCTTTTGGAATAAGCATATAAAAATATTTTTGTAGAGCTATGCAATGTGTGTGTTTTAGGCTAAGTGTTATTACAAGAGTCAAAAGGTTTTAAAAAAATTTAAAAGTTTATGGAAAAAGTCACAGTAAGACACGGTTAATCATGAAAGAAAGAAAAATATTTTTTAAAATGTAGTGTAGTGTAAGTGTACAGTGTTTGTAAAGTCTGCAGTAGTGTACAATAAAGTCCTAGGCTTTCCCATTCACTCAGCACTCAATAATTCACCCAGAGCAACTTCAGGCCCTGCAGCTCCATTCATAGCAAATACCTTATACAGGTATACTTTAAAAAAATATATTTTATACCGTATTTTTACTGTACCTTTCCTATGTGTATATGTTAGATATGCAGATAGTTACCATTGTGCTACAGTTGCCGACAGTGTACAGTACAGTAACAGGCCATGCAGGTTTGTAGTCTGGGAGCAACAGGCTGTACCATATAGCCCAGGTATGTAATAGGCTATACCATCTAGATTTCTGTAAGTACACACTGTGACATTTGCACAATGATAAAATCACCTGACACATTTCTCAGAACGTATCCCCATCCTTCAGTGACACATGACTGTATTAGAACTGCTTACCACAGCCTACATGTGTAGTATAACCTACATACCTAGGCTATATGGTATAGCCTGTTGTCGCTGGGATATAAGCCTGCGTAGCCTATTACCATACTGAAAACTGTAGGGATTTGTAACACAATGGTATTTGTTTATCTAAACGTATCTAAACAGAAAAGGTACAGTAAAAAGTGGGCAAAGGACATGAACAGACACTTCTCAAAAGAAGACCCGCAAGTGGCCAACAAATATATGAAAAAATACTCATCATCACCAGTCATTAGAGGAATGAAACCAGATACCATCTCACATCAGTCAGAATGACTTTTGTTAAAAAGTCAAAAAATAACAGATGCTGGCAAGGCTGTGGAGAGGAGGGAACACTTACACACTGTTGGTGGGAATGTAAATTAATTCAGCCACTGTGGAGACCAGTTTGGATTCTTCTCAAAGAACTGGGAGTTGAACTGCTATTCAACCCAGCAATCCTCCTGGTGGGTATATACCCAGAGGAAAATAAGTCATTCTATCAAAAAGACACATATGTGTGTACGTTCATTGCAGTGCTGTTCGCAAATAGCAAAGATACGGAATCAGCCCAGGTGCCCATCAGTGGTGGATTGGATAAGGAAAATGTGTTATATTTACACTATGGAATACTACACAGCCATAAAAAAGAATGAAATCATGTTATTTGCAGCAACATACATGCAGCCGGAAACCAATATCCTAAGTGAACTAATAAAGAAGCAGAAAACCAAATACCACTTGTTCTCACTTGTAAGTGGGAACAAAACACTGAGTAAACGTGGTCATGAAAATGGGAAAAATAGTGGAGAATACAAGATGGGGGAGGTAGGGAAGGTGGTGGGGGTATGAATTGAAATAAACTGTTTATTTCATGTTGTGTATTATGCTTACTACCTAGGTTATAGGTTCATTTATACACCAAATCTCAGCATGATGCAATATATCTATGCAACAGACCTACATATGCACCCCTAATTCTAAAGTAAAAGTTGAAAAAACCAAAAAATATATATATTTATTTATAAATTATAATTTATATAATTATTTATAAATATATATATTTACAATAAAATAAAAATATAAATTTAAAATAAAAATAAAACTCTAAGAATGAAGGAATAGTAAAATTTTTTTACTTTATAAGGGGAAAGGAGAGATTATAGGCTTATTTTATTATTTTGAGACAAGGTCTTGTCCTGTCACCCAGGCTGGAGTAGAGTGATGCAATCGTGGGTCACGGCAAGTGTCACGATTATTCTTACGAAGTTATGCAACTGTATATCTACTATAATAGTATTTACGGTAATCAAAAAGTCATAATGTAAATGTCAAAACAACATTGAAATGGTAATGAATAATATGCATGTAGCGTAAAATATTAGATATTAAAGAAATGCTTGCATGAGTTGCTAATGATGAATGTTAAAGTATATTAGAGTAGAAGGGCATTTTTCAACTACTGATATGGAAAATTTTCCTGTATATATAATGGTTAATAATACTAAGATAAAATTTAACTATTTCTAATTTTTTTTTTTTTTTTTTGAGATGGAGTCTCACTCTGTCACCCAGGCTGGAGTGCAGTGGCACAATCTCAGCCCACTGCAACCTCTGCCTCCCAGGTTCAAGCAATTCTCCTGCCTCAGCCTCCCAAGTAGCTGGAACTACAGGCACGTGCCACCATGCCCGGCTAATTTTTTTTGCATTTTTAGTATAGATGGGGTTTCACCATGTTAGCCAGGATGATCTCCATCTTCTGACCTCCTAATCTGCCCTCCTTGGCCTCCCAAAGTGCTGGGATTACAGGTGTGAGCCGCCATGCCCAGCCTTTTTTTTGCTAAACTTTTTTAAGTGAAGTGGAAATAGTTTACAAAATAAATGTTAACCATGGTGAACTCTCTTTTTTTTTTTTTTTTAATAGCAACAAAAGCACAGATTTGTTGAAATGAAAGTACACTCCACAGAGTGGAAGTGGGCTCGATCAAGTGGCGCTCAAGAGCCATGATGGAGTCCTAACTAGTGGAGTTACGAATGCTTTATATGTTGATAGTCAAGTGCTTTACTAATCCAAAAGCCTTTTTTTAATTGTATTTCCATTCATATTGGGTAATCTCTGGAAAATTACTCAAGAGTTTTTATTAATGGTTGGTATTTCAAGCTTTTTAAACAGAAGTCTAAGGAATTATTTAATGAATGTTGATATTCTATATATTTTAATACTGAAGTGTGACATTATTTTTCCCTGAGTATTGTTAAGTTTAGCCTAAAGCTGCCGCCTTACGTATTTTAAGCTTGGCCTAAAAGTTTCTCTGTACACAGTGAACTGTAACCTAACTGGATGTGTAAACAGACTGCTACCTACTCTTGTGCTAATCACTGAGTTTCAGCCAATCATAGGCAACCAATTGTCCAACCTTTGTTCAAGTAAGGCAGACCCTGAGCTGTAACTGACCCATCTGTTTCTGTACCTCACTTCCGTTTTCTTTGTGCCACCTTCCTTTTATCTGTCTGTAAATAATTTTCGACTATGCAGCAGCACCAGAGTCTCTTTGAACCTATTCTGGTTCCAGGACTGCCCAATTCTTGAATCCATCTTTGCTCAGTTAAACTCTGTTAAATTTGTCTAAGGTTTTTCTTTTGTGATAGTATCTTGAATTAGTCACATGTTCACTGATCTAACAAAGAAAGAATATAAATTAGAAAATTAACTAGTATCAGGTACGTATAGTATTTATGTAATTCTAAATTATATGGTAGTGTCTAATATTATGTAACTTGTATGTTTTTCATCCAATTTTAAATATCAGATCTTTAGACTTAGATTCCTTTCATTTTCAAATTTCTAATGAAATGATTTTGGTAATTGGTAATTATTTTTATGTACCAGAGAAAGAAAATGTACAAATAAACTTTCAGGAATGTAATGAACTATGTAACATCAAAGGAGAATCAGTGCATTAAAAAGCCAAATTTTTGGCTGTTCCTATTTATACGTGTGGCTCAAAGATCTTTATAAAGTAAAGATGGATATTTATTCTAAAAGGGTACGTGGGGTGTATGTGTTAAATCACCACATTTTCGTTTATTTGAATCAAGAGTCAAATAGAATTGTAAAGGGACAGAATCTTATTAAAAACAACATGAAAATGACTTGCTGGCCATTGATTTGTACAACTTGAATGGCAAGTGTTAAAATAATGGTTATCTAGAAATTGTAGAACCATATTTTATGATACTATTATATAGGAGAGTGTTGGAAGTTATTTAATGGAGCAGGTTTAAGTCATGTGAGACTTAACAAATATTTACATAGAAACTGAATCCCGGTGGTGGCATGTGGAAATAATTTTTTAAAGGATATGCTTAGGCTATTTAAAAATTACTTAGTATCAGATTTCAGATCCCATTTTAGAGCTGACGTGAATTTGAAAACATGCCAAGCTTTATGTTATAATCTACATTACGACTTTAGTCTCAATGGAATCTAAATCCTGCCTTGTGAGTTCTGTGAAAAAATTTAATATAGCATAACAGACAGAAATGATTTTCTTGAACTTGCTGAAATAAGTGATACTGGTTCTTCCACATTAGTGAAGAAAGACTGAGGAAGAGGCTTTTATAAGCAAAACCATTTATACATTTGAACACTCCAGAAGTTGTCATTTAAAAATTATTTCTCAGTGAGGTACAACTGTAAGTTTATTATATCATCAAAACACTACATGAAAACAGGAAAATTGTTTAAATAGTACTATAACTGTTACTTGTATTTGATTAATGTAAACTCCTGGGAAAATGGGATAAATACTATATTAAAAAGATATCTGCCCACTCAGTACCAAAAAATTCCAGATGTAAATAAAAATTTTAGTGTAAAACATAAAATCATAAAAGTAGTATAAAAAATATGTGAAGTAAATATAGAATATTAGAATGATTCCCGTTTCTAGCAGGGTACCTAAAACAATAAATAAAAAGACTTCATTTAATTATATAAAAATCCATTGGGAGAGAATAACATTTGAAAGCAAACTAAAAGAGAAGTTTGAAATATATATGACAAATACCTAATACTCTGATTATATGAGGAGTAGTTATAAAAAATTTGTAGTTCATAGAAGAAATACACATAGCTCAAAATTTATAAATGATTCAATCTTAAGAGAGAGAGAAAAAAAAGATAAACAATGAGATCTTTTTATTCATCAAATTGGCAACTATGGCCGGGCATGATGGCTCACACCTGTAATCTTAGCACTCTTGGAGGCCAAGGCAGGAGGATTGCATGACCTCAGGAGTTTGAGATCAGCCTGGGCAGCATAGACTTTGTCTGTACAAAAAAAAAGTGTTTCTTAACACTCAAGATATGGTGCAAATACTGTAAGAAGCTCAGAAATGGACAGTTTGACAGTATGTATTCACATATTCACATTGTAGCCTTTGAAGCAGCATTTCTACTTTTAAGAGTTTATCTGTTGGAATAATAGAAAATGTGAAGAAAGATTTAGTTACAAAGAAGTTCACTGCTATGCTGTTTGTAATAGCACACTATTGGAAGCTATCTGATTTTTCAATAATTAAGGTGATGAGATTGCAGTGGTTTTTTTTTTTTTTTAACTGCTCTTATGTGAGCTATATCATTTCAAGATAATGTAAATAGAAAATTAAAAAACCTTAGTTGAGCTCATAGTAAATACTACTAAATACTTACTCTGTGCTTCAGTTTTCTGATTGATAAATTGTGGATAATACTAGTACTTACTCACAGGGGTGTTGGGACAGTTGAGTTAGTATATGAAAAGCACTTAGAAGGCCAGGCTCTGTGTCTCATGCCTGTAATCCTAGCACTTTGGGAGGCCAAAGTGGGTGAATCACTTGAGCCCAGGAGTTTGAGACCAGCCTGGGCAGCATGGCAAAACCCTGTCCCTACTGAAAAATACAAAAATTAGCTGGGTGTGGTGGCGCGTGCCTGTAATCCCAGCTGTTTGGGAGGCTGAGTTGGGCGATTGCTCAAGCTCAGCAGGTTGATGCTGCAATGAGCCATGATCACACCACTGCACTCCAGCCTGGGGAGCAGGGTGAGACCCTATCTCCAAAAAAAAAAAAAAGCACTTACGATAGTGGTTGGCATGTAATGAGTGCTAACTGATGTTTGCTGTTATTATTTATTCACAAAATGTCCCTGAAATATAACATAGAAAATCATGGTTTGTTGTGTGTATGTTATAGATACATATATAAAAGAGGCTGAGTGTGGTGGCTCACACCAGTCTGGGAGGCTGAGGCAGCTGGATCATTTGAGACCAGGAGTTCGAGACCAACCTGGCCAACATGGTGAAACCCTGTCTCTACTAAAAGAACAAAAGCCACAAAAATTAGCCAGGTGTCGTGGTGCACGCCTGTAATCCCAGCTACTTGGTAGGCTGAGGCAAGAGAATCGCTTAAACCCAGGAGGCAGAGGTTGCAGTGAGCTGAGATTGCGCCACTGCTCTCCAAGAGAGCAAGGTCTTGTCTCAAAATAAATAAATAAATAAATAAATAAAAAATAAATTGTGTGTGTGTGTGTGTGTATATATATATATGAGATATGTGGTTAATTTGGAAGATGAAAATTGCTTGACTTTAAGAAACTGGCCTACATTGAAAGTAAGTGACCAAAGGTTCGCCTTGTAAAAAGATACTCTAAATTTGTTTGGAAATTTTGTTCCTGTTACAAACACATGTTAAATGCTGACCTAAAGCTGATTTTGATATTAAACTGAATCTTTCTTGGTTTCTTTTGAACAGGTTGGCTCAAAGCTAATCTCTTGTCACAAGCTGGTATTGGCTTGTGTTATTCCCTACTTTAGAGCCATGTTTCTTTCTGAAATGGCCGAAGCCAAGCAAACGCTCATTGAGATTAGAGATTTTGATGGTGACGCAATAGAAGACTTGGTAAAGTTTGTCTATTCTTCACGGCTCACTTTGACTGTTGACAATGTCCAGCCTCTCTTATATGCAGCCTGTATTCTGCAGGTTGAACTGGTGGCTAGAGCTTGTTGTGAATACATGAAGTTACATTTTCATCCCTCCAATTGCCTGGCAGTAAGAGCCTTTGCAGAAAGTCACAATCGAATAGACTTAATGGACATGGCGGATCAGTATGCCTGTGAGCATTTTACTGAAGTAGTGGAGTGTGAAGACTTTGTAAGTGTATCACCCCAGCACCTCCATAAGCTTTTGTCCTCCAGTGATCTAAATATTGAAAATGAAAAGCAGGTCTATAATGCTGCCATCAAGTGGCTACTTGCCAATCCTCAGCATCATTCCAAATGGTTGGATGAAACACTTGCACAGGTAGGGGCTGAAATAAGATTTCACACAGAAATGAAATGATACGGAAGCAAATTAACATGCTTCATTTATTATGAAAAGTGTAGATTATTTGAAGGAATATAGAAATTATTGATGTAATAAATGATAAAAATGACTTTTAGCTCTCTAATTTTCCTATTAACTTGCTGTGCTGTTTCAGGATGAATCTAAATTTGTCACATTTGAATTACCAGTATCATTCTCTGCTTTTTAACCTGAATATTTAAAATATTCCTTTGGGATACTAATGATGAATATTTTATTTATGCCAGTAGAAAATGGTTTGAGGAAACAGCTCTAAATTAATATAATTTATAATTATTGTTTTGTAATGAAGTTTCTAAATTAATGAATTATTTTGCTAATAAAAGTATAGTTATTCCTTTTTTTTTTTTGAGACGAGTCTTGCTCTGCCGCCCAGGCTGGAGTGCAGTGGCCGCTCTCAGCTCACTGCAAGCTCCGCCTCCCGGGTTCACGCCATTCTCCTGTCTCAGCCTCCCGAGTAGCTGGGACTACAGGCGCCCGCCTCGTCGCCCGGCTAGTTTTTTGTATTTTTTAGTAGAGACGGGGTTTCACCATATTAGCCAGGATGGTCTGGATCTCCTGACCTCGTGATCCGCCCGTCTCGGCCTCCCAAAGTGCTGGGATTACAGGCTTGAGCCACCGCGCCCGGCCTAGTTATTCCTAATGTGTGAAGGTTTATTATGTAAACAACCATAGGACATCACTTTCTATTTTCTTCTTTCACCATAGTTTGACTTTTTAAACCTCAGAAATGTATCTCATTGTTACTGTTGTTATTTTTCACTGTCGATAGCAGTTACCAGGATAAGAAGATTGTAGGCCCTCGTGATCTTTTTTTCTTTTGTCTTCCTCCCCTCTCCTTTCTCTCTCTTCCCGCCTTCCCTTCCTCCCTTTTTTCCTTTCTTCATTTATTCCTGAGAAGTAAAATGATGTTTTACTATTTAAGAGTGTTCCTATTTACTTATTTTTTCTAAATTAAATGCTTTGTTAAAACTAGTGCTTATTAAAAGCACTCAATGATAATCTTGTGATATTTATTTATTTATTTATTTATTTATTTATTTATTGAGATGGAGTCTCGCTCTGTCACCCAGGCTGGAGTGCAGTGGCTGGATCTCGGCTCACTGCAAGCTCCGCCTCCCGAGTTTACGCCATTCTCCTGCCTCAGCCTCCCAAGTAGCTGGGACTACAGGCGCCCGCCACCTCGCCCGGCTAGTTTTTTTTTGTATTTTTTTAGTAGACACGGGGTTTCACAGTGTTAGCCAGGATGGTCTCGATCTCCTGACCTCGTGATCCGCCCGTCTCGGCTTCCCAAAGTGCTGGGATTACAGGCTTGAGCCACCACGCCTGGCAATCTTGTGATTTTTAATAACAAAGTTTCTTAATAGCATTATCAGAAAGTTAAACAAATAGTAAGAAGAATGAAAGTGCTTATAATTACCAGTGTTGTCATTTTAGATATTTATAGGCAGATGAAGTAAACCTATTCAAAGTGTGATGATAAGACATATTTTTTCAAGTGCATGTCACAATATTTATGCATTCATATGAGTATCAAAATTCAGAACACATTTGAATCTTCTCTCTTAGAATTATTTTGAAAGTAAGTTTGTCAGCAAAGCAAATGGAAAGTTTTATTATCGTGCAGCTATATCTTATTTGTGTATATGTGTTTTTCTTTAAGATGGTAAGGCAGACTTCATTCAAGGGGGGGGCCGTAACAGTAGATATAGGGACTGCTGCAACAAAGTCTTGCGGCTGGGGAGAGAGACCGGACTCAACCCCTTACGTGTGTGTGCTTTTAACTCAAAATAGCATTACCTGGTTTCATCATCCCCTTTAATCCACTGGAAAATCAGTGCATCTTTAATACAGGAATGGCAAATGCCTCTGTTGAAAAAGGGGATGCATCCCTGAGTTAGTATATTCCCTTCCAAGATCACTGATTTGAAGAAAACGCTTGTTACAGATATTAATTTTTACATTTTTAAGTTAGAAATCACATTTCCCTATGTTTAATCTTAGCTTAAAAAGACAAAAGAACAAAGCCCAGCACTTTTGTTTTGATTGTACCTTTGTCAACAGAAGGGCCTTGTGATTATGTCAGTACCGTTTTTGGAAGTAAGCAATTTGAAGATAATTCAATTATAAAGCCTATTTAAACCTATATTTAAAGTGGGTGGATGTAATTTAACGTGTAGTCTGATTTCATTTGAGCAGACCAATACTGGAAATTGCTTTAGAATTTGGCACGTTGAATTTCATGAACATGTTAGATTTCATGAAGTAACAAATTTGAAAAAGAGAACATGCTGCAGTAGAAGTGGAGAATTACCCATCTTATTTTCACCTTTATTTGATACAATTTTTAGACTTTATATTTTCCCAAGAAAATATAAAATGTATTATATTGCAACTATTCATGATCTTAGGTTCGTCTGCCATTGTTGCCGGTTGATTTTCTTATGGGTGTTGTGGCAAAAGAACAGATTGTCAAGCAAAATCTAAAATGTAGAGATTTACTGGATGAAGCAAGAAATTACCATCTTCACTTGAGTAGCAGAGCAGTACCTGACTTTGAATACTCCATTCGAACTACCCCAAGGAAGCATACTGCTGGTAACCAAATTATTTTGTCAACTCTCCTGGATGGATCTTTGTTGTATTTGAGGGTTGTTCTTGTGTGCCCAAACTTAGTTGTAATATAATTAGTGTCTGATTGCCTTAAAGTAATAATTGGCAAATACGGTTTTATATATGTATTTATCATTTTTACTGTACATTATTTAGTTTTACTAATAAGCCAGTTTTTCAAAAAGCCATAATCAGTCCTATATACTCTGCAGAGCCTACTGAAATATCTCTTCTTTTGAGATCTTCCCCGACTCTGAACTTGCTTTACTATGTTGCATTTTCATTTATTCATTTGACATGTCTTGAGTTCTTCAAAGACAGCTGAGTATCTTATTTAGGTTTCTATCCCTGGGGCCAAGCGTGGAGCTCGAAATATATTGTGTGTCTAAATATTTGTTTTTTCATTTTACCAATAAAAAGGGCACTAAACATAGCTAACATTTGTATAATGGGTTATATTAAACTGTTAGAATCTAAAGCCCTTAGGTTTTAGGAGGCATGCAGTTTCACCTTTATTTGATACAATTTTTAGGCTTTATATTTTCCCAAGAAAATAGTTCATGTTCACTTCTTTTTCTTGAGACATTATGCTATAAGAAGTATCACTTTTTAATAAAATATTTATAAAGTGTAACATATTTGAGACATGAGGGAATACATGAGGTTCAGAAATTTAGGGAAGAGGTGCCCTGAATAGAGACTTCCTCTATATATGGTGCTATCTAAATATGCAGTTATCAAATAATGAGGTCTTTGAAATAACCTGAAAACAACATGATTATGTTCTACTCATGATTATGAGTAGAATGAAATTTTATCTAGGTAATACAAAGAAACGCTGAAAGTCATACACCTACCTATGAAGAAGTAGTTCTTCTAGATAATTAGTTTAACATGAAACTAATTATCCTCATTTTCTATAGGTTGATGTAAAGAATTAATTTTCTTTTTTTTTTTTTTGAGACAGAGTCTCACTCTGTCACCCAGGTTGGAGTGCAGTGGCACGATCTCGCCTGGCTCACTGCAAGCTCCACCTCCCAGGTTCACGCCATTCTCCTGCTTCAGCCTCCCAAGTAGCTGGGACTACAGGCGCCCGCCACCATGCCCGGCTAATTTTTTTTGTATTTTTAGTAGAGACGGGGTTTCAACGTGTTAGCCAGGATGGTCTCGATCTCCTAACCTTGTGATACGCCCACCTTGGCCTCCCAAAGTGCTGGGATTACAGGCATGAGCCACTGCGCCCACCCCAATAATTCATTTTTTTAGTTACATAGCTTTTTTGTTGTGAATTTAGAAAGTCAAGGTATTTGATGAAATTCTTTAAATTCAGAGTGGGATTCAAATAACATCTTAGCAGCCTAGGTTATATGCCAAAATGTACTACACAGTCATATAAATGATCTCTTAAATGACTGAAGGAGCTTTATGTAGTAGGTTTTAGTGAAGGATTTGATCCTCATTTTGAAATAGGTGGTTTTATTCCATTTTAAGGATAAGGAGACTAAGAATTAAGTTAAAAGTATGCTGAAGGCCACACATAGGAATAGCAGAAAAAGAGTGCGCATCCTGGTCTTTTACTTTTATTTTAGTTACTTTTTTTTTTTTCTTCCATACTTTGTTCCTGTGTGAACTATATAGATGAAATGCTAGTTTCCACTTAAAGAAAATCTAATCAAAGATTAATGTTACATTCTGGGTTTATAATCCTAGCTGTGCCATTGAACATCTATAATTTTGGGCAAATTTCTTAATCAGGGCATTGGTTTTCTTTTTTTTTTGAGACCAAGTCTCACTCTGTCACCCAGGCTGGGGTGCAGTGGTACTTTCTCAGCTCACTGTGCCTCCCAGGTTTAAGAGATTCTCGTGTGCACCACCATGCCAGGCTATTTTTTTTTTTTTTTTTCATATATTTAGTAGAGCCAACCATGTTGGCTAGGCTGGTCTCAAACTCCTGGCTTCAAGTAATCCGCCTGCCTCAGCCTCCCAAACTGCTGGATTACAGGTACGAGCCACTGCGCCCAGCCCAACTTATAAACAGATTTCTTAATCAAGGCCTCCGTTTACTTATAAACAATTGGACTAAATGATCTTCGCAGTTTCTTCCAACTTTTTTTTTTTTTATTAAAAAAATTTTTTTGAGACGAGATCTTGCTCTGTCATCCAGGCTGGAATGCAATGCTGCAATCACAGCTCACTGTGTCTTGAACCTCCTGGGCTCAAGCAGTCGTCCTCCCTCAGCCCTCTGAGTAGCTGGAACCACAGACACATGCCCAGATAATTTTTTTTCTTTTTTGTAGGGATGGTCTCACTGTACTGCCCAGGCTGATCTCGAACGCCCGGGCTCAAGTGATTTACCCACTTCAGCCTCCCAAAGGGATTATGGGTGTGAGCCACCACACCTAGCTGCTCTTCCGACTTTACATTTATCTAACTTAAAATATTGAATTAGTTGGAAAAGATAGCACAGGCAGCTTCAAGGCATTCATTTATGCAGTCATTCTGCAAACATTTATTAAGTGCCTACCATGTGAAGGGCTCGGTTAGGCGTAAGAAATGCAGGCACATACAGAATATAGCCAGACTTATGTTGGAATAACTTGTCTGGTCTAGGAAAATAGACATTTGAATAAATAAATGCAGTAAAGTCTTAGCAGGTGCTTTTATATCATCATAAGCTGTAATGGGACTTACAAAGAAAACAGTAGTTATTTTTATCTTGGAAGAATCAGAAAAGGTTTTATAGAGAAAGTAAACCTTAGCCTTAGTTGTGAATAATAAATAAATGTTCTTCTGAATGCTAGTTAGGGTAAGGGTGTTCAGTTCATTTTACAATTATTGAATGCCTAGTACCTGGCAAGTACTGTGCTAGTCCGTATTCATGCATGATTGCTTAATACACAGTCTTAACCTACCTTAGACTCTAGTAACAGATGTTGGCATAATGGATCATTTTAATACTATGTATTAAATAAATGCTAATTACCAAAAGTGCTATAGGAACACCAAAGATGTGTACTATATGCATAGTTGCAGGAGCATGAAGTTTAAGAGAGAGAAAGAGGGGAGGAGATTGGGTTAGATCCTGGAAGACCTTTATGCTGTGATACGGTTTTACCTTGTAAGGCAGCCTTTGCTGCTCAAAGTGTGAAGGAAGTGGCCGCCCCTGGACCAGCAGCATCAGCCTTCACTTGGGAACTTGTAGGAAATGCAGATTCTTGGACTTATCTCAAACCTACTGAATTAGAAACTCTGGAAGTCAGGCCCAGCAATCTGTGTTTTATGCCCTTCAGGTGATTCTGCATTACACTACACTCTTTTTTTTTTTAAATTGTGGTTAAATATATGTAACAAAATCTGCCATTTTAAGCATTTTTTGTCTTACTACTTTTTAGAGACAGGGTCTCGCTCCATCGCTCAGGCTGGAGTGCAGTGTTGCAATCATAGCAGACTGTGGCATCGAAATCATGGGCTCAAGTGATCCTCCTGCCTCAGCCTCCTATGGGGTTAGGACTACAGGCATGCCCCACCACACCTGGCTAATTTAAAAATTTTTTGTAGAGATGGAGGTCTTGTTCTGTTGCCCAGGCTGGTTTCCAACTCCTGGCCTCAAATGATCCTCCTGCCTCAGCCTCCCAGAATGCTGGGATTACAAGCATGAGCCACTGCACCTGCCCATTTTAACCATTTTTAAGTGTACAATTCAGTGTCATTCACTGAAGTTTTTGAGAAGTACTGGTGTAGGTAATGGAAGGCTATCAAAAGAGCCTTTTCGTTAGTGTAGTATGTTGACAATCTGAACGCAAAAAGACAGCTTAGTATTAAGAGATGACAGGATTTTGCAGTAGTTAGGTAATAGTTGATGAGAGCATGAACTGTTCCCAGTGGCATTGGGAATAGAGAGGAACAGATAGAACACCCCAGGAAAGGAAGAGATTGTTTAGGTAGGCAAGGAGGGGAGATCCTTTTGAACTTGTTGGGTTTAAGGTGTCTGTGGGACATCAAGTGGAGATGTGGCTTAGAAATGTATGTGGGAAGGTATTATGATATAGGTGGAATCTAAAACAAAGGGATGAACTTTTCCTATAACAAAAAGTGTGTGAGAAATGGACTAAGGATGGAACATGGAAAACATAGAAGGAAATAAATGATTGGAGATAAAAGGAGACTGATATTATAGAAATCAAGGAAGTAAGATGTTTCCCAAAAAATGGGATGATCAGCATATCAAGTGCTACAATTGTGTTCAATAAGAAATTAACTTAGAGGCCGATAGGTTTTGTTACAACCTTAGCAAGAGTAATTTTAGATGGTATGTGAGCATATAGACCATATTGTAGTGGGATATTAGCAAGCAGAGATAGTTGATACACCCTATTCTATGAGGGGACAGGAAGAACATTTTATTAGATTTATAGTAACATAATAACATACTATCCAAATAACTTTTTTTGTGTGTCTTTTTACTTTTACTCAAAGTTTTGACTTTCTAAATATTTTTCCACCCTAATTTTGTTTTCATTTGGCAGCTATGATTTATCTCTATTTTGTGGCTTTACCTTTAGGTGTGCTGTTTTGTGTAGGTGGTCGAGGTGGATCTGGTGACCCCTTTCGCAGTATTGAATGCTATTCTATCAACAAAAACAGTTGGTTCTTTGGACCAGAAATGAATAGTCGAAGGCGACATGTGGGTGTAATCTCTGTGGAAGGTGGGTCCACTTTGTCTGAAATATCACATGATCACAATGCTCTCTTAAAAGTATTTCAACTTTGAAAATGTATTTTTTGTATAAGAAAATGACTAAATTGTAAATTATTTTTAAATAAAATGCTGGTTAGTGATAATTTACTTGCTTTGTGCCACAGATACTCAGTGCGCATAATGTGGAGATGAATATCAGAGAAAAGAGATATAAAGAGTTAAAATAAACTATTCTGAGTTATATAGTTACCAAAAAACTAAACCAAGGAAAAATGTTTATTGAACCCAAATTATAATTACATATCAGTTTTTTTAATACGCATCTTATTTTAATACTCATTCCTGAAAATGAATTAATTGTAGAATCATGGATAAATTGTCAGAAAACTCTAAAAGGTCACTTTTTTATTATAAAAGTATAAATGAATTTTTAACATTATAAAAACATTTTCATAAAAAATGAAAACCACTTGCAACACAAACACCCAGAAATAGTCACAGTTAACATTTTGGTGTACAGTCTTTCCTGTCTTTCTCTGTGTATTTTTGTTGGTATCATCTAGGAAAAAAGTTGATCATATTAACAGTTTTATGGAGATTGAGGAGGGAGGATCATTTGAGCCTGGGAGTTCAAGACCAGCCTGGGCAATGTAGGGAGACCTCGTCTTTACAAAAAAATTTAAAAATTTAGCCAGATGTAGTAGTGCATACCTGTGGTCTCAGCTACTCAGGAGGCTGAGGTGGAAGGATCACTTGAGCCTAGGAGTTTGAGGCTGCATTGAGCAGTCATAATGCCACTGCACTCCAGCCTGGGTGACAGAGCAAGACCCTGTCTCAAAAAGAAAAACCAAACAACAAACAAGTTTTGTGTGTGTGTGTGTGTATGCGTGCGCACACAAACCAGTTTATATATATGTATTTTTTGTTTTGTTTTATGTTTTTTTTGAGATGAAGTTTCACTCTTGTTGCCCAGGCTGGAAGGCAGTGGTGCGACCTCAGCTCACTACAACCTCCGCTTCCCGGATTCAAGCAATTCTCCTGTCCCAGCCTCCCGAGTAACTGGGATTACAGGCTTCCACCACCGCGCCCGGCTAATATTTTGTATTTTTAGCAGAGACAGGCGTTCACCATGTTGGTCTCGAACTCCTGACCTCAGGTGATCCACCCGCCTCGGCCTCCCAAAGTACTGGGATTATAGGCATGATCCACTGTGCTCAGCCACCAGTTTTATATGTTAAAATATAACCTAATCAGAGCGTTTCTCCATTTTATTAAGCATTCTTTGAAGGCATGATTAGTGATTTCGTCTACCAAGTAATAAAAAGTTGGGAAACCTAAAAGGGGCGATAAATATTAGAGCATTTACTAATAAATAACTTCATGTAGAACAGCATGTTTAGTGCAAGCTTACATTGATTTTTCATTCAACTACTGAAATGACATTGATGATAATGTTGAACAGAACAACAATTGTTGAAAATTAACTTCTGGTGACATTTTAATTTTATAATGTTTATATATGTAACATTAATGTTATGAATTTATTTGGAGTCAAATGAAAATACTTCTCTGTTTGACAGGTAAAGTGTATGCAGTAGGTGGACATGATGGAAATGAACATTTAGGTAGCATGGAGATGTTTGATCCTCTCACTAATAAATGGATGATGAAGGCATCAATGAACACAAAGAGGTAGATCAGCATGGAAAGTTATTTTGAACTGATGGTGGAAATAAGATTTCTTAAAATTTAAAGGCCTTATTTTAAACTTTTTTTGCTACTTTAGAAACTTTAAATACCTTCTCAAACACATTTTGTTAGCATGTCCAAGGTGATACTTTGTTACCGCCTTTTAGTTTTTTTAAGAATTAAAAACGCAGTCGTGTTTTGGAGTACCGTATGGTAGTCACAGTTTTCACTTATACATGAGGATTGATGTTTAAAACTTTTTATTTTGAGATAATTTTAGTTTATTCAGAGAAGTTGCAAAAATATTAAAGTTTCTGTGTACCAGTGGTTCTCAACTGAAGATGATTTTGCCTCCTCTATGGGACACTTGGCAGTGTCTGGAGACATTTTTGGTTGTCACAGCTTGGGGATGGGAAAATTGCTGCTAGCATCTATGGGAAGAAATCAGAGATGCTGCTAAAGATTCTACAGTGCAGAACAAGGATCTTCTAGCCCAAATGCCAGTGGCAAAGATAATGCCAAATGCCAGTGCTAAGATGGCAAAACCTTGCCACTTACCCTGCCCCTGGCTTCCCATAATGTTAACATGTTACACAGCCATAGTGGTTTTTGAAATTAGCATTGGTACAGTACTATTAATCTGTAGAATTTTTCGGTCATTTTCCCCACACATCCTTATGCTTCTTACTGATTTTTCTTGTCTAATTGTATTGCTTAATAATCTAATGCAGGTGAATAGTGGCAGAGACAGTAGGTGTTTTTGTCTTGTTCCTGATCTTGTTAGAAAAGTATCTAGTGTTTTGCTGTTAAATAAGATACTGACTTTAGGACTAAGGTATCTATATTTTTATCATGTTAATAAAATAGTCCTCAATTTCTCTTTTCTTCATTGATTTTTATCCTGATGAACAGTAATATTTTAAGTTATTGCTTACATATTTATGTTCTCATTTACATATTTATGTTCTAATATTTATATTCTCATCAACATAAACTGGAATATATGTTGATTAATGTATCAGTCTAAAGGGGAGATTTTCAGTGACATACTTAGTACTCTAACCTGCTTGACACTTTTATTAATGACTTGAATACCAAATTTTTAGATATCCTAAGGTGGAAAGATCACTAAGGCATGTGACCAAATTGGGATTCCATAAAAAAGAGTAGACCACATATACTGTAGACAAAAACATAAAAAATGTTAAAATGAGAGTTATTGGTTAAAACCTGCCTTAGGTATTTTAAAAACTCAATCACATGAGCACAACATAACATGGTGGGAAATCAGGTTTTTGTTTCAAATGGAGAAAAGTACCTGAACCATTATGAAACACAGCTCTTAAAAAAAGGAAAGGAAAAAAGTGAATATAATATAGTTGCCTACATTAAAAAAAGTGAAGCCTTAGGTTAAGGGAGTTTGTAGTTTTATTGTTCTTGACACTGATCTCTCCGTATCTATAAGCTGTGTTGTTGAAGTAGGATATATAACACCAGTAGGGATATGAGAATAAAAGATTAGAGTCTCTGTACATTTTTAAAAATTTATTTTGGGTGGATGTTTTATAATGAACATAACTTGTTAGTACACTAATGTGTTTATAATTTGAAAATAAGATATATAAAAGGTGCACAAAAATGGATTGTTATAAATGTGAGAATGATAATCTGGAATGCATGTAAGAAAATTAGTGGGTTAGTAATACATCTGAAAACCATGTTATCTACAAAAAATAGTTGAAGTGTTACGATCTGGAGGCAAGAAAACTTACAGGAGTAACTAGATATTGTAAGAGGTGTATGTTGCTTTAGTAGGAAGGAATAAATATTTATTTATGATTCAGTATAGTAGCAGTGAAGCATACTGTAATTCCTCCCAGTGTCTGGAATTGTATTGTCAGAAAGATCACATATATTTTGCACCAAATGGGAGATTAAATTTTATTGTCTATTATTTTTCTTTTTCAACTTTATTGTTCTGTAAATGGCATGAGGATTTCAAAGACTGAGCTTAATAATTTATATGAAACTAGAGAATAGAATAATTCTGCCTCTGTGTCAGAGTGAAAATATAATGCAAGAAGAGAGAAGAGGGCTATCTTAGTAAATATTGAAAATATCGCTGAAGAGTTTCTTTTAATAAAACTGCAGGTGGGCCTGGCACAGTGGCTCATGCCTGTAATCCTAGCACTTAAGGGGCCGAGATAGGCGGATTACCTGAGGTCAGGAGTTTGAGACCAGCCTGGCCAACATGGCAAAACCGTGTCTGTACTAAAAATACAAAAATTAGCTGGGCATGGTGGCGAGTGCCTGTAATTCCAGCTGTTTGGGAGGCTAAGGCATGAGAATCGCTTGAACCCAGGAGGTGAAGGTTGCAGTGAGCTGAGATTGCGCCATTGCGCTCCAGTCTGGATGACAAGAGCAAAACTCTGTCTCAGAACAAAAAACCTGGGGTGATATATATATATATATATATATATATATATGACATATAATGATACATATGTTAATATATATAAATGTATCACCCACGGTTTAATTAAAAGAAACAAACCTGAACTAGTAAAACCATACCTCAGACACTGTGGCTTATATGGTTGGCAAATTAGCACCATTCTATAAGAGTTAAAAATGACTTGTTATCAAAATGAGCAATTAAAAACTAAACTACATATGGGGATATGTTGCCTCTAATTTTCTGTTTTTGAATAATATAACAATATTTTCAACTAGTTTTTGCTTCATGTGTTAAAATATGAAAGATTGAAAAGAAATGTGAAGACATTTTAAGTTTTTCTCCCCCTCGTGAGAAAGAATCCTGGAAAAAAAAAAAAGCTAGTCTTAAACTGTTATCTCCCACTGTCTACAGATGACATTTTAATACTTTAATAGGGAGTGATTTAATAGGGAGTGATTTATACTCTGTGATAACTACAATGTAAGCTATACAGAGGCAGAGATATTGGCTATGTTTTTTACTGCTGGTAGCAAAAAACAAAGTGGTATCTTTACCACTTGGTATGTCTTGTGGTGGGCATTTACAACTTTTTTGTTGAATAGGTAAGTGAATCTTTAGACATGCTGTCAGGATGATGGGTTTCAACAGACTCACAACTTGAACAAACATTGGTGTCCATTTCAGTGGAAAGATGAAATAAAAAAATAAAGATAACCGATATTTCACATGTGAAAATTTATTGAAATGCATACTAAAAAGATTATTTGGGGGGTATATAAGTTATAAACAAGTGATATGACAAAATAATTGTAGCTCTATTATTTTTCACACAGATTGTAAATGCTCAGGGCATATTTTAAAAGATTACAGAAATTCAACTGCTATTTTGCTAGAGAAGTTTCATCCAATCTTTGGCAAAAACCAACATAATAACAGGGATATAAGGATTAAAAAAGTACTTTGGGATTTTTATCTCCCATTTTATAGGATCAGATTTTCTTTTCAGAGAACTTCTGCATACAAAATGGAGAAGGGATTTGAGGATGACCAGAGTGAAAACAGTCTGACAGACCAAAAAGAGTTATTATAATTCTTCATCCTTTGATGTAAAGAAATAATGGCGGCTTGGACGATAGAAATTGAGATAGAGAATAGAGGACATATTTGAAAGATAGTTCAGAGGTGTAGAGTCAAAAAGACTTTATGATAATTAGAAAGAACAATTAGATAGAGGCAAAGATGATTCTTCAGTTTCTGCCTTTAGCAACTGGATAGGTAGTATGATTTCTGAATTAGGAAAGCAACATGGTGAACGGGATAAAAGTTTTGCTTGTTTTGTGATGGGGGTGTATTAGTTTTCTGTGTCTGTGTAACAAATTGCCACCAATTTAGCAGCTTAAAATAGCACCCATTTATTAGCTCACTGTTCAAAAGTGATACAGATTTTGCTGGGCTTTCTACTTAGGGTCCCACAAGGCCAGAATCAAGAGGTTGGGCTAGGCTTTTATCTGGAGGCGCTGGGGAAGAAGCCACTTCCAAGGCCATTTAGGTTATTGATAGAATTCAGTTCCTTGTGGCTATAGGACTGAGTTTCTCATTTTTATTGGCTGTTGGCTACGAGACACTGTCAGATCCTTTCCACATGTCACCCCCGCCACCTTCAAACAAGTAGTGGCACACTGCATTCACCTGGTTTTTTGAATTTCTGACTACCAGCTGGAGAAACCTCTCTGCTTTTGAAGGTTTGTTTGATTAGATTAAGCCCACCAAGGTCACCTCCGTTTTGCCATATAATGTAGCATAATCATGAGAGTAACACCAGGGGCTGAAGGTCATGGGGGATGGGGAGTATCTTAAAATTCTGCCTATCACAGGGAGGTGGGTAGTGAGTTTCATTTCAGATTAAAGTTAAAGTTGAAGAACCAGCAAGACAGATTTGAGGTAGAAATTGGGTATATGTCTGAAAATATATATCTGAATTATCACAAATCTGTGGAAAGAATGGGATTGCTTAGGGAGAGAAAGTATAGAGTGACCCTTAGGGAACTTTATAATTTAATGATGGAGTAAAGAAGGCACTGATAAAGGAAGCTGAAAAGCACTAGCCAGAGTAGAAGTGGACTAAAATGTGTGTTGTTATGAAAATGAAGAGAGTTTTGAGGAGTAGGAAGTAAACCAATAATGTTGTCTGCTTTTGTTGTTTGAGGGGAGGGACAATTATTAGGCATACTTACTTTATTTCCCTGACCTAACATCCTTACACTGTAGAGAACACATGTGCTTGTTCTCACACAGCTGAACATTTTTATAAGCACAGTATTTGGTAAGTCATAGCTTTACACCGAAGAGAAAAGAGGTTGAGGAGACTGAAAGTGAATGATAACATTATCCTTAATAATTCTTTTGTTGGATACTCTCTGGTAAATTTAGAGTTAGAATCTCAGTG
Source organism: Trachypithecus francoisi (assembly GCF_009764315.1). Classification (NCBI taxonomy): domain Eukaryota; kingdom Metazoa; phylum Chordata; class Mammalia; order Primates; family Cercopithecidae; genus Trachypithecus; species Trachypithecus francoisi. Next base: position 45,742,174 of record NW_022681454.1, read on the forward strand.
AAGCAGCTGCTTTCTCAGTAATAATAAAAGCTAATACTTCATAGCACTAAATGTGGGCCATTGTTCTTAGTGCTTTACCTGTATTAACTCATTAATATCGGCTGTGTCACAGATGAGACACAAGGTATTAGAGGTTTATAAATTATCCAAGCTAGTGACAAAATAATAGTTTGATAATAGTTCAACTTTTGATTGGTGCAGTGTGTTTTTTAAGAAATTGAGTTTTTTTCTGATCACTGTTAAATAAGTCATCTTTTAACATGGGCTAAGTCTCTTTCAAAGAGAAGTAAATACCCTTCAGAAATAAAGGAATGTGACATAAAACCTGTAATATAAAATTTAATATTCTTTTGTGTGATATAATGAAGCCCTGCAACAAAATGAGCTCTGTAATTGCATGGATTTGTAAGTGAGATTGGCTTCTGACCTCCACTGCAAAACTTTTCTGTCAACTCATTAACCTCTCAATTATGCAACTGTGTGTGCACTAACTGAGTATTTTGGACTCTTTTATACTATTTTGTTGCGTTATATTTTATTGTTTTGAGTTTAAAGTAGCCTGTGTAGGCTATGCACTGTACAACTTTGGGGGCAGTATTCACATAGAGTTGCAGTTTGGCAATTCTGTAGCCATCTAGTCAAAAGCTTTGATAAATCTAAAGGTAATGGAAACAAACTATACTGTTTGAAGGTTAACATGATAAACGATTTGCATTAGCACAATATTTTATATGACTTTTTTCCTGGAAACAAACCCATTTGCTAAAGTGTGTTTTATTGTCTTTGCAGGCGAGGAATTGCCTTGGCTTCCTTAGGAGGCCCAATTTATGCAATTGGAGGCTTAGATGACAACACTTGCTTCAATGATGTGGAGAGATATGACATAGAATCTGATCAGTGGAGTACAGTGGCACCAATGAATACTCCCCGTGGAGGAGTTGGCTCTGTTGCTCTAGTAGTAAGTTATATGGCAACTTGCCATTGTTACATTGCATCATATTCATAACTAAAATAAGGAAAGGTCCAATATATCGTCACCAGTATGAAGATATTATATACCATATTATTTCATGAGATACTGCCTTGTACATTCTAATTTGCCATTAGAACAATATATAAGTAAATTCAAAATCTAATGTGTTTTGTTTGACTCTCTTCGTTTAGAATCATGTTTATGCAGTAGGTGGCAATGATGGAATGGCTTCTTTATCTAGCGTGGAGAGATACGATCCACATCTGGATAAGTGGATAGAAGTTAAAGAAATGGGTCAGCGAAGAGCAGGCAATGGAGTTAGCAAGCTTCATGGTTGCTTATACGTAGTTGGTGAGTAAATGGGTATTTTTTCTAATATATCAGTATATACAATGACAAGTGTCATATAACAGAGTAACAAAAATTACATTGCATTTAGCCTTAAGTAGAATCAGTGCTGAAATGTGCTTTTGAATTCTTTCTTAAAAATTTTGTTTATAATTAGAAGAATTGTACGTGTTCAATCTGATGCTTTTGAATTCTTTTTTTTTTTTTTTTCTTTTTTAGAGGGAGACAGTGTCTTTCTGTTGCCCAGGCTGAAGTGCAGTGGCACAATTGTAGCTCACTGCAGCCTTGAACTCCTGGGCTCACATGATCCTCCTGCCACAGCCTCCAAGTAGCTAGGACTACAGGCCCATGCTATCACACCCAGCCAGTTTTTTTCTATTTTTTGTAGAGATGGGTCCTTGCTGTGTTGCCCAGGCTAGTCATGAACAACTGGCCTTAAGTGATCCTCCTGCCTTGACCTCCCAGAGTGCTGGATACAGGCATGGGCCACCATGCCTAGCTGAATTGTTAAGGTCACATTCATAATTTGTGTTTAAATCTTCATCTTTCGTGTTTAAAACATGTACAACCTTATTTTTCTAAGAGTAACAAAGTTATTTAAGGAAGGAGATTACATTTAAATAAGTTATATGTTTTTAAATGGAAGGACACAGATAGAATGTGCTTTGCTACAATAAATTTTAAAAGGTCTAAGATTTGTTTTTCTCAGCCTCATTTCAAGGGAAATTATGTTGAATGCTTCAAGTAAGCCAGTAGGTATTTATTTATTTATTTTTGAGATGGAGTTTTGCTCTGTCACCCAGACTGGAGTGCAGTGGTGTGATCTCAGCTCACTGCAACCTCTGCCTCCCATGTTCAAGCGATTCTCCTGCCTCAGCCTTCTGAGTAGCTGGGATTACAAGTGTGTGCCACCACGCCTAGCTGATTTTTGTATTTTTAGTTAAGACAGGGTTTCATCATGTTTCCAAGCTGATCTCGAACTCCTGACCTCAAGTGATCTGCCTGCCTTGGCCTCCCAAAATGCTGGGATTACAGGCATGAGCCACCGCACCTGGCCTAGGTATTTAATATAAATAAAGGTCATGTCAATGTTTATATTGCTTTTTTTTTTTTTTTTTTACTTTAACAAGCTTTTATTACCAAACCCCATGCAGGGTTAACGCTTTAAACCACCTAACAGCAAAAAAAAAAAAAAAAAAAGTGGCATTGCTAACAAGATCAAGGATGAAGGTACAGACCCAATAAAGATTGTGTCTTGAAAAAGAAGGAGATATATATATGTATTTTTTAAACTAAAAACTCTCCAGTGTTACAGAAAAATAAAGTGATTTCAGTCCATAAAAAACAGCATGTAGCAAGTTTGTGCTATCTTAAAAACCCCAACTCAGGATAACCCTAGGAGAAAATCACCTCCCCCCTTTAAAGAAGATTCTCTTTTCTATTCTTTCTTGTCTAAATTTCACTGCTTATTCCACGAAATGCCCAAAGAATAACAAGACTCAGCTCACATCCCTCGGCCCTTGTCTGTTAAGACCAACACTAAGGGCTCTTCCTTAGGAGTCTTCACCTCTGCTACCATCAGAGAATTGAGCCCTAATTTCAGGGCCAGTTTTCTGGAAACCTGCAAAACCTTCATACTTCCTTCAAGGAAGGACCTGAAAGCCCCTTGAAAGATCAAGGGGGCAGTGTACTTGGCACAGATTGGAATGCCTGCCGGGCTGGGAAAAGGGGGCCTTTCTATGCAAAAATACCCCCTAAAACACCTTGTAGTTGAAAGTCTAACCAGGTGAAACCAAGTACCAGCAGGCACCAAAGTATGGTTCTACCTAAAAGGTATACGTCTTCCCTGCTTTAACCATAAAGGTAAGGGGTCGGGGGGTAGCAGGGTAAGGAGAGCCAAGTGAGCATTTGACCTCATCTGTCTTCTAAGAAGTCAGCATATTTTAGGCTGAAGCCATGTTGTAGAGACATTTGGCCAAAGGATAGCCTTTGCTATGTGTGGCTACATAAAGCTGCCATTTCTGGGCAACTTGGTTCATGGCTGCTTTATGGAAGCTTTACCGCTTGCACAGAGTATTTAAGAATTAATAGGAAAATTTTCAGTTTGATTTTGTAAGTGACAAATACTTTACCAACAGCTTCTCAATAACCACCAGTGGAGACAGGCTACCCCTCAGCTCAGGATCATGGCTCTTTCCAGTCAGTGGGCTTCTTGCTAGACTTCTGCAGGAGCTCATTGGTCTTAGAAAGTTATCTACATCCAAAGAACCCTCTGTACACAGGGAGGAATGAGCCATCTGCAGCACATGGTGCTGCTTCCTGTGCATGGCACTGTCCTTCTTAGCATAAGAGCCCCAGAGCAGAAAGACAAGGCCATTCCAATTCTGATTTAGCCAGGACACAGCCGCATTGGTAAGTTGCTCCCAGCCTCCTCTTTCCTTATGAAAATTGGCTTGATGGGGCAGAACAGTGAGGACAGCCTGGAGTAGGAGAACACCTTATTTGGCCCACCCAGATAAATCTCCATGACCTGGATGAATAAAACCATCCATATCTGTAGATGGCTCTTTATAAATGTTTTCCAAACCGGGCAGAGGTGGAACAGGTCTATGAACACTAAAGCAGCCCATGAACTTGATTCGGTCTCTGATATGGATCCTGTCCCGGGATGACAGCCTTCACATCTCTTATGTCACACATCTAGATCCAAGTGAAGACTTAGTGTGGGGGTGGGTAAACAGTGTAATGTTTCCTTTCTTCTGCAGCAAACCTACTACCTTGATAAAAAACGTTTCCCAAACTCCGTCGAGGTGCTTCTTCCAACTCTCACCAAAGCCCATGGACACATTACAGGCCATGAGTCTGAGTAGGGCCGCAGCCTCGTTGCTCTGGATACTGACCGACTGCCCAGTGGCAAGAAGGGCAGCGTCTTGGGCTTGTCCTGTCTGGCTGGGGCCTTCTTGGCGGGACCGGCCCCGGCATCCTCACTCTCCTCCTGCTGGTCCCCAGGTCATCCATCTCAGGGCTGCAGGCACATTGCTTCCTGGCGGGCCTGCGGGAGTGAATGTGCACCACCTGGGGACTGCAAGACTTGCCCTGGCTGTAGTGTTCAGTAATTGGTCTATATTGCTTTTTGACTTACTGAATTGCAGAGTTGGGAGGAACTTAGATCAGTGCTTTCTCAGATCATAATGTGCATATGAATAATCTGGAGATCTTGTTATATTGCAAAGGAGGGGCCTAGTTTCTGTGTTTTAAACAGTTCTCAAGTTATAGTGATACAGTTTCAGGTTCACACAACATACTTCCAGTAGCAAAGCTTTAAATGATTATGAAACGGGAATAATGCCTATCTTTCAGAATCATTTTAAGAATTAGAGATAATACACGTTAAGCATCTCAAAGTGGGTCTGGCACTTTGTAGTTCTCCAGTACATGATTAGCTATATTGTGATTAGTAATACCTTCCTCTATAGAGGAGGAAATGAATTCAGAGAGATTGTCACTAGCAAAGGTCATATTTGTTCATATATGTTGATGTAAATTGTGTTACTTAACATATTTCTTATAAGAGAATGCTGTATTTAACATATTTCTTATAAGAGAATGCATATAAATATCTATAAGTAGCAGAAGTAATGCTGAATCTTTTAGTGCTCTTGTGTATTAAGGAAGAAGAGAAATAACATAATTTATCTCTACATCTTGCCTGATCATCACAACTGTAAGGTAGTCAAGAGACTCAGAGAGAATGAATAATTTACTCACGGTCACATGCATAAATAAGTGGCAAAGCTGGAATTTGAACTTGGGTCTGTGAATCCAAAGTTCTTAGGTTACATCATTGCTACCTCTCACAGCTCCCTGTCTACCACAGGCATTGACATATGTTATATGTCGACAGGAATAACATTGTTGCTGTTACTTTTTTAATCTTTTGGACCTTTATAATTAGAACAGACATGGTAAAAATAAGAATGATTCAGGTTGAACATTAAAATAATCTTGGTCATTCAAGTTCTACTTAAAACAGGTACAACTGATCTGAATAAGAAAAATTTGAAGGTGTGAGCATGTCTAACATCCTAATTGCATTTTACTTTTTCTATCCCTGGTTTGAATTCTTCATTATAATATATTTTTATGCATTATTTGGGGAAATGATAGGGAACTAGTGAAAAAGAAGACTATGGAAAAAGACTATATAAAATATAACTATCAAAAACTTGGCCAGGTGCAGGGATTACCCAGGTAATCCCAGCACTTTGGGAGGCGGAGGCAGGAGGATTGTTTGAGGGCAGGTGTTTAAAACCAGACTGGACAACATAGACCTCATCTCTATTTTAAAAAAATTAAAAAAAATTAGCCAGGAGTGGTGGCATATGCATATAGTTCCAGCTACTTGGGAGGCTGAGGTGGGAGGATCGCTTGAGCCCAGGAGGTTGACAGTGCAGTGAGCTGTGATTGTGTTACTGCACTCCAGTCTGGGCAACAGAGTGAGACCCTGTCTCAAAACAAAACAAAAAACAAATTTAAAAAACCCCTTAATCTTCTGCATTAGCATGAGCAATAATTAAAGCCAAACCCTTTATTATAATGAAAAAATGTTTTGTGTAATGGTTGTAATGGCAGTGACACTATACATTTGTCAGAATTCATGGAAAGAATGCAGATAAAATTGGTGAATTTCATTTTAATTGATTTAATAAAATTAAACCCATTAGAGAAGTTGACTTGAATTTTTTTTTGTGACCTTGTTTTGTTTTTTTGTTTTTTTTTTTTTTGAGACCAAGTCTCACTGTGTCGCCCAGGCTGGAGTGCAGTGGCGTGATCTCAGCTCACTGAAAGCTCCACCTCCTGGGTTCACACCATTCTCCTGCCTCAGCTTCCCGAGTAGCTAGGACAACAGGTGCCCACCACCACTCCCGGCTCATTTTTTGTATGTTTAGTAGAGACAGGATTTCACCGTTTTATTTAGCCAGGATGGTCTCCATCTTCTGAGCTCGTGATCTGCCTGCCTCGGCCTCCCAAAGTGCTGGAGTTACAGGCGTGAGCCACCGTGCCCGGCCTCTGACTTTGTTTTTAAATAGATTGATCATAATATCAACACTTTCTATTCTCAGTAAATTAGGCTGTCACCAAAGAAAGCCATTATATTCATTTAAACTTGGAGCCTAAAAAGAGACACACTTGTTTTTAAAGGAAGGAGCACTATTGAAATAACTGTGTCTGTAACCTCAGGAATAGATTAAGTACATTGTTAGAATGAGCTATAGAAAGGACTGCTATGTTCTAGAATATGTAGCAGGAAAATGTTGTTTTGGCAAAAATTGGTGAGAATTCAGTCATAGTCCATCTCTGTAATTATGATGGCGATTATAGTATTAAGGGAAACAATTGGAAAACTTTAACTTTTATCTGGATGAATCACATGATTCAGTTTATTCCTTTCTTATGCCTTCTTACTGTTAAAGATATAATACACAGAGAAGGAATCTCAGTACTGTCTTGCTTGTCTCTAGACAGCTAAGGACAAATTTATGTATGTTTGTGTTTTTTTTTTTTTTTCTTTTTCTCTAAATTATCTGCTTTGATACAGGGACTCCAGTTTTTTCCTACTTATAAGATCTTTAATCCTAGTGTTGAGGAAAATGTCACTTATCTTACATTGAATTGTAGACAATGTCTAATAGTAGTTGTTGGTGATAGACGGGTATTGGATGAAATTTTTAAAAAAATTTTCTCTAAACCATTCTAAAATGATTTTAAAAGATTGGGTTGTAAAGCCCATTGAATTGAAATTTAATAATTTCTAAGAAATGTAATGCTGTTTTTAAAATATTTCTTTACATAGGTGGTTTTGATGATAATTCTCCTCTGAGTTCAGTTGAGCGGTATGATCCCCGAAGCAACAAGTGGGATTATGTGGCAGCACTTACTACCCCCAGAGGTGGAGTGGGAATCGCAACAGTGATGGGCAAAATCTTTGCAGTTGGTGGTCATAATGGCAATGCATACTTAAATACAGTAGAAGCATTCGATCCAGTGCTGAATAGGTAATTTACATGTTGTGTCTGTGCTTTATAGTATCTTCTGGTATAATAGTAGATTACTCCAGAGTGTTAGAATGTTGCTAATCGTAGTTAATACTAAGCTTTGGGGTATCTTATCTCCCACTGGAAGCTTGCTGTCCTTCAAAACCAGTCCCACATAGGGAATTTTTGTCTTTGGTTAGTATTTTGAGTAAAGTAAATTATGCTTTGTTTTAAGATAACATTTTATCTTCTCTGTTTTTTCAGGTGGGAGCTTGTTGGATCTGTGTCTCACTGCAGAGCTGGAGCAGGCGTAGCTGTGTGTTCCTGTTTAACTAGCCAAATTCGAGATGTAGGTCATGGATCCAATAATGTGGTTGACTGTATGTGATTTGAGTTCTGGCCACCAACAATTTAGTCATATCTGATAGGTACGAAAGAAAACCAAGATTTTGATATGACCACCTTTCAACACTTTTTACTACAACTAGAGTCTTATGTAAACGTTAACTGATGTATTGTGACTAAGTACAACTTTTGGAATGATACCTGAAGAATTATTAGTAATAGAATTAAATTTGATATTTCCTGCTTTTGCAAATAATGGAGTAGGGAAAGAAGACAGTCCAACTTAAAACCATACCTACCCTGAAAAATGCTTAAAGTAGTGCTAAAAATCTTGAAATCTCTCTCTCTCTCTTTATTTGGATGAATCAAAATGTAATTTGTTGAGTTTTGCCCTTTCTTTTGCCTAAAGATGTTAACTTCAGGCAGTGGATTTTTCCTAGAGGAGAGATTAGTACCTATTCATTAACACGAGGATGCATAAAAGACTTGCCCCTTTTGAAGATGATTTCTACTTGGTGCTGATGAATTTATGTCTTGCTTTTTTTTTCTAGTTGGTGATTTTTCAATTTCTTTTGTATTTACAGAAGTGGAAAAAATGTTCTGTCTTTTTGAGTGCCACTTGGCTGCATTTTCAGAATCTTATAGGCTATAAGAAGCCTTTAATTTCAGTTTGAATTGCTAGGACACCAAAAGACCTATCTGGGCTAACGCCATCCAAATGATTTTACAGTTTTATTTTTTCATCTTTTGCAAGAAGTATTTGTTACATAATCAAAAGGTGAACCAGAGGAAATAGTGAACAAGGTTGTAGATCTGATATTAGTCTGGCGCCCAGTTGAGAGACCTTGAGAAAGAATGATGCAGATTACATGACTCGAATGTGGGCAGTCTGAAAATATCTTTAACTCTCTTTGATCATTTGATTTTGGATCCAAGATTTATCAACTCTCTATTTTGCTATTTGCCACCATCCTGGTTTTTCTGACTGTACAGAATCTGCATTTATTTATTATCAGAAATGAATGCATTTTTACAAAAACCCTTTTGTAGACTGTAGATTATTGATTAGTTCAAGCCCATCATGAGCCAATTAAAAATATTGTTGGTAAAAACAGAGATTGAAATTACTGTTTTTATCATATTTAAATCCCTCTGGTGTATTTATTGAAATTTAATTAAAAATATTTCTACATATTGATTTGAAGCCAGGATATTGGTGGACCTACAGATTTAACAGCTCTTCAAAGTTTTAACTAGCATTGTTAAATGGCCTATTCATTATATGTATTTTTTTGTAAATATTTATCAAGAACATGAAAATATTTTATTTTGTATTTGCAGTGCAATTTGGCACCTCTTTTTCAGGTCTTCCTAAGTTTTTGTTAGTTGTGTCTTCGAATTTATTGTAATTTACCGCTCGTCAGTTATCTGGTTCATAAGGAAGTGGGGGCAGTGAAAAACACTTCCTTTATCCATCCAGCCCTAAAGTTCATTGACTGATAGCTCATGTATCTTATTAAATGGGATTCTGGACTTGTACAGTAGTGTGGAAAGCCACATCACAAAAGCCAGTGCCTATTGAGTATATCAAACCAAAAAAAGAAAAAAAAAGTTTTAAGAGGGGTCAGGCTGGCAGATAAAATCTCTTATGAAGCAGATTTAAATCCAATAAGCTATTTTTTTCTGTCACCTATAGGCAAGTTCATAAGGCATTGCTGGATCTGACCCAGTGTTCTCTTGTGTCAGTACAACCATATTTCAGTAAGTCCAGAGACAATTAACCCTGTAGCACTTAGTAGACTGTGACAACTGCCTGGATGTGGAGAATAAGTGTCAAAACCTGGCTTCAATGTCGATTTCTCATGTCTAATGGAGTTCTTATATTATAGTGCTTGTTTAGCTGTGGTTACTAATATGTTTGTTATATTTATTTTTGGGAAGAGGATCTTGTTATTGTTTCCTGAGATTATTTAAAATGTTTTTGCTTTGATATATTTCTGTCTTTGTTATATGTAAGGAGTTATAAGGGTTATTATATTTTCATTTCTGGTTTTTACTATACAGTGGTTATCTAACATACTAAGTTGGAACCCTACCTACCCATAAAATATGAAATACTCATAAGACAAGTAAAGTGTATGGGCAATCAGAAGCATAGCCTTGAAGGACCTGACAGCGGTATGAAAAGATAAATAGGCCAGGCATGGTAACTCACACCTGTAATCCCAGCACTTTGGGAGGCTGAGGTGGGTGGACCACCTGAGGTCAGGAGTTCAAGACCAGCCTGACCAACATGGTGAAACCCTGTCTCTACTAAAAATACAAAAATTAGCCAGGCGTGGTGGCGCATACCTGTAATCCCAGCTACTCGGGAGGCTGAGGCAGGAGAATTGCTTGAACCCAGGAGGTGGAGGTTGCAATGAGCCGAGGTTGCGCCATTGCACTCCAGCGGGGAAACAACAGTGAAACTCCATCTCAAAAAAAAAAAAAGAAAAAGAGATAAATATTATCAATATGTGCACAGTTCTCTTTATCAGGCAAAAACATTTATTGAGACATGAAATGAGAATCGGGCTTAAGGAATCATGCAGCTGAAAGCTGATTATAGTCATAGAAATGAAGAGATGAAATATTCAAATATTCAAAGAAGATGGCTACTTTATTGTGAGACTTACCACTTTAACCTCATATGTTAACAGCACCTACCAAAAAATGATATGAAATAGAGCTAAAATACTGAAATTGTAAATGGTCAAAAGAAATCATGAAAATTTGTATATTATTTCTTCAATAAATATTTCTAGGTGCTTTGTGATTCTTTCATTTAGTTGTTAAAGCCATTGCTTTACTATATTGCACTGCCACTTTAAAAACAAGTTACTTGACATTGTTTTTGATGGATTTCACTGTATTCTTATGTAATTAATTGATTATTTCTAAAATATTTGAATAAACTTTATACTCCCTCTAAGGAGTATTTTATTCATTCTTTTAATTCCCCAATGAACTTTGAACTTACAGTGCTGTTGAATGCCTTGGTAAGGACTTGTTGAAATTGCATAAACTATTCTTGTAAATGGTAAACTTGAGAATTTTCTTTGCTTCTTTTTTCTCTATGTCTTAAAGAATGCCTTTAGAATCTAATTCATGTTGTATCAGTTAAGAATGTTTCTGTGGTTTCTCATATCAGATATGTAAAGAAATTATTATTGGGGTGCTGTTGGCTATGTCTCTTTCCCCTTCATGTAAAATTCCAAGTGTCAGTAAAACTTCTCTATAATATTTTCTTAAAACCGTTTATAAATTTGTGTTATAATACTAGAGCAAATCAGTGTAATAAATGGTCATATATGTCACCAATTATTGATATCAAAAAGTTGGGGTCACATCAGTGCTATTTATTTAATTAAAATATATTGCATATTTCCATTAGCACAAACTTATTTCTCTAAGGTCTGTGTAACTGCTTCTCATCATTATTTGATTGCTGTTGTGGGATCCTGTCAAAACTGTGTAATTGTTTATTCTCCACTCCTCAAATACAAAATTCAGTAGGTTGGCTGTATTTTTCTCCTTATATGAAGGATCTTTATGTTTAACTGAAAATTTTAGAAAGTTTTTCGTTTTCCCTTACAAAAATTAAAGGTTGAAGGTAACCGATGTAAATAGTTTCACTGATCTTAAGTAGCTGTCTCTTCAGTAATTTCAGACTTGTACTGTATAGAAATGAGACTACGCATTAGGATGACTATTGTCCTTCCAAGTAGAAACCTCGCAAAGTTGTAGCTTCTGCAAAGTTATAGCTGTTTTAAAAAAATGAAGGTTGCCATTGCTAAAACTTCTTTTGAAACTCATCTTTGAAAATAGCCTGAAGAGATCATTTGTAAGTCACTCAAAAGAATTAGTCTCATCATAGTTATGTGTTAATTTTGACCAAAACCTTAGCTTGATTATTCATCAAACATGATTGAAAATATTTCATGTCTATTTTCATAGATAAAATCTACTTTCAAAGAATTAAGGTTTTTCCTTTACTGGTAAAAATGTTTTCAACACCAAATAGTTTGAATGAAATATTTCTAAAATCATCCTGAGCAATGGCAAGGTCAGTGAAAGAAGTGTATAGTCTCTTTGAGGGGCAACCTTATTTGAATGCAGAGATTTTGGTTTTTTTTTTGTTTGTTTTTAACAAGTTACTCTTCCATTATCTTAGTGGTTTGAGGCTAAGTTCAGTAGAATATAAGGAGTTTCTTAGATATGAGTAATAGTCATGGGGAGTATTAGCTATCATTTAAAAAATATATTGCCTGTACCAGTCACTTAGTAATTCAATACTTTACAGTTAAAAAATTAGGTTCAAAAGTTAAAAAAAAAAAAAGGTTCAAAGACATTAAATAACTAGTCCAAGATCACAACTAAGTTAGTGATTGACTAATATTCTTTGTGATTAAAAAACTCAACTGCCCCACCTATATCAGTTATATACATCTGCATTCACTAGGTAATACAGAATACATACATTAAGAAAAGATAATTTCCTTTTTTTATAGCCTCTTCTTAGCAGTATGAAAGTATTTCTGGTCACTACATTTCTCTTGTCATCGTCGTCGTCGTTTTTGAGACAGAGTCTCACTGTGTTGCCCAGGCTGGAGTGCAGTGGCGTGATCTCGGCTCATTGCAACCTCTTCCTCCTGGGTTCCAGTGATTCTCCTGCCTCAGCCTCTTTTTTTTTTTTTTTTTTTTGATACAAGAGTCTCACTCTCCCAGGCTGGAGTGCAATGGTGTGATCTTGGCTCACTGCAACCTCTGCCTCCTGGGTTCAAGTAATTTTCTTGCCTCAGCCTCCTGAGTTGCTGGGATTGCAGCCACCACACCTGGCTAGTTTTTGTATTTTTAGTACAGATGGGGTTTCACCATGTTGGCCACGCTAGTCTCGAACTCCTAACCTCAAATGATCCACCCACTTCAGCCTCGTAAAGTGCTGGGATTACAGGTATGAGCAACCGCGCCTGGCCTGGTCACTGCATTTCTATAGGTAGTATTTGATGCATACATAAAAATATATGCAACACGAAGGCTTAATAATAAAATGCCTGTGAAGCCACCCACTAAGAACTGGAGCCTTTCTGGTGGTATTAACCCTACCTTTGTGTTCCTTCTCAATTCCAATCCCCAGCCTACTCGTTAGGGGTAACCACTACTTTGAATCTATCATGTCTTTTTTTTTCCTTTTGCTTTTATACATATGTCCCATGGCTATATATTATTTTTGTGAGCTTTATAAAAAATAGTATCATCCTGGCTGGGCGTGGTGGCTCACGCCTGTAATCCCAGTACTTTGGGAGGCCAAGGTGGGCCAATCACGAGGTCAGGAGTTTGAGACCAGCCTGGCCAACAGAGTGAAACCCCGTCTCTACTAAAACTACAAAAATTAGCAAGGCATGGTGGCATGTGCCTGTAGTCCCAGCTACTTGGGAGGCTGAGGCAGGAGAATTGCTTGAACCCAGGAGGCGGAGGTTGCAGTGAGCCTAGATCCTGCCATTGCACTGCAGCCTGGGCAACAGAGCGAGACTCCATCTCAAAAAAAGAAAAAAAAGTATTCTCTATGTAGTCTTATGTAACTTGATGTTTTTATACAACAGGTTTATTTTTACAATTTATTTTGTTGAGTCTAGTTTTCACTTTTTTGTTTTTTGCTTTTACAAATAATGCTGAAACGAACACTCATATCCAGTTTTTTGGTGCTCATGTCCAAGAGTTTCTTTAGCGTATGAACCTAGATTCAAAGTTGGTGGTTTGTAAGGCATGTGCCTGATCAGCTTTTATAACAATTTTACAAGATAATGCCAAGTTGTTTTCCAAACTGGTTGCATCGCTTTACAGTATGGTGTCTTATTTACTTGCTATCATAAGACCCAATTCTTTCCAATCTGGTAGGTGTAAAATGGTATTTTATTGTGGCTTTAAATTGCATTTTCCTTATGAATGTGATATCAATATAAAAAATGCATTTTTCTGATTATTAATAAGTTAAAAACATTTTCATGTTAGTCTTTCCTGTTTCTTCTGTGAAATATGTCTTGATGTCTTTTGTTTATTTTTCTATTTTTGCTCTTATTTAAGAGTTTTTTATATTTAGGATATTGATATTTTTGTTGTTCTTTTGTACATACCTTCATCTAGTTTGTGGCTTATCTTTTCACTTTGGGTTTTTTTGTAAACAAAACAATATATTCAAATGTGAGTCCTTTTTATGTTTTAAGAAATTTGTCCTATCCCAGGGTCATAGTTGTTTATAGTTGCTTCTGAAAATCAAAAAAGTATCTCAGTTTTTAGTCTGCCTGGAGTTGATTTGTGTATGTGTTATACATATTTAAAATTTTATTTTTTTACTATGTAGAAAATCAGTTTTCTCTGCACCATTTATTGACTGATGCATCCATTCCTCAGAGGCTTTACTTACACGGAAATTTGCCATTGTAGCCAAATGTTTATTTGGGGACTTCCTGTTCTGTTCCATTGTTCAGTTTGCCTAAGCAAGGGCCAAGTATCACGTTATTTCATTGTTATAACTTGATTATATGTCTTGATACCTGACAAGGGTAGTCTCTTACCTTTGTATTTTTCTTAAGGAATGTTCTTGGCCTTTTGGTTTTGTTTTTTGTTGTTGTTGTTCTGAGACAGGGTCGTGCTCTGTCTCCCAGGCTGGAGTGCAGTGGCATGATCATGGCTCACTGCAGCCTCAATCTCCCCGGGCTCAGGTGATCCCCCACCCCCATGACCCCCACCTGCCTCCCCTCCACTCTTCCATCCCACCTTTGTGTTACTCAGGCTCGTCTTTAACTCCTGGGCTCAAGCAATTCTCTTGCTTCAGCCTCCCAAAGTGCTAGGATTACAGGTATGAGCCACCATGCCTGGCCTGCTTTTTAAATTCAGTATGAGAATCAGTTTGTAAAATGATAAACTAGGATAAAAAGCAAATAGCTCTAGGAAATTTCTTTTTCTGTCCTTTTTTTTTTTTTTTTTCTAATTTTATGACAATGTTTCACTCTGTCACCTAGGCTGGAGTGCGGTGGTGCAAACATGGCTCACTGTAGCCTTGAACTCCTGGGCTCAAGCAATCCTGCCACCTCAGCCTCCCAAGTAGCTGAGACCACAGGTGCACACCATTAGGCCCAGCTAATTTTTAAATTTTTTGTAGAGACAGTGCCTCGCCTCGTTGCCGGTTTGGTCTTCAACTCCTGGCCTCAAGCTATCCTCCTGCCTCAGCCTCACAAACTGCTGGGATTACATGTATTGAGCCACTGTATCCAGCTTGCTCTCTCTCTGTATCTCTCTCTTTCTCTTTCTTTAAACTAGAATCACATTTAATGATTAATTAGGGAGTATTGACAGTGCTACAATATTGAATCTTCCTTGGTTTTGCTACTCTATCAGAGCAAGGAAGTTCGGTTTGCTGAGCTCTTTAGAAAAATTTGTACATATTGATGGATTGCATGTAAAATTTTGTCACATGTATATAATGTATTGTGATCAAGTCAGAATATTTAGAGTGTTCATCCCCAGCTAATTATTGTTAACTGTAGTCACCCTACTCTGCTGTCAAACATTGGATTTAATTCTATCTAACTATATGTTTGTACTCTTTAACCTACTTGTCTTCATCCCCCCGCTCCTCTGCCTTCATCCTTCCCAGCCTCTATTATCTTTCCATTCTCTACCTCCATGTGATCAAATTTTTTAACTCCCACATACAAGTAAGAACATGTGATATTTGTCTTTTGTGCCTGGCTTATTTCACCCAGCGTAGTGACTTCCAGTTCCATCCATGTTGCTGCAAATGGCATGATTTCATTCTTTTTCTTATGGCTGGATAGTGTTCCATTGTGTATATATGCCATATTTTATTTATCCATTCATGTACTGGTGAACACTTAGGTTGATTCCATATCTTTGGTATTGTGAATAGTGCTGCAGTAAACATGCAAGTGCAGATATCCCTCTGATGTATTGATTTCTTTTCCTTTGGATAGATACCTAGTAATGAGATTGCTTGATCGAATGGTAATTATGGTTTTAGTTTTTTGAGAAATCTCCATGGTGACCGTACTAGTTTACATTCCCACCAACAATATATGAGTTTCTTTTTCTCTGCATCCTTGCCAATATCTGTTCTTTTTAATCTTAATAGCCATTCTGACTGGGGTAAGATACTGTTGTGGTTTTGATTTGTATTTCTCTGATGATTGGTGATGTAGAGCATTTTTTTCATATACCTGCTGGCAATTTGTGTGTCTTTCGAGAAATGTCTATTCAGATCATTTGCCCATTTTTAAAGTGGATTATTTGTGGGGTTTTTTTTTTTTTTTTTGTATTGTCCCGTAAGACCTGAGATTATTTTTGTTTTTGTTTTGCTGTTGAGTTGAATTCCTTGTATATTCTGGATATTCATCCCTTGTCAGACAGGGAGATTGCGCATTATTTTCTCCCATTCTGTGTGTTGTCTCCCCATTCAATTGATTGTTTCCTTTGCTGTGCAGAAGCTTTTTAGCTTGATGTAATTCCATTTGTCCGTTTTTGTTTTTGTTTCTGGTGCTTTTGAGGCCCTACCCAAAAAGTCTTTGATCAAAACAGTGTCCTGAAGTGTTTCCCCAGTGTTTTCTTTTAGTAGTTTCATAGTTTCAAGTTGTACATTTAAGTCTTTACTCCATTTTGATTTGCTTTTTGTATATGGTAAGAGATAGGGGTTTAGTTTCATTCTGCATATGGATATCCAGTTTTCCCAGCACTATTTATTGAACAGACTGTCCTTTCCTTACTGAATGTTCTTGGCACTTTGTTGAAAATCAGTCAACTGTAAATATGTGTATTTATTTCTGGGTTCTTTTTGTGGTTCCATTGGTCTGAGTGTCTGTTACTATGCCAGTACCATGCTGTTGGGGTTTCTGTAGTTTTATAGTGTCTTTTGAAGTCAGATAGTATGGATACCTCCAGCATTACTCTTTTTGCTCAGGATTGCTTGGACTATTCAGGGCCTTCTATACTTTCATGTGGGTTTTAAGATTTTTTTTTTCTATTTCTGTGAAGACTGACACTGGTATTTTGATAGGAATTGCACTGAATTTGTAGATTGCTTTTGGAATTATGGTCATTTTCACAATAGTAATTTTTCCAATTCATAAACATGGAATGTCTTTCCATTTATTTATGACCTTTTCAGTTTCTTTCATCCGTGTTTTATAGTTTTCCTATGGACATCTTTCACCTCCTCAGTTAAATTTATTCCTATGTATTTTATTTTTATGGGGAGCTATTGTAAATAGGATTATTTTCTTGATTTCTTTTTCCACTAGTTCATTGTTGGTGTATAGAAATACTACTGATTTTTGTATATTAATTTTGTGTCCTGCAACTTTACTGAATTCATTTACCAAATCTAAGAGTTTTTTTTTACAGAGTCGAGGCTTTTCTAGATGTAAGATTATATTCTCAGTGGAGAGCGACAATTTGGAAGCCTTTTATTTATTTCTCTTGCCTAATTGCTCTGGCTAGACTTCCTCTGTTTCTTTTGTTTCTATCTTTTTTATTTCTTTGGGCATTTCACGCATAGTTATCTTTATATCCTGTAGCCAATAATTCCAATATCTGAAGTCCCTTGAGGGTCTAAATCTGTTTATTGTCTCTGTTGAGCTTTTCCTTATGGTATGCCATTCTTCCTGTGTTTGGTGGGGTTTTTTTGTAAATATGTATTTAGTAGAACCTGGGAGAATCCAGAGGTTCTTTAACTGGGAATGTGCTCCTTCAGAGAGGTTTTGCATTTGTGTCTCTAGGCTAGGGAACAAAACTGATCTGGGACATTTTAGCTTTCTTCTTGGCTCCTCCTTTTGCTATGGATCTAGAACTTGGTCTCTCAATCCCAGTGCTGATAATGGCATTTATCCTCGGGGCAACTTTGGTTTTCCTGTTTAGTCACCACTCCTGCTCAGATTCCATCTCTTATATTGGCCTTTCAGTGTCCCTGCTTTCTTGAGAGCCCAGTAAAGCATTTTTAAAAGTATATTGTTTATAACTGAACTAGGAACTAATAGTAATGGGAGAGCCCTTCAGATGATCTTGTCTTTCATAACCCCACAAACCACTACCATTCTAGAAGCCAAAGAAAAGACATAGTTTTGTCTTGATATTCACTCATTTTTCTCTTGTGTACCACTAGCCTCCTCTGAAATTTATGTGTTGAAGATGTTCCATAGACCAGGGGGCCGCAGCCCCCGGGCCTCAAATCAATACTGGTCCATAGCCTGTTGGGAACGGAGCTGCACAGCAGGAGGTGAGCAGCAGGTCAGTGAGCATTACTGCCTGAGCTCTGCCTCCTGTCAGATCAATGACGGCATTAGATTCTCATAGGGGAGCAAACTTTATTGTGAACTGTGCATGTGAGGGATCTAGGTTGCAATCTCCTTAAGAAAATCTAATGCCTGATGAGCTGAGGTGGAATCGTTTCATCTCAAAATCACCTATCCCCACCCCCGCCCTGTCCGTGGAAAAATTGTCTTCCGCAAAACTGGTCCCTGGTGCCAAAAAGGTTGGAGACTGCTGCCATAGACCTTAACAGAGCTTTCTCTCTTTTTTGAGACAGGGTCTTGCTTTGCTGCCCAGGTTGGAGTGCAGTGGCGTGACCATGACTCACTGCAGCCTTGAGCTCCCATCTCTGTCTACTGAGTAGTACTACAGGCCCGCACCACTATACCTGGCTAATTTTGATATTTTTGTAGAGACAGGTCTTGCTAAGTTGCCCGGGCTGGTATTGAACTGCTGGGCTCAAGCAATCCTCCTGCCTCAGCCTTCTAAAGTGCTGGGATTAGAGGCCAGAATGAGCCTTTTGATCCCATATATTATTACACCTGAAGTTTCTTAATTAAATTTAAACTAGGAGTTTATAAAAGGATAATTCAGGAAATGTAAAATTGCTTGGTATGGATATGCCTGTCACTTCAAGTGTCTCTCTTTGAATATCTCAAGTTACTAGTTATTTTATATAACATCAGACCCTTAGCACATTGATGTGTTTTAAGTCCCTTCATAAATATGACTCCAAAATACTGATGGAGAGTCAGAAAATAATTGCTTTCTGCTTGAAACTTTATAACCTTTCTTTTTAAATAAATATTTCTGTTTAATGTAACAAATGTAATAGGCTTTTGGCCAAAAGTAATAAAATTCTTACCTGACCATAAATTCCTAAATTTCCCTAGTCCATTTGCAAACAGTGATCTTTTTTCCTGTCTGAAAACCAGAGCTCAGGACCAAATGACATAGTGGCTATTTGTATTGCTTTCTAATACACAGTGCTGTTAGTTTTCTTTCTTTCACTTGTTTCATTTCCCAGTACCTATTCTAATGCAGCACTAA
Organism: Trachypithecus francoisi; assembly: GCF_009764315.1. Taxonomy (NCBI): domain Eukaryota; kingdom Metazoa; phylum Chordata; class Mammalia; order Primates; family Cercopithecidae; genus Trachypithecus; species Trachypithecus francoisi. The sequence goes on from NW_022681454.1 coordinate 45,761,284, forward strand.
ATCTGTGTTTTTTGAGTTAGCTTTATTGCAGTATGATTTATATTAAATTCACCTGCTGTAAGTGTACATGGTGATTCAGTAAACCTGTAGCATTGTGCTAGCCTCATCATAATCCAGATTTGGAACACTTTCATCATCTCCCTGAAATTCTCATGAGCCCGTCTGCAGTCAGTCCCCAGTCCTCCCCTCCTTTCTCTTGACCCTAGGTAGCCACTGATCTGCTTTCTGTCTATAAATTTGTCTTTTCTGGGTATTTCATATAAATTGAATCACACACCATATTTAGTCTTTTGCATCTGCCTTCTCTCACTCAGCATAATATTTTTGAGGTTCACTTCATCCATAGTGTAGAATTTTTATAGCTGAATAGTATTCCCTCATATGTATATATCACATTTTGTTTATTCATTCACCAATAATGGTGGTTTGGATTGTTTCCAATTTTTGGCTATGTGTGATGCCATGAATGTTCATGAACATATCTTAATTGACCATATGCTTTCATTTATCTTGGGTAGTTTCATATACGTGGAATTGCTGGGTTTTATTGTAACATGATTTTAACTTTTTAAGAAACTGCAAACTGTTATCCAAGTGGCGGTACCATATATTTCCACCAGCAACATATGAGATTTCCAGTTGCTCCTTGTCTCCTCCAACACTTGATATTGCCTTTTCCTTTGATTGTATCCATTCTCCTGGCTGTGAGACATGGTGTCATTGTGGTTAAATGAATTTACAGTGCTTTCAAACAGCATCTTTTCCCTAAAGAAAATGGTTGCCCTCTAGTGGCTCATTCTGCACATTACACTTGGGAAAGGGGTACTAATGAGAAGTCTAAAGCTCAGAACTGGCTTGTTAAAATGTACATTCATTTCACAGCATGCCTGGTTTAGCACACTGAACACAATTTGAGTCCAGTTTCAAAATGTTTTGCTTCATTACTACTATTAATAATACCCAGGAACTGAGCTGGTTGGTTGTGGCTTTTACGTAATCCCAAGAGGTACATTATAGTCAAAACTAAATTTGTGTGCTTTAGATCTTATCCACTGTATGCACTAAGATCTTTTGGTATAACAAAGGTTTAGACCTGTAGAGTGGCTAACGCCTACAAAGAAGGGGAAAAAAAGGCCAGAGGTGGTTATTGTTTACTCAAACCTATTACATCCTTTCAAATCAGCCAGAGGAATAAATAATTTTTACTAGTGGAATGAATATAAATTCTTTTTAATGAATTGCACACAAATGTAGTGTCTGGTGGCTTGTTGGTATTTTCAGGTAACACCTTGTAAATATGCCGATGGAGAGTTGTAAAAATTTAGGAGACTAGGTCTCAGTTGCCCCCAGGCTCCTAGGGCTCTGCTGAAGAGACAGAACACTGTGCATGTTTTTTTTTTTTAAAGTTAACACTCTGAGCTAAGTAAGGAACCTGGCCAGGGATTTACTCATTTAAGGAATGTGTATTTGGTAAGTAAAAGAAGATGTGGCTTCAGGAAATTGGGGTAGTAGAACCAAACATTTAATGATTTAATGTAAGAAGTTTTTGCTTTAAAGCTATCACTCATATAGGTGATGTCATTTATTTTTTAGAAAGTGGAGAAAATGTATATATGTGAAATTTCCCTAAGCTCTTAGGCTTTAGATTTCCAAATTACCCAACAATGCATTTTATTGTCCTGACACGTCTATAAAATCTTAAGTATACATGTGTGTATTTTATGCCTGAACACAGAATAGTAGAGCCTGATGGATGGGACTGCCTATGGTTGACTAACTGCTTTACTCAGTTTGAGGTAAGGGGGAGGAGAGGGCATTCGTGTATGTGACGTTGGGTACACAGTGATTCCACTCCTTAGTTAGTGTGGTCCACTCCACTTACCAGTTAGAGGTGGATAAGGGAGTATAAAGATTAGGATAAGGGAACATTTAGCCAAGTCTAGGGGGTAAGCTTTGGATATGAGGAAGAGGATTAAGATAATTTTTAAACATGTATCAGAACCTATAAAATGTTGGCACCGTGAAGACGGAGGTTTTTTGTTTTTTTGAGACGGAGTTTTGCTCTTGTTGCCCAGGCTGGAGTGCAATGGCATGATCTCGGCTCACCACAACCTTTGCCTCCCAGGTTCAAGCAATTCTCCTGCCTTAGCCTCCCGAGTAGCTGGGACTACAGGCGTGTGCCACCACACCCCTGGCTAATTTTGTGTTTTCAGTAGAGACGGGGTTTCATGTTGGTCAGACTGGTCTCGAACTCCTGACCTCAGGTGATCTGCCCGCCTCAGCCTCCCAAAGTGCTGGGATTGTAGGTGTGAGCCACCGCGCCTGGCTGAATACTGGTTTTTAAATAATTAACGTGGAAATTTTAAACTTACTCCTATGGTGCTGCCATCATTGCCCAAAGAAAAAAACTTAGGTAGATATTGAAATTATCTAATAGGGACACATTTTTTATCCTCTGTCTTTTGCAATTGTGTTTTGGCGCCAAGTCTGATGAGTTATTTATGTGGATAGTATTGTTTAACTCTTTGTAGAAAAGCAACTATAACATAAGTAGGATGTACATATGCTTGCACATAGTTCTGAAGGCAGTTTTTGTTGTTGTTGTTTTGAGATGGAGTCTTGCTCTGTCGCCCAGGCTGGAGTGCAGTGGTGCAGTCTAGGCTCACTGCAACCTCCACCTCCCGAGTTCAAGTGATTCTCCTGCCTCAGCCTCCCGAGTAGCTGGTACTACAGGTGTGTGCCACCACACCCAGCTAATTTTTGTATTTTTATTAGAGATGAGGTTTCACCATGTTGGCCAGCCTGGTCTCAAACCTCTGACCTCATGATCCGCCCACCTCGGCCTCCCAAAGTGCTGGGATTACAGGCGTGAGTCACTATGCTGGGCCCTAAAGACAGTTTTAAAGAATTTTGTTCTAAATTTGTTTTGAACTGTGGTAATAAATGTGAAGAAACCACCAAGATGATTTAAAGGACAGTGGTCTTTTAAATAAGTTCTGTGTATCTTTTTAGATTTTAATACACCATCTTTAACAGGGAAATATTTGATTACCAGTATCTTTATCTTACACACTTTAGGATATCATATTTCAACTCCTTCCTTTTTTTCTTACAGATGAGGAAATATAGTACCAGACATTCACGTAACTTGTGCAAGGTAGAGGATGGTTATTCAGTGCCGTGCTTTTTATTTGTTTCTGGTTGGCTGTTTTGCCTGGACAGTGTAAGGCAGGTGAGGGGGCCAACACATTCAGTCTTCAGGGTCACTAGCTTCAGAATTAAAGTTTTATTCTGCCCCTATACTCTCAAACTTGGAGGACCCTGGCAGAATTTATACTGTTGCCTGTTTCAGTTACCATTTCTTATTTCCTGGGATTTTACCCATTAAAGCTTAGTTTATATTATTCATGACTTAAAAACATTTACTTTATACTCATTTCTTGAAATGTCTGTTACACTAGCATTTAGTGTTTTATTAAACTTTTATTTATTAAATAATACATGTCCTCATGCAAATAAGGAAAAAAAACTGTCAATTTTAGCTGTCTCTACAGGTGCACTAGTGTCTTGACTAGTGCTGGTAAATGGAGAAAATCCATAGGGCAACATGGATTTTAATGACACATTCTTCTAATGACGCATTAGAATAGTTGCTAGCAACTGCAGATTTCTAGGACTTCTTTCTCAAGCTCCAGTTTATAAAGCCTCTAAGGCCTATTGACAGTCCAGTCTTACTAACCTCAGTCTAATTGTCTATAGTATAATCCAAAAGTGGTTAAATGGTAACAGTGTTAAGACTCTGGCTGCAGATAACATTAAAGCAGTTTATAAAACCACATTTTCAGTAGTTTATTCTCACAAGCAAAACCCCTTTCATAACTTGAAATCAGACAAATCTGTACCATCTGAGCTTCACCTTTTACTAGCATCCTAACCATGGACAGATTACAGTTGTCTCTCTGTCCTTGGGTTCTGCATCTATAGATTCAACCCACTGTGAATTGCAAATATTGAGGGCATGGGGGTGGTGAAAGGGATGGTGTTGTATCCATTCTGAACAGGTAAAGACTTTTATATTGTCATTCCCTAAACAATGTAACAACTATTTACATAGCATTTATAAGTAATCTGGAGATGACTTAAGGTATAGGGGAGGATGTGTGTAGATGATATGAAAATACTGTACCATTTTCTATCAGGGACTTGAGCATCCTTGGATTTTGGTATGGGGGAAAATCCAGGATCTAATCCCACATGGATACCAAGGGTTGACTATACTTATCTTGGGCTCATGTGTCATCTGTGAAGCATAATGACTCATTTGAAAGATGGTTTCAAAGTACAAGCAATGGAAAGAACATAGTGCATGTGGCTTCATGCATACTTCTCTTCCACATTTTTACTTTTTTAGGTCAGTGTTGTGCTATAGGGATGGGAATGTATCATGGATGTAGGAAAGGGGAAATGCTGGTTGGCTGTGTTTTGCTGTGGGGAATTCCGGACAAATACATAGGTACAAGAGGAGTGCTGTCCTCCACCTGTCAGATAAACTGGCTTATGCTCTGCTCTCAAGCTTGAAATAATCTGAAGTGTGTCCACAGGGTGCTAGTTTTAGAATAGTGACATCTATGTTAAGAGGAATGGCTGAAAGCAGAGACAATGGCTAGTTGAATGGAAAAACACTAGGTCTGAAATTACCTGTAACTTGGGTAGAGACATGTCAGATGATCCAGGAGCTGGGCACCCTGACCTATGCTTTAATGCCTACACACATACCGAAGCATGCAATTTTACACAAAGGAATCACTGAAACTATTGATTGGATGTGAGTAAATTTCACAAGAACAAGAAACCAGTGTCGTCTTTTTAACCTACATTCAAGATAAGCAAATAGGACTATAGTTAAGTTCAGGACTGACATTTGGCAAGCAATTTTATATTTGCTCTCGGCTGTAAAGACAATCCATGATGAAATTCGTGTTCATTCCATGGGTTTCAAAACTGCCAATTTAAACAGCTTCCACTTTATCCAGAATAAATATCATTTGCTTGGACAAGTAGTAAAAAGATTAGTGGAGCTTCAAATGCCAAAGATCCTGAGTTGGTGACACACACAGTCTGACTCGGGGATTGATCATGTTTTCCGCTAGGTTTGTAAAAAGAAAGGTAAAGGTGGGAACTGTTGTAAGCAGCTCACAGGTGATACCTGCTGAGGTGTAGGCACTGGAGCAAACTCAGCAAGAGGCATGCAGTTGGTTGGAGGCAATCAACCTTGTACAGCCTCCTTACTCGACAAACTAGTAGGCAAAAGACAATCTCAGAAAATGAACTAAGTACAGGAATATAGACATTCCGTAAAGTCACACAAATGACCAATGAACTTGTGATAAAATGGTTAACTTCATTTGTCAGATAAATGCAAGTAGTGTAAGGTTGTTTTTTTACCTTGCTCTCACAACTGGCAAAAATGTAAGATCATCTGCAGTTGGTGGGGAAGGTAGGTAGTTCGATAACATCAAATTTTTTTTTTTTGTGACATGGTCTTGGCTCTGTCACCAGGCTGGAGTGCAGTGGTGCGATCTCGGCTCACTGTAACCTCCACCTCCTGGGTTCAAGTGATTCTCCTGCCTCAGCCTCCAAAGTAGCTAGGACGACAGGCGCACGCCCCCACGCCCAGCTAATTTTTTTTTTTTTTTTTTTGGTATTTTTAGAGACGGTTTCACCATATTGGCCAGGATGGTCTTGATCTCTTGACCTTGTGCTGGGATTACGTGCGTGAGCCACCGCGCCCAGCCTATAACATCAAAAATTTAAAATTTAGCTTACGCTTTGACCCAGACATTTCCCTTCCAGGAATTTATCGTATAGAATACTTGTAAGAATGTACAAAGATGTTGTGTACTACGATTCCTTCAGTACATTGTTGTAACCACAGAATATTGTGGGGAGGAGTGACCTGTGTCCATAATGGGAAAATATTTAAGTAAATGGTGGCATATCTTATTACATGGTACTTTGTAGCCAAAGTATGCTGGACATTGAAAAAGGATACACAGTGTAAAAAAAATGCACAGAAAAGTTGTAGAAAGATCCACACACACTTAAAGGCTGTGGAGTCTGGGGAGGACGTGCACGTGCCCTTTCACTTTTTGCCCTGTATGCCTCTATGTCGTTGTCCCTTGGTATCAGTGTGGGTTGGTTCCAGGATCCTCACAAATACCACAATCCACGGATGCTTAATTCCCTTTGTAAAATGGCACAATATTTGCATATAACCTGTGCACATCCTCCCATATACTATAAATCATCTCTACATTACTTTCAGTACCCAATACAATGACCACACATCACTTCATTCACGTGGATGCAACATAGTACTCAGCACGTGGCGAATTCATTATGTCTTTTAGAACTTCGTGGGAATTTTTCACCCTGAATATTTTCTATCCGTTGAATCCACCATGGATATGGAAGGCTGACTGTAATTTGTTTTACTAGTCTGTAAATCAGCTTAAAAATAGGATTAAAAAATTACATTCTCATGTATATATAAGCTTGGGAAGCGCTTTAAAACCACCTTACCAGGATCACTTGCTGCTTCCCTTGAGATTGTGAATTCCTCAGTTGCAGTCCTGGGAGCCAAGTTTTACCTGCACAAGGAGTTTCTTCAAAGATTGTAGTTCAAAGATGGAAAACTAAAGGCATTTTTCTATAGTTCATTCAGTTGAGCACGACCAGTTTTCCACATCCCAATAGTATGAGTACTCCTAAGAAAATACGTGCTCATGCACCATTTTTGAGAAGGGGTGGTGGTGGTTCTTAGAGGATAATTTATAGGAATAGCAGTGAAGACGTCAAAACCCGTAATTGTTTCTTCCTCCTACACGTGAAATAAGGTAAATGAGATGTTAGGACTGGGCCTCCATAATAGAGAAGGGTGATTTAAAGCACTTATCCAGGGGAGGCACATGGTCTTTTTAAAGCTAAAATAGAATTGTGTGTTCAAAGAGTATTTCAAGGCCCGCCCTCAGTCTGTTGGAAGGGCAAAGGCCCTTATTATCAGAGCCTTGGTGTCTCAGTACAGTCTTGCTTTCAGCTGAGTGTGGTCTACTGGAAAACCACAAACGCTGAAAGAGTCCTGTTCCTCAGACAAAACAGACTAGACAGTACAATTATCTAATCACTACCAAAGTAACAGCAGATAAACCTCCGATTCTGATAAAGACACATTGGGTTTCAAAGTTATTTGGAATGAATTTGAGGGTCCTAAGCCCCACCTAGATGACTGACTTAAAAGTAGCCTGGATTGTGACAATTTACATTCCTAACAACCCTGGCAAATAGTGAGCCAGTACCTATTCAAATAATGCAGGCTCCAAAAGTGCCCAGATACTTGCTAATAAAAGACAGGACACAAAGGGAGATTACCGCTTTAATGTCACAGAGTAGTTGCCAGTATTCAGTGGTAGTAAAACTGCCTTGTACAGCATTTGGGAAATAGTCTGTATGCACCGTATGGAGACACCAAAAGCAGAAACTGCAAGGACATTGCTAGAAGTCTACCTACTTAAATTTTTTTTTTTTTTAAAGCCCAGCATAATAAAAATCAAAAAACTAATTTGGAGAGAAATACTTAACAAAAGGTTACTATCCTCTAAATACATAAATCAAAAGGAAAAACATGCATTTTTCAGCCTGGTGGATCATCTTTTCTTTACCGCTCAGCATCCCCTTCCTTATTAGCAGAACCCTTCCAACTGGTGAACTCAATCTCTATGACTGGTGAAAACAGCTTTCCCCACCAAGATGGGCATTTGAACTGGGTCTAGAATACTAGTCACATAACCCATGCACTGCAAATGGCAGCTTAATGTGAGGGAAAAATAGTCTATCATGGAATAAAACACACCAGGGACACCATTTGCCACCTATCAAGTTCGGTGATTTTTCCCCTTCCCCTTTTCCAACATAACACCCAGGTTAGGTAAAGGATTTGGAAAATAGATACTCTGAAAACATGTGATAAAACTTCTTTTGAGACGGATTCTTGCTGTGTCGCCCAGGCTGGAATGCAGTGCCACGATCTCTGCTCACTGCAAGCTCTGCCCCCCGGGTTCACGCCGTTCTCCTACCCCAGCCTCCCGAGTAGCTGCGACTACAGGCGCCCGTCATCATGCCCGGCTAGTTTTTGTGTTTTTAGTAGAGACGGGGTTTCACCTTGTTAGCCAGGATGGTCTCGATCTCCTGACCTCGTGATCCACCCGCCTCGGCCTCCCAAAGCGCTGGGATTACAGGCGTGAGCCAACGTGCCCGGCCGGTAAAACTTTTCTATGGGTAACGTGACAGTAACAAGAGCCTGTAAAATACACTCTTCCCATTCTTTAACTCCCAATAAAATCATGTTTTTAGCAAGGATCATCCATGTGTGCTATAATAAAATCAAGTGAAAGGTGGTGGGGATAGGGAAAAAGATCTTATTTATTATAAAGGAGAGTTCTGGTGATTATATCTTAGCCAAAGACTCAAATTTAGTATCACACAGTAAAAACCATTCTAATTACCTCCTGATGTGATCCAGCATGAAGTCCACAGCATCACCTGTGAAGGATTCTTGCCAAATATAATCAGACCTCTAGACTGAACTTCCAGTTTATAGAAAATACAGGAGATGAATGAATTAATGAACATTTGGGGGAACCAGACAAATCGAGGATGGGGGAAATTACATTTAAAAAAGTGGGGGAGGGTGCCTGGGCGTGGTGGCTTACACCTGTAATCCCAGCATTTTGGGAGGCCTAGGCACGGTAGATCACTTGAGCCCAGGAGTTCAAGACCAACCTGGACAACATGGTGAAACAGTGTCTCTACAAAAAACACAAAAATTAGCTGGGCATGATGGCATGTGCCTGTCATCCCTACTACTCGGGAGGCTGAGGTGGGAGGATCGACCGAGTGCTCAGAGCTATGATTGTGCCACTGCACTCCAGCCTGTCTCAAAAAAAAAAAAAAAAAAAAAAGGTTTGCGGTGGGTGAAGGAAGGATTGTTCTCAAGACTAAAGAGACATAACTGCTAAATGTAATGCATGAAACAGTTGAAGCCATGTTCAAAAGGTAAGTTTGAAGGCCGCTACAGAAATCTGAATATGGACTGAACATTAAGCACTGATAAATGACTTTAGATCCTATAATGGTATTGTGACTACATTGGAAAGTGTCCTGACAGTTGCATGCTACAACTTTTAGGGGTGAAATATGTCTGCAACCCACTATTCAGCGTGAGCGTACACACCTTCACATTTACATAAAAAATATGGTAAAATGTTAATTGTTCAATCTAGGTGGTAAGTATATATGTATACATAGTATTATTTTTTTCAGGATATGTTTGAATATTTTCCCAAAAAAAGAAAAATGAATGTTTTCACCATACAATCCACTTCTTGGAATTTATTCCAAAGAAATATCCCAAATTAAAAATATTTGAATTTCCCCAAATACTTTGTTCCAGGGATGGTCATGGAAACATTCTTTATAATATCCCCAGATTAGAAACAATCTCAATGTTTAACAAAGAGGTTAAATTGGCACAACCATACCTGGACTACTACTACTAAGTTATACAAGATATGATATGGAAAGTTTTGGTGAAAAAGGTTCAACACCCAGAAGAGACTTGATAACTGAGACCGATTTTTCAAGCCCTAGTTCCAATTATTTTCCCTGTAGTTTTTCTCAATCAGATCTAAAACACTCCCTTTCCCCACACTTGCTACTGTACGCCTTGTACAACAGTTATTGTTGACTTTTCAACTTTACTATAAATTTACAGGGGTTGGGTCTATGTTTGTTCACTAGGACTAGTCCAAGTGAAGCATGATCTAACGTTTGGAAGGATAAAAAATTAAAAAGGAAGAGGAAGGCAGTGAGTGTTCCAGCTGGAGGGTCAGCAGTTGGGATATGGCAGCGCAGTAAGGGGAGGAAATCAAATAGCCACTGGTTTCTGAGTGATTACATAATGCCACACACCATGCTAAACAATCTCCATACATCATCTAATGTGATCCTTGCAATCTTACTGGGTGGATACCATATCAACAGTTGTAAAAGAGAAATGCAGAGAGGTTAATTTGACCAAGGGTCACATCATTAGCAAACCAGAAAATCAGATCCAAACACAAGGAAGTGAGATTTCAGCACCTAGGTCCTTTCCCATTTCATGAAATCACGAAGAGTATTTTTTCTTTAACAGTGGCAAAGGGTGAAAAGGCCAGATAACCTTTAGATTCCTTTCAATACCAACATTCTACAAACCTGTCTACACGGCAAATTTGGTCACTGCTACACCCTCCAGTTGATGTTAAGGATAAGAAGCCACACTAGTGATGTTAGACCAATTTGTGTCTGATTATGATCTTAGCGAGAACACCTGAACAGAAGGATAAGCTGCCTGAGCACAGTTCTTTCTCCATTCCAGCAGTAAATATTATGAATAAGGGCACACTGTTCATGTGAAACTCCTTGGCTATAGATGGCAATTTCACATAACAGTATTAAGAATTACTGGATTCAGGTAAAGGGAAAGCATGGATTCAACCCCAATGATTTCTCGAAATTTTTATTCATTTTTTTGTTTTTTTACAGCTTGATCCTCTTATGAAAAGGAAAGAATTTAAAGATGAACAATTACGTTTTTGTTTAAACAGCAATTAATCCTCATTACAGAGAACAAAAGATCTGTGGCACACTGTCTTTGGGAAGATCTTTTGCAGACTTTTCTTCTAAAAAAAAACTATTAATTATCTCACAGATCACATATTCTCTTTCAAACGACTATACAAGGCAGCTAAATTTTATTCACAAAGCCCCAAGTTGCAGTTCCATTGATGAAGTAGGTAAAATACATGTATACTTTGTGTTGCACATCTTCCCATTGAGAGCATCACTGCTTCCCTACCCTATGTACAAAATCATTGTGTTGATGAGAGCTGGCACATTATTCCACAGTAATTAAAGAAAAACTCATTATTTTAAAGATAGACCAGTGATTTTTCATTTATCAACTGGAAAATTTACTCCTTTTTAAAACAATTTTAATAATACCAAGATTTAACTTTCCTCCAAAGTTATAAGAAAGCAAAAAATATATAATATAATATAATATATAATGGTAATAAATAAAAAAAAGGCAACCCTGCTCAGGTATTATCCAAAACACGATCACATTCAGAAAAAAAAAATTAAAACAAGATTTGGGACACATGCATGCGTACATACACACACACACCCTAACACGAACAGTGTATACTTGATATCTGAGGGGGGATGTGCAGTAATTTTAACAATACATGTTGGTGGCCTGAACAAAAGGTGAAGTTAATACTGCCTGTGTTAAGCATTGCTTAAAAACCTACTTTTGAGCAAAGCAAGCTGCCTTCCTTAGGTCAGCCACTGCCTGGTCCAACCAGCACAGCTTGGCCAGCCTCACTATGAGTGGTCTTATTCCCTTGTCTTCTCCAGGCCAATATACGAATATATAGGCTCACAAGGAGCTGTAGGGTTTCCCTCCTGCCCTCTTAGATAGAGAAGTATAGGCACTTCTCTACCTAATGCACTGCCTGCTGATCTCTGACGCTCAGTGGAACAGAATATAGTGTCATTTCCCCCTGACAATAAGAAACTTATAGCCACCTAAAGAAAAGCAGTAGTTGGTATTTGTCAACTCACCATAAATAAGAACTAAAGAACACGGTCAGTGCTCACAATTCAGGAAGAGATGAACACTCTTAAAGTCACCGAGAAACCAACACAACTGGATTGCATATTTGAGGTTCACATGGTGGCAATATCACTTGCAGTGTTTGAAGGAAAACCCCCAACACTGTGCTATTCTGCCATTACACCTCCTTCCAATAGAATGACACAAGATAAAGGCACAGGAAAATACCTTACATCCATTAATCCTAAGTGGGACCCAAAACAAGAGGCAACTGGCTCAAGACCAGGAGGGAAAAAGGTACTGCCATAATCGATCCCAGCATCCCTCCATGGCTGCAATGCCCAACTCTCACTTTCCAGGGAGAAAACTCTATACTCTTGTGTTTCTAAAGGAAGCACAAAATATTCTTGCAAGATTTAAATACTGCTAATCAGTGGCAAAGAGTGTAAATAGATGAAATGGCAAAGTTTTAAGTTTTTTTGTAGTGTTTGGGAAAATAAAGAATCTGTGGTAGGAAGCAAGCAAGTTTAAGTACAAAAAATTAAAAGAAAAAAGGCCAGCCTCAAGCCTTAATCTACCTTAAGATGCACAAATACAACTCAAACTTCATAAAGCAGAGGAGTAAAAGGTGCAAGAGTCATGTAGCATCCCTGAAGCCATGGCAAAACAAACACAGCAGTATTTCAAAACTAGGTTCAAAGGCACAATTCAATCAATCAGCCTCTTATTCTCTGTTTAAGTGTATGTATTTATATCCTTTTGTATATCAGAGATAACAGTTTTGTTAATTGTGGAGGATACAATGGTTTTCTTTTTGCTTCTAAAAATTACTGAAGATGAATCATAATAAATCAGTAAGCTCCCGACGCTAGTAACATTAATGTGTAAGATACCAAATAAGGCAAGTTTTCAGCCAGAAAGGGGTAGGGGATTTTAGCTTTTTAAACATCCCGAGACCTGAAATTAAAGAATACAGGACAAGGGAGATAAGTGTGGTCCAATTTGCCCAAGGGAAATAGCTACACGTTTTGGTCAAAACAGATCTATAATATAAAGATCCTTTTGTTACAAAATATTAATGCTTTTCCTATTCAGTATTGTGATCAAATCATAATATCAGACAGTCAAATTCTCCTCCTATTGTGATTCTATTTCTGATAAATGCTTGCTGGGCCCTCCCACTCCTCACCACTGCTACTAGGTGGCCAATGTTTTCACAATCCGAACCCAGTATAATCTGATAAATTTTAGTAAAGTGTTTTTTCATTATTTAGCAGGGATCTTAAATTCAATAATTCACAGAAAGGACAGAAACATTCAACACTTTTAAAAATAAAACAGTGTTCTTCCATCTCCTACTAAAGACACACACACACACAGACAGACACAGACACACACACACCCCTTGTAGTGCCAAAGGCAAGATTTACACTCTATTTTCACTCCTTAAGATGCTTTGCATTTGTCTTACTGTGAAGTGTGTACTATTACTGTTATAAGAACTTTGCATATTCAAAGGCTTAATTTTATAATCTAGTCCTTTCAAAATGATCTACCTCAGTACAGATTTTGCCTTTGGGAATTGTAAGCATGCAGTGAAAAAGTGCAAATGATTTTAAAAATCCTTTAGACTTCTATATACAACTGTAACAGCAAAAACACCCTATGAACATTAAGGATTCCTCAGCCACTGCCTTTCACATACTCTATTAAAAAGGTTACCATTAGTTATTCTCTTTTAGGTACAATGCAATAAGGATCAGAAATATCCAATGACCAAAGTAGTACAAATTGATCTATGCACATGTGTTACTTTTTCAAGGGACAAATAAAATCTTTATATCAAGTTCAGAAGGGGAAAAAAAAAACCACAGAGTAAGGCCACTGAAAAAGCAATCTGTTTTAGAGCTGGCTGAGAAATCTACTTGGAAATGTCTTCAGTCAAGGGAGCACTGTGGCTTGCCAACAGAACACGCACATGCTCTGGCACCATCTGCATAGACAGGACCTGCCATAAGGAACACGACCCTTCACAATTGACAGGTGGCTTGTTCTAGGGAATGATGGGGCAAAAGGGGAGGGGATGGCTAAGGGAGTAAGGAAAAAAGAAAGATGTTAAATAACATCTTCAATATCAAAATAAAGCCCGATTCTGGTGCCTTGTCCCTTACATATAAGAGATGGACACACAATGCTACAAACGCACAAAACCTACCAGGCAATTACTGTTCATTTAACACAGGTTTTTAAAACTAGTAGTTTAAAAAGGACCGGGGCTTTGCGTTAGAACATGAATAAATGAACCAGTCATCAGGAATCACACATCAAGGTCTTATGCTCAGATGACTACAACTGTCATTCTCTGGCTTTCACATGAGGGACCAGACCTCTGACTTAGTGATAAGCAAACAACAGTCTGGAGAAGAAACTGAAGGAACAGCCTCACGCAGACCACTCACACTGTGAGAGATAAGCATCGCTCCCATCCCTCGACATATCCCTTTGTATATTTACAAACCACCAAGAGAGTTCCTGCATTCATCAAAGGGATCTTAGATGTCTTCATTACAAATAAAGATGTTTCTCCCTCCTCCACTAACAGGAAAATGTAAAACACACTTGGTAGGAAACACGTAGCGGGGCAGAATAGGGCAAAGGTGGAGAAAACTAGTTACAGAGATGACACTCCTCAATTGTAGTAAGTGTGCAAATTCTACTTCTAAAAAGGATAAAAAAGAATTGGCTTTTAAAAACACTGCACTCAAAGTAATGTTTCCAATAACCTTTAAAGTTTCAATGAAAAAGAAAAATCTGTGCTTATGGGCACATGGGATTTCTGATTGTATTATTTCATTTTAGGTCATTCGAAATGGACTTGGTTTAACGTATACACTATGGCAATAACTTACGGAGGGCCACAGTTCCTCCTCAACCAAATCAAATCCAGCTGAGAACACTCTGGAGTGAAGGCATGTGGTGACGAATTTTTCAAAAGTCTAATTAAACACCCCAAATCTCTACATCCTCTCAGGGAGTTAACTTCCCCTAGACAATCAAGGACTCTGAAAATCTAGTTTTGCTATAAATATAAAATAATTTGTAGCAGAAAAATATAGCCTCTCTAAGAAGCAGATTTCATTTTTCTTGTTCACTGACAAAACTCTGAGTTGGTTGGACAACATGAGTTACCACATAACTGTAGACCACAAATCAGCACCTCAAATTCCAGCTCTACTCAAACAAAACTTTAAAAGCACTTTAGCCATCTGGTCAGGTATAAACGTTGGTTCCCTTCTTCCCCAAGGTAGGAAATTCAGAATAGAGTCAACAGTGACTGCCCTGTTAGAGTCCCTTTTGCTGAAGCAGGGGTGGGAAATGGCAGCGCCAAGTCCTCCCGTGCAGACCTCGAGGCGGCACCCCACGCGCTGTGGCTCCTCCTTGCCGCTCTGACGCGGGCTGACGTTCAGCACAGAAACAGAGAAGTCAGAGCTGGGGTGAATGTGCAGCACTCTAGGCAACGGGGGGTGGGGGGCGGCAGGAGCAGGGGTTGCCTTCAATTTTATAAATTACAACAGTACTTGGTATTATCAAGCCACTGTTCGTTGGCAGAAAGTGGGGCACAGTGGAGTCCTTCATTACTTATGGTTTACAGATGGCCATTAGAAGTTATTAAACAAATATTTCTCCCAAAACTCAAAAGAAAAAAAAAATCATCCACAAAACCCTTCACCAAAAGTCATTGTTAAAAAAAAAATTTCCTTCTGGGAATGGACTAGTGTGGCTACTGAGATGATGTAAATTCACTTTCAGAGTTGAAACTGCTTCTCCTCATTTCATTTGCAACTTGTATCCTGCTGGTTAAAAAAAAAAAATAGAAATGTTTCTAGACCATTCATACACCCATTTAAGCTACATTGCACTTCTGTCCTTTAGTTAGGAAGGGCAAGATCATCTCTGGGGCCAGCCTCCTCATCTCTGCTTCTGCATAACCATAGTGTCCAACCAATGATCACACCGTTGTGGAGAGTTTAAGTGGACAAATGTCCTGGCCATCTCATGCTGCTTCTTTTTAGAGTTTGCTGTCCTGATGAAACAAACGTCTGGACTGTTTTTGAGGCTTCCAATGTGCAAAAATAGTTCCCAAGGCATTGAATCAACCTGGGGCTCCATTAAGGTGTTTTGGTTAATTCTAGTAGCTGCTGAAAACCCTGTCGTGTATAGTGCACCAGGTCCACCAAACTGCTGTTGAGGGCCAAGGTGCACACATTTGTGCTGAGCCGAGCAAAGAATTCTGCAAAAACAAAACAAAAAAACAAGTAAATACACAAGCACACACAAAAATTAAAATTCAAGGTTCCAGAAGGTACCTCCCCACAATATTCTGCATTTTATCACATAAAAAAGATCACAATCTACTGTCACTGCTTGCTAATTCTCTACTAGACTATAAACCCGGTTTGCTTTAGAGCTGAATCCATAATGCTTAGCACAGTGGCTGGCACTTGGAAAACACCAAATTTGTACCTTTGCCTCAAAAGATGCATTAATGGGGGGAAAAAAAAAGTTAAAAGTATTATCAGTTTGATAAGATTGGATAAGGCCCTAAGAGGCTATGTGGAAAGTAAGTGGTTACAGCCAGCTGGCTCCAACTCTCCTAAACCTTGCATTTCTCCAAGGGTCTTCTTCCCCAAACAAGTCTGAATAATGTTTACTACACTGCATCTCTGGTACTATAGCTACTATCTTTCTTATCATATACTAAAAACAAATAATCATCTCAGTATTTGGGTTATGCTACTTTGTATCTCCAATGTGCTGAGCCTAGGAGCAGCCAGTGACTCCTCTTCTTCATTTGCCTTGCCTTTCAGCTAGCATTTCAGATCAGGCTGAGATGACAACAGAATCTCAGAAGGGGCAAGGTGCTAAAATCACTTCTAGTTTGGTTTTGCTAAGATCTAGCCACAGAAATTCAGCTCCATGCCACAGTGCTCAAGGAATAATTGCAACTAGGTTTTGAGGCTGAATGGAGAAAATATAATTAAACAGCTACACATTTCCTTTTCTCCAAGAAACTGAACTTAAAATATAAACCAGTGTTATTTCCTCCCAATCCACACCCCCCAGTAATTACCACCACAAAGCCATTTATTTACCTTTATTCTTTCTTGTGAGGGCCTCGGCCTGTTCCCAAAGGTCAAAGGCGGTAAGAACATGGGACGTGATGGTGACATAGGAAGATGTCATATTCTGGATAGTGACTGGGGTGCTGATGGTGGCAGCCACCCCACTGCTCCCCACACTGCCAGCACTTGACTGGGACCCTACGGAGCTGGCAGGAGAAGGCATTGGGGAAAGAGGGGATGGTGTGCCTGTGCTTCTGGGAGGCAGAAGAGAAGAGAAAACCGGTCAGTCAGTCACCAGTAGCCCCCAGATCACATATTTACATGTCTGGGACTACAGTCCAAGACACAAAGTTTCACTACACACCTGCCAAAATGATAACCACTGCTAAAGTCACTCCTACAAGGTCAATGAGACACCATGCTGGGCTAATCTGTACTCCAAATATGCTTTCCCATGCCATTCGCATAGTCTACTTCCTCTGCCTGGAATCTCCTAGTAAGACAATACTCTTATGTATGCAATGTATGTACATGTGTGTGCGCCTACCTGTATTTCATCCTTTCATCCACTCAGTAAACACTAACCGAGCACCTCCTCTGTACCATGTATTCTTTTAGACACTGTGGATACCCTGGATACATCACAGCTTCCTTTCTGCCACCACTTGAACATCTCTCTTTTCTTGCATTTATCTACTGTTTATTCCTTTTCCTGGGTCACAGCAGAAATTATGTTTTTTTTTTTGAGATGGAGTCTCGCTCTGTCGCCCAGGCTGGAGTGCAGTGGCCGGATCTCAGCTCACTGCAAGCTCCGCCTCCCGGGTTTACGCCATTCTCCTGCCTCAGGCTCCCAAGTAGCTGGGACTACAGGCGCCCGCCACCTCGCCCGGCTAGTTTTTTGTATTTTTTAGTAGAGACGGGGTTTCGCCATGTTAGCCAGGATGGTCTCGATCTCCTGACCTCGTGATCCGCCCATCTCGGCCTCCCAAAGTGCTGGGATTACAGGCTTGAGCCACCGCGCCCGGCCAGAAATTATGTCTTATTAATTTTTGCATTAGTAGCACTTAGCACAATGGGTGCTAAAAGCAGGCTCCTGATAAATATTTGCTGAGTCAATGAATGAACTAATATAAGTATCATGCATCAGAAGACTCAATCTCCTCTTTACTCCACTCTTGGCTGAATATCTGGACCTGCAAGTTAATATGTGACTCAATGTGGATTAAATAAAAAAGAGTTAATGAATATAAAATGGAAAAGATGGCTCAGCGGCAGTAGCCTCATGATGTTACACCTGCCCTTTGGGCTGCACGGACCTAGCAGAATGTACATTTGCAAGGAGTAGAGTGAAAGCTTCATGAGGGCAGTGGTTCTTGTCTGCTGTATCCCCAGTACCTAACACAAGGCTTAGTATGAAGAAGGTGCTCAGTATACACTGGATGGGCAAATGATTGAAGGAGTTATCTAAAAGAATGTGACTGACAATCTGTTAGCTTAGAATAATATCTCAGGTGCAGCAGCCATGAAAATCTTCAGAGGTAATATGAAGTTACTTCTTAATCGGGACTTTCTTTTTTAAGAGAGGCCATATGGGAGTCTCTTCTTTTGACTGTGCTAGAAATAGGGCAGTCGTGTAAGTGATGTTCTTAAAATAGCAAAACTTATCAGAACTAGGAACTTCACAAGGAGTATGACCAAATTAAAAAATACTAGGCAAGGACTACAGGGAAGAAAATTCCAACTTCATTTTAAAAACACTTGTACAAGGATTTTTTTTTTTTTTTCTAATAACTTAGAGCATACATGAACAATTTTAGTTCACAAAGTAGGGAAAATAATTTTGCTAATCATTTTCATTCTTAGTATGACTGGTGTGGATCCTGGAGAAGATGAAGGGCATATGGCTCTGGAAATTTCTTGTTTACTGAAATGTCAAGAGGCTATGTCACACACACAGAGAGAGAAGGACTCTGGCTCGGTTCGGATGGCTCTGCCTCTTGTTTTGTGTTCTTCCGCTTATCTAAAGATCCTCAAAGCTCGGCCAGGCGCAGTGGCTCACACCTGTGGCATCCCCGCACTTTGGGAGCCCAAGGCAGGCAGATCATTTGAGGTGAGGAGTTTGAGACCAATCTGGTCAATGTGGTGAAAACCCCCATCTCTACTAAAAATACAAAAATTAGCTGGGCATGGTGGCGGCACAGACCTGTATGTAATCCCAGCTACTCGGGAGGCTGAGGCAGGAGAATCGCTTGAACCCAGGAGGTGGAGGTTGCAGTGAGCCAAGATTGCAGCACTGCATTCCAGCCTGGGCAACAGAGCAAAACTCTGTCTCAAAAAACAAACAAACCTTCAAAGCTCAAAAATCTCAATTCTATATTCTTTGCAATTACCTTTTTATGTTTTCCAATCAGCAACAACCTTGATTTATAACTATTTCTCAAAAAGGTAGAAATATGCTAATAATTTAAATTTAGGAGCAATCAGCACACAGTTGAAGCCAAAGATTTTTGAAAAGGCAAACTCACATATGTAAGCATACAAATGGTCACAAAGCAAGAAGTAAAGAAAGAAATGACTCAATTTTGGAAATGATTTATATTAGAGTTACCTTGCAATGCATGGAGAAGGTGCCTGGGTGACTTTGGAAGAACTCTCGAAGTGTTTATTAAGAGTACGAGAATACTTTATTGCTATGTCTTTTTTACAACGAAACATCGCCATGTTCAAAATGGACTGGCAACGCATGCTGTGAACAAAGACAGAAGGGAAACTGCACATGACTATCAGACGACAGAAAATCAGCCATCTCACCTTCTACAGCCTAACGAACACACTGCGTTTTCCTCACCTGTGTGAGTTGGTATGTAAACAATCTTACTGCTCTGTTCATACTATCCTAAAAGTAAATGCTGGTAGAAAACACAAGGATATAATTTATATCACAAGACCAAAGCATTTAACAAGCCATCAGAAAAATGGCAGCAGATACCATTTTGTAAGAATTTATCAGTGGGGGATTAACCTTTTGACCAAAGTACTGACTTGCTTTTCATAATTTTCACATTAAGAAAACAAATTTCAAAATCTTTTTGTAACATCAACAGATGCAAAAACAAATTTAGTACTATTTAGACAAAGGAAAATACACACCATAAAACAGCAAATATTTTCTCTTGTGTTGGCGCTGTGGCATCTGAGAAGGATTTTAATGACATTATGAACCTACAGGAAAACATAAAAGTACATCAGGTTTTAAACAAAGGCAGACACAAATACAACTTACTATGCTTGTTTCCATTTTATATTGACTTTTCCTGAAGATGTTGAAAAGATGAGAGCATCCCAGGAAAAAAATGAAAAACCCAAGGCTTTAGAGCAACAATCCAGGCCACTGAGAAAACCAGGCAGGGACATGCCTCTTGCGTGGCTTGTCTACCTCTTGAAACCAAGTAAAGTTGGGTCCTCACTGAGTCCCCTGTTGAAATGTAGGTAAGTAAACAAAGTAGAAGCTTAAACTGAGAGGAGAGGTCATCTGATAAGAAAGCTCAACTGGAAGGCCGGGCGCGGTGGCTCAAGCCTGTAATCCAGCACTTTGGGAGGCCGAGACGGTGGATCACGAGGTCAGAGATCGAGACCATCCTGGCTAACACGGTGAAACCCCGTCTCTACTAAAAAATACAAAAAATTAGCCGGGCGAGATGGCGGGCGCCTGTAGTCCCAGCTACTCAGGAGGCTGAGGCAGGAGAATGGCGTAAACCCGGGAGGCGGAGCTTGCAGTGAGCCCAGATCGCGCCACTGCACTCCAGCCTGGGCGACGGAGACTCCGTCTCAAAAAAAAAAAAAAAAAAAAAAAAAGCTCAACTGGAAAAACCAACCTCTCCCTGAAAGCTCTGGCACTTCTTGGTGCACTTAGCAAAATGATGTAGTTGGACCCAGTTACTCTGCGCTAGCACTTCATCTAGAATGCAATTTTAGTTCAGGACAAAAACTAGTTCTTGGACCAGTAACTTTTTAAAGGCTCCCCTTTATTGAGTCATCTTTACACTAAGGTTCAAATGGATTAAGACAATAAAGGTGAGGAAAGAAAAGGAAAGCACAATGACTTGGCACTTACTTAATGAGATCTACAGTTTCTGAGTAGACAGAGTAAGCTGACTTGGATGCTGGGCTTTCAGACTCTGTGGCAATTCCACACTCAATCAAGGACAAGACGGCTTCCAGGTACTTGAAAGCCTTTCCAACCTTGTCCGTCTGCAGGAGAAGAACATGGTCATTGTTAGGCTGAAGACAAACCTTGATTTAGTTTCTCACCCACATTCTTTAGTGTGACTTTCCTCCACTGTCTTAGTTTAAGTATGGCCAGGGAGAAGTGTGAGGATGAATGAACTAAAAATGATAACCAAAGCCTGTTAGCTTTGACCTGCTGAAATCACTCTTTTAGCAGAAATTCATTAGGAAAAAGAAAACGATCCTGTATTAAGACCATGCTCTCAAAGCCTTATGAAAGCACATATCCAAACTAAGGTGGTAAGTACATAGTCTCCTTGTTATCAGTGTGCAATTACTCATTCTGTAACTTTCTTGAGAAACACATTATTCCACATGTCTAGAGTAATGCAGGCACATATTTCTTTGTGTGTGCTGAAGTTTACTAAAAAGCAGAAAATACTCTTGGTTTATAAGCATGTTAGATATAATAGCTAACAATAATTGTTTTATGCATTTTACAGCCCAAGAGATTAATCTCCTTTGACATCTGCTTTAGTGCACAAAGCCATCCCCCCAGGTCAACAGGGGTAACATTTCAGAGTCCCTTAAAGGGAACGTAAAAATATGAACAAAACCAGATATTGGTGGTCACCCTACACCTGAATACACACCTTGTCATGTAGCACCCTTCTAAGTGGCATATGGCAAGTGCAGCTGATGACAGTGTGATGTAACTGTCTTTCTCTCCACATATGGCATATGTACCGCATCGAGAGCAACTGATTAGCATTTGTAATTTCTGCTTTGTATTTGCTATGTTCAAAAGGAAAGAATGAACATAGGGGCTGGGCGTGGTGGCTCACGCCTGTAATCCCAGCACTTTGGGAGGCCGAGGCAGATGGATCACTTGAGGTCAGGAGTTTGAGACCAGTCTGGCCAACGTGGTGAAACTGCCATCTCTACATAAAAATTAGCCAGGCATGGTGGTGGGCCTGTAATCCCAGCTACTTGGGAGGCTGAGGCAGGAGAATTGCTTGAATCTGGGAGGCAGAGGTTACAGTGAGCCGAGATCATGCCACTGCACTCCAGTCTGGGCGACAGAGCGAGACTCCATTGCAAAAAAAAAAGAAAGAAAGAAAGAAAGGAAAAGAAAAGAAGGAAGGGGAAGGGGGAAGGGGGAAGGGGGAAGGGGGAAGGGGGAAGGGGGAAGGAAAGGAAAGGAAAGGAAAGGAAAGGAAAGGAAACTCATACTACTTAGGCATGCTGCTGCACTCTACACGGGGTGGAAACGCTTCTCTCAGTGAGCTGACAACAGAAAGACTTTAGTGCATACCGTTCTCATGTTTTACCAGTACCGGAACAAACTAGGCTGCTATACACATACACATGTATATGTACATATGTATATATGTATATTTCAGAATATTCAATTATTCTAAAATTTTTTATTTTAAAAAGTAACTTAATCAAAAAATACTTTTTCTGGAGAACTAAGGGTCAGATTAGTGACAGAACAAAAATCATATGAGTATTCCCCAATTAATCAGCAGTATTTGGCATGACTGGTTTGCTTCACTGATGGGAACTTAATTCTCCAAATATGCTTATTCAGCATCATCTCTTTCATGGGATTTCCAAAGTTAATATTGGCTTTACACTAGAAATAAACTAAACTACAATATTGTATAGCAATTTGTCAATATTCATTTCCTTTAGATAAGTATATCACAAGACCAATAATGTCCATATTTCTGTGATTCCATGTATCTCCTGAAACATTGTTAAAGTAGTTTCGCTACGCATCAGTTGAAGACAACGTAGAGAAGAAACACATTCCTTTCTACTCAGTTGGGTACGTAACTATTTGGAACACCAAAGGCACATCTTCGAAACATTATGCAATTAAGGGAGATTATTATGGAGTGGTTGGCCACAGGGGTTTATTGTCCACACTGGTATATTTTAAGAGTGAAACAGGATACAATTATTTCTCAAACTGGGATGAAACAGGCACAAACTAGGACTGTCCTGGCACACTGGGATGTACAATCACCTTAGGTAAGGAGAAAGAATGTATGCATATGAATAGATTAAAAACAAAGTTCCCCAGAGTATGACTATTACTCCTTTGAATAACGAGGAATCTAGTACTGAAAGTGTCCAATGTCAAGATAAGTTTTAGATAACTGGCTGACAGTGCGAAATATTTACTCTTTCCAAAACTCCAAAGATTCATACAGTTCCAGTAACAATCTTGGAAAACTGGAAGCTGCTGAAACCACTGCTTGGCACAATCTCAGATTCTTCTTTTCTTGTTTTTTTTTTTTTTTTTTTGCTCTGTCACCCAGGCTGGAGTGCAGTGGCGCGATCTCGGCTCACTGTAAGCTCCGCCTCCCAGGTTCAAGCAATTCTCCTGCCTCAGCCTCCCTAGTAGCTGGGACTACAGACGCCTGCCACAGGGTCCAGCTAATTTTTTGCATTTTTTAGTAGAGACGGGGTTTCACTGTGTTAGCCAGGATGGTCTTGAGCTCCTGACCTCGTGATCCACCCACCTCGGCTTCCCAAAGTGCTGGGATAATAGGCATGAGCCACCGCACCTGGCCAATCTCAGATTCTTCATCTGACTTAGGTCACCCTGGTACAGGGTAGTTTTAGGGACAGGGCTAGAGAGGCCTGTATTTGACTATCTTACAGAATTCAGCATGGTAAAGAATTAAAATTTTGCCTAATGCAAGGGTATCTGATGAAAGAGTCTCAGAAGAGATACAGGTCTGCAGATGAGGCAAGTTGAAGAGCACCAGGCCAGGATCTTGTTGGTGAATCAATCTGATTCAGACCCCTGTGGGTGTCTGAAATGTGTGGTTAGGTTTACATGTGGACCAAAAAAGTCAACTCATGCCCTTCCTCTGTGTAACAAAGTTCAACATATGGTTTTCCAGGGAGGTTTTTGCATTTTTGCATTTGTGGGGATTTAGGTTTAGAGACTCACTACATAAGCAAAATCCCCAGAGTCTTGGATATCTACATATGACAAAGGGCAAAACATTATCTCATTATATTTATTGCAGTAGTGATGTAAAAGCGTAATTATGTACACAATGAACTACAAAACCACCATCTTTCAGAAAGTCCAAAAGCCAATAGGTAAAGAGAATTCATGTCTTTAAAGCATGTTTACCAACAGTATAATCATTACCTTTACATCTTAAAATCTCATCTAATAGCCTAGCTCAACTCTTCCTTTGGGTCAGCCTCTCAAGGCTTTAAGATAATTTTGGAATGTAAACAGGCTTCCCTGCCTTGTGAAATGTTTTAGAGTGAACACACACTGACTGAGTTTCAACAGCAGGACTCATTTTTCACATCCAAGGAACTAATGCAGTGGAATAAAAAGGCACCTATGCATTAAATCACCAGCAGGTAGATTAACTTTCACTGACTTAGATATAAAACGTGTGACTAGGTCCTCTATATATCTGCCCATGATCAGACTGAATCAGTGGAGCCAAAGAAAATAATATCACCAAGAACCACCTACCGCTTAATCAATAAGGTCCTGATTTTGCTGCGTGCATATGTTGTGGCCAATGGTAGGGCTCACACACTCCTTTCTCCTGCGCCTGCTGCACCCCCCTCTTTCCACCACATATACGCTGAGTGATAGGGAATACAGTAGAATGGAGACTACCAAAAAATATTTTTTTACTATGAGAAAATATTCTACCAAAGAGATAAAGAGCCAATACTAACCATTAACTCGGCTTTCTGCTTCAACTTTTTTGCCTCCCTCATGTGAAGGTCTGCTTGTTGTCTGAAAAAGAAGAAAAACCAGGGACAGGTTATATGAGCCAAAGATTACTAGACTAGGGTAAGATAACTTAAGAGCAAGAGTGAAAAAGGATGGGAGTACAGCAAGGGGAGGGCAGAGGGTAAACAAAGAAGGAGAAGTGGAAATAAGGAGGGGAGGAGAAAATGGAGGAAGAAAGAGCAGTAAGTGGCTGGGTGCAGTGGCTCATGCTTGTAATCCCAGCACTTTGGGAGGCCGAGGCAGGCGGATCATTTGAGGTCAGGAGTTCGAGACCAGCCTGACCAACATGGTAAAACCCCGTCTCTACTAAAAATACAAAAAAAGTTAGCCAGGCATGATGGCTCATGCCTGTAGTCCCAACTACTTAGGAGGCTAAAGCAGGAGAATCACTTGAACCTGGGAGGTGGAGGTTGCAGTGAGCCGAGATCGTGCCACTACACTCCAGCCTGAGTGACAGAGCGAGACTCCATCTTTGAAAAAAAAAAAAAAATTGAAAACAAACAAAAAAGAACAAGAAGCAAGCATCTGAAGTCTTACTTGTCAAACTTCACTTGAGGCTTCCCTGGTTTAGAGTTACCATTTGGCAAAGAAGGCACTGGAAAAGGATTTGCAGTATCTCCGGAAGAACCCTTCAAAAAAATAAAATCAGTATACAGATTACACTCTAACATTGAAGACCACTGTCCTAAAAGTACCATCCCTCTTAAATAGCCCAAAAGAGTAGTTTCAAAAAAGAGTAAATCAAACAATGCACAATCGACCCTGGTTAAACACTTCCTCAGCTACAGATTCAACTGAAGCAGTGGTTCCAGAATGTCCAAGAGATCAGAGAACTCACAAAGCCACACATAACATTTTCTCTTAGTCAATCCAAACACACCACCTCGCTCCACCCAGATTAACAGGAAGAGAGGAACTTTTATTTGAGAAAGTAGATAATTTTTTCCCCATTATAACCTAGAATGAAAGTATCTGAGATCAAATATTCAAAGCACAACTACACAGGGGAACTATTTCTTACTGTAAAACACCCAATCAAAAACTAGCACAAAAATCTATTTTGATTTTTCACCTCTGAAATCACTATAATAATAATAAACTGACACCTAAATCTTTGTGTATTATTAACTACCTTTCACTTTCCCTCCAAAAACTAGCATTTTAAACACAAACAATTGCCTTATTAAAAGCAATGGACAGTTGTGAAGTGCCATCATTAGGAACTCGTCTTCTTTGGGAACGTAAAGGTACAGCAGTGCATCCCACCTTACACAATGGCTGCTGCCGCTGCTCACCTTGTGCTCCGAGGAGCTTCTGGAGCCCTTCCCCTCTACTCTCCTGTGCTTGGGAGTGGAAGAGTCTTTGTGGTTGCTCTTGGTACTGCTGGCACTTTTGGGAGGGTCCTGGCCACAGGGGTCTGCTTCCCGCTTTGACCTCTTATATGCAGGCTTGGCTGGCTTCTGGGAGGACGAGGACACAGGTGGCGGGGGGAGCATTTCCTTCTTTGAGGACTCTGAGGAGGGCCTGGAGGGCCTGGAGTGAAACATCATGTAAAACTAAGGGGAGGCAAAGCACACATCACTTGGCTTCCTTGTTTAGTTACAAACTGGCTGCTGGCACAAAAGATTAGGGTATCACAAAGTTGTACCAGTTGTAAACAGGCCAAACTTCTGGGACTTTTTGAGGCCTTTCAAAAATCTAGCCCTACCCATTAGTGATAAATGAAGCTGTATAATTTCTAAGCTTGCAGAGTCTGTCAATGGTCCTGACTTTCCCCAATCACTCCAAACGCTTGCTTCAGCTGCTTCCCAACCCGTGCCTTTCCCTGACGAGAAGGTGAGTGGAGCCGCACCCTCCACATCTGAGCCTTCCTCATCTCTGTCAGTTCCCACACGGTGACACTATGCACTTGTTTGTGCCAAGACATTTTTTGAAGCAATTTCTTGAGTAAATCAGAGTAAATAATAGTTGCTTGTTATATTTACATCTTCCTGGCACTCCCACCTCTCACCTGCCACCCCTCTTCCCAGCAACAGACACTGAGTTGCCCGAAAGATTCTTAGTCATCTCTACAAGAAGGAGCACTGAACACAGGCTCCCAGAGTCCAAATGCTGGCTCCAACACTCAGTAAGAATTATTTGACTTTGGACAAGTCATTTTCTCTGTGTCTTTGTTTCCAATTCTGCAAAGTAGAAATAATGGCACCTTTCTTTCTTTCCCTTAGGGGAAAAAAAATCCAGATGTCTAAAGAAATTACCCATAGTGAAAATGTTTCTGATAAATCCAAATTTGCTGCCACATGAATTGTTAATTCCTGTAAGGTCCTCAAAGATGCAAGAAACAAAAACAAACTTAATACATTGTCCAAATGAGCTTGACTTTATTAATCCACTGATTCTACTGCAGAAGAAAAATGTCTTTGCTCTGTCAAGACCCAAGAAGTGTTGATCTGCGTAGAGATGAGGTGGCTGCTAATCTCTATACTCACTTTGCTTTAGAAGATTCTTTGTGGGAGGATGAAGATGAAGATGAAGACGACTGTGATTTGATTTCCTTCTCCAGTCTGATTTTCTTGTTATCACAGTCTCTTTCTGCTTCACCCTGTTATTACAGTATAATCAGCAAAGCAAATTATTACCAACATAATAGTATAGACAAAACAGAAAAGAAAAGATAGAAAAGGCAAAGAGGGTAAATTAATCTCTGGAGACATTTCTGTATGCACAGCAACCCTATTAGTACTTACCATGGGTGTCTGTGTGTGTGTGAGTGTGATGGGGAGTTGGCAGGGGACAATGTAGATTTGACGTGATTTCTATCGAGACAGATTTTTTTTGCATAAAGAAAAACCATTCCTCCCATGCAGGAAAAGGAAGATGTCTAAAGTAACAGACAATCCAGGCAAGTAGACTTCAATAGACCACTGATGTTTTTCTAAATAGAAAAGAATCCATGAAACATGCATATTTACATCAAATAATACAGAGATGATTTTTTTATGAGGTTTCCCTCAACTTCTTTCAAAAGAACCATCCACTTACATCCACTAGTTTATTGTTTGTATAAAATTCAAAATGGACTACTTAAAGCTTACTTTATTTTCTACTGAAAAATAAGTATAATGTTGAAAGGAAACCATCTACAAAATCCCCTGTGTATTTTATAGAAAGGACCACAAAGATACACAACAACAATAGAAATAGTTGCTCTGGGATTCCAGCTAACATTTTTTTCCCTCCACTGATACAACTTTTTTAATACTGTCTTTATATCTCTCCATATACAGAAGCATGTTTCTATTTTCCAAAAAAAAATGTGAAAAGACTGTAAATATTTTAGTGGAAGTAAGGAAAAGGGAATCTGTCACTACTGAATTTAAGTATCTCTAACTTGTTACCTTGAAAGTAGGGTTTAAAAAAAAAAAGAAAAAAGAATTTAAGTACCTCCAAAGCATCCATTTATACCAAGTAAAGCGCTAAATACATTTAATCATTAAAACAACACAGAACTCTTCATGACGAAAGTCTCTCTGGTATTCTCGTGCCTCACTTGTTAGCACATACACCAGCTTTCTAAGGAGTCTGATGTGCAGACTCCCTGCCAGCCTCCTTCCCATGGCTCTGGGTTCAGGAGGAAGCCCACACAGTCTAGCAGGTGGCAGGTAAGTGGTGGGT
The DNA here is from genome assembly GCF_009764315.1 of Trachypithecus francoisi. Taxonomy (NCBI): domain Eukaryota; kingdom Metazoa; phylum Chordata; class Mammalia; order Primates; family Cercopithecidae; genus Trachypithecus; species Trachypithecus francoisi. The sequence continues at coordinate 45,789,815 of NW_022681454.1, forward strand.
GAGGCCCTTCAGTTAATTCTCACGTGTATTTAGAGCCAAACCTCCCAAGCGTCAGGTCACCAAGTTAGAAATCTGGGACGCCAGTCAATTTAGGACAATCCCTAACAAACCTGAAATCCTCTCTTAAAAAAAAAAATAATAATAATCTTCAAATTAACTGCGGGAGGCCCCAATTTTCACCACTATGTCTTCCTCTCCTCCTGAGTTTAAGAAAAATGAATAATTTAAGATGTGTAGGCTCAAAATCTGCCCAGACACCAAGAAGCAGTCTGGCTCCACACAAAATAATAGAAAACAGAAAAAAAAAAATTCCCTTCTCCTGGCATCCTACAAATTAATGTGCCCGCATTTGCACATCCATCCAGCCCTTCAGAGACTCCTTTGGAAAAAACACTTTTATTCATTTATGCAGTGTCTTGTTTCAAAACGGCTTCTTTCAGAGTAGCTTACAATGACACCTGTTTTTAATCTTGCAGTATGTGCACAAGTAAAAACGTTAAGAAGGGAAAATACAGGAGGAAGAAAGAAATTAAGGCCAAGTGAAGGCTTGTATCCTCGGAAGGCTATCAGTTCTCACTGTCCTGTACGCTACCATCTGGCAGCCACAGCTAGATCTAGGGAGCACCTGAACTTGAATGGTGTTAATACAAAAAGGGGAATGTAATATTTTTATGTTAAGTGATTTTTTTATTGATATATAACAGACATACATATTTTGGGAGTCGATTAATAATCTTTTAGGTATACTAGATTAGTTATAATTATTACAATGTTAGGTTGGGTGTGGTGGCTCATGCCTGTAATCCCAGCACTTTGGGAGGCCAAGGTGGATGGATGACTTGAGCTCAGGAGTTCAAGACCAGTCTGGCCAACATGGTGAAACTCCATCTCTACTAAAAATACAAAAATTAGCCGAGTGTGGTGGTGGGCGCCTATAGTCCCAGGTAGTCAGGAAGCTGAGGCACAAGAATCACTAGAACCCAGGAGGTGGAGGTTGCAGTGAGCTGAGATTGCGCCACTACACTCCAGCCTGGGCATCAGAATGAGACTCTGTCTCAAAAAGAAATTTTTTTTTTTTTTTTTTACTAATTTTCCATTTCCTCCCCTTTTTACAGTTTTTAGTGTGGTATTAGAAAAGTTTAAATTACATATGTGGCTTATACTGTATTTCTACTTGACAGCACAGTTCTTCAGAGTTTGCTATAGATAATCTGCAAATTGGGTTCTGAACTACGAATTCTGAACTACTAATCAGATTAGCCAATGCAAAGAAAAAATTATAAATATATTGCTTAGATAAGATAAAAACAGATCAGCTACTCAGAAATGTAATCATTCATTAGAGAAGTTGGAAAAATGTACCTTGAAGGACTGAAAAAGGAGATAATATATGAAATGAGTAACCGAGTTCTAAACCCACAAATGAAATGCAATAGGAAACTCTACACAGCTGTTTCTCCTGCAAGTATGGACTTACAGCAGATCCCGGAGCACAGTTTAGAGGTTCAAGGTGCTGCCACACACCAAAAGCAGCTTGCTGGGACATTGCGACAGGGCTCTGCACAGCATACAAACCTCCGTTCAACAACTCACAGTGGCAACACTTGAGAGACAGTGAATAATGGTGGAGAGAAAAAGAATCAATTGGAAATGATGGGGTTAAAATAGAAACTGACTTCTGGTACTGGTAACTCCTTTGTCAATCAAGCACCTAATTATGCCCAGGTTACCCTATTACCAAACGGCCCAGTGAACTGTAGTGAGTTTTAGATGAAAGGAAGTATAGCCGGCCCAAGAAACATTACAAGATAGAAACCTTGAAAAGTCAAAATTTGCTAAAATATACAGATGGATACTAAATTGAACATGAGGTAGTAAAATATACTGTTTTCAATGAAAGGTATTTCCAGGCAGTTAATGACACATTAAGGCCCCCCAAGGCAAAACTAAGCATTTAACAAGGCTACTTCTTTTTTTTTTTTTGAGACGGAGTCTTGCTCTGTCACCCAGGCTGGAGTGCGGTGGCCGGATCTCAGCTCACTGCAAACTCCGCCTCCCGGGTTCACGCCATTCTCCTGCCTCAGCCTCCCGAGTAGCTGGGACTACAGGCACCCGCCACCTCGCCCGGCTAGTTTTTTGTATTTTTAGTCGAGACGGGGTTTCACCGTGTTAGCCAGGATGGTCTTGATCTCCTGACCTCGTGATCCGCCCGTCTCGGCCTCCCAAAGTGCTGGGATTACAGGCTTGAGCCACCGCGCCCGGCCAAGGCTACTTCTTAAAGAAAATACCAAAGTCTAGCAGTGGAATGAGAGCTGATTTTTGTTCATATCGTTTCATTTTGCTTAGGACATGCTGGTTGTGACTGTAAGCCAATCTGGCAGACCTTATAAACCACATATGAAGATACAAGTTAGGGCAAATCAATCCTCACAGACTGGTTATAGCTCTGGCTGTGCCAATCAGTGACTCAAGTAGACAGCCAACAAGAGAGAAACCAGCAAGCACTAACTTCAGCGCCAGCATCTAACAACTGCATTGGCACTTACTGGAATAATATGCTTTATATTGATATTTAACGGTCTAGAAGCAGATACTATTCTATAAGCTGGTAGAGAGCAAGCCATCAAACTTTAAAGCAAAAATCCCCTTCTATTGATTTTGCTTAACTGTTGAACTCAAGCCAGTGGGCAGGAGGTTAGTATTTTTTGGTACACTATGCACTTGGAACTTTGTCATCTTCTCTCTGGAACAGTCACAGAGGCTTCCCCAGAGTAGGCACTTGGTAGTTGTCAGTGGCACAGAAATTCAGCTTAATAGCTCAGGGACACAGCTGAGGTCACTGGATGCAGGACTGCACTACAACTTTAAGTGGATGGATGTAGGAAAGGGTCATTAACCTGGGAGCCATGCAATACTGGGTGAGCGGAAATGCAGACCAAAATTCCAAGAACAAGACCTGCCAAAAAACAGGAGGCACGGTGTTCTTTAGATTTTTCTAGGTCAAGAAGCCATTCAGATGAGAGTGATACTCTCTCTTCAGAAGGAAAAAGAAGTCCCTTTGCCCTGTGGTTTATCCCCCAGGTCACCCCCACACCCCCCCTTCATGGAATCTGGCTTAAGGTATGGGTTTCAGAAATTCGTTTTCTACTAGGTTAAGTGTCTCAAGGACGGTGCCTCACCTTCCACAAAGGGAGGCTGCCGGCTGACGAATTGGTCCTCACAGACTTGTTTGCTTTTCTTAACCTGTTGGGTCAGGCAGCCCTGATCATCTGCCAGATACTGCTCCACCCACAGTGGAGCACAGGGCAAGAGTGAAGGCCATAAAAGGAAGACATGGGCTTGCAAGGGGCAGAGTCAGTTTCCGTCAGGGAAAGCCTCTCGGCGGGCCGCGCTGCCCTGCAGCTGGCTCACCCAGCAGACACTTGGAGGAAGCAGGGAAAAGGTGGCTTTTTCCAGAACTGACACTTATTTGGGGCCACAGAGATTCTAGCAGATGGAAAGATGTAGTTAACCAGGAGCTTGGCTTTGGAGGAAGATGGGAGCATCTGCAGAAGGAGCTAAAGTGGAGTAGGAATGTGTGTGGTACTGAGTGGCAACGGTGGGGGCCATGGAGGAACCAAGCCAGGGCTGACGTGGTACCGGCCTTATTCACCGGCAGCGTCAGAGCCAGTACGCTGACCTTGTGCGCCTCGAGAATCCTCCCGACAGACACTTGTACGCAGAAACACGTGTGAAAAAGAGGAAAGATCACTGGACTGAGAGGAGACAGCATCCCTGAGCTGCAGATCTATTTTTACTCAGCAGCCAAGCCATGTTAGTGCCTTTCTGGATCTCATCTATAAAAGGTGGCAGCTGATCAAGGGACCACTAAGGTTCTTTCCACACCTAAATTCTAAGGCTCTATTATCTTCTTCCAAAGGGAAGCAAATGAGCTTGGTAGCACATGGAACACAGAAAACTGGAGAAGCAGTCTTTGGGGAAATTCAGGGACTTCCCTGTGATTCACCTCGGAAGGAGATTCAATACGAAAAAGACACAAGGGACATCAATTTAAGTTTGCACCAAGATCAGGCCCAGGGACTTGCTGTGCAAACAGGTTGTGTTCACTGGGATGAGTGCTACAGAAAAGGGAAATTCATCCACTTTTCTCTTTGGTGAGGGAACGGATGATTCAGAACAGCCTAAGTTATCACATGCATATGGCTGTGGTGTTCTCCTCAAGGTAACTAACAGGCCTGGAGAAATTTAGATGTAAATGGCCTTAGTCAAGCAGAAGGGATGAGCTTTCATTTTGAAAGATAACCAGGGGTGCTGATCTGGAGCAATAAACCAAGAAAAGACAGTCAGATCTTGGATGGAAGGGAAGGACTGAACCAATCACTCCCTGCAATAAAGCTGCATTTTCCTCCTACACATCATAACTTCCCTTCCTCACTCCTCAAAACACATACACGATAGCACTGGAACGTCTTTCCCAAAAAAGTTAAAGTGTCTTGGTCGGCAAAGCAATTATTTAGAAAAAGGAAAAGAAAGACTTGAATGAATGCACCTCCTTATTCAGTTATTCATCCAAATGACAATTAAGACAGACTATCCTTCATTTGAAAGGAATCTATAAGATGACTGAATGAAGTGAGGAATTCTCTCCATGAATTCCTAGACCAATGCAAGGCTCACACATGTAGCTCTATGCACATTAGGTGTTTATTTTTCTTTTTTCAGAGACAGGGTCTTACTCTGTTGCCCATACTGGAGTGCAGTGACTCAATCACAGCTCACTGCAGCCTTTAACTCCTGGGCTCAAGTGATCCTCCCACCACAGCTTCCCGAGTAGCTGGGACCTCAGGCATGCACCATTGCGCCTGGCTAATTAAAATAAAAAAAAAAAATTCCCCCCCCCACCCCCGAGATGGGGTCTCACAGAGTTGCCCAGGCTGGTCTTGAACTCCTGGGCTCAAACAATCCACCCACCTCAGCCTCTCAAAGGGCTGGGATTACAAATGTGAGCCACTGTGCCCAGCTAGGTACATTTTTAGAAGGCTCCCAATTGCACTGGCCTGGTTGCATATTACTGTATATATATATTGTAGTTCTTGAGTTCAACTTTTCTTCCAAATCTGGAAAAAATTAAGCTTGGTTTAAGAATTCTAAAGAAGAAAATATAGGCCAGGCATGGTGGCTCATGCCTGCAACCCCAGTGAGGCAGGAGAATAGGGTCTGGAGGCAGGGAACCTTAGGCTCACCTACACTGACTGGATATCAGAGGCTACTCCCTTTTCAACCCCTCCTTTTTCTGTGTGGTAGCTGGAAAATGAAAGTAACTCTGATTGGTCCCCCCTACAACCAATCAGACCAGTTGTGGGCCACTAGAGTGAACCAATGGGACACCTCTAGAGGGCATACAAACCCCAGAAGAACCAGTGTTTCTGAGCCTCTTGCTCCAGCCAGCTCCCACCCTGTGGAGCATACTTTCATTTAAAATAAATCTGTTTTCACTGCCTTGGTTTTTTGTGCATTTTGTCCAATTCTTTGTTCAAAACACCAATGAGCCAGACAACTGCCCTCAACCAGTACCTCCACTGCTTTGGGAGGCAGAGGTAGGGTTGCTAGAGGTCCCAAGTTCAAGACCAGCCTGGGCAACAAAGTGAAACTCTGTCTCTACAAAAAATAAAAAGAAATTAGCTGGGTACAGTGGCATGTGCCTGTAGTCCAAGCTACTAAGGAGGCTGAGGCAGGAGGGACACCTGAGCCCAGGAGTTTGAGGTTGGTGAGCTATGCCACTGCATTCCAGCCTGGGCAACAGAGCGAGACCCTGTCTCTAAAAAATAAGTAGATGAATTAACAGAATAGTCTCTAAGCTAAAAATAAAAATTTTTTAAAAGAAAACATAAGTTGGTATTAGAAAATCTAAACTGTAATCAGACTGATGAAAGTCAGTAGTTTATGTAAAGAACACGACATGAGGTCATGCATATTTACCCTCACAGTTTTCTCTACTCTTCCTCATGCATTGTTCCTTACCCATGGCTGTAGAGTAGTAAAAAAAATGCATGTGCATTTCTATAGGTGCCGTGTCTAATGACTTCATCACAGCTGTTAGCCACCATTAACTCTTTGTGATCATCTTCATACACTTTTAAGTCTGAAGTGGATTCAAGGATCTGTAAATATTCTGAAAGAAAATATTTGCTAAACTTTGTGCCTAGAGAGGGACAGACTCTAACAGGCCTTTAAATAAAAACACTAAATTCCACTAATGTGAGGGATCAAGCATGTTCTTCTGTTGCTCTGACTATATGCTCACAGAGCTTTTTCTAATGTTCACATTTAAAATGAAGAAAATGAAAAATATCCTCATTATCCAAATGTTAGCAGTACCCAAACTTGACAGCCCTGTCTCTGCCATGGAGAGCAGGCCCACACACTGGTGCCTGCTGGAGCAACCATGCTAGTCAGAGGGCCAGGGGCAGAGAACCCCGAATAAGCAGTCAGGGCACTAATGAGGAAGGGGGGACAACCTGTCTTCTACAATAAATAATGAGATTAATACACTCATCTCCCACCTGGAATCCAGCAGGAAGTTAAACCAAACGACACGCGATTCTCTGAAGAAGAAGAATACAGTTGACTGTTTCTTTATATTTATTTACCTGAAAGCTTCTAATGTTTGTAACTAGTGACATATTTCAGGCCAGGAATTCTGTTTGCCTAGATCATGATGTCTAAACACTGCACACTTGACCAATTTTGGATCCAAATAACTAGCTTTGTACGCTCTTGGGCCCTGTAGTACGGCTCTGCTTCAGTGGTTCCCAGCCCTGATAGGCACTAGGATTACCAAAGGAATTTTTTAAATACCAGTGGGGGTTGGGGATTCCCGTCATCAGTGCTAAAGGCTCCCAGGTGGCTGTAATGTGTAGCCAGAGTTTGGAACCAGTGGGTCAGACATCAATACTGAGGGTACCAAAGAGGCAGACTGTTCCCAGGTCAGATCTCTCAGCAGTTCGACAGCCTTTTGAAGAAATCATGCACTCGATTAAGATGAAGGGATCACTATTTCTTCATGCTCTAAACAGAAAGATAAATGAGCTGCCCAAGAGGTGCTCAGCCAAAACCTGGGAATGGCTTTTAGAGGGCACAGTGCCCACAGTCAACAGAGAGAGCTGGAAGTTTCCCTTTCTAGGACCTCAAGCAACACTTCTAGATTTGCACTGGGGTATGAACTAGACTGAGCTCTCTGGGGGATCCTCCAGGTTCTAACATTTCCACCTGGTAAGTAATCCTTTCAGAAGTGAACACCTGTCCCCACCCCAGCTAATGCAGACGGTCAGCACTGGAGACCACACAAGACCACAGCAGCTGGGAGACAAGTGAGAGATTTACCAGGACAGGGAGCTACATGAGTGTGTTCCTGAAGTTTTCTCAGGTCTTATCAGATGCAGGTTATCTTTTTCCTAACCAGGTCCATCACAATTTTCTCCATAAAGTTTTGTACCTTTCACTCACACACACATACACACACACACACACACACACAAACACACACACACACCCTAATCCATCCCATATAAAAAGTTTAAAGAAGTTTCTGGCATGAAAATATGCCCTGTTCGCACTCATTAGCACGGATACCATCCCACTCAACTTGCCTGCTGCAAACGTGGTGGCAATACACATCCTCTAGTCTGCTGCGAGGAGGTTCTGAAGAAAGCAGTCGCCCTTTACTATTCGGTAAAGTTGGGTTATATTTTTAACCCAGTGGATTCATCAGTCAAATCTCAGACATGACAGCAGGCTTCACAATCTTTTTTCCCTTTGTTATTCTTAGCTCAACTTCCACAGCTGAGTAAGAAGTTTTTCATGTACTTACAAGAGTGTCAAAAATTTTATTTCCTTCTCAGCAGGAGAAGGTTGGCCCTTCTTGTGTCTTTGTCTCTGATACTTGGGCAAGTTGGCTTGGGAATGCTACTGGAGAAAAGCTCACTAATCTTTCATCATGATGAAAAAGCAACAAATAGAACAAGAGCTCAATGATTCAAAATAAAAGGAGACTGTCTAAAATAGTAGCATGTTCAAGTAACAGACAATCTTAAATAATGCAGCAATTTTTTTTTTTTTTACTCTGGCCATTCTGTATCCAAAAGAATCTTCCAAAATTATAATAAATAAAATGATGTGGTCAACACTTTGCAATGTGCCATTATCAGCCTATATTACTCAATGAGACACTAACCATATGTTAGTAACTGTAATGAGGTATATGGTCATGTGTTAAAATATGGATGTGATATTGGTGTAAAAGATCCTACTACGAGAGTAAAATTTGTACAGAGCAGTTCTTTTAATAATTCAGAATATGAATTAACATTTCAATTAATATAATATCTCAATTTCTAACCTAATGGACAAAACCTAATGGGCCAGGTGGTAAATGCCAGTTATAAGAATAAATGAAAATGAGGCTGGGCATCGTGTCTCATGCCTATAGTCCCATCACTTGGGCAGAGGCGAGTGGATAACTTGAGCTCAGGAGTTCAAGAGCAGCCTGGCCAACATGGTGAAATTCCACCTCTACAAAAAAATACAAAAATTAGCCAGGCGTGGTAGCACACCCCTGTGGTCCCAGCTACTCAGGAGGCTTAGGTAGGAGGATCATTCCACCCCAGAGATAAGAGGCTGAAGTGAGCCAAGATCACACCACTCCAGCCTGGGCAACAGAGCAAGACCTTGCCTTAAAAAAAAAAAAAAAAAAAGAGGGGGGGTGGGGGCAGCCTTAGATGCTACATTATCCTAAAAGAAGCTATCGTTTTTAATGACTGCCTCACCTGTTTTAAACTAGCAAGACTGATGGAGGGACACAACACGTATTAATGCCCATATGCAGAATGAGAAGCAAAGTCCAGACAGGTAACACTGGTAGAAGGCACAAAGGCTACAGCAAATCAAAGCAAAGAATTGTGAGACAACTCAACTGGGCCTAAATCAAAGGCGGATCAAAGATACCATCAGGCCAACAGCAAAGATGGTCCACACTGGAGTCAGGGCAGTCTCCCCAGAACTCACCTTTCTCTTTTTGGCCAATTTGCTTGAGCTGTCTGAGCTCCTCTTCTCAGAACTGTGCTTCTTCCCTGCGGGCGGCTGTTTATCCTCTGCTTTCCTCTGGTGGCTCCCCTTTCCGGGAGGCTGGGGTATCCGAGAGAGCAGGTCTAGGGTGATCTTCACCATCAAGCTTTGTGGGGGAGGAGTGTCCCTTAGTGGTGACAGCAGCTTGGTGTCTCTCAAAGGCAATGGGAGTCTGTCTTTGCGGCTGTCCTCCTGGACCACCACGGCTTGGCGGCAGCCACTAGTCCTGCTGCCGCTGCCACTGTGGAGCGGGGCCTGGCTCTGAGTCAGGGGAACAAGAGCAAAGTGCTCAGGGCTCCTGTCCCCCACATTGTCCTTCGTGGGTTCTGGGCCTGAGGGAGCCTTAGAGGGGGCAGGGAGGGAGCTCTTGTGCTTCTTCTTCTCACTGGAGGGGGGCACTGCTGGCTTGGGCTCTTTGCTTGCTGCGGCCCGGGGCCGTCCTTTCGTCTTCACCTTGGGCTTGTCTTTGGAAGTCTGGTCTCTGGAGCCGTAGGGAAGAAGTCCCGCCTCCCTTTCCACCTGCAGGCTGGCCCGTGAATCTGCCCGGGCAGAGGCCTTGACAGGTTTTTTGGGTTGTTTGGTTCCAACAGTTTGCCTCTGTGGGGGTTCCTGCTGTGCTGGGGACTTCTGACAGCTCCTCTTTCTGGGGTGGGGGGCTTCGGGTGGGGCCCGGGGGGCTTTGCTGGAGCTTTTCAGGGGAGGATCTTTGGATTCAGAACGCTCCTGACTCGTGGCACCGTCGCTGCTGCCCTTACTCTCTGGGCGCCGCTGTGGGGGCTCTGTGCTGCCAGGACCCTCCAGTGGCGCAGCTGGCTGGCTGACTTTGGTCAGCCAGTTGTCCAGCTGCCATTTATTTGTTGTTGGAGGCTCAGGCTAAAAATAAGGAAAGAAATAAAAGTGTTAACTGACTGATGACAAATCATTTTTTTGTGTTAGTCACCCACTTATACAATACTGTCCTGCAGAGGAGCGAATCCCTCCAAAACCAGAATTTAGGTTCCGGTTATCCTCCTCAAGTTATAAGATCTATAACAATTAACTCTTAAAGCAACCTTCACTTTTTTGTGGGATTTAGAAATTTGGTAATAGCAAGTATTAACCAACAGGCAACTGCCAACTGCTGAGAAATCTTTATAATATATTCTAATGGTAATTATAGTATAATTTAAACAGAATTGACACATTTTGGTATGTGAACTACTCTATTAAGGAATAACAAGAGGAAATGAGTAAAAAATCATTTCATCAAGTATCTGCAGAAGGCAGCTAATGAATACGTTTTAGTGGGCTCATATTTTATCCTTGTTTTGACGTATTTTTCAACTAAAGATGACTTTTATTCAAGAAGAGATTTCTCTTTTTTGTGTGTGAAAGGGTCTCACTCTCTTGCCCAGGCTGGAGTACAGTAGCATGATAATAGCTCACTGCAGCCTCAAACTTCTGGCCTCACGTGATCTTCCTGCCTCAGTTTTCCAAAGCACTAGAATAACAGGCCCATTTCTCTCTTTTACTTAAAAACATTATGTAGTAAACATTTACATGTGACAAAGTTATCATATCACATGTAGTATATACTGATTTGCAATTTTTACAACTTGATAAGAAGTCAGCTGGGTCACATTAGCCAAGCATTTAATCCCATGTGAACCCTTTAAAAGTCAAACATTGCACCAACACGGCGGTTCACGCCTATAATCTCAGCTTTGGAAGGCCAACACAGGAGAATTCTTTAAGCCCAGGAGTTCAAGACCAGCCTGGGCAACATAGCAATACCTCATTGATACAAAAAAGTAAAAAATTAGCCAGGAGAGGTGGCATATGCCTGTGGTCCCAGCTACTCAGAAGGCTAAGGTGAGGATTGCTCGAGCCCAGGAGTTTGAGACCGCAGTGAGCCATGTGCACTCCAACTTGGGTGATAGAGTGACACCTCGGTCTCAAAAAAAAAAAAAAGTCATACATCAAATCTCTCATTACAAGCAACCTGGTCTGAAATAGCACCTATGCTTCTAAGATACAAAGGGAGGCATACAGTCAGGGGCAATGAGAATGTACAATTGCGTGGCATAAAAACAGAGGTTCCTGGCTTGTTATCTTAACTGTTAGTTCAACCTTTGTCAATATATTAACTGCTGTTGCATCCCACCACGTCTCTCCAGCTCAGCTATTACACCTTATTAAAAGAATGACAGAGACTCTTGTGTCTCCAAGTTCCACTACTCTATCTTGCACATAGTGGGTGCATGAGATATATGAGTATTCTGCTAGGTGGATTACTATACCCATGAATTTCATATCATATAGAAAAATACTATTGTCTAACAGATAGTTACATTTATTTTAAAGAGAACACATCGCTGTCCTTATGTCCTTATCTTAAGAAAAATACTATTTTCTTTAAAGATCCACTCTGGGAGATGGTTTGTAGAAATAAGTCATATACATAATGCATCAGAAAGTTAGCTGAAAGACATCCTACTTCAGATTTATTTGCTTAGATTATAGATAAGGAGAACACTCCAGTAGGTGGAAAAGTTTTAAGGGGAAGAAAGACTGCTGACAATTTTTCCAAGTGGAACATCCCCAATAATTCTACTCCATAAAACATGGAAATCTAATGATGAAAAATATGTAGCTATAACATATAGGCTTTTTGGCCAGGAAAAGGTTAGGTAATAAAATGATCAGGTAGACAGCTCGGGTTTAGTGTGACTAATGGAACAGAACTAAGAAACTTAAAAAACCAGGCAAGAACATTCTTTGGACAGTAAGATGATTGCATAATTCCTTTTTTCTTTCTGTTTACCCCATACTGCTGCTTATGATAACATTATCTTCCTTATGGCTTCCTTTGCTTATGTTAACTGTATACCCATGCTGTCATCTGAATTTAAGGGCAGAGAGGGAGGGAAGAAGGAAACTACTATCAAGTGGCAGGCATTTTGTCACATGTAATCTACATCTGTATTCAATATTCTAAGAAGGCAGAATGGTTAAGAGTAGAGAAAAGATTAGCACACAATGCCCACTTGTCAAACATGATTTCCTACAGAGAATTCAGGGTGTGGTTACATAAGTGGTTAACTGATGGGACAAGGTAGTGAGAGACATCACTTGCCAATCACAACAGGCACGAAGCCTTCACACTCTTCCTCAGGAAAGGTATGGACACACCTCACCCACTGGCTATACTTACAACTGCACCCCAATCCCTGGCATGCTCTTTAGAAGACAATTTAAGTGTGAACCCAAAAAGGAAGTCATTCCTGGTATAAATAACATCTGGTTTCCCCCCAACCCCCAGAACAGCATAGTACTGAGATACATTTAGTAGTCCCTAAGACTGTCTTGGTTACAGAAATAAAATATATTCTTCCACTATAGTCCTAAAAAGTTCTGAAGGAAGGCCTATGTCCCAATTTGAGGGTAAAATTGAGTAGTTGTGCCAGACAAGGGGAAGAGGTAGGGGCAATCCTGTATACCCACTATTAAGTTGTGAAATGGATACAATTTCTTTGATATATTATTTGGGTACTGAGATGGAAAAAATGTTTTCATAAGGGATTGATTTAAAATATTTTTTAGGCTGGGCGCCGTGGCTCACGCCTGTAATCCCAGCACTTTGGGAGGCTGAGGTGGGTGGGTCACTTGAGGTCAGGAGTTCGAGACTAGCCTGGCCAACATGGTGAAACCCCATCTCTACTAAAAATACAAAAATTAGCCGGACGTGGTGGCACGTACCTGTAGTCCCAGCTACTCAGGAAGGTGAGGCAGGAGAATCACTTGAACCCGGGAGGCGGAGCTTGCAGTGAGCCGAGATCACACCACTGCACTCCAGCCTGGGTGACAGAGTGAGACTCTGTCTCAATAAAAATAAATAAATAAAAATGAAAATAAAACATTTTTAAAAATAAAGTTTAAGTAGATAAAAGTGCCAAGGTTTTAGACTTTCAAATATCCTGGGAACATTTTATCTTTGTTTAGAGGATCAAGGTCTGGACTTTCATTTCTTTCTCTGCCTCTCCTCACCCCACCCCCAATCTGCCCTCCCAGTGCCGTTGCAACCCAAATACTGCAAATTGGAAATAGGAAAAAAAGGATATAATTATTTTTTATTAGGTGTTTTATTTAATAAATTGGCAAAAGTTAGTATATTTTAGAATGAATTATGATTTTGAATTAAGAAGTTCTGAGCTATGCACAATATAGATTTATTCTTTTAGTAACACTACATAGCTACGGGGAATATGAGTGCAAAACATTTTTTAAATGCTTGAGGTGATGGGTACCCCACTTACTCTGATGTGATTATTATGCATTATATGGCTGTATCAAAATATCTCACACACCCATATATACACCTACTACATACCCAAAACATTAAAAGACATAAAAGAGTGAGAAACAGTGAAAACTGCATAATCTACAGTACTGATTATGGAATATTAATGAAAAAGAATTTTCATTAATATCTGTATGTACAACTTATTACAGAATTTGTGTTACTCCCAAATAACACCATAGATTTATAATAATGCAGGTATTTACTGTAAAAGGAAAGAGATGTAGTTAAATACTTTAGGAAAAATTCAAAATTTAAAATCTAAACAAAGATAAAATATTCCCAGGAGGATGAGCCTCAGTACATAACACATACTGTCCACAAGTCTGGATCTGCAATACATACCAATACTAGCCCTTTTTAGTAAAGCGATTTTAAAAGATAAGGCAGGAGGGGACCATTTATTTTACACCTAAGAGGTTTCACTCTATTCCAGTAACTTCTCAAGCAATAAAATACATCTTACCATTTCCACTTTATTTTAATTAAATATTATTTAATTACCTTTTCAATGTCAGTAATCTAACTAGCATGAAGATTTTTCTTAAAAATAAGGTGAAACACAAAGTAAAGATCTTACAAACGTTAACAGTGAACATCACACAATTTGTCTGCACAGCATTTTCAGTATCCTTTTCCCTGAGGCAAAGAAAAATTATTTCAATAGCAATTAGTATCATATAAGGAAACAAAGAGCCCCAGAAACATACAATGTAGTTTCTAAATCTGAAAGGCACTTCAAGTGTAGTTAATACTGATGCATGTCTGTCCACTCCAAAACATATCAAGCTCTTATTTTCCGCGCCAGACACAGATTCGCATCTAACAGAAAATGACAGCCAGTTATTTTCTCAGCCTCCCTCACCCTCAGACAAGACCCTTAAATCGCCCTACATCAGCTCCAGATGTATTCAGTTAATGCCCCACTGGAACTGCTTTGCTTTCTAAACAGAGACAAATACAGAAGGCTTTTTAATGCTTTCCTAATTAGAAAGCTTCATTTCCTAGCATTTCCATATTAAATAAATGGAATATTTTTCTCGATGTGGGCTGTCTCATTCACCAAAAAGAAAAGAATGCCTTCCCTTTTCATTAATTTCTTTCCCCACCATAATTTTTACAACGTTACCCAAATTTTGAGGTGATTTGGCAACCCTGTTAGCTGTTACTAATAATTTCTTGGGCTCCACAATCCAGTAAATAGCATAAACCCTCTATATTTACTTAGTGCTTAAGATTTTCAGTCTTATCAGTTTATCTTTACAATATTCTCCTGAGGGTGGGTGACAAGCAAACACCATCATCCTTGTTTTACATGGGGCAGAAGGGAGCAAGAAACAGAACCCTGACAAAACCACTTTGCCATCAATTTAATGCATGGCTTTTAGTGATTCGAAAATAGAACTCCTGATGACTTATTTCTAGTTCACATTCCTGCCCTTTGCTAAATCAGGCGGTCTCCTTTTACTTTCCTTAATTCATGCATTTATAAAATTTCAAAAAGAATTCTCATTAATATTAAAATAGCAGCCTACTGAAACCAAGTTTTCTTTTTAAAAGAAGGGAAAAGAAAATGGTGTGCAAACAGTCTTAATGAGTTGATCTTCAAAACACCACTAGCAACGACAGAGAAGACCTATCATTTTCAACAGGGGAGAGAAGACCTCTCTCCTTTACTAAATATTTGGTAAGAAGCAAATACATAGAAACAGATGGCTCTAGACAGCGTAGGAGCAGGAAAGCATTGCCCTATGGCACAGAACGACTCAGTCTCATGGTCAGTCCTGGCCCCTAGCAGAGACTCTAGCTTCAAAGGGCAGAATGCTGCCATTTAAGGTGGCCATCTCGAGGGGGGACACGGTACCTCCGGAGCTGAGGTTTCTAGGGGCTCATTTTCTTCGCTGTCACTTGAACTGCTCTCGCTCTCCGAGTCTGAGGAACTGTCTGAGTCACTGGTGCTTTCTGACTCTGCACTGCTGGAATGTGCTGATGCCACCGGTTCTGGAAGGGACTGTGGAACACTGCAAAGCAACCAAAAGATAAAATTAGAAGGCACGATGCAAGGTGGATTTCTTCTTTCTCCCTTGCCCATTTTTCTGCTACTCAAAAGGAAGGGTCTTGGTATTAGATACACTGCTAAACTATCACATCATCCACCTGAGAGAGGCCCAAAGTAGTTTAATAGAAAAGCAAAAACCTCTGAAAACTGTTCACCAGATAAATGCATAAATGAGAAGCCTGTGAAATTTTACTCCTGAAGAATATTTCAAGCGATCCAAAATTTAAGTTAGATGCTGGGTGCTTCATATGAAGGGTTGGTAAACCATAGCCTAGGCTGGCTGCCTGCTTTTCTAAATAAAGTCTTATTGGAAGACACCCATACCCATTTCTTTAATGTACTATGTCTGCTTTTATGCTGCAATGGCAGATTTGAACAGTTGCAACAGAGACATATACGGCCCACAAAGCCTAAAATATTCACTATCTGATCCTTTAAGTTTGCTGGTCTCTGCTACACATAACCAAATCCAATTAATTTCTATAAGAAAAGCCAGTACATTAAATCTCCCTATATTCTCTATACAAGAACTGGGTGGTAGCCAAAGACCACTAAATATAAATGGTGTTCTTTTGCAAGATGAACTCAAAAGTAAACAACCATTCACACTTCCTGGCAGAACTACAAAAGTGATTTAGGGATCATCCCCAAATATCAGCCAAAGGAGAGATTATCTACTCCAAATTTTAAGAATGGGGCAATAAATCTAAGTTAATGAGAAAACACAATGATCTCACCGCTAGACACACATAGAATTTCAAAGCATATATAATCTTAAAGCTTCACCCTAGATGGTATTAATTAAAGCAGTAAGTCATTAACTAAAATCTGGACAGATTCCAAATCCACCTAAAACATTTTCAAAATAGATTCGTAAATAACATACTAGAATAAAAAGTATTAAACAATAACAAAATCACTAGTTGAAGTAATTTTAAAGCACACACGATACCACTATATAATTTCCTCACAGAAATGCTGTACCCAGTCTGTGGCCCTATTTCCACTGGCAGCTGAAGAGCATGAGCCAGTGATGAGCAAAAGGGGCTACACTCTCAATGTTTCTCCTGCCTCAAGTCTGTACCCCTGCTTGGTCTCTTCTTCTTCCTTTTCCTTCACTTTTAGAAGTTAGGCTACCTTGTCATGTTTTATGAGTCATCATAACCTATCAGAAATTACTGAACAAAATAAGACATAATCAAGCAAACCTGATGAATCTGTAAGAGTGCACATAATTACATGGGCTTCCTCCACATTAACTATAACATCCCCTGCATAATGGACAATATTTTATTGCTAATCTCGTCTCTGAGTGGATGAGCACATCTCAAGGGAGTAAAATAACTTTGTCCATAAAAGACAGGTATCTGGCATATCAGAGGAAAATATTATAAAAGTAGTTCAAATAGTTCATATTTTCAAAAATTAAATCATCACACTCCCTAAAGTAAGGCTGCTTTGTTCCATTTCCCATCACACTGAAATGTACTGCTGGTCATTTTGAAAAGCAGCTGAAACAGTATGAAAATTCATGTAACTAAGAAAACAGCCATAATGGAAAAGAAGTTCTGGAAATAATTGAGCTTTATTGAAAACAGCAAATCTGTTACCTCCACTAAAACACCGGGGTTGTCAGTTTAACTTTTCAAATATTGATTACCTAACACTGATGATGAATTGTATTTTAAGCTTGTTTGTAAACTCCTTTTTTGAGACAGAGTCTCGCTCTGTCACCCAGGCTGGAGTGCAGTGGCGCGATTTCAGCTCACTGCAACCTCCATCTCTTGGGTTCAAGCGATTCTCCTGCCTCAACCTCCCGAGTAGCAGGGACTATAGGCACGCGCCACCATGCCTGGCTAATTTTTGTATTTTTAGTAGAGACAGGGTTTCACCATGTTGTCCAGGCTGGTCTCAAACTCCTGACCTCAAGTGATCTGCCCACCTCGGCCTCCCAAAGTGCTGGGATTACAGGCGTGAGGTAGCACGCCCAGCCTGTAAATTCTTAAAAATCTTTAACATCTATACTGATGATGTAGATCAGTGTGGGGCTCTCGCTTCTATAGGGTTAACAACCTCCTTATGGCTGATTTAAGCTTCCAAAATATTAAACAGGTACTTTCCTTTTACTGTGATCCTTCAGCTCCTTCCCATGAAAAAACTGTGGAAGTACTAAATAAGGCTTTATTTTTCCCATTTGGTAAAAAATTGCAAACATTCTGTACAGATGGGGAGAAACCCACACGGTACCTTGGAGGTGCAGATGAGGAGGGAGGCTTCTCTGGGGTCTAGGCATTCACAATAAGGGGAAGAAGGAACAGGAAAAGAACAAAAAACAGGTTAGAACAAGCAGCTCAGATCTGTTAGATGGATTTAAAAGGACTCCTGGTATTACAGGCTGTGCAACACTTACTTGTTCACCGTCACTGTCCTCACTGTCACTGAGCTGAAGGTCGTCTTCGAGCATGCTGGAATGGGCAGGGACACAGAGAAGAATGAATGTGAAATGATTTCTAACAACTTTTCTAGCATGTAAATAGAAAATATGCCTAATTAAACAAAAGAGAGAGAGGACATGTATATGTTTTATTTATTTATTAAAGGCTATAATTTCCTGAAAATGTAAGTTTTACAATTATACAATTACAATGTATGAATACAATTATAATTATATAATTATAACACAGAAACCAGTTAAGTGCAAGCCTCTCACCATCTCAAGACAGACTCTTTCACATGTTACGCTGAAGCAGAACTACCACAAGACAAGGATTCACTGCGAGCCCTGAGACTAAAGTCCTCCACTCCTAATCAGTGAGGTCAGGGTCCATGCAAACAAAACAAATGGGGTGGATGGGGGGGATACATAATACACTCAATTACTTTCTTCCAAAAGCTCTAACTGAATTAGAGTAATTAGCCATTAAATGAATTAAAGTTGAATGAATATTTGTAAAGCACTCAAAACAGTGCCAGACACATAAAAAGTTCAACATTAGAATTAAATACACAGTAAGATGTATGATGCTATCAAGGCAAATATCACCCAACAGTGTAGTTACTTTACATTTCTGTCCAAAGGACATTATTAATATTAAGCTTTATTTTTCACATGTAATAAATTATTCTTTTTTGCCTATGTGAACACTGATCAATGGGAACAGTAATACAAACGCAATTGTCTACAGATTATGTTTAACCTTATTGCTATTGTTTCAGTGGGAAGAAAAAAAAAATCCATTTCCTCAAACTTGGATTAACATATCTATAGGCATTCTGGCTTATGGTGAACCTAAATAGTAAAAAGCAAACATTTGCCAATCTGTACATGTGTTGCCAAATTTTAAAAACTCCCCCACCCTTAACCTTCTTCCATGGAAATACCCAAATATCACAGGGATGAATCAGTAATTGCTTCCTCTCTTCCTTTTCCCCCAAATTTTATGAACATGGCTATTTGAGGAAATGTTTTAAGTAAAACTGAAAAGGAAAAAATAATCTGCTGGAGCATTACCAATGCTCCAAAAAGCAAATTATTAGAGGTTAAAATCCTTCAGTATTTCCAAAAATACCTATTCAAAAATCTTACCACCAATTTTTACTGCAAAGCCACTATCTACCACTGAAGAAAGCAGGCATGGTTACTTTGGAAATCCTGGTAAAAATCACTATATTTTCTAATGAAAATGAATAAAACTTGGCTGTTTTGTAAATGACCGCCTACATGAGGTGGTAACTCTGCCAAGAAACAACTTTCATAAATGTACTAAAAACATACTGGGATAAGTTTCTAAATAAAATGAAAACTGTCAGCAACTTGTAAATGTAGGTCTTGCACAATATTTATCTAAAAGAAGCTAAATTCATATTTTTATTTCTTTTTGAGACAGGGTCTCACTGTTATCCAGGTGTGGTCTTGGCTTACTCCAACCTCTGCCTCCTGGGCTCAAACAACCCTTCTGCCTCAGCCTCCCGAATAGTTGGGACTACAGGCGCATGCCACCATGCCCAGCTAATTTTTGTGTTTTTGTAGCGATGAGGTCTTACTATGCTGCTCAGGCTGGTCTAGAGCACCTGGGCTCAAGTGGTCTGCCCACCTCAGCCTCCCAAACTGCTGGAATTATAGGCGTGAGCCGCTGTGCACAGCTAAATTCATATTTTTTCAAGGCTAGAAAATACAGCCTTCAGTGATAGGACTTGCCAGTTAGCAACATAATGGTATATAAGAAATAGTCACTCAACAGGTTTATTGCTAAATGGTGGCTTGGCTGGGATATACACAAACAAAAGATAAAAGAAGTATCTTTGAAATAAATGTAAAGGCCGGGCGCGGTGGCTCAAGCCTGTAATCCCAGCACTTTGGGAGGCCGAGACGGGCGGATCACGAGGTCAGGAGATCGAGACCATCCTGGCGAACACGGTGAAACCCCGTCTCTACTAAAAATACAAAAAATTAGCCGGCCGAGGTGGCCGGTGCCTGTGGTCCCAGCTACTTGGGAGGCTGAGGCAGGAGAATGGCGTGAACCTGGGAGGCGGAGGTTGCAGTGAGCTGAGATCCAGCCACTGCAGTCCAGCCTGGGCGACAGAGCAAGACTCCGTCTCAAAAAAAAAAAAAAAAAGAAAGAAAGACATGTAAAGTATAATACAACCAGAAAAATATCTGGCGAAGTGTATTCAATATTAGCCACCAACCACAACAAAACAAAAAATGGACCTCTTTCTTAGTTACTAGGTTTGTTTTGAATAAAACTGATTTGCCTTAATTCTTGTAACATCAATGATCATGTAATCCAACCACACTTCCTGTTTTGAGCACAGGATTACAGATTCTGTAATTTTCTCTTCTAGCTACTCAACATCTAACTTCCAAGAACATACTCTTCTAAAGTAAGGCAGAAAGTTAGAGAAAGTTCTGACTTTTGGCTCCACTTCCTCTTCAGGATAAACAGGTACCATGAAAATGCTGTCCCAGATTCTAAAAATCTTCCCTGCAGAGAATTACGTAGATAGTAACAAAATAAGCCTGCAGGTATAAAACCTGTTCCGAACCTGAAGAGTAGGGACTGTGATCTCTGAAGGAAGATTGCAAAAGCTATCTCCAAAGAAACACTCAGAAGTGATAAAACCAGCATGGTCAAACAAAATCTCTCCTCCCTCATTTGGGATGTATTGGGATTTATATATAAAGTATTTTACTTAATAAAAATTTGTGAGTATAATTTATTTGATAAAGAATAAACATATCTCACATGAGAATCAGCAGATCTGTGTATTACTAGTGTCTGCTGGCACAGCCAAGAGTAACCACAAAATATTTCAGAAAGCATGATGATTTACTGTATCACCAGAGGTGGGTATCTCAACATAAACTAGCATGCTATTACTGGAGGAGAAAATGGCACAAGAAAAAAAATTTTTTCTAAAGTTTTTGATTAAAAAACATGTACGACATCTACTTTAAGTTACAAGTTGTTAACTAAGTTATGCTAATATAAAAAAGTAATCATGAATACCATTATGATTTTTTTTCAAACAGAAAATCCATGTAGCCGAAGACAGTTTGATGACAGGTGAAGGATTTTTAGACATAAGGACAAATTTTAAAGGAATTCAAATTTCTTTTAAATTTAAGAGGCTAAGGTCCTCCGCCTGTCTCACACACTATATTTGAATCCAAGGACGTACTATATGTGAAGAATCAGCCCTTGAATGTGAAGAATGAGGAGATGAACTACAGCACACCTAGGTGAGCACCTCTGTCCCCACAGCAAGGGAAGCCAAATCTCTTGGACCCAGTCTCAGCCATAGCAATAAAGCCTGGGTCAAGAGAACAGAAAGCTCAATGGATATGCTTCTTCTTTCTCACCTGTAAGTTTTTTTGAATTAGGATAAAATCATTTTCACCTTTATATTCTGTCTAGAAACTGGTAGGTACCCTAAAAAAGCAGGCTGAATAGGACCCCCTTGTTGAATAAGTAATAGTATCATGTAGCTGTGCCCACTATGTGATCAGAACAGACACTGCCTATATTACGATCCTGTGTGGTGGCTTTTGACCATCCCTTCACATTCTAAGGATGAGGAAAACAGCCACCTGACATGCCCAAGATCATGAAGCTGGCACATGCTGGGGCTGGGATGCAATCTATCCCATCTGATACAAGATCCCCTTGTTCTGGCCAATGGATAACACAATGATTAGAAAACCCAACTGATGTAATTAAATCTAAGTTCCAGAACCCACCAAGAGGAAGACTTTGATTTAAAATAAAACTACTTTCCTACTGGAACTCAATATGCTATGCTTCCCTTATGAAGATAAATTAACTTTAAACCTCATATACTTTAACTGGTCAAAAAACAAATTTCATTTCCAAACGCAAAGTCAAGAAGTTATTTCAAAACATACAAAACTGTATTATCTACTTTTATAGTGTTCAAAAGAAGCCAAATTGCTCAGGTAAAGCAACTCTTTAAACTACATGTAGATTTAATCACATTTTACATTTGGTTAGGTAAACTTTTTGCTTACAGGTAACAAACAATTCTCAAAACCCTTTGTACAAATGCATTTTTCAGGCAGCTGTTCTAGCAAAGCTTAAAGAGCCACATACAGGTTCTGGCAGGCATGCTGCAGTGAGTCAACCCAATTGCTACTGTGTGAAGACATAAAGTCACCATTTCTTTTCAATTTCTTAGTACTGGGCTTGCCCAAAGCTTTCACTGCCAATATTTTGTAACATCTCAATTCAGATCCAAAAAGTATTTACATAGCCTTATTTCTTGGCTTAACATTTCTTATGATCATTTTGAGAAAGAGCAAGTGAAGTCAAGCTCATAGCAGTTATTTAAAATCAGTAAGTCACAACCATGGCATCAGGTGTGCTAAAAATAATAAGAAAAGTAACACTTTGCAGGAACCACTAACAAGTATGTGAGAATGTGTAAACTTACAGAATCTCACAGATCTAAAACTGATCCGGGGATAGGATGGGCAATGGCACACAAAGCAGGAGAAAGAGGCTGGGCTCCAGAGCACAGCCAGAATCCCAGAATTTTTTTTTTTTTTTTTTTTAATTTGAGACAAAGTCTCACTCTGTCACCCATGCTGGAGTGCAGTGGTACCATTATGGCTCACTGCAACCTATGCGCCGTCCAGGTTCAAGTGACCCTCCCACTTAAGCCTCCTGAGTAGCTGGGACTACAGGTTTGTCCCACCATGCTCGGCAATTTTTTAAAGAATTTTTTTGTAGAGACGAGGTCTTACTATATGCACAGGCTGGTCTCAAACTCCCAGGCTCAAGCAGTTCTCTCGTCTCAGTCTCCCAAAGTGTTGGCATTACAGGTGTGAGCCACCGTGCCTGGCCCTAGAATCCTGGCATTTTCAAAGCAATCAGGCTCTAATTCCTTTTTTGATGTATGGCAGAAATAAGGACTGCCCATGCGTTCTAAGAGACGATGGGAGGTTACAAATTACGAAGCAGGCTAAACAAAGAATAGATGAAAAAGTGAAAAGGCAGATGTCCGGCAGTTGTGACACAACATATAACAGGAACTCTCCAAATGGTGACAATAGTTAGAAGGCAGAATTCAAGTTCACGGAGAAACTTTCCACAGGAATTATGGGATAACAAGATAGAGGGGAAACTGACTCTACATGATTAACTCTAGTGAAAGAGGTTAATGTTTGATATGATAAAAATGGTTGCTGGAGTCATAAAAGATTATTTAAACTCCATGGATGAAGTGAAGATTTTCTGATGTCAAATAAGGAAATGAGAAAAATCACAAGAGTATAAATGAGGGAAAATCTGAAGTTAAATCAGTAAGATTAAATCAGTATGACAAGGTACAAGAATTATATACTTTCAACTAGAAACAAAATCTAGAATATTACTTTAATTCATGTCTATTAAATACTGTGCATAGGTATTCAATCAAGTTTATCGTGTAATATCTTTCCTCCTGCATTTATTCTGAGCACTTACTATGTGCCAGGCACTGCTCTAGACCCTATGGTTAAAACTCTGAGCCAAAAAATGTCCCCACTAGTCTAGAGGAGGAAGACAACTAAAATACACCATTTCTCAATGGGTAACCAGCCTGTGGAGGGAAAAGGATGAAAGAGAAAAGATGGCTAGAGGTCACTCTTTTATACAGGGTAGTTAGGGAAAACTACTGATAAAGGCCACCCCAGGTCAGAGCTGAAAGGAGGGAGACAGCACAATGCAAGTCTTGTGGAGAGAGTCATCAGAACACCAAAACGAGCAGGGAGACCAAGGCTGCCAGAATGGAAAGTGGACGTGTGCGTCGGGGAGGAGCTGTGGCAGGGGTTAGGTTTTGGAGGTTCTTGGAGGCCTTTGCTGGGGGGCGAAGGAGGCAGGAAAGTGAATATGCTTGTGAAAGTGGACCACACCTTGTTGGTTTAATAGCCCAGCATCCCACAGAAAGGGTAAAATACACAAACTACCCTTAAGGCTAAGATTCCTAGTGAATTAAAATATATTTTATTCAATCTTCCAATCTAGTTTAAATTAGCCTAGAGTCACCTGTTGTAGTAAATTAGCAGTTATAATGTAAAATGACACTTAAAGGGACCCTTAAGGGCTCCCCAAAAAGCAGGTTTTATATATGCAAATGAGCTTTTTCAAAGTAATCACTTAAAAAAAAAAGAATGACTCCCTAAGGTTTTCAAAAGCTTTCAAAGCCTACAGCGTAATCTGTTAAGCCCCTTTCAAGGTGGCAAATAGTCTCTGCCTTTCTCTTATCAAATGTCACCCTCTCTGGGCCCCTCTTTTCCCTGAAGTATAACTACTATCCAAAGAACTCACCTCAATCCTGTCACTGTCACATCCCTTGTTCTGTGTTATATGCCATCTACAGTTTGTCACAAAATGTGGAAGACAAGGATTTCGTCTTATTGACCACAGTTTCTCCAAGTACCTAAAGCAGCACCAAGCACAAAGCATGTGGGGCCGGGCACGGTGGCTCACTCCTGTAATCCAAGCACTTTGGGAGGCTAAGGTGGACGGAGCCCAGGAGTTCAAGACAAGCCTAGGCCAAATGGCAAAACTCCGTCTCTACTAAAAATACGAAAACTAGCCAGGCACGGTGGTGTGTGCCTGTAGTACCAGCTACTCAAGAGGCTAAGGTAGGAGGATCGCTTGACCCCAGAAGGCGGAGGTTGCAATGAGCCAAGGTCACCCCACTGCACACCAGCCTGGGTGACAGAATGAGACCCTGTCTCAAAAAAGGAAAAGAAAAAGTGAGATGAACACTTAGTGAAAAAAAATTTTTAATTAATAAATGTTCTACGATGCTGAAGGCTTAATGCAGATCTACAAATGTACAAATAACCAGCAAAAATGTTTGTTCCCTGTTTTTGAGAAGTGAAAGAACTGTGAATAAGAGATGTAGATATTACTTCAATGTCAAGTTCTAAGCTTTACATGTGGGGCAGATTTCTACTACTTCCATAATATTTATCACCAAATTGTACTTTCAGTTAGACCTGCCATTTAAATATCCAGGTTCAAACAGTATAAGCTAACGTTTGAAAACAAGAGGAAAAATTTAATTTCCTTAGGCTAAGCATGATTTAAATATTCTACAAGTAAAGCATGTCTTCAGACTTAATTCTAGTACATTTCAGCTGACACTACTTATGTCCTGATGTGACAATTTTATATTACAATAAACAGAAGGAGTCTTCCTTATTCACCAAAATATTTAAAAGCCAACAATGTTTTGAGTAAAAGCTGAAAACTCAGGCTCATTTGAAAAGGTATCAGACTCATCCCAGCCTTTATTAACTTGGCACCAGTGTCTCTCATCCAACTCGAGGGACAATTCCAATCTCAGCCTTCACATTCAGATACTTGCCTCACTTCAAAAGAAACTTTCCACATAAGTAATAAATATTTCAAATTGCTATAAGGACTAATTTCTGTCTCTTACTTTTAGTGTTGATTTCAGAGGCCAAAAACAAGAAAAATAATGGAGGGGACCTTTTTGTAAGGACTTGGCAATTTGGGGGTAGGGGAAGAAACAAGTTAGCTAGAATATCCAAATAAATTGCTTTTTAGTTTCTAAAATATTAACACGTTTGTCCTCTTTCAGAGGTTGACAAATGCAGACACCGGTAAACTAAATCTGGCCGCACGGAAAGAGAATTCTCCACAATCATATGAAGGTCACAATTACTGAAAATAAATACTTTGTACTTTGTCCTCAACACTTCACAGATCTAAGCCTTGGAAAGGAAGAGGATTCCAAAACCAAGAGCCCTTCAACAAATACACCCTCTCTTAAACTTAGGGGCAAATTGCACTAACATCCTAGCTAATCAGTTACCTACAGAACGTTACAGAAGGAATTCATTATTTGAGAAATAACTACAGCTTAAACTACAGTGAGAAATATATGCTAAACCATTACATTTAATTTCACACCTACATCCTTCTATCATGTTGCTACCCCCTACCCATATCTGAGTTAATACAGACCACTCGCAAGCTTATCTTTGCTACTGGGCCTCTCTTTTTATCCTCTTATATGTCCTTTTCCACTTGTCTAAGGATTCCCAAGTCCTCATAACTCTGAAAGAAAAAGCATTAAGACCTAGATTGATTTTTTAAATCAAAGTATAAATGACCCTGTAATTAATAATTTTTTTCTGACATTCAAAATGTATTAGAATATCTCCCTACCACTCTATGTGCCACTCAAATAGTTTAACTGCATGTCATAGAACCCTAATGCTGACAATAGATCAAATCAACCTGCGAACTCTAAGAGATTTGCCATACAAAATCTGAAACAATGACGGCAATTTGCAAATTAACTGGGACACCACTTTCTTCTAATCTCCATTAAAAGTGAGTTCATAAAAGCCATTCCTTTTTCCCAAGGGTACATTTCATTTTGGCATTTATCAATACCACCACGTCCATCCCCCACATAATCACCAAGTCCACACAACCCTCATTATCTACTCGGCCTCAGTATCACTTCTCTTCCATGTTACTCTTGCCTCTCCTCCCTTCCACTAGGTCCTACTTCTACCCCTTCTATAAATCTATTAGGATCATCACAAATATTCTTTCCTAGATAATTTTATATGTAGTAAATTAATAGTTTTTATAAAGCAAACACAACGTGTCACAAGATACACTTGTTAGCAACTTTCAGGCACTTCTGATTTGAGTGGTTTAACACTGCTATCAAGAAAACCACTCATTTCACTGAGCAGCTTCATCACAGGAATGGTCTGTCTCTGAAAGTCTGAAAGCTGATGGAAATTGGAGTGGTAGGGTGACTTTTGCCTGCTCAGTCTGAGGCTACCTCTCAGGCAGACCCAGCTGCCTTTCTTCCTCTACCCACAGGCCAGAGACGCGGTCCCTTCCCCACTTTGGTGCAATTGCTCCACCCATTCTACTCCTGGAAGAGCAACCCCAATCTATGCTTACAGTCAATTGGGATACCCAGGCTATCCCTGGGTGTACTGGGATACGTCCCTTCCTGGCTGCCCCAAAGACAATGGTCAGGGCCTTTTATGGTCTACAGGGCTTGACAACCAACCATCACAAAGAAATACCTGGTGTAAAACCCTACAGAGGGTTACAGAGGTTCTACAGAATTCTTACAGTTGTGGTCCCTGATCTGCAGATTCTACTCCTTACCAGCCATCAACTGGTTTAACAAACCTCCTCCTTCCTCAAATGTAATCCACGTCAGTGAGTCTAGAGTCTTAGAATTTAGCACCCAGTAAAATTTCCAAAAAGATAAAGGGACTGTGGTGGTGTGTGTTGGTAATCCAGCTACTCAGGAAGCTGCAGCAGGAGGATCACTTGAGTCCAGCAGTTTTAAGACCAGCCTGGGCAACATAGTGAGACCCTGTCTCTAAAAATATGTTAAAACATAAATAAGTAAAAATTTTAAAAAAAGAAAAGAAAAGGTGAAAGAAAAGGGAAGAGGAGCTGGGCATCACAGTAGCCTGTGCCTGTAGTCCTAGCTACTCAGGAGGCTGAGGCAGGAGAATTACTTGAGCCCAGAAGTTTGAGGCTGCAGTGTGCTATTTGGGCTTGTGAAGAGCCACTCCACTCCAACCTAGGCAACAAAGCAACCTTGTCTCCAAAAAGAAAAAGAAAAAGAAAAAGATAAAAAGAGGCTAAGTGTCGAAGCTTATATCTGTAATCTCAGCACTAGGACTGCTTTAGCCCAGGAGTTAGAGACCAGCCTGGGCAACACAGGGAGATCCCACCTCTTAAAAAAAAAAAAAAATACCTGGGTGTGTCCCTATAGTCTGTAGTCCTCTGTACTCCAGCCTGGGTGACAGAGCAAGACCCTGTCTCAAAAAAAAAAAGGGGGGGGAATAACTAATAAAAGATAACATTTTACTCTCCCAGCAAAAGGCATTAAAAACAACAAAAAAAACTCATCATCTACCAGAACCACAAATAAAATACATTCTTACCACATGCACAAAACCCATCTTTCAGATCAAAAAAACACCCCGTCTTCTTGTTCCTTTTCCCCTCCCTCATTCAGCCATGGTGAAATGAAAACAAAGTACACTAAGGAATTGGCACTTGGGAAACACTTAACCCAGACCCACATTTAGTCATGGCAAGGAGATAAAATAACCTCTCCAGCTCAATATATAGTTTTTTAAATAACCCATCGCAATCCCCACCTTCCAAAATACATGGAACAAATATTGTGCCTAAAACTAAAGGAAAGCTGGAGCTTAAACTCCTGGGCCACCTCAAATCCTGAGACCAGCAACACAGAGTTAGTGACAGATCAGACACTGAAGGA
Organism: Trachypithecus francoisi; assembly: GCF_009764315.1. Lineage (NCBI taxonomy): Eukaryota > Metazoa > Chordata > Mammalia > Primates > Cercopithecidae > Trachypithecus > Trachypithecus francoisi. The sequence goes on from NW_022681454.1 coordinate 45,818,152, forward strand.
AGACCTCCTCACTTAGTTCCTATGACCACCTCCACCTCTTGTCATATGAAAGTAAAGAAGTAGCAGTTCAACACCATCAAGAAATGACAAATTGGGTCAAAATGCCAGTTAAAAAATTTTTAATATGCAGTCTAAAATGTTCCAAAAACCCAAAAGATATCTGGACTTACTGGCCTTAATAAAGAACAGCTGGGCAATAAGATTAGCTCTTTATTAGTAAATTAGGCCAAAAAAGAGTGGAAAATCTTCAATTGTGCACATCCCCCAAAACCTGTTTCCAACAGCTAACGCTATTTAAGACTGACATCTTAAGAGCCAAGGCCTTCTATTTCCACAGTTAATATGTAAGTAATGGCCCAAAAACCTTTTTTCCCCTCAAGAAGACCCTTTAGCAAACTCGCCAATGGTACATAGACCCTCAACAGGGGAACTTAATCCAAATATTAGGCCAGGCACAGTGGCTCACGCCTATAATCCCAACACTTTGGGAGGTTGAGGGAGGTGGATCACTTGAGGTCAGGAGTTCGAGACCAGTCTGGCCAATACGGTGAAACCCTCTCTCTACTAAAAATACAAAGATTAGTCGGGCATGGTGGTGGGCACCTGTAGTCCCAACTACTCGGGAAGCTGATGCATGAGAATCGCTTGAGCCTGGAAGGCCGAGACTGCAGTGAGCCGAGATCACGCCACTGCACTCTCACCTGGGCAACAGAGTTAAGACCTCATCTCAAACAAATAAGCAAAAAAAAATTAATGTGGGCCCTTTCTTCCCTTTACAATGCAGCAGTATCTTATTAATGTCATTATATAAAAGCAGAAAAGAAAAATCTAAGCAATGCATTTACATGAGACATTACAATTTCATACTATACATTTTTAATACACAAAAAGCATTTTACTTACGATGACGTTCCTTGCTGAGAATTTGGGTGGGTTTTTGAAGATGTATCATATTGTTCTGAGGGGGAGAGAAACATTATCAGAGCAGCACAATGACACATTTACGAGATCGTTAGTTGTAAGTTCTTTTACGTTCAGCCCCACTTTTTACCTAAACTCACCGCACTTGGTACAATCTTACCATTATAAGATGACATTTATGTTACTTCTAGAGAGAAGGCTTGTTCAGAATCCAAAAGCTCTCAATAGGCCAAAAATACCTTGAAAGGCATTGCTTGCAGCACAACCTACCTACGATGCCAGGAACTTTCCTATGTGTGGGAAGACCTCCCTGTCCTTGACAGGGGTGGAGGCCCACATGGAAGCACTCCGGCAGGGCTGTGCTCCCAGTGCCCTGGCCACCATGTGACTTTACACAGATATCAGTGATCTGTTATCTCTCTTTCCACAGCCCTGTCCTAGGTGCTCTCCATCCCACCTGTCCCTTCATTATTCAACTCCCCACCTGCAATTCATTCATTCAGCAGCTCTTTAGAGACTGCCTCATAGACACCAACATGTTTAAGGCATTTGGCCCTGTCCTGAAAGAGCTCACAGTTGACTGAGGGACATGAAACGGGTCCATAAATATCTGTAATCCAAGGCAGTGTGAGATTAAGTACACAAGTCAATTACAAAAACTAAATGTCCTGGGAATCCACAGAATGGTTGTTCTCTTGGTAATACCAAAGAAGGCAAATTAAAGAAAGAACAAAATGAATTGTGTCACAAAGGACAGCCAAGATTCTGGCAGAGTGATGCTGGCAAAAGAGAGAGGAAGGCAGGAGCAAACACGAAGAAGGGGGTCTGAGTTTGGAAAGGGCAGAGCTGAGGTGCAGCATCTGTGCTGGACAGCACTGAAACATTCGGAAGCAGATTTCAGAGGGCTCTGAAGGCCAGGATGGGAAGTTATGACTGTATTTGCTGGGCTATGAGACACATCAATGATCTAAACAGGAACATGACACAGTGATTCCTCAGAAGGATTATTCTGGTAGTGCTACCTAGGATAACTTAGAAGGGAGCAGGAAATGTTACGTGTGGAGGCAGCTGCGTTTGTCTAGACATGAGGTAATAGGGACCTGAAAAAGAATTGGAAGTGAAAAAGAAACATGGGTACCTTTTAGGCAGGGCTGAATGACATTTCCCACAAATGTCATGTGGAGACCCTTGCATATTTGCAATTAGTCACTTTACCCTCATGGTGGCAGCAGCTCTTATATGATATTTTCAAATGGCCACCCCTCTGTCTAGAAACCTAGGACCAAGATTCCAAATGAGAGGGGCAGTGGCCCCTCCTCTTCAGACCATTCACAGGGACTCCACATGATCATCGTGACTGGGTTCTAAATTCCACAGGGTCTGGTTACGTTTTGCAATTGTGGACATATAACACTAGGGCATCCAAGTAAAATCCCCCCACATTCCCTCTCCAGAGACTCTAAAACCTATGTACCACTACCATAAGATCAGTGTTGAAGAAATCAGAGTTGACTTGCTGAGCATACTTTAAGAAATTTGTGTCTTCTCCACTGAAAGCTATATCCATCCATTCCCCACCATCTTCTTCATCCAACATGCAACAAACTAGATCCCTCTTTTTCAGGTCACATTCTCACAAAGTTAAATAAGGCTCCCGGAATAGCAGAAGAAAGTGACAGCAGCATAAAAGATGTGGGGGTAAACAGCTGGTGAGCCAGGACCTCCAGGAGACCCATCAATGTTGGACAAATTCTCATCAGAGTAACAAGGAATTGGCCCACAGTACTGCACAGGGCAAGAGGATGATCCATCCCTGGCCAAGAAAGTGCTTACCAGTTCATCTTCAACTATGTTTTGCTAAAAGGGGAAATCAAATAGTTTAACGGACTAAACGTTCTTTCTAAACCATGAGTTAGCAAGAAAACAAACCACGAGCAACCCCGTGGAAGACATACCACCTGCATGACCAGCGGCCCAAGCAGGCCGAAGGTGGGGGTGGAGTGGTGCATAGCAATCCCAACCACAGCTGAGCTGGTGTTCTGCCTTCAGACCGGTGCACACTCCACTAGTCTGGGCTAGATGCCGAGATGTTGAGAAAAGAGATTTCCCAATCTTCCCAAGGAGTCATCCATTTCAGTTAATTTTACCTAGCTATTCATACAATACTGCAGCAATATGGTCAGGTTTATTTATCTGCATTTTGGGGAAAATTGAGTCATGATTTCTTTGCAAGATCTTATTCAGTATCTCTAGAGCAGGGAACAGCAAATTTTATCTACAGCGGCCAGACAATAAATATTTTAGGTTTTTTGTGCTATAATTTATAGAATAATAGATGAAATGGGTGTAGTCATGTCCCAATAAAACTTTATTTACAAAAATTAGCTGCAGGGCAGATTTAACCCTCAGGCTGTAGTTTCCTCACCTCTGTTCTAGAGAAAGGACATTCTATTTCTTGCTTTTCTAATATTTTTGCCCTTCTCCTCATATCCTTGCAATTCAAACAATAGCATACAAAAATTAAGTGAGGGAAAAGAATGAGGTGCGCAAATTTGAAGGAAAAATCATCTCTACAAGCTCTCCTCTCCTAACATGCATATATACCTCTACACCCAACTTTTGGTCTCCCCATCATTTGAAGACTAATACTTCACAACTTTGGCAATTACCACATCCTGGTGCTTGTTACCACCACCTATGAAAGTGTCTTATTCCCCATTCCCCCTTTTCTTTTTCTTTCTGAGATGGAGTCTCACTCTGCTGGCCAGGCCAAAGCGCAGGGGTGCAATCTCAGCTCACTGCAACCATGCCATTAGGCTCGGGCTCCTTAACCATATTTTGATGAACTAAATGATTACAAATACTCTAGTCAATTTTATTTACTTTTCTATTAAATTACATGAGATAGGGTCTTACTGTACTGCCCAAGGTGGTCTCAAACTCCTGAGTTCAAGCGATCCTCCTGCCTCAGCCTCCCGAGCAGCTGGGACTACAGGTGCACACCACCACATCCAGCTTATCCTAGTCATTTCTGTAAAGCTTGACCTGCCTTACAAATAGCACATAAAGAATTTATTGGCCGGGTGCGGTGGCTCAAGCCTGTAATCCCAGCACTTTGGGAGGCCGAGACGGGTGGATCACGAGGTCAGGAGATCGAGACCATCCTGGTCTACACGGTGAAACCCCGTCTCTACTAAAAAATACAAAAAACTAGCCGGGCGAGGTGGCGGGTGCCTGTAGTCCCAGCTACTCGGGAGGCTGAGGCAGGAGAATGGCGTAAATCCGGGAGGCGGAGCTTGCAGTGAGCCGAGATCGCGCCACTGCACTCCAGCCTGGGCGACAGAGCTAGACTCCGTCTCAAAATAAATAAATAAATAAATAAAAATAAAAATAAAGAATTTATTGATTTGAGGGATTACTACTGAAGAGAAAGGCTGGATCCACTTAGTGTTCTTCTATTTCCCTCTGAGTTCTCAAGTATTTACAATCCACAAAAAGGGACTGAAAAAGAATTACACGACAAACAAACATAGTGGAGCTAGACAAACTGTATGTCATATTCCTTATAAAAATTTCTTAGTTTTGCTTTTTAAAATACAAGAATCACACACTCCAATCTATTGTTGTATACGATTCCTAGCTCTGAGAGTCACATTTGGTACAGCTACTATGTGTCAGTAATACCATATTATATTTGTTTAGTATTTCACTAAAACATCTTTATTAACTCTTTGTGACAATCTTATTTTTGTTTTTGTTTGTTTGAGACAGGGTCTGCTCTGTCTCCCAGGCTGGAGCGCAGTGGCGCAATCTTGGCTCACTGCAACCTCTACCGTCTAGGCTCAAGTGATCCTCCCACCTCAGTCTCCCAAGTAGCTGGGACCACAGGCACATGACACCAAGCCCAGGTAATTTTTGTATTTTTGTAGAGACAGGGTTTCACCACGTTGCCCAGGTGAACTCCTGGGTCTTGAACTCCTGGGCTCAAGCGATCCACCTGCCTTGGCCTCGCAAAGTGCTAGGATTACAGGCATGAGCCACCGCGCCTGGCCAACAATTTTAAATTTCACATGAAGAATAGTTTTGTATTTGTTCTCCTTTACTATTCTTTCAAAATAAGAAGGCCTCATCTCTGTTGGGGCATTTTTTACTAACGTTTTTATGTTAAACAGTAAAAGCTATGCTTTGTTCTCCAATCCAATAAGCATTTCAAATTTACTTACTTTGGTTTTGGGTTACAGAACTGATGTGCTGAGAGTCCTAGAAGGAAAAATAAAAATATCTAATTATTAAAAGATTAAGGCTTATAAAGTTAAAGGGAAAACTGTAGAGCTTTTAGTATTAAAAGGATAGTCTTATGAAACTTTCAACTATCTAGAACAATGGAAACAGTGTAGAGAATATCCATACCACCCATTACAGATTCTGTAATTATTTCATTATACGACTTGCAGCTATCCATGTATGCAAACTTCTTCCATGCATAAGCTGAAAACATTGATTAACCTAATTTTAGCTTTCATTGCTTCTCTTCTTTCCTAGAGTTTCGTTTTCCTTTGTTGTTGCACAAAGATATTTTTACAGAGCTTAGTGCTTTAATTTAAAACAAGCAATAATTAGTCACTTTTTTTTTTTTTTTTTGAGACAGAGTCTCGCTTTGTCACCCAGGCTGGAGTGCAGTGGTGCAATCTCAGCTCACTGCAACCTCTGCCTCCCTGGTTCAAGCGATTCTCCTTCCTCAGCCCCTCCAGTAGCTGGGACTACAGGCGCCCGCCACCACGCCCGGCTAATTTTTGTATTTTTAGTACAGACGGGGTTTCACCATGTTGGCCAGGATGGTCTTGATCTCCTGACCACGTGATCCACCCACCTCGGCCTCCCAAAGTGCTGGGATTACAGGCCTTAGCCACCACGCCCAGCCCATGAGTCACCTTTTAAAAATTATTAGAAAATAAGTAAATATATAAAGTGGCAAATTTGAGTTTTTGTAGATAGAACCTTTTTTTTTTTTGGTGGTAGAGAGACAGGGTCTTACTCTGTCATCCAGACTGGAGTGCAGTGGCTCAATTACAGCTCACTGCAGCCTCAACCTCCTGGGCTCAAGTGATTCTTCCACCTCAGTCTCCCAAGTAGCTGGAACTACAGGTGCATGCCACCACGCCTGGCTAGTTTTTGTATTTTTTGGAGAGACTAGCCACATTGCCCAGGCTGGTCTTGAACTCCTGGACAAGTGATCCACCCACCTCGGCCTGCCAGAGTGCTGGGAATACAGGCATAAGCCACCACGCCCGGTCTAGAACTTCTTTTCACAACAGTATCATGGAAAGGAATAGCTCTCCCACTCTCTCCATTTTTGTATTACATATATAAAACAATGCACATGCATATCAGATTGAAGAAAACACAGATCTGAAGGTGCTATTTCTACATTTTGAAGGTTATCCAGAAGTATGAGCCAAAAAAAGGAAAATGGCAGTGTTTTAACGCACTGTTCATAAATACTGTAACAGAAACACAAGTCAGCAGTTTATTTGCTTGTTATTAAACCAGCACTAGTGTAACTGATCACATTAAACTCAAGAAAATGTAGGGTGTGTGAGACATGTAAGATGTAATGTGCATATGTGTATATCTAATTCTGAACGAGAAATCACATACTCAATTTCCCTGCCCCTCTGTTTTCCCATCTCTAAAGTAAGGATTCTCAAATGAGAGAATGTATTGGAAAGTCCTGAATGCTTTTTATAAATTACAAAGCTTTATGAAAATCCAAGATGTTCTTACTAAGTTGGAGAATATTTGAAAGCATTCTGAAGCACTGTAGAAGCTAAATTAATCATAATTTTAACCTCATTTCCAAAGATTTGAACAAGTAATACTTTATCAATATGCCTCACAGCAATGCCTTATGCTTTTCACTAAGGTGGATGCAGTGCCTGCCATACTTTTAAGGAATTACCTTTGTGGGGAAAGGAAACTTGGATGGCTCAGCTGTACTAGGCGTATGTATTGCTGTCAAAGGAGGAGGCCATGAGTGGGTCATTTCCTGGAAAGATATTTGGAAAGGGAAGAAAAAGTAAATTAAAAATAGAACATTCATTGCTACTTAACAGTTTCAACTTAATGTAGAATGGATTGATCGTAAATGGAAAGTACAATCTTAAAAGTTATTTCATGTACTTTAAAAAAAAAAAAACCATTTCAGTGGACTATGTTGAAAAGTTGAAGCTCTCCAACATACAAAACTAAAAAACATCAGTCTGTAGAAGACAATCAAGGTATGGAATGTGAATGAATTTAACACCCTGAATATTTATCAAGCACATAAACTGTATGTAACAGGTACTGCCAGAGCTTGTGGAGCTGCGAAGACTATAGGTGACAGGTTGGGCTGGAAAAGCACTCTCTCCTCAATGCATTCTTTCTCCCTCAGCTTCTTTATTGCATTTCCTGGTATTATTTCAGTTCAAAGGAGGAAGAACTTTCCTGTTTGACTTAAGCAAACAAGTAATTCAGGTCACTTGTTCCACTTGGGAGAGTTTTAATGGATTTGACCCTTCCCTGATACACACTATTAGCAAGTAAGAACTTTTTTAAAGGAGAAGAGCCTAAAATTACCTTTATTTTCCATTGAGAAGCTAAATTTTTACTATTTTCTGGTTGAAGGAAAGATTTCTAAAACTTACAATTGATATATGTATCTTGACACAAATTCTTCTAAACACATTCACAAATTTTACTTCACTAAAAATACTTGTGGAAAACAGGTATGTCAGAAAAAAGATGTGTCAAATTGCAAATGTGTGTGCACACACACACACACTTTTCTAAAAGGCCAAAACGGCACTGGAGATCATTAACTACAACCCCAACATCTTACAGATTGAAAAAAAACTGAGGTCCAAAATGACTGAGTCAAGGTACCCCAGGAAGTCGAAGGCGGTTCCCACCTGTCAGACCTGCCCAGCAAACTGGCTTAATACTCGACATGAGGCTGGGTGCAGTGGCTCACACCTGTAACCCCAGCTTTGGGAGGCCAAGGCAGGTGGATCACCTGAGGTCGGGAGTTCAAGACCAGCCTGACCAACATGGAAAAACCCCGTATCTACTAAAAATAAAATTAGCTGGGCTCGGTGGCGCATGTCTGTAATCCTAGCTACTCGGGAGGCTGAGGTTGCGGTGAGCTGAGATTGTGCCACTGCACTCCAGCCTAGGCAACAAGAGTGAAACTCCATCTCAAAACACATACATACATACATACATACAAACAAACAAACAAAAATGATGGTGGTGCATGCCTATAATCCCAGCTACTTGGGAGGCTGAGGCAGAAGAATGGCTTGAAACTGGCAGGTTGAGGTTGCAGTGAGTTGGGATTGCACCATTGCACTCCAGCCTGGGTGACAGGGTGAGACTCCATCTCAACAACAACAAAAAATCGACATGCAACTCTACCAGCAATCTGCGACCCCACAGCATGCTATATTACCCCGCCTGTATAACACATGATGTATTCTAACACCTCATTCTGAGTCCTGGCTAACCTATCTCCACAAAAATGCCATGTGATCCTTGCAACAGCTGGAGATGGCACTCTAGCAAATACTTCCACTTCTAACCTATGTGCAGGTCTCCCCTTGCCCTTCCCCACTGCAGCTCTGTGGGTTACCACAGCCTCAGGAGAGACAGCAGTGACTTCGCACAGTGATAAGTAACATAAGTGATGTTGGCTTACTTAATTTTTGTTAAAAGTGAAATCGTGCCCTTATTTACTGACTGGTCATGTGCTTGGTTCAGGACACAACAGGAGATCTTTCCTAAAATATACTGGAAAGAATAATGGCTACAGCCAAAGACCCAGATTGCAATCCTAACTCCAATCCTTACCAGTCATGTCAGCCATGTAAGTCATCTGAACCTTAAGCCTCAATGTTCACTAAGAGGTAAACTAGAATCACTTATTTTCAAAGTATTCTAAGAGTACTATGTATGGTACTCAAATGAATAGTGCACAGAAGGCACTTAATAAATTAAAAACATTACAACTTTTAATTAAAAGTCCAGTTTTAAAAGAATTTCAATACTGCACCAAAGAGAACTTCCTGCTGTTTTATTTATTTGATACTTTAAGGCACAGTACCATTATAATGTTACAATACAAAAACATGGCCGGGCGCGGTGGCTCAAGCCTGTAATCCCAGCACTTTGGGAGGCCGAGACGGGCGGATCACGAGGTCAGGAGATCAAGACCATCCTGGCTAACACGGTGAAACCCCATCTCTACTAAAAAATACAAAAATCTAGCCGGGCGAGGTGGCGGGCGCCTGTAGTCCCAGCTACTCGGGAGGCTGAGGCAGGAGAATGGCGTGAACCCGGGAGGCGGAGCTTGCAGTGAGCTGAGATCCGGCCACTGCACTCCAGCCTGGGCGACAGAGCGAGACTCTGTCTCAAAAAAAAAAAAAAAAAAAAAAAAAACATGTAATAATTAATTGAGAAGTATCTGAAAACATCACTCTTATTATGTTTTTCAATAATTTATTTGGAATCTCAATGGTATCTATGACTTTTAGTCACCAATTATTCCTAAACATCCATTGTACTATCAATACTTAAGGCTGTCCCAGCTATTAAATTAGGCAGTTGGAAAGTACATAAATTCTTTCAAACCCTAAGTGGTTCCCTGGTAGTCCGAAAGCATTTATATACTTCCCTACATACCTAGCTTACTAGAGGGACTTAAGAGAATTGAGGCCATTATTAAGGAGAAGAGGCTGTCCAGAAAGACTCACAAGGCCTTGATTTCACTTCCTATGTTAACAATGACGTGTCACACGAACAGACACAAATCACTGGGACCTACATCAGCCCTGGCCCTCCAGGCCCCACAGCTACTGTCTTCTCCTCCTTGCTCATTCTGCTCCGGAGACACTGTCTAGTTCTAATTGCTCCTCTAATACACCAACTTGATACTACCTCAAGGCTTTTCCACCAATTCTCACCTCTGCCTGGCCCTCTGTTTACCGGCCTGTTGCATTATTCATAGCACCACGAACACCCGACACTATACATTTCTCTTCCCTACTCTGACCTCTATGAGAGCAAGCACTCTGTCTTATTCACTACAACATCCTAGTGCCGTGGAGGCTTAATAAGTATTTGTTGAACAAATGAATGAACATACAAACAGTGCTACCACTCACTGTACTAGCGTCATGGAAATGCTGCACTGAGGTAATGCCTACTAGTACCACAATAATTCCCCCAAGATGCTGTGGAGGCCAGGCTTGCCTGTAAGTAGAAAATCTGAGGTGTCTCCATGCACACATCAAGGGCATGTTGCCCTTCTGGACCCTAGTGCATGACCATTCCCTGAAAACGAACAGTGTCTATCTGCTATCTTCTCACTCCATTAGCCTGCTGGAGTTACGGGCTACCGCTTCCCTTCATTACAACACTTCCCCCTTAAATACTGACCCCAGAGAACCAAACATTATTTTCTATGATTGATTTTCTCTGTTAGGAAACTATTTACTGTCTCTATCACCCATCAGAAAGATTTGTGTGTGCATTCCTGGCAATCTTAATAAATTGCTGGTACAAGATGAGAACGGGAACTGGGACACAAAGCAAAGTAGTATCTGGATCAGCGTCAAGAGTGAGAGCTGGAATGGACCCTGGAGATCATCCACTAGCTCAGGGCCTTCATTTTACCAATGAGGAAACCAAAGCCCAGCAGGGACAAAGAACTTAACTGAGGTCACAGAAGAGAAGGGGCAGCCTCCAATATGAAAAGGTCTATGACCTGTTCAGTCCTGGACATCCTTCTGTTTGCTTTCCTAAGTTATGATTTCCAAAACATAAATGGGCATGATTTATGCATTAACCACTCACTCTCAAGCATTTCTAGGTAAGGAAGAATTCACTAATGTGATGTTGGGTGAGAAGGGAAGGAGGATGGATGGATTCATTGCATTAAAAATGCTTGTCTGATGCTGTAGTATCACCATCCCTAAATAAAGGATGTGACATGTCTTATATTAATTAACACACACCAAAACCTAAGAGAAGCATCTGACATATGCAGAAAACAAACCTGCACTATTGCACTTACTTCTGAAATAATGATAGAACAAATAATGCACAGTTTCAGAGGAAATGCCAAGGCCATAGTTTATAATTAAGTCCCTTAGTATGTTTATGACTTACCATACCAACAAATTTCAGAAATAGAAAAGGAAAAGGATGACACAAAAATGTAATCAAGGTAACTTATTTAATCTTACATGCTGGTTGACAAAAATCCCACACTGTTAGCAGTTCAAAGTATGTTTCTCAGCCAGGCATGATGGCTCACACCTGTAATCCCAACACTTTGGGGGGCTGAGGCACGTGGATCACTCGAGGTCAGGCATTGAGACCAGCCTGGCCAACATGGTGAAACACCGTCTCTACTAAAAATACAAAAATCAGTAGGGCGTGGTGGCGTACACCTGTAATCCCAGCTACTTGGGTGGCTGAGGCAGAAGAATCGCTTGAACCCAGGAGGCGGAGGTTGTAGTGGCCGAGATCACGCCCAGCCTGGGTGACAGAGAGAGACTCTGTCTCAAAAAAAAAAAAGCATGTTTCTCTAGAGGTTGTTTCTTTCTCAGAAAACCCTAACTACAAAATAGGACAAAAGACTGTAAAACAAATACAAGTTGTTTTCCAAACAACTGGTTAGATACTACTAGTGTCAAAAATTTCACAAGTGAGGAAATAACCAATAAGCTTAATTACTGGTTTTAGCACCACTATCACTTAATACTTTAAAATGAAAAGTTAAAAAACTAAAATTGGGCAAACATGTATTTTGAGAAAAAATGAGCAGTAGCGATTCAAATTAAAAGTCACATTTGTTATATACATCTCTCCTACTAATTAAAAAAAGAAGAAAAAAGTCAGAAACCCTACAGTAAAAGACAAGAATATAATTAAAATTGGCCTAGAAGCAAATTAAAAGCCACAGAAGAGGGATAAAAAATACACAAAATCCTCAGTTTTTATAATTACTGTACCTGAGCGTTAAAATTAAGCTCTGGGTTTCCAGGAAATTAAAGGCAAAATGGGAAACATTATATATAATTCTTCTCTGATAAAAAGAAAGAACACCAGTTCATGAGGAAAATTAACATTTTTTCCCCTGGAATTAAATTCTAGAAGGAATTTGTCATCCTTGCACAAGAAAAACTGAACAAGTGGGTAATGTATTCAATGACGTATTTGTGGAAGCACAAATGTTCGTGGCATAGTTTCAATACACAAGAGCAAAAACTAACCCTTCGAGGAAAGTCTAAAGACCATTTACTTCCCACTATTTTTCTTTTTATTCCTTTAAAATTTCATGGTCTCACTGAAGAACAGGCCGTACGTATGAGGCCATAGGTATTAGGTATCACATACAGAACGCCAAGAGGTATAAATCAAGCACTGTTTAACCACTGGTGCCTCCCACACCACATCAATACAGGAAGTTTTCTCTCTGGGAAGTGAGCAACTCTCCTGGGCCTTTACGGACAACCAGAAAATCTTATGAGAGATGCCATAAAAATCTGGTCCAAATGCCTTGTAGTTTGTAGACTTCAATTTAATTAATAAAATCTGGTAGAGAATTCAATTACATTCCAAGACTACTTCTGTCACTATTCTGGTTTATTTTTGCCTTTGGAGATGTAAGTGGGGAAGAAATGGTTAAAAGGGGTTTGGGAACAGCAACTGTTCTTTCTTTCTTTCTTTCTTTAGGAGACATAGTCTCACTCTGTTGCCCAGGCTGGAATGCAGTGGCACAATCTCAGTTCACTGCAAGCTCCACCTCTAGAGTTCAACTGATTCTCCTGAATCAGCCTCCTGAGTAGCTGGGACTACAGGCATGTGCCACCAATCCCGGCTAATTTTTTTTGTATTTTTTCTTTTAGTAGATACGGGGTTTTGCCATGTTGTCCAGGCTGGTCGCAAACTTCTGAGCTCAAGCAATCTGCTTGCCTTGGCCTCCCAAAGTCCTAGGATTACAGGCATGAGTCACCACACCCAGCCAATGGTAACTGTTCTTTAAAGTGAACGTAAATGGATGTACACCTACCTACTTAAATATTTCTTCCAATGAGAAAGAGTAACAGTGAACTCACCTTCAGAATCTCTTCAACACAATGGACTTCATTGGAGTAGGTCTGCTGAAAGTGAAAAGCAAAAAATAAAAGGTTAGCAAACAAGAGTCAAGAGTGATGGTACTGGTGGACGATCTTATTAATGCAGCAATACTCATCTCAAGGCTTATCTTCTACTAGCTAAGTATTAAGAACTTTACATTTGAAGCCTGGGCAACATGGTGAAACCCCATTTTTACCAAAAGCAATACAAAAATTAGTCATGCATGGTGGTGTACACCTGTGGTCCCAGCTACTCAGGAGGCTAAGGCAGGAGGATCACTTGAGCCAGGGAGGTGGAGGCTGCAGTGAGCCAAGACCATGCCACTGTACTCTGGCTGTATATATATATAAAAAACAATAACAACTTTACATTTGGGTGAAATAAGACCAGAAAGATTAATCTAACTTAATCTTGTGGGGAAACACAGTAATGATGGAGACAAAGGCAGACTAACTGTTGACCCTCAGGTCAAAAGTTTCTAAAATTTATTTATTAAAGAAAACTAGTATATTAGTAAACCTAGGGAATAACAGATGTACAAAATAAGATTAGAATAGGTGCCGCAGTCAGCTACCTCATAGCAACAGCTAACCAGTAAGCCACACCAAATGAAGACAAAGATGATGATCATCTGAACACGTTAGTGGGTCCAAAGTAAGCAGGCCTAAGTCCAATCAAGGATAGCTCTTCATTATTTTATATTCTAGCCTGCCAAAATTCATTTCAAAGTTAAAAATATCTCTAAAGTCAGCATTTCACCTTATACATACATACATGCATACATACACACACACATGCACACAAATTTTTTTTTAGAGAAAGTCTGGGCCGGGCGCGGTGGCTCAAGCCTGTAATCCCAGCACTTTGGGAGGCCGAGGCTGGTGGATCACGAGGTCAGGAGATCGAGACCCTCCTGGCTAACACGGTGAAACCCCGTCTCTACTAAAAATACAAAAAAACTAGCCGGGCGAGGTGGCGGGCGCCTGTAGTCCCAGCTACTCGGAGGCTGAGGCGGGAGAATGGCGGGAACCCAGGAGGCGGAGCTTGCAGTGAGCTGAGATCCGGCCACTGCACTCCAGCCTGGGCGACACAGCGAAATTCCGTCTCAAAAAAAAAAAAAAAAGAGAAAGTCTGGAAGGGTAGAGGAGATTAATTATTGTCTTAGAGGAAAGATTTACTATTTCTACCTCTTCCTTATACGTGGCTAAACAAATAATGATTACTCACCACCAGACAGTGCCTAGGGAGTGACATTTTACAGTCTACATATTTTTAAGAGCAAAGAAAGTGGGCAAAGTTAAATTAAAATCAATACTTTTTCTGAACTAGCGACATGGAACATGGTTTTCAATGGAATAGCAACTTGTTCTGTGTCAATTCATGAGCCAGGCATCATGGGCACAGTACGGCAAGTACTATACAACATACAACTTTCCCATTACTGCCACTGCTATGCATAAAGCTCTGCTCCTTTTGGTCCATTTAATACAATACCTACCATGCAGCTAGAGAACAGATGGCAAGGGATTCTTCCCTGTTCTTGGTTCTAATTTAAGTGTACTTTAAAATAGTACTGATTACTAATTTGCAATCTAGGGTTTTATTAATCTACCATTTCCCTCATTCCAATTCGCTCCATGGACGAACAAACAGGAATGAATAGAGCATACAAACATTCACACCGTCCTGTAATGGAATCTAATGGACATGTCAAAATTCAGATTTAGGCCGGGCATGGTGGCTCACACCTGTAATCCCAGCACTTTGGGAGGCCAAGGCGGGCAGACTACCCGAGCCCTGGCATCTGAGAGCAGCCTGGGCATCATGGCGAAACCCCATCTCTACCAAAAACACACAAATTAGCCAGTCTCATATAACCCAATTTCAAAATAGATAAAAATTAAAAAATAAAATTTTAAAGTTAAAAAAAAAATTCAGACGCAGTCTGTTTTTAAAACACATAAATTTCCTGGAAAGAGTCTTAATAAAATGTTGGCAGCTTGTTATTACCAAGGTAGGGCCAGGCAGTCAGGTACAACCAAAGAGAATCAAGGGGGTCCCTTACATCTGGCAGGATCCACTGGACTCATCTCCAGCATTACACATGCCAACAACCAGGCCTTTTTGTTTTCAAAACCATTAAGAAACACCTACAAACTGGACTAAACATTTGTGCTCTATTTTAGCACAAACGTAAGATACAGAAATGCTGTTTTCACATGCGGGTAAAATGTAATTGTATTCTATTTCAATTTTTTACATGGATCATTAGAAAAAAATAACAATTAAAAGTTAAAGGTGAATCAATAGAACAAGCACAAGACTACGCTGAGTCTGGAAAAAATATTCCCCTCATCCTACATGTTGCTGGAATGAGACTAAGAATCCAATCAAAATACTTGGCAACCAATAAAAAATAGTGAAGCACATTTTAAAAGAAGTCAAAAAAGATTTGTCCGTTGTTTCCAACACAATGAGTTCAAAAAGCCGCACCCTTCAAGAGACCGAAAGACTTCTTTCTGATCTTCATAATTACTCAAGCAGTCAACACTTTGCCAAGATGTTTCATGTCACCGAAATATTCATTTTTTTTCCCAAGAGTTTTGTTATGTGGGATGAACCAGGACTGAAGAAATTTTGACAGCTTATTTTAGATTAGCAACATTTACCTTATCCAGATACAATAGTCACCATTTAACCCATTTAAAATTCTAAATAAGGTCTTAGATTCAAGCATCAGTTGGTTAATTTACTGTTAATCTTCCTGTCAAGTCCATTATGGGAGTGAAGGTGTTTCAAAGGGGGAGAGGGATTTCATTCCAAATATATGAGGGCATATCATATTTAGGGATATCCACAAAGCACTGTTTCCAATGGCAAGTAATTGGAAATGAGCAAAACAGGAGTCTAGCTAACTGCCTTTACAGTGAGTGCATCCACACAACGGCATGGTATGCAGATTTAATAACATAAACATAGGTGTTTTCATGGAAAGATGTTCAAGATACATACTTTTAACGTTTTCTTTAAAAATCATTTCATACGGCCAGGCGCGATGGCTCACGCCTGTAATCCCAGCACTGTGGGAGGCCGGGGTGAGTGGATCACGAGGTCAGGAGATCGAGATCATCCTGGCTAACACAGTGAAACTCCATCTCTACTAAAACTACAAAAAATTAGCTGGGCGTGGTGGCAGACGCCTGTAGTCCCAGCTACTTGGGAGGCTGAGGCAGGAGAATGACGTGAACCCGGGAGGAGGAGCTTGCAGTGAGCGGAGATTGCGCCACTGCACTCCAGCCTGGACGACAGAGCGAGACTCTGTCTCAAAAAAAAATAAAAATTAATTAATTTTTTTTTTTTTTTTTGAGGCGGAGTCTCGCTCTGTCTCCCGGGCTTGAGTGCAGTGGCCGGATCTCAGCTCACTGCAAGCTCCGCCTCCCGGGTTTACGCTATTCTCCTGCCTCAGCCTCCCGAGTAGCTGGGACTACAGGCACCGCCACCTCGCCCGGCTAGTTTTTTTTTTGTATTTTTAGTAGAGACGGGGTTTCACCGTGTTAGCCAGGATGGTCTCGATCTCCTGACCTCGTGATCCGCCCGTCTCGGCCTCCCAAAGTGCTGGGATTACAGGCTTGAGCCACCGCGCCCGGCCTAAAATTAATTAATTAATAATAATAATAATAATTTCAAACTTACAGAAAAACTACAAAATCCAGTAGGAGGATTTCCCACATACCTTTTACCCAGATTTCCCAATTGTTAGCATTTTTCATTTGCTTTATATTTTTCTCTTCTACCCACTTACATTTTGAACTGTTTAAGAGTAAGTTAGAGAGTTAACATCCCTTTATCCCTACTTTTATGTATACCAAAACACAATATAAACCTATATTTAAAAGAGAGGCTACTGAAAAGTTTGCATAGTATGAGCTCATTTTATGTTCCATCTAGCTGAGATTCACATCTTCACTCTTCTCTCCATCCAAATTAGAGACACTTAAACTAGAAGACAGATCTTTTGGATTTGTTTACAGGGAAAGAGCTACAAGGACAGGCTGCCTTGTCTCATAGTGCAACTTGGCACCTCCAAGCATGCCACTGGAAGGAAGTTTTCCAAAAGGGGAGTAGTTAAACAAACCATTACATCCTAATCCCCTAATCCCCCCTCCTTTTTTTTTTTTTTTAAGAGATTGGGTCTTGCTATGGTGCCCAGGCTGGCCTGGGCTCAAGTCATCCTCCTACCTCAGCCTTCAGAGTGTAGCTGGAACTATAGGTGTGTGACATTGCACCTGGCTTTTAACCCCTTTCCTAAAATTCACTCTCACAACAGGGTCTCCAGTCACTATTGTGAGCTACTCCTACTAAAAGGAGCTAGACTCTCCCTTTAACACCATAGTCAAAGAATAAACAACTGGTCCTGGCCAGCTCTCTCTAAACCACAACTGAGATAAAGCTGAAAACATTCAAAGTAAGACTTCCTTAAAGAACACAAAATGATAAAAAGCAACAATAAACATTTCTATGATAGTTGCATGAATCAAGAAAATCTAGTTTGTAAGTCCTTCTCTGGCTAGCTCTTTCCTCAATGGTATAGACACTGACTTTAACATGACCACAAAACTCACTGCCTTTTCCCACCCTCAGTATCTATTAATAGGTTCTTAGAGGACATGAGCTCTCCTCTTCTGCCTATCTACAGCCACCTCACACATCTGGCTTCCTGTATGTAGACCACCCTCCCAGGAGAGACCACACTTTCCTCCTGGGATGTGGTCTTAACACAGGAGCCTTATTTAATTTTTTAAAAAATGATAGCAGCTACTTATTGAACGCATATTATACTTCATATTGCATTAAAATATGTTATTATCACCTCAATTTGATACCATCAATTGTAAGATGTACCATTATTAGCTTGGGAGGTAGGGGGACTACACTAAATGTATCCATCAACTGTAAGATACATCCCTATTACAGAAACTTAAAAATGCCTGAGGGAATTCTGTATAAAGTTCTATTTAATTCTCACATCAACCTTTTTGGTAGGTATTATATCAGTTTTTAAAATGAGGAGACTGAATCCTAGAGAAATTAAGTTGCCTATCCAAGGACACACAAAAGCTCTGAAGCAGCTGAGCTGGCTCAGAATACTTTTTTTTTTTTTTTTCTTTTTTTTGAGACGGAGTCTCGCTCTGTCGCCCAGGCTGGAGCACAGTGGCCGGATCTCAGCTCACTGCAAGCTCCGCCTCCCGGGTTTACACCATTCTCCTGCCTCAGCCTCCCGAGTAGCTGGGACTACAGGCGCCCACCACCTCGCCCGGCTAGTTTTTTGTATTTTTTTAGTAGAGATGGGGTTTCACCGTGTTAGCCAGGATGGTCTCGATGTCCTGACCTCGTGATCCACCCGTCTCGGCCTCCCAAAGTGCTGGGATTACAGGCTTGAGCCACCGCACCTGGCCCGCAGAATACTTTTATACCAGTTTTCCAAAGACCTCAACACTGCTGCAAGAAACAAATATATTAGCATTTTAGGAGAGTGTGTGATTCCAGTGGTCCTACGCATAACCTAAAACAATTTTTAAAGAGCTACATTTTTCCTTTGTTTCTACAAAGAGGCATTTCGGTATTCACATTTAACTGCCTCTTCCTACTACCAGTGCTTTGGACCAGAAAAGGCAGCACTGCTGGCCGTGGCCTGATTTCTCACTCCTCCTGGAATGACATTGTGTAATTGTAAGGAAATGCACTGATACCAAAATAAAATATGTGAGTGAACATCTTCTAAGCATGACACAGTTTGTTTTAATAAGCTAAAAAGAGCTGGCTGAAGAAACATGCCACTGAGACTGGCAGGCTCTTGCAATATTGTGTTTTAAGTCTCTCAAGTTTCAACAGAGCAGCATTTTTATAACAATGCTGTTCTCAAAAAGGCTTAGTTATCACTAACCAGGAAACACAGAGCACAAAGGCAACGTGCTGACGAGGGAAGCCAAAAGATCTTGGATTCTAGATCTGGTTCTGCTGAAGACTGGCGCTGAATCTTGGATAAGATTCATCCTCTTTGAGACTATTTCCTTATTGTGATAAGGTATAGTATTACCAAACCTAACCACTTCTCAGGGTTGGTATGAAGGTCAAATATGAAAACATCACACTTTAAAAACCATCAAAAGGCACTGATATATGGAATAATAGGTGGTGCCAACATTATCAAGGCATTGTTTAATAGCGTGACAGCTTAAAAAAAAAAATCCCAATAGGTTATCTATCCAAAGTTTAATTTTTAAGAGAGTAAAATAAATGCCCAAACTATTTTTCTTCAAATGGGTCACCACCTTTTGGATTACTGTTCAGTCTTTACTATCTATTTGCTGCTCATCTACCCCCAACTTGCTAGTTAGGTAACTCACACTTCTCTTCAATCTGTGTCAGTGATAATTCCTCCTGAGGCTTCAGGTTGCAGATGAAAGACATCTTTCGGAAAACATCCCTGATACTCCCTTACTCCCAAAACTGTCCAGGTTCTCTTGCAGATGCTCCCGTAACTATCCGTACTTTCTCTGTTATTGCATCTTCTCTACTCCCTCTAGATTACATGTTCCATGGAAGTTAGGGTCAGAACCCTCACTGAATCACAGGGTGCCAGCCACACAGAGGCAACCCCATAAACATTGACTGGTATATTTTTAGTCCCAGAACTCAGAATTTGAAACTAAGTTTCTCTTACGGCTGTAGACGCTTAAGAAGATGTAGGCTGCCTGAATTATAAAGCAACACCTTAATTAACAAACTAAACTACATGGAACTAAACATACAAGAGACAAAAAGATAATTGTTTTGCATTGTTCTCTCCCTGGAAACATTAAAACTACTGAGAAACTACTTTTCACACAGAGATTGGCAAACAGCCACCAGATGAACAATACATTCCATCTATGAGATAGACGTGGGGAAACAGGCACTCAAATCCTGTGGTTGGTAGGAGGGTTAAGTGCTACAACCTTTAAAGACATTAATTTGGCAATAGCCAGCAAATTCTAATTACATAGACATTTATCTAAGTTCTAGCACTGCCTCCTACATGTACAAAAAAAATTTGCAAAGTTATTTGCTTCAGCCTAGTTTGCAAACAGCAAGATACTGGAAACAATCTAAATGTCTATCTACAGGTAACTGACTGGCTATGAAAACTATGGTACAATGCCACCTACAAAGAAATAAGTGCTATGCAACTATGACAAAGAATGAGGATGCTCTTTGTGCACTGATTTGGGGTAATCTCCAAGATATATTGTTAAGAAGAATAAATTTTAAAAACCAGATGTATTATATGCCAGCATTTCTATAAATGGAAAAGGTATCAATGAGAAGAACACATGGATATGGAGCTGCTTATTATGCATAAAATACCACTGGGAATAATGCACAAGGAAGTCCTTACACCAATTACTTCTAGAAAGGAAGGTTGGGGAATGGAGGCTGGGGGAAGGAGTAGCGGAAATATTTTCAATGTATATCCTTTTTTTAACCTTTTAAATTCTGACCTATTACCTATTCATTAATGAAAACACAAATATTAGACTGAAATAAATAGGGATCAAAAGCTTCTTCTCACAGTACTGCTAAATTTTCTATTAGCCTTCCTCTATGTAACTTACCCTACTCCAAACACACAGCTAGGTTAAACTGTGCCCAGCTTACACCTTGGTGCTCTGGGCGCACCCCATATAATACAGGTCACACTGAATTTTTGTAAAAAAACAAAACAAAGCAGATTTCCAGTCAGCCTTCCCTAGTGGACCTCGAGATGCCACAGGACTTGCTCTGAAGGCCTGGCCCAGTGTTCACTTGCTAAATTCACACATTTCCCAAACTAGACTAGAAAGTTATTGAAAGAGAAGCATTTTTTTATTCTCGCTCTCCTTTTTGTTAATCAGTCATACTTGAATAGTGAGAAGACACATTTGAAATGAACAAAATCTTATAGGGTTGTTTTGAGGAAGAAATATGGTCATGCATGTTAAAACTAGTTCCATACAAATAAATACATGCATTTCTATGAAGACACCATAATCATCATTTCTAAGAGACAAATTAGAGGAGGAGACCAAAAGGCCGGGCTGAACAAGGTTTGACATAAAATTGTGTTTTACAGATACATAATAAATTACATAAATAGCTAAGCCTGTTCCAAAAACATGCTCATACTGCCCTGGGTGTGTTACTTCAGCTGGAAAACATATAAAGGAACCAGCAGTGATTCTACTTTCAGAAGCAACATGCCCTATGGGCAACTACCCATCTATCTGTACACCCAGAATTTTAGGATAAACATTTTTTAAATCCCTGGACAGATATATGAGCAAAGTTACAGTCCGAATTAAAACAAGGAGAACAACAAAAAACAGCCACGTTAAAGATTAATATGGAAGGAGGGGTGATGGATTACAAAACAAGGAATAAGGTGCTCTGAAAAGCTTTCCTAAAAATAAAATGATATTACATTAAGTTGCAAAACCAACTTTAACTGTTAAATCCTCCCTTAAGAATTATTAGCTACCCTTCATCTCATCCCAGATATCTTTAAATAATGGAAAGGGTTTGGATAGTTCCTTAAAAGTGATAAGCTCTAATATGTAGCAAAAAATTACTCTCATGTTCCCTGAATGACTCTTTTTAATGTCAAATTGCCTGCCACATGTGAAGGCTAACACAAATTAGGCTAACTGCAGAATCTCCCTAACTGCAGAATCTCTATAGTTCTCTAAACAGATTTTTCAGGGAGAGGAGAAATGAGGTGCATAAAAAAGATTATTTAAAAATAATGAGGACTCTCTAGGTCACCTACAGTTATCTCCCAACAAAAATTTATCATGGAACGAACAAGGAATTCTACTCTTATTGGGGGAACCTAGAAAAAAGGGGTAGTGTGTCACTGGATGTCACAACCACTGGCTCACCTTTTCTGGAAGTCTTCCCTCCCTTGACTCTCCAACCACATTCAACTCTGGATTGTAACCCTTAGTGTTCTAATCTTTCTCCTCTAGACTGGCTTCCCACAGGCAGGAACTAGGGTTAATATTAACCTCTGCATCCCTCACAAGGCCTTCGCATAATTCTAGACTCATACTGATATACAATTAATATTTATAAAATGAATACATGATTTTGCCATCTCATGACATCTCAAACAAAATTCAGATACATAAGATAACCAAAAAGTAATTACAGAGTTGTTTTATCGTGAATTTTCAATCTCCTTCCTGGGAAGTAATATATGTTAGCTCATATCAGTATGATAACTCCAGACAACTTCACAAAACAGTGATATTTTTAAGATGCAGAAGTCTTCAAATTTTAAAAAAGTATTATCTTGTGACTACAATCCATCAACCACTACTACCTCATCAAATGTCTTCACCTATAGGAGTAGTTGCCTAAATGCAGTTTGGGGACATAAATTTCTCAGAATGCAAAGTTTCAGATATGACAGTAACATCAGAACGTGAGGCTGGGGAGGGTAGGTATACCAGGCAGCATGTTTGTGTGGGGTAAAGAAAGGATGTACGCTTCCTTGAGATAGAAGATGAAGAAATAATACTCCAAGATAAACACTGGAAGATCATGTTAGAGATGTGCTAGCACCTCAGTTCATTTAATAAATGAGAGCCTATATATCCTATCGATAGGAGATATATATATATCTATAGGATATAGATAGGAGATATAATATATATTGAATACATGTGTACATGTGTGTACATATATGTGAATATATGTACACATATTTATATATTTGGTTTTTTAAAATTTACCTTTAGGTAAATTGCTCTTTCATAAGCCAACAATATCGCCCTCTTATCTTTCATCAACTAAAGCAAAAACCAAAAAAAAAAAAAGTAGCCACTAAATCATAAAACATCACTGAAACTTATAAAATCCAATGGGAAGAAGTATTTTAAAATAGCAGTTCTTTAAAGATCAATATGAATAATTAGAAAACTTGTTTCTTTCCAGTTGGTCATTTTGATTATACCAGTGAGGTAATTTGCATAATTGGTATCATAAAGATATTTTTCTGAAGCATATAAAATTTGTAAAGGCTCAATCTGCATTAAATGAGCTACTTAAAACATTCTGGAAATTTTGTTTTGATCTCTACAAAGAGGGCATCTTTTAATTATGAAACCAAGGATTCCAGTTCTTAAGACACGGTTTAAACAAAAATGAAAACAAGGAGTAGTTGTTGTCTCCATGTATAACTGTAAACACTCACTTGATAAGAATATGCAAATAATATGAGAAAAGTAGTAATAATGCTGGATTCACTGATTTTGTTACCATTATATATCCTGAGATCACATACAATATAATTTTTAATATGTTTGCAAGGCTTCTGTACAGTCACATGAAACAGTACATAAAAAAATACAATTTAGTGTTGATGTTTTATATGCAGAAATGTTTTCAATACATATTATGACAATATGTCAACTAACAGTGCAAAAGTTAAAAGAAGTGGGGTGTGCTGGGATAGGTTTAAACTCACTCAACAACAAAGTACCTGAATGAAAAACAAATGTAAAAAACTTATCACTGTTTGACAGTAAATGTCTAATCTCAGTTATTCACCAACTTCCTAACTATTGACTATGAACCATTACCACTCACCATGTAATAAGGGAAATCAGAATCCCCAACGGTCTAAGACTTGAAAACACTGTGTCTTTGATGAAAGATCACATGAGGCCCCATGAAGCCCATTGTGGGCACAGCAGCCATGAATGATTAAGTAAGAACGGCTAAAAGGCACTGCTTTTTTTTTTTTTTTTTTGGAAAAAAAAAAAAAGGCATCACAAACAACAAGTCTAGACACTGGTTCTGTTCCAGCAACAATCAACTGACAAATCCTTTCAAATGGCCTAAACTGTATGATCTACTTCCCATTCTACAACTAATTCTGCTCACAAAAACCTCAGAGTATTTTTTGGAAGAATTTATATTTTTTTCAGTGGAACTATAAATTTGTAAAGCATGAGTAGAAGCTTTTCAGTTAATACCTATTGCTGCAGGGAGGGTGTGAAACTGCAGTGTGGTGGTGTTCTGTCACATGCTTCCTGCCCTGTACCCACCCCATCCATTCCTACACACACATGCACGCACACATACAAGCACTCTGTCTCTCAAATCGTATTAACGGATGGTTCTGAGTCAAAACACTACTAAATTACTTTGTCAACCATGACAGGATTTATAGATACATAAACCTGTATTTCTGCTGTCAAATGTAAGTGCAAACAATGTTCAGGAAGCATGTTTAATTCTATGTTGCACAGAGTGCCTGCCTGGACATTTATTTTTTCATAGCTGAACATAAGCTAAGATTATAGAAGCACCAGAAAAAAGGAAGAAGAAAAAAACAACTTTGTATCAGTTTCTGGATGAGGCTGAAAGAAACTGCAGTCATATGGGTCAGATAAACCATTTAATCCACGCTTTGTCTCAAAGGACATAAAGATTTTATCCTGGGCTTATTCCAGCAGTAATCTCAACAGCCTCTTCTGGAGTAGGTGTTGGTTTTCTGTCTCCTTGCATCGATTATTTAAAACAAACAAAACAAAACACAACACAAAAAAACGGGGGAAAAAAGGAAAGAAAATTATTGAAATGGTAGACTAGAGGCATATATACTCTGAGGAGACAATCTGAGCCCCAACACCCTGGGGATTACTGACACTATAACAAACACAAAAAAGAGAAGGCAAATAAAGATGACCTTGTCCTTGACATCTTAATTCTGAACAAGTAAATCCCCCGCCCCCCTTTTGGGGGGGCTTTAATGCTGGGTAACAAGCAATCAGGTTAATTACTAGGGTCTAGAAAAAGGGCTCAAGATCTTCCTGGGAATGCACAATTCATTTAATATCAGAACATTATGAACAGTTATACATCATTTATTTAAGCCTAAATTTAAGTACCTAAATTTAGTACCTAAAGTACCTAAATTTAAGGAACTATTTTGCTTTTCTATAACCTATCAATAAACACATTTGGTCTTTTTTTTTTTTTAAAGGCTTACTAATCCCACTGAATCTTAGATAGACTTAATAATCTTTTCCTGCGTTATCTCTGTATTTAAATTTGGTCTAAAACTGTAGACAAACTACGTCAGACTTTCAGCAAGACTCATCTGATACACTGATTTACTGATCTGGTGAAAGCAAAAATGTATTTAATACAAAAGTTTGAAAACAAGACTTCATCATTTGACAAATGCCAGTATTTCTTTTTAAATAAACACAAGAGGCTGGGCACACCGGCTCACGCCTGTAATCCCAGAACTTTGGAAGGCCGAGAGCAGGCAGATCACTTGAGGTCAGTAGTTTGTGACCAGCCTGGCCAAGATGGTGAAACCCCATCTCTACTAAAAATACAAAAAAAACTGGCCAGGCGTAGTGGTGCAAGCCTGTAATCCCAGCTACTGGGGAGGTTGAAGCAGCAGAATCGCTGAATCTAGGAGGCGGAGGTTGCAGTGAGCTGAGATCGTGCCGCTGCACTCTAGTCTGAGCGACAGAACAAAACTCCATCTCAAAAAATAAAAATAAATAATAAATAAATACATATATACAAGGGGCAGAGTAGATATATAAAAGTTACTCGTGAATTTATTTTAAATAGGTATTTAATAAGTGCCAACGAGAAAATCGTCTAAAAAATAAATTTACTCTTAACACCCTCTGAATTTAAAATCTTTTTTTTTTTTTTTTTTGAGACGGAGTCTCACTCTGCCGCTCAGGCTGGAGTGCAGTGGCGTGATCTGGGCTCACTACAAGCTCCGCCTCCCGGGTTCACGCCATTCTCCTGCCTCAGCCTCCCGAGTAGCTGGGACTACAGGCGCCCGCCACCTCACCCGGCTAATTTTTTGTATTTTTAGTAGAGATGGGGTTTCACCGTGTTAGCCAGGATGGTCTCGATCTCCAGACCTCGTGATCCGCCCGCCTCGGCCTCCCAAAGTGCTGGGATTACAGGCATGAGCCACCATGCCGGCCCTGAATTTAAAACCTTTTAAGCATTCACATTATTTTCTCTCCATCTCAATTTATTTCTCTCATTGTCTGCCTGACTTCATACACCGATACACACAACCAAGAAATTTAAAAGGTTCCCTTTGGACTTTAATCCAGAGCTCTTGACCCTAAACTTCAATCTTTTTCAGTGTTTTGCGGCACAATGTAACTTAACCACATCATAACCCCCAATATTCTTGCGTTCACTATCTTTCCTGTTTCTTCTTTCCCTCCACACTTTTCTATATAGAATACAGAACCTAAGCGACAGAGAAGAGATCACATGGAAAACAGGCGACCGTTCTAATAGTAACAAAAAAAGCAACTGCCTTTAGAAAATGGGAGGGTCACACCAGCACAAGTAAATGGTATCTAGGTTGTACATAAACCCAACTGTGGCCCTCCTGACTACTTCACCAACCTGGTACCCAGCCCATGGGAGAAAGATCCTGGAGCTACCGCACTGCTTTCCTGGCATCATAATCGTGGTGACAGCTTGGGGGTGGGGAAGGAAGTGTATTATTAAAAAAAAATTTAAAGGTCTTTCAACTTGAATTTCTTTAACTGGCATACAGCAATATCCTTCATAAAAATGAGCAGTATTATTTGTACAGCCATAGCAGCGCTGTTTACCAGGCTGCACTGGCATGAATACCACAGTAAATGAGCCTGAAACGACTGAAGACAGGCCCCTGAGCAGATCAGTTTTATCTGTTTTATTAATCTCTTCTAGGTAAATCTTTAAAAGCCATCTCAATGTCCAATAGTTGTTTCCTTAATAATTTACCAAAAGCTTCTTGTGGAATAAAATACACCAGTTTTTTCCTACACTTATCTAGAACCCTGTATTTAAAAAAAAAAAAAAAAAAGATTGGTGGGGAACTTAAAAGTCACTGGAAAACTACTGCCTCCTAAGTCTGGTGGTAAAAGGTCCTCCTTTTATAACTCATTTTATAACACATTTTATAACACAGTTCTTACTAAAAACAGACCAAAGAGTATAACTAGCCTATATTCAAATCAAAGAAAAAATTATACTAATAATTTGGGGGTTCTTCTTCCTTTCTCACTGCTTTTTGGCCAGTTTCTCAGTTGTCTTGGAGCTGACTTAAGCGGACTCACTATAGCTAACCTTAAACAATTCCTGTCTCCTGACAGGAAAAAATGGAAACACTATCACCCTCTCCTATTAACTCTTCATCACAGAAATTTACACCCCCTACAGATACAGACAGATCACAAACTATGCTGAATAAATGAGAATGATAACGCTAGAAGTACACTGAAATTTCTCTAGTATACCTGCCTGTATTGAAGAAAAATTATTTTGAAATTTTCCTAGACTGGTGAAAATTAATACAGTTTATATGTTAAAACTTGGGTAGGAGCACCCACCATCTTTTAAATTTGACTTAAATTCTAAGTTTCTTATGAGAAACAACAAATAAAATCTTGGATGGAGTGTGCATGCACATGCATAAATGCACACACACACACAAACATCATATTTAGGCTTAGAAGCTGCCAATATTTTCAGTTTTTAGCTTTACTTAAGGAAGATTGTTAAAAGCCATAAACATTTGCTAAGCGATCCAGAAATTCAAGTCCAGAGTTTGAAAGATGAAGAAAAGGCTGGGCATGGTGCCTCACGCCTGTAATCCCAGCACTTTGGGAGGCCAAAGCAGGTGGATCACAAGGTCAGGAGTTCGAGACCAGCCTAGCCAACAAGGTGAAACAGACTCTCTACTAAAAATACAAAACTTAGGGCCACGGGCAGTGGCTCATGCCTGTAATCCCAGCACTTTGGGAGGCCGAGGTGGGTGGATCACAAGGTCAGGAGATTGAGAGTAGCCTGGCCAACATGGTGAAACCCTGTTTCTACTAAAAATACAAAAATTAGCTGGGTGTGTTGGCACGTGCCTGTAATCCCAGCTACTCCGGAGGCTGAGGCAGGAGAATCATTTGAACTTGGGAGGCAGGGGTTGCAATGAGCCGAGATCCTGCCACTACACTCCAGCCTGGTGACAGAGCGAGACTGCATCTCAAAACAAACAAAAAATTAGCCGGGCGTGGTGGCACATGCTATAATCCCAGCTACTCTGGAGACTGAGGCAGAAGAATTGCTTGAACAGGGTTGCGGGAGGCTGCAGTGAGCTGAGATCCCACACTGTACTCCAGCCTGGGCAACAGAGCGAGACTCTGTCTCCAAAAAAAAAAAATCCTGAGTGATAAGGAATAGCTTAATGTTTATGTTTTGAGTTTCTCTCAAATATATTGCCAAGAATAGGCTGTGATTTTCTCCAGATACAAAACTCCAACATTATACTTTCTCTACTGTCACTCTCATCATTCTTTCAATAGAATGAAAGAAACAGGGGGAAAGGAGAAGAGAGAAAAGGAAGGGAGGAAGCGGGGAGAAAGGGAAGGGGAAGGAGGAGGAGATGATAGAGGGAGAGAGGAGAAAGAGAGGGAAGGAGAGGGAAAGAGGAGAGAAAAAGGAGAAGGAGAGAGGAAAGAAAAGACGGAGAGAGAGAGGAAAGAGAAAGCAAGGAAGAGAGAAGAGAGAGGAGAGGGAGGGAGGAAGAAGAGAGGGAGAAGGGGAGAGGGAAAGAGAGGGAGAAGGGGAGAGGGAAAGAGAGGGAGAAGGGGAGAGGGAAAGAGAGGGAGAAGGGGAGATGGAAAGAGAGGGAGGGAGACAGACAGAAGAGAAGAGAGGAGATGAGGACAGAAGGAAAGGGAGGGAGAGAATGAATCCGTAATCTAAACTAACAACCATGCAAATCTCAAGAGGTATTCCAAGTCTCTAGTGGTAGCCAAAAAAAAACAGGCCACACCGTGCCACCTGTCTATTACCTATCAAGTTTATACAAAGGGAGGGGAGGGGACATGGGAGGGGCCGAATACCTGTGGCTGTAAAGCTTATTTACCTTGTTTATAAGGTCATGCACCAAACCACAGAGGTCATTTAGATCCTTCTCTTCTTCCATGTTAGCCCCTAACACAGGGGGCAAAAGAAAAGGAGAGAAGGGAGAAGAGAGACAAGACACATCCACTTTCTCTTGTGGCCTCACCTCTCACTTATTTCCCTACCCTCCGTCCTCCCCACCTGAATCTCCAGCTGCTGCATACTTACTGTGGGGCAGCTGCACACTGTGGGGCACTCACCTCCGTGAACATGTCTTACTGCCTTCCCACATGGCAAAAAAGCTTTCCTGTTTTCATACATCCCCTTGCCAGCACTAATCGGTGCCACTAGGTCACTGTCTCGTGTGCTGGTGGCTGCAATGGCGGCCCTTACAGGAAAGAACTTTGAATCTCTTCCCTTGTACTGAGCCATAAGAAGCAGTGAGTGCTCCCAGGCATAACTCCCCTGGCTCTGCTCCTAAAAATGCTCTCTCAAGTACACCGTTGCTTAGCAATATTTGCCTTCCCCCTGAACATTTGAAATTGGCAACATCTGTCCCTTTGGCAGTTTTGATTCGTGCAAAGCACCATGTGCATAGTTTAAAAACATACAGCTTTATGAAATGGGCAATGCCTCCATACCTCCCATCTCCCTGCAAAATCAGGATGTGAAGACCCAAAAATAGTATAACCTTTGCTTTCAAGGCTGATAGAAAAATCTATGGGATTTAAAGTAGATGATAGCACATAGGCAAAATAGTTAAGCCACCAGTGGGAGTTCCTATTAAACCCTGCCTAATAGGCAGTATCTGAAAAATCTCATCTAGTTAACAATTTTCTTTAGAATTAATTCTATCACAAGGCATTATGTGTAAATGCGTATCATTAGTAGACAAGATATAAAGGCACTTTATTAATGGAGTTGCGGCGGGGGCGGGGCAATTTTCATGCTTACATTATAGACCAATCTCAGAAACAAAAATCAAAAATACAATACACACGTGCACACACTCCCACCCCCACTTCACTGGCAATAGTATTTTTAAACTCTAGAGGAAAATATTCAGTAACTCCAGTATTACGGATTTCAAAACAAATGATCCTAAGTTTCCTAAGTTTCTTTTTGCTATTTATCCCACAACACAGACACTTTAGTATTTTACTGAGATTACTTGTTAATATTAAAGTAGCTCATAACATGTAATTTTACATATAAGAAAAAACTATATAAAAAATAAAACTTTTATAGGTAGTATTCTAGTTCTATATATAACTTTACTTTTTATCTAGTACATTGATAGAGAAATAAAAATCTGAATAATAATAAGCATAAAAGTCTACAAGCATTGACCATGCTCTGTGCATTCAAACTGTGGCATGTAGACATTTTTGTTCCTTTAAACAAATCAGGCTACAATTTTCTTTTTAGCTTAAGCTAAACCAATTCTGACATATTAGAAACACATGTTTCCAAAGAAATTCTACAGGAACTGAGTTCCAACTACAAAGGGTGAGCTGACCTTTTTGCTCTCAAGTCTCTACCTGAAAGCTTAGAGCAGCAGCAAAGACTGGGTAATACTTATTGCCACTAAAAACACATCCAGCAGGCCCCTGACTCTGTGCATTTAGCAATGCCCCTGAAATTCCAGAACATGCATGAATTTGTAATCTTGGTTAGCCACAAATGTGAATCCAACACCCTAGAATCCACTTCTTACTGTAGTCCATCACTCACCACTTAAGGGATACATACAGTAATTCTTGTGAAGTTACACTTTATTGCAGTTTACGGGAGCAACTTCAGCAGACTTTGCAAACGGGAATTCTCAAAAATCTCAGGAGATATTTGTCGAAGTTATCCATGGTGGTTCTGGCTGTGCAGGGTAGGTGCTTATGAGCAAGATTCTCCAACTATTAAGCTCGTTGCATGGAAACGGCTTAAACACAGTGCCTGTACACACAGAGTATGTTCTCAATAAAATGCAGATGTTATTTTTTATTGTTTTACCATCTTACCATGCCACAAAAGCCTCAGTCTTTCTTTCTTTTCTTCCATCCTACTAAGGTTTCCCACTTCTGTCATCAACCAAACTTTTATTTCATGAATCTCTGGGAAAATGTCCTCTGAAAGGGGAAAGGGAATGATAAACAAATAGTAACAAATTTTGTAACTTTTAATAATTGTATAGTACAATCTTTGATTACACCTGCTCCTCTGATATAATCGTAAACAGCTGCAGACTCTTCAGCTCTGAAGAAGTCATCATGTACTTGACCTTTGTGTCTGCAGTATGTTTCTAATAAATTCTGAATTAATCAATGTGGGAGAAACATCTTAATTTTTAAAGGCTGGGATCCTGGCTCTAGGGGATAAGAACACAAGGAGCCAGGGCAGGGGCTGAGGTGCTGTCCACCGGCAAAGTGCTGATAAACCTTCAAGGTTGCATTGAGAATGCCTCCAAGATACCCCTACCCCTCAAGTCAAGCCGTTTATTAGACAAGAAGGAACAAAAAACCTTCCCCTGTGGAGAGTTCCAGGCAGAGAGGGGGAAAGTAAAGACTGGCCATGTCAGTACTACCCTTCTCCTTGTCTCTCTCTACCTTTTTTTGCATTTGCTTTTGTTGTGAGACAGGGTCTCGCTCTGCTGCCCAGGCTGGAGTTCACTGGTGCAGTCATAGCTCACTGTAACCTCAAGCTCCTGAGCTGACGTGATCCTCCCACCTCAGCCTCCTCAGCAGCTAAGACTACAGGCACACACGCCATTATGCTCAGCTAATTGTTAAATATTTATAGGGATGGGAGTCTATGTTGCCCAGGCTAGTCTCAAAACTCCTGGCCTACAGTAATCCTCCCACCTCAGCCTGGCATGACACCCTACACCCAGCCAAACTGTTCCATTACAGAGTCTACAGGGCAATGATGGGTCACTAGAAAGCCAAACATCAGGGCTTACTTAACCAACTAATAAAGCATTATTAAAATTTTCTCCATTCTAAAGCTTTTGATATGAGACCTGCTTATTAGGATGGATGTCATGATCTTGTCCCACAGTGTCAATCAATAAGTAAAACTGATTAGGTCTACAAGCAACGGAAGCATGGGTATTATCACACAGTGAAACCCTGCCCTGTTCAGATATCATGAAGGAAATCTCCATGAACCCTGTGCCATCTTTACCTCTGAAAATGTTTGAATAGACTCTAGCCTCAATGTCCTCTGAATCCTATATACCTAATAACCTGCTGGCATAGTTACAAATAAATTTAAAACAGTTATCATCATAAAAGCCTTCTAAAAAATATTCCTTACTCAAGAAAAATTTCTACAGGATGGTATTAGCAATAGCAGGAGCAGCAGTCAGTACCAAAACATTTATTAAGGGGCAGGGAGGTTGCACAGAGAAAGGGGGGAAAAATAATGGGCAAAATTTAATTCCGAACTGTTTAAGTTCTTTAAGCATGAGGAAGCCATCCGCTGGTGAAGGCAAGAAATTATGTTTAAAATTACCTCCAGGCCTAAAACTTTTTTTTCTTCTGACACTGACCCTTCTTTAACCAGTCTTTCCTCCACGATATGAGGATAGTCCAAAACAGTTTTTCCCAAACTTCGGTCATTTCTATACTATTTTGATAGTGGCACCATATCATAATACTACTTGTACCATTTTTTTAGGACAGTTTATGATCAACACACTTTTTTACCTCACCTCATCCTAAGCAATATTTGTGAAACCCTAGGTTTGTTTGATATGTTGGTTTATATTTCTTCCTAACTCATAAGGCATGATTTGGCTGTGTCCCCACACAAATCTCATCTTGAATTTGCATGTGTTGTGGGAGGGACCTGGTGGGAGGTAACTGGATCATGTTACCCATGCTGTTCTTGTGATAGTGAATGAGTCTCATGAGATCTGATGGTTTTAAAAATGGGAGTTTCCCTGCACAAGCTCTCTCTTTGCCTGCTGCCACTCATGTAAGACATGACCTGCTCCCCCTTGCCTTCCACCATGATTGTGAGGCTTCCCCAGCCACATGGAGCTGTGAGTTCTCCACTAAATCTCTTTCCTTTGTAAATTGCCCAGTCTCAGGTATGTCTTTATCAGCAGTATGAAAGCAGACTAATGTATCACATCAAGACACAAAAAATAAAGGTTGGTGTCCCCATACTATTTTTTGTTGTGACAGAGAGTCTGTCAGCCAGGCTGGAGTGCAGTGGCACGAACACAGCTCACTGCAGCCTACACCTCCTGTGCTCAAATGATCCTCCTACCTCAGCCTCCTGGGCAGCTGGGACCACACGTGCATGCCACAGCACCCGGTTTTTTTTTTTTTTTTTTTTTTTTTGAGACGGAGTTTCACTCTTGTCGCCCATGCTGGAGTGGAATGGCATGATCTTGACTCACCGCAACTTCTGCCTCCTGGGTTTGAGCGATTCTCCTGCCTCAGCCTCCTGAGTAGCTGGGATTACAGGTGCCCACCACCACGCCTGGCTAATTTTTGTATTTTTAGTAGAGACAGGGTTTCACCCTGTTGGCCAGGCTGGTCTCAAATTCCTGACATCAGACAATCCACCCGCCTCAGCCTCCCAAAGTGCTGAGATTATAGATGTGACCCACCGTGCCCGGCTGTTAATTTTTAAAATATTTTGTAGAGACAGTCTCACCATGATGCCCAGGCTGGTCTCAAACTCCTGGGCTCAAGGAATCCTCCCACCTCAGCCTCCCAAAGTGTTAGGATTACAGGTGTGAGCCACTGTGCCTGGCCTCCATACTATTTTAAAGAAGTTTATATGCTCATCAATACTATGTGAACCAAAAACTGAATGAGTATCTTGGGACATTTGTTCATGTGCTTATAGAACAGCTGTGGTAGCTTCCCTATCTTGTAAAAACCATCTTACTTTATCAGTCAATACAAATGTTGCCTATCTTCTATACTGGATTCAGGAACCTTCACAGATTACATGAAAATATGCTTACTCTTACACCTTTCCTTACTAAATTTGTGACCCAGGCCACAGAATTAACACTTTATACATCAGTGTTCAGTTCAGTACTGTAATTTTTTCCATGTTTGTCATAATGTTCAAATGTGACTGGGCTCAAAAAGCTCTTTACACACTGGCCCTGGCCCCATATACTTCTCACAATTAATGCTATTCTGGAATCCTGAAAATACAGCAAGTATTCAGTACTTTATTAGGGCATAAAATATTTATTCAAGTCTCTTATTGAAAAGTGTAACATTTAAAAACTTGATTAAAATTAAATCCATGACACAGAGTTTCATTACGTCATCAAAACAACTGAGAAATACCAGCAAACCAACCTAAAACACAAAGATACTTCTTGGGATTCTGTTGACTTCTAGGCATAGGTGTAATGTCAATAATGACTACTGAATAATATACAATTTTCCTATGGCATAAATTTTCTTTTACTGATACAATATGTCAAGGAAAGGTGGTATACCTCACAGTATACTAAATGTCAGGCAAACATATCCCATTTAATTCTCACAACAGCCCTCTAGCTCAGGAAATACTGTCCCATTTAAATGTGAAGTAGAATGAACCCATACATTCTAACTCCGTAGCTCTGTCCACTAGAAACATTATTTCCCACTCATATTTTCTTAAAACCATAATATTCAAAACTACTAAAACTTCCATAATTTTAGATTCTAAGCCAAGGTAAAGAGGTGAATCTGGCTGGGCGCGGTGGCTCACACCTGTAATCCCAGCATTTTGGGAGGCCAAGGTGGACAGATCACCTGAGGTTGGGAGTTCGAGACCAGCCTGACCCAAATGGAGAAACCCCATCTCCGCTAAAAATACAAAATTAGCCGGGCTTGGTAGCACGTGCCTATAATCCCAGCTACCTGGGAAGGCTGAGGCAGGAGAATCGCTTGAATCTGGGAGGCGGTGGTTGCAGTGAACTGAGATCAAGCCATTGCACTCCAGCCTGGGTAACAAGAGCAAAACTCCATCTCAAAAACAAAAGAAAAAGAAAAAGAAAAAAGAGGTGAATCTACTATGCTTACACATTTAGACAATGTTAAAATAACTACTATAATTATGATGTAGATACAGTAGCTATTATGTACTTACTATACGCCAGACATTGATATAAAGGTTTAACATACATTTTCTTTCTGAAACCTGACCGTCTCCAGTTCTATTTTACAGAAAAGAAATTGAGCCTTGAACAGGTTAAGTAGTTTCCCTGTCTTATAACAGCTACGAGAAGGAAAAAACAAGATTCAAACCCAAGTCTTCCTTAATCCCAAATCCATGCTTTTAACCACTACCTATATATAATGCCTTAAAGTCTCATCTAATTATTTCCAAAAACAAAACCTTAAAGTATATCTTCCTTCCTTCCAACAACATCCAAAGACTATTCAGCATTCAATAATAACATGTTCTATTATATACTTATTTACCACTAGTTATAAATAAGTACCCATTTGTACCCTGCAGAACACATGCGTTTTCTATCTAACTAAAGGATTAATATTGCTAAAATCAAACGAAAGAAAGAAACTTTTGTATGCTGATGAATGTTTAAAACAGGCTTCCTATTACTGGCTATAAAAATAAGTAATTTAAAATAAAAGGTATTAAAGGATATGCTATTGGACTTGGTATTGTAAACAGCACCACCATTTAAGTGCTATAATTCAAACTCTTTTGGGGAAAAAAACATACATTTTACAGCTGAAAAAAGCATCAATAACTGCCGCTGTGGTCTGAATACGTTTCTCCAAAGTTCCTATGTTGGACTTAAATCCCAAGGTGATAGTATTAAGAAGCAGGGCTACTGGGAGGTGCTTAGGTCATGAGGGCTCTCTGCTCTCATGGATGGGATCAGTGCCTGTATAAAGGGGTTTGAGGGAGCAAGTCTCTTCCATCTCTTCTGCCATGTGAGGATGTAGCAAGATGCACCATCTTGGAGGCAGAAAGCAAGTCCTTATCAGGCACTGTTAGTGCCTTGATCTTGGACGTCCCAATCTCTATAACTGTGAGAAATAAATGTCTATTGTTTATAAATTACCCAATCTAAGGTCTTTTGTTATGGTAGCATGACTAGACTAAGATAATTATCCATTTCCTCATTACGCATACAGGAAAACTAATTCTACTTGGTGACAAGGAGGATAAGAATCCATGTTCCACAGCTTTAGGAACAGCCATCTAAAAAGAAAAAAGTTAATTACGCTAACCTTGATAGTATTTTGTTTTAACTAAAATACGAACGAATGCCTGAATCATACATTTAAAGACTTATAGGTAAACACCTCTAGGTTTGGATAGAGGGTCAAAAAAAGCAAAGTTTATTCTACTTTACCTAATTTCTTTTAAAAGTTTGAGAAATCAATCACATTTTTTTAAGGACATTTCATGACGACATTACCTTACTGAAAAGATAGGTCTTTTGCGTGTCTGGATTCTCATGTGTCTGCTCAAAGTGAGGAATAAGCATACGGATACAGAAATGCTTGAATTGACGGAGACAACATCAACACTTCCAGGGATCAAGCAGGTGATATGAAGGGCCCAGTGAGGTCTGGGACAAGACAGCACATGCACCCTGCCCAAATGGACTGCGCTGTAAGATTGTATGTTGCCAATTCTTCCCATTTTTAACACAAAAAATAAAATCCAGACTTCAATGTGAAGGTACTAATTTTTAGATGTTGGCAACTAAATCAATATACCAGTCTCTGACGCTCTGTGGGCAGCCATGCCCCAGTGTTGGTTTTTAATGCTTCCTTCTCTCACAAGTGGGAGAACGAGGGAGTAAGAGATTAAGAAATGTATTCATTTTTAAGGGAAGAATCTCCTTTTGTGCTAAACATGGCCCAGTTTTATGTACTATGGATATCTTCAGTTTCCATACAGAGATTCTGAATAGATCCTCAGCCTGGAGGGGCTATGGAATGAGGCAGCCTCTTCCC
Organism: Trachypithecus francoisi; assembly: GCF_009764315.1. NCBI lineage: Eukaryota > Metazoa > Chordata > Mammalia > Primates > Cercopithecidae > Trachypithecus > Trachypithecus francoisi. Next base: position 45,855,183 of record NW_022681454.1, read on the forward strand.
TTTACTGCTGTGGTCTCCTCTCTGCTGCACAAGTTCCTGCCAAAGCCACCTTTAGCGGATGTGCACACTCAGCCTGACAGATAACTAGAAACATGAACCAAGTAAGCAAAACAAACCACACTGTAGTCATTTTACATGACTTGAATGAAATAAATCTAACTACAGGTGAGTCATAACATAATAAAAGACTCAGGTTCAGATCAACACATCAGTGTTTTCCCTTGTCTTAGCAACTAGTTCACTAGTATTTTGAGAGAATACAAGGGAGATAAAAGACCTTGTTACCTGTTGTATCCTTTAGTGCAAGACCATTAATCTTACTGGAAAATTAAGCCCAGGTTGCCAGTCAGACATTTTCAGGATCAATAATTCTTTTTTTTTTTTTTTGGAGACACAGTCTCACTCTTGCCAGGCTGGAGTGCAGCGGCGTGATCCCGGCTCACTGCAACCTCTGCCTCCCGAGTTCAAGCAATTCTCCTGTCTCAGCCTCCCGAGCAGCCGGGAATACAGGTGCCTGCCACCATGCCTGGCTAATTTTTGTATTTTTAGTAGAGACAGGATTTCACCTTGTTGGTCAGGCTGGCCTCGAACTCCTGAGCTCAGGTGATCCACCTGCCTTGGCCTCCCAAAGTGCTGGGATTATAAGCGTGAACCACACTGTCTGGCCTAATAATTCTTAAGTTACTAGGATACCAGTTAATGATACCATCGTGGTCTAGAAGAGTATATGCCCTAACCATTTGGATGACTCATTCCCAAAAAAGTGATTCCTTCAACAGCAAAATATTTAAGATTGCAAATCCTTTTCTACATTAACAGCAGTTTTATTACATGCATTACTTATAACAAGTATATATACACACACACATGGTAAAGGAAATCTGGTGTCTTATGTAATACAAAAGAAAGCACCTATATATGAGAAAGATGCATAAAACTCCCAACTTTTATAGCACATAAAACAATCTGATTAATCTCCAGGCTCAATACTGAAAAATACAGGAATTATGAGGCTGGAACTCAACTAAAAATTCCTAATGAACGGATTAGGCTGTTTACTTTCAATGTAGGAATGCCAAAAATTACTTAATACTTAGGCAGAAAATGGTGAAAGGATTTCTCAAAAACATTATTGAGCATTGCACCCGTTTCCCAATCAAGTGTCCTGAATAGGAAATTCAGTCCAATACTTCACCCCTCCGTTAAACCAAGCATTTAAGAGATTATCTTTCAGACTCCAGACCAGAGTGAGTTGGGTAAGAAATCCTCAAGCTGAGCACAGTGCAGCAAAGTTCCCATTTGGCCCCACTTCTCACCTGTGCTAAATACAAAGGACAAACAAGCATATGAGACAATTGACTTCTGCCCTCAAAATGTTTACCACCTGGAGAAAAAGCAGCAGAATGATACCAAGGGAGAAGTGTTGAAACTCAGGCCTGAGCAGTGGGGTGCACAGCAGAGAGTCATCTCTATAGGGTCTAGGGGCTGCAGTGGAACGAGGCAGTACCAGCAGCAGGGCCAGAACTCAAGGCTGCAAAGACAGGTAAGAGGCAACAAGGCAAATGGAGATATCTGGCTTTTTATCCTGAAGGCAATGGAGAGGTACTAAAGGATCTTGAACAAGTATGACTTGATCTGATTTTCACTTAATCAAATCACTCATGTGAAATAATGTGGCAGCCTGAGGAGTAGAAAGCAGCAAGATGAGAGGTTAGAAAGAAGTTGTAACAGTTCAAGAAAAATAGTAAAACTCCATACTAAATGAGGGACAGAGAAAAGGGGAAGCTATGAATGTTTATAAATGCATCCTAATATCCATAGGATCAAGCTGCTTTCAAAACAGTGGAGTATATGACAGAAAGGAATTGAGAACTGATGACCAGGAGGAAGGAGAAGATTCTGTGTGTGAAGTGATCTAGGGAGAGGGGGATACAAAAAAATCCATTTTAGACAGGTTCAATTCAAGATGCCTGTGCAACACCTACGAGAAAAGTCCAGTAGGCAGGTGGATAGCAGGACCCAGATCTCAGAATACGTTTAAGAGTTTTAGGCTAGAAAATCAATTTGGTGTTCGTGAGCATCAGCAGTTGAATCTTAAGTGCAAATGAGGTCACCAGGAAAAGGCTGCAGAATGAGAAAAGATGATTGACGATAGAACCCTGGAGAAGCAGTGGGAACAGCAGCCTCCAAAGGAGATTAAGGCATGTGCAAAAAGGTAGGAGAAAAAACAGACAACCGGGGAGGAGAGTATTTAAGGTGATGGTGGTCAAGTGTCAAATGCTACAGAGATGTCAAGCAGGATAATGCCTGAAAGAGCATTCCTCGAATTCAGCCAATACAGTCCACTAGTGGCTCCTGCCGGCAGAGGCAGTGGCGTGAAGGCACCGAGCAGGCTGCAATGGGTTGCAAGTAGAGGGGAGGGGAGGAGAGGAAGCAGGCACAGAGTGTTTACCTACTTCTGTCTCCAGAGCTTTTGCTGTGAAGGGAACAAGAAGGTAGTAATTAGAGAAGACACAAGAGTGAAGAAGGGTTTGTTTTGCTCCTTCGGTTGGGAAAGGCCTAAATGTAACTATAGACTATCATGAAAGAGATGAGTAATAGGGGAAAGGTTTAAGGTAACCAAAGGTTGAGGGTAGGGGAGTTGAGAACATCTCCTTCTGTGAGATTAAACAGAAAGAGACAAATGGTGGCTGCTATGATTTGGGGGCAGGGGTGGCACTGTAGGTAGAAAGAATTGAGAGAATTCATACCTGGTGCTTCCTTCTCTGAAAGGTAGGAAGCAAAGTTAAAGGTCTCAGAGCAAGCCACATGGCCACGAAGACCAAAACTGAGTTTTACTCATCCTCTCATTTGAATCCCTGTGCCACTCTATATTTGCATGACTCATCAGATGCCAACATGAAAGCAAGGCCATGTGGAAAAACAGCACACCTTAAATAAAAGTGTATATAAGCCATCATTACTCCACAGAAACCATGTTTTGTGGCAGATGGAGCGCTGGAACTAGGAGCCAGGGTCCAGGTTTCATGTCTCCATCTCTGCCATTTACTAGCTTAAATTAAACTTAAGAGACTCAGTTCCACAGCATGTAAAATGGTGACTCCTGAAAACTGCCATATGTAACTCACAAGGTTACTGTGATAATCAAGAGAGAAACAAGTAAGTGCTTTGGAAATTAAAGGGGGAAGGGCACTACAAGATTTTAGAGTGTATACATTTTTATAAAGTGAACTGTTTACACTAGAGATTGCCAAGCCATGGGAATGCCGTTCTTCAGGAGTGAGCTCACAGAGCAACTAAGCCATCAGGCAGGGGTAGGGTAGGGTTGGGGTTGTGGGGTGGGGGGATGTTGAACAACAGCGGTGGGGGTTTAAAACTATGGCAAACCCATTCTTAAAAGCTTGATAACCTAAGGAAATACTTTCTTTCACTAGGCTTTTCATTTGTTTACTTATTTTTAATACTTTAAAATCAAATCTTAGGGGCTTTATTCACTTAGACTCTTAACTGGGAATTAATGGTCCACTTGATCTAATTCCAACTTCATTTCTAAAGTATGTTTCAATAAACAATATGATCAGAGTCTTCCTAACTCCCCAACATCACTAATTCCCCATTTTGATAACCCTCTGTCCAAATTCTATCTTTTTCTTAAGGCCCAGTTCAAATTTCTACTCTAATCACTTCCACCACTACCAAGAGTTACATAGTAAGAGTATGGACAAGGCACTGTCCTAAGTAATTCAAAGATTACCTGAGTCTATTAGACCCACTTTACAGATGAATAAACTGGTAACACAGGAAGGTTAAGTTCCTTGCCCGAAGTGTCACAGAATTATAAGCCCAAGCTGTACTGCCTGCCATGAAGCCAAAACAACTCTCCCTCTTTTATTAATGATTCTTGTTTTTGTCTAAATTACTCAATAAGTAACTAAAGGACTTCAAAAGCTGGCCCTATCTTGCCACCAGGCCCATCTACCCACTGCTCTCCTCTGCCCATGCCCAATCTCCTGGAGCCACAAGCCCTGCCACTCCCACTAGACTTTCCTCCATGTCTTGCTTCTACGTCTTTTCTCTTCCTAAGCCTTTGGCCTGGATGTACCTTTCACCAGAGTGCAAAGGGCTTCAAAAGGCAACTCTTAAAAAAAAAAAAAAGTACAGCTTCCACTTTTGAAAGGCAGTATAACGTAGGTGTTGTGGACTCCGGAACCAGACTACTTGAGTCTGGATTTCAGATCCACTGGCAAAAGCCTCCAGAAGCTTGGACAACCAATCTCTCCGTACCTCTAAATCTCTCAGTAAAACAGGATGGTAACAGTACCTACCACATGGGTTCACCGTGAAGATGAAATGAGTTAGCACCTATAAAGCACTTACAACAGTTTCCATCATAATGTGAACAAGGGGACTATGCCAGCATTGTAATATGAAGAGTTCCATCTTACCTTGTTCATACTGATTACATTTTGGATTTTTATGCTATGTCATAATAAATTTATTGTGCATGTGTCTTTCTTTCCTATTAGCTCCCTTTATATCTAATGGGTGTTCAAATATTTGTTGACAGAAAAGAATGTAAAAATACGAATCCTTCTATGACAAAGAAACAAAGTTGTTTTTAAAAAACATTTTGGGCCGGGCGTGGTGGCTCAAGCCTGTAATCCCAGCACTTTGGGAGGCCGAGACGGGCAGATCACAAGGTCAGGAGATCGAGACCATCCTGGCTAACCCGGTGAAACCCCGTCTCTACTAAAAAACACAAAAAACTAGCCGGGCGAGGTGGTGGGCGCCTGTAGTCCCAGCTACTCGGGAGGCTGAGGCAGGAGAATGGCGTAAACCCGGGAGGCGGAACTTGCAGTGAGCTGCGATCCGGCCATTGCACTCCAGCCTGGGCGACAGAGCGAGACTCCGTCTCAAAAAAAAAAAAAAAAAAAACATTTTGTAAGAATGTTCATATTATTTAACAGGAAAAACTTTATTTCACAAGTTCCATGTTCTCAAGCATGAAAAAATGCTGGAAGTAACAAATTCTAATTATACCATAGAGTTCTATTTTAAATTTTTCTAAAATGCAACAGCAAATACTTGCTTTGGGGTAGAGTATTTTAAAAATTCAGCTCTAAGGAAAAAGAGAATCCATAAAGTGTGGGATTAAGAATAACTGGGGCCAGGCATGGTGGCTCACGCTTGTAATCCCAGCACTTTGGGAGGCCGAGGCAGGCAGATCACGAGATCAGGAGTTCGAGACCAGTCTGGCCAACAGAGTGAAGCCCTATCTCTACTAAAAAATACAAAAATTAGCCGGGCATGGTGGCACATGCCTGTAATCTCAGCTACTCGGGAGGCTGAGGCAGGAGAATCGCTTGAACCCGGAAGGCGGAGATTGCAGTGAGCTGAGATCGTACCAATGCACTCCAGCCTGGGTGATAGAGCTAGATTCTGTCTCAAAAAAAAAAAAAAGAATAACTGGAAATATACATAACATAGAATGCCTTCCTTTCTTAATTCATGCAGTTCAATTCAAAGCTCCAAATTCTTGTCCAATATGAGTTTTCAGAGTTCTATTATTTGTAAATTGGAATAAAAAACCTAAGGTGATTTATCTAAAGGACATAGCTAGAAATAGGACCTCTAATTACTTAAATACCGAAGCCTCCAGATTAAAACATTAAACCTCAAAACCCTTCAGCCAAAGGGATTAAGAAGATTAGAATGGGCTTCACAAATTACCATGGGGTTAGGAAAAAAAAATGCAGAGAGAAAGTAGGCCAAATTTAAAGAGGGAATGAAATGAAGTTCAAGGGAAAATTAATAGTTTGTGTGGACTCTAGACCTCTGTGGGAAAAACCATCAATTGAGTGATTTCAACAATTAAAGAAAGGAACAAAATCAATGTAAAAATAGCTGCTTATAGAATTCTTGGGAAATGTGAACATGCAAAGTTAACCTTGGAAAATAATGATTTTCAAATTGCTGTTGGCAACTGGAGAGAAGAAATACAAGATCGAAAAATAAACTTACTATGTTAACATGAACCAGGATCCTCTCTTAGGAAGAACTGTTTAAACATCTGATGAATGTTGGTCACCCCCACCAAAAACAGCCAAAATCAAACCACTAACTCAGTCATCAACAAGATTCCCCTTGGAATATCTGGGTTTCTGTCCCTGAAGATTATCAGTTGGCTCAAAATAAAACACAATTAATCTAGAGAAGAGCTAAAATGACCCGGGTGGCTGTGAGAGCCTGGGAGAGCACATGCAGTCTGGCAAGATTCAAGAGTTGAATGTCTGTATTTTGGCAAAGGCACAACTGGAGAGACTCAGGGGGATCCAGTAACCATCCACAAACATCTCAAGTGTGAAAACAAGGAGGAACAGGAATTTCTTATCCTGGTACCAAATGTACTTCGGACATTTTTGAGAAGGAATAGAGAGTGAAATGCACAAAGTAAAAACAATTCCAATTAATAACACCCAAAAATTCTTCCAGTTTCAATGTTATGCTCTCCTCTTGGGCTACTACAAGCAATTCTATTCTTTGCATTAACTTTTTTTTTTTTAGCAATTTAAGAGCTTTTCAAAAATATTGTGTCTATATTACTTAAAAAGTTTCCTTCAGAGTTTAAAGTGTTTCTTCAAAAGACTGCCAGGTTCAGCCTGGGCAACACCACAAGACCTTGTCTCTACAAAAAATAAAAATAAATCAGCCAAGCATGGTGCCGTGTGCCTGCAGTCCTAGCTACTCAGGATGGTAAAGGTGGAGCATTGCTTGAACCCAGGAGTTCAAGGCTGACGTGAGCTGTGATTGTGCCACTGCACTCCAGCCCGGTTGACAGAGAGAGACTCTGTCTCTAAAAAGAAAATTTTTAATAAATAAAATTAAAAGATTGCCAGGTTCCAGAAATTGCCTCTACTCAGCCAATAATCTGATTTTTTCCCCTGAATTCTCCAGTTTGTAAATACTGGCTAAAAGTGTGGGGGGTGGTAGGGAGAGTAAGGAGAAAGAAAGAAAACAAGTCCTACAGGCTAAACAAAATAATTTGTCTGCAGGCCCAACCTAGCCCTCAGGCTGCTTGTTTACAGCTTCTGCTCTAAAAAACTTGCCTGTCACTATTTTAAAACTTCTATATTTAGATTTTTTCAGGTTTAAAATTTGGCCTCTAAAGTGCAGGTGACTTATTCTTCATGCTTTCTTACAAGTGGTTTGGAAGTCGTCTGCTCCAGGCACCACCCATGGCAGCAGGGAATTCTGCACACTGATAACTTTACTCTGCTATCAGTTTCCTAACACATTTAAGTCATGTAGGTCTGCCCAGGCTCACTGAGGTCCAGCTTACAGAATCTAGAGTTACCATAACAAAACATTTTTAGAAAACAGAACCTGAAAAGCTAGATAAGACTGTGTCATAACCTTCTACCTTCCCTATATAAGCTTGAAAATGTTGGGGGCAGAACAAAGAAAAACATGAGCTGCGGAGGAAAAGAGGCGTCTTGGGGATCCCACTCCTGTGCTTCTCCCCTGAGGCTACTCTGACATCCTACTCAGGAATGAAAGCCCCATCTATCAGTTCAGTGTGATCCTTGCGCCTGAGACCCACATGGCGGGGGAGCTTCTTGAGCCACTGGGAAGGGCCCCTCCAGCTCCCTTTGGCCCATCGGCTTTTCCGGAACAGTTGTCATTTCCAGGCAACAGATCAAACTGCAAGAGATATAGTTTCCTCAGCCCACCTAGGGGAGGGCCTGGGAATTTTTATTTTTAACAATTTGTGTTTTTAACAGGCTTCCCAGGTGATTCTCATGTGCTGCCAAGTTTCAGAATAAATGAAAAATTCCCTTTGATCTATGGTACTGGGCTTATATCCTGGGAAGAATTATCTAATGGTCTCTGTACACGGTGTGGCATAAGCCAGTGGCACATGCTATTCCTTCTTCCTGGAATACTGACACTGCTTAAGCCCCAACACCCCTTACTTGGGCTACTCCTACTCACCTTCAGCTCTCATTCGAATAGTACTTCCGCAAATAGTACTTCCTCAGAGAAGCCTTCCTCACCTACTTAGTTCTAAGTCACAATCCCCTCTTACAGCTCTTAGAATAGCTTGTAGTTTCCCTTATAGCACTTGTCAAAGCTTCTTTTACATGGATCTGAGTGATTACTTGACTAATGTCAGTTTCTAACTGGACAGTTAAGGTCCAAGAGGACTGGAAGCACCTGCTTTTGCCCACCATTGTAACCTCATCCCCAGAACCAGGCCTGGCACACAACAGGGGCTCGAGATATTTTGGTTAAAATGCTGAATACATGATGTGTTTGTGAGAGAGTGAGCAGCTTAAATGTGTTTTGAGAGGTGCAGGAGCAGGATATGCACCATCGGCATATCCAGAAGTAAACCGCCTGAAGGTTTAAATCATCTCATAATAGGGAAGTTCCTCTTCTTGAGGTTTCAGTTAAATATGGAAGTAGGAAAGAATGTTTGTACATGTGAATGCAAAGTGAATCACTATCACACAGTTTTCCACTGTGGGTTAATTCATGCAGTTGTTAGGCTGGTTGTTTATTGAAAATAGGAGGCTCAACTTAAGAGCTGCAATGAATCAAAGTGGTCCAACAATGAATGTACACTTGGGTCTCGGAAATTAGATGCAAGCATGTGGCAACAAAACGTTCCTAACATGATGCCACAAGAGGCTACAAGGAAGAGAGTAATTGCTTTGCAGAAATCAGTCACAATCAGGACTCAAAGCCAGACTGATCTGGAGGAGGAATTAAGTAAGACCATAGAAGGATTCTTAGGTACACATGCTCAGTCCCAAGGTTTTAGATACCTACTAAATAAACACAAACAAATCCCAAATTATTTCCAGTCCTGACATTTTCCCAGAGTTAGACTGCTATTTGTGACTGCCACTTGTCATCTCTACCTGGATACATAACAGCATCTCAAACTTAACACAGGATCTTAATATATGACCCAACCAGAGTTCTTAGTTTTCCAGGTTATTTCCCTCTCAGTAGCTGGTATCATCCCACCATCCTTGCCTTTCAAGTAAAAAGCCTACCAGCCTTGTTTGATGCCTCAGCTTCCCTCACCTCAGGCCACTCCTATCTTCTGTCAATCACAGAGCCCTATCAGTTCCCTGCCTAACAAATCCAGAATTTGTCCACTTCGCACCACGTACATGGCTACTATCCTACCCTAAGCCAGTATCATTTCCCATCTCCCAACTGGTCTCCAGGCTTCCACCTTTGCCCCTCTCATCCATTTCCCACCCAGGAGACACAGTTACAGTTTTTTAAAAAGGAAAAAAAAAAAAAAAAAAAGTAGGTATGTCCCTCCCCTGTTCAACATTATCCAGTGGTCTCCATCACAAATAATACTCAAATGCCCTTTCATGGCCAACAAGGCCTCCATGGTCTTACTACTGCCCATTTCTCCAGTCCCATCTCACATCCTCCCTTCCCTCTCAGTATTCCAACCATACTCCCCTCATTTCTGTTTATTTTGGGTGGTAGGGGCAGTTGAGACAGGGTCCTGCTGTCACTCAGGCTGGGGTTCAGTGGCAGTATCTCGACTCACTACAAACTCAGCCTCTCAGGCTCAAACGATCCTCCTATCTCAGCCTCCTAAGTAGCTGGAACTACTTCTAATTTTTTCCCAGTAGCTGGGAAAACTTTTTAATTTCTTTTTTTATAGATACAGCATCTCACTATGTTGCCCAGGCTGGTCTTGAACTCCTGGGTTCAAGTGATCCTCCCACCTTGGCCTCCCAATGTGCTGGGATTAACAAGGCCATTCCTTTTCCTAAGTTCAGGCCTTCACACTTGTTTCCTCTGCCTGAAATGAAATACATCTCTGAGCTCTGCATGACTGACACATGTTCATCTTCCATGTCTCTGTGAAAGGTGCCTCTTCAGAGCATCCTGTGCTGACCACCATTTTTAAGTCAGCCTCCTCTGATTCATCTCATCCTCATCACCCTCTTCACTTCTTGTGGCACTCTTATCAACGCCTATGATTTCATTATATCTGTATTATCAATGCTCCCCATTAGAATAGATGGTCTATGGTTGGGCGCGCTGGCTCACGCCTGTAATCCCAGCACTTTGGGAGGCCGAGGCGGGCGGATCACGAGGTCAGGAGATTGAGACCACGGTGAAACCTCATCTCTACTAAAAATACAAAAAAAATTAGCCGGGCGCGGTGGCGGGCGCCTGTAGTCCCAGCTACTCAGGAGGCTGAGGCAGGAGAATGGCATGATCCCGGGAGGCAAAGCTTGCAGTGAGCCAAGATCGCACCACTGCACTCCAGCCTGGGGAACAGAGCGAGACTCTGTCTCAAAAAAAAAAAAAAAAAATAGATGGTCTATGAGACCAGGGATCTGTCTAGCTTGATCTCAGCTGTAGCACCAAGAGCCTAGTACAATGCATGGAACACGAACACAGTGGAAGGTTAATATCAGTTTGTTGGGCCGGGCGCAGTGGTTCACGCCTGTAATCCCGGCACTTTGGGAGGCTGAGGCAGGCGGATCATGAGGTCAAGAGATTGAGACCATCCTGGCCAACATAGTGAAACCCCATCTCCAATAAAAATATATATACAAAAAATTAGCTGGGCATGGCGGCACACGCCTGTAGTCCCAACTACATGGGAGGCTGAGGCAGGAGGATCACTTGAATCCAAGAGGTTGAGGCTGCAGTGAGCCAAGATTGTGCCATTGCACTCCAGCCTAGAGACAGAGCGAGACACTGTCTCAAAAAACAAAACAAAATAAACAAAATACCAGTTTGTTGAAAGGATAAGCTAAAAAAGAAAGAAAGAAGGAAGGAAAGAAAGAAACAAAGAAAGGGAAAAGAAAAGGAGGAATGATAAAAGATAAAAGTGAGGCCAAGAAACACAACAGGAAATGAAACTCACTGTATCCTCCATGGTTCTGCTGTTAGGTTCAGTCTGCGTGACAAAGCACAACTCTTCTGGTCAAAAACACAAACATCTCACCACTGCCACCAATGCTGCCACCAAACAGCAAGTCAGAAGAACTAACTCTAACTCAAGTCAAAAGTTCTAGCTCTGGCTCTGATATTAACTACAACTTTTTGAAGGACTTTACCCTTTTAGACCTTATTTGTAAAATGAAAGAGCTGTGTCCTTAGCTTTAAAATTCAAACATTCTAAATTCAGTATATGATTTGGTATACCCATCTCTGCTTATTCCATTTCTCCTTTTCAATAAAAAGCCTATCTAGCACATAAATCCTCTATCTGAAATCTGTATCTAGGCAGACCTCCCCACCTCCACATTCCATCCCAATGCCCCCAGCCTCAGGGTCCACGTGCATGAGCACTCACAGAGATACCACGGCTTCTCTCTCTTTCACTTGTTATCTCTAGATAGAAAAGAGTGATATAAAGAAATCCCAGTCTTCCAATTGGGCAGGTCCACCTCTGATGTGGCAACTCTGCAGCTGGAAGGGATCTACGTGAGATCGGGGAGTTCTGGGCCTGGCCTCAGATTGGTCACTTCACACTGCTAGACATCTTCCAGTTGACGTATAACTAAAACAGACACTCCCAGAGAAAACCAAGTGCAGACTTTTGTGGTCCAGGCTTCTAGTCAGAAATCGACCTTTTGATAATTTTTTCCCTTAGGATCTTTGGACGAACTAAACTTTAATTCTGAGATAGACTTATCCCAGAGAAGAATATGAGTTTTTACAGTATCAACTAAAACATAAAATGAAGTATTTCCCATGAGGGAAAAGGAAAGGACAGGGAGTAAAGAATCCACACTTAGGTGGCTAGAGAATGAAGGAACATAAAAAACAAAAAATAGAGTGGCTTTCCAATTTGGGTTCATTTGTAAAATTACTATTTCACAGAAGCAGTGGGAAGGGGTAGGGGAGAAATGAAACAAACCACAAAACAGAACTATCTTCACACTCAGAGTGCTAGGAAAGACAAAATTTCCTGACTTGCCTTAGGACCAATTAAGCAAATAAAGGAAAATCACTCAGCTACTCCCACACCCCCTTCTCCCAGCTCTACCAAGAGCCACCTTCCCCTTCTGCCCCAAACCCAAAACTAACCCAGGCTATTGCTAATATCCTCGCCTATATTCAAAGTTTACCTGCTCTGGGGCCAATTCCCACATTTTTGGTTCCACATCTCTACACTTTCGTTGGGTTCACCAGAATAATCATCCTTGGATTCACAAGAAATATTAAAATTTGAAATTTAAAATTCAAGTATATTTTTAAAACTTTCAAAAACACCCATTTTGCTAAGTGTGTAAACAGAAAATTAATGCTAAGTCTGTGAAACATGAGATCTTTGTTAAAACAGCAAAATCAAATCCAAAACCTAGCCAGAGCTCCAAGATCCCTGCTTCCCGGATTGACGACTCCTTCATTCCACGCTCTTGGCTCCTCATTTGTCCTTACATGGGTCACCTAGAGCCCTCCATCTGTCTGACTCCCTCAGTTCCATCCGCCCACTCACCAACAGCGCCACGGGTCTCCCAGGCAGTTGGCACCACAGCTGCCACTGCCTGGCATGAAAACTCTGGCTGAGACCAGAGGGAACCATCGCATTAAAGAAAATGCTGACTGAACAGAGGCTGTAGATGAAAGGTTTACTTCTACTCCATCGTTGATAGCAGATGCACTGGTGCCAAGAAAACCCCCATTCTTCAATAACCAAATTTATGGAGGATTTGTTCCTCAGAAAACATGCAAGAGCCAATTAAATAGTCCTATGTTCGAAATACGTATTAAATATAAGGGGTTTTATGACACTGAAGAATCTCAACTCAGCCTACTTATTTCCACCCAAGAAAGCAGTAAGCTAACCGGAATCCTCTCCCAGAAACATCTACTAGGAAACCTAGGGCTGAATTACACAGATTCTTTAAGTACCTAGTTCCAGAGAGAGAAAACTCAATTGTTCTCTAATTGTTTCATAAGTGTAGGCTGATCTTTACACTAGACTAATCTGTCCTGCAGCAAGGACCGATTTCTCTGGCACAGAATCTTGCACTTAAGCATATGGTTGGGCATTTGGTAGACAATGTAAATATTTGCTAATTTGTCTAAAAATTGTTTTAAAGCAATTTTTTTAGATTATTTTTAGAAAGAATGTTAAGTTGTCCCCCCCTTGTTTTTTTTTAAACTGGGAACATACAGCTAACCCTATTTGATAAAGAAAGCAAAGAAACTATCATTGAGTTCTTTACTGCCTGAATTAGAAGGCAGGCGGAGTGACTGTTTTGAGGAGGGAGAATCTCACTTTATTTTGCCTTCATTCAGCTGCCTACTCCTTCCTCCGTCACAGCACAAAATGTTCAATAACTGGCTCAATGCATTAAATCTTCGTAAGTTAGGATCGGAGGTGCAGTTCTGCCATCTTGGTCATTTCTACCATTGCTTTTACTCCTTCTTTCTTATTTTTCCTTGGCCCCCAAACAAGTGGCATTCAGAAGACATCTGGAAGCACTCAGCTCAAGAGCTCAGTGAGGACGGCACCCCAACCTCCCTCTTCTAAACCAGAAGCTGACACCAGAAAGTTACAGGTTGTCCTCCTGGAAGATAAAGGTTATCTTTCCGGGTAGGAATCACGCCCCCACCTAAGGAATTTTACCTTCTGGCATTATGTAAGATATATCTGGACAGCACAAATGTCTTTGAGCAATGGAGATGCAAATTAGAATGTTTATACAATAGATGTAACTAAACCATAGACTTTACATTAAAAGATAAGTTTTAAAATTCACTTCAAACAATTCACTTCGCACTACTAATCTTAATTCTGGAGAAACTGGTACCACTTTAAAATTTCAGTGATAGGATGTATGCTTTGCTTCTCCTCATTCAAACACAATGCTGCTGTTCATCCACAGAGTAGAAAAAGAAATTTTTTTTTTCTTGGTTTTAAGAAGTACAGCATTTGGGTTACTTTTAAAACCCATAGTTGAAAAACATTCTGTATTATATTTGTGACTCACTCTCAAGTGAAATGTCACCATACACCCACTCTTCTTTTTTAGGTGATAAATAATAAAATATTAGAACAGAACTTTAGTTACAAAGCTCCGTACAATTTACAGGGAACAAGTCCTTTTAAAATAATAAAAATTAAGAGACTCTGTCATCTTGTTTTTACTTTTTTACAGTTTAGATCTCAGGAAAAACTAACTGGGTCTGAGGAGGTATTAATCAAAAAACTTTCTTCTTCACATTGTTATCCCAGTGTCTCCCAAAACAATAAATAAGACACCTGAAAACCTTTCTGAAACTTTCTGGTAACTGAAATCTTCTCTATCTTGATTGGGTTTGGGATCCTACAGGTGTATCTATTTTTCGAAACACAAACTGTACTCTTATGATCTCTATGCTTTACTGTATATAAATTTTGGCTCAACAAAAAGGTTCTCTAAACCTGTCTGCAAACTGCATTTCAATATCTATAATCAGTTGTCCATCTCAGAGCTGAGGTTTTCATGGGTTATTAACAAGATCCTAAAGCCAAAAAGAACTCCTCCTACCCAAAAGCCACGGACTAACCGCCCCACCTTGCCCCACATCCGCCGGATATTTTCATCTCAAATCCGTCTTCGAATCGGAATTGCCCAAGATAAGAAATTCCACACACCTCAACTGACTGAGAAGGCATCTTCAGTTTGGTGAGCTTGGCTTTGGCAGGCACTTTCAAGTCTGCTTTTTCAAAGGTCTGCTGTCGATAGTCCTCTGGCAGTGGTTTCAGTTCAGGGGATTCACTAGGAGCCTGATCTTGACCATCCATGGGTCGGACATAAGCCGTGGGCTTCTGCTGCATTGCAACACTTTTTGAGGGGAGGGAGGGAGGTGGAAATGTCTGAGAAGGTGGCTGGGGAGGGGCCACCAAACTGTCTTGAGGGGTCTCTTTATCATGGACTTTCACTGCTAGGTCCTTGGGAGATTTGGCTGGGCAACAGCCTTTACTGTTACTGTTGCTGCCATGAACCTTGCTGCTTCCTTGCGCCCGGGGAAGAGTTTGCTGGTTGGAATGTATAGGTGACAAAGGGGGAACTGGGGAAGGCAAAGAGGAGATTAAGGAAGAAAGCTCCCTCTCTGGAGCGGAGTCTGTCACTGAAGCACAGTGGTCTCCGTCAGCTCTTCGGTCACCTTTCTTGTGATGACTAGAGCCGTACCCCTCCTGACCAAGGCGATCCTGGGTCAGGTGCTGGCTGTCTGGTGGGCCGTAGCTTTTGGCATGGAGACTTGGCATTGGTTCAGTTCTTGGCTGCGCCATCTTTGGATTGTGGCTAATGTTGCCAACAGAGAGTGGTCCAGACGCAGGAGTGTGAATGGACTGGTGGTGGACACTAGTGTGGAAGGAGCTGGATGGAATGCTGCTCCCTTTGTCAGGAATTAAAGGATATTTCGGCTTTCCCAATCTATTTTCAGAAGCATCCAAGCGATGAGTGTGGGACTTAGTACTAAGGAACTCCTTCACTTCTTCGTAGTTTCCCAACATGTTCTGTATTCGACTAGACAGCTCATCACCTTTTGCTGTCTGAAAAAAAAGGAGAATTTGAGAATGAAAAAAACTAAGGAAAACTACCATTTAACAAACCACGTTATATAATACTATTAAGGAAAAAACTCTGAACTTAATGTATGACATGTAGAATTTAATGTGCCATTTTAACTCAATTCCCCTGTTGAGAAGACTACCATGAACACATATTACTAACTGTAGAAGACCAACATTACAAAAGAAAACCACAAGCTTTGGTAATTCTGACTAACAACGTTCAGAGAATTTTCATACTTTGTTTTCAAAAATCTCTAGAATAAGGTAGAATAAGTTATCTTATTTTCACAGCTGTGACCCTTGTTCGAACTCAATTATACTGAATTGTTTCATCATAGGGTTCAATATTGTGATAAATCAGACCTTCAACTTCTAGTATTCAGCAAATACCTTGTAGGGCTCTCCAAAAAGGGGAATCTTTTCAGGAAATGCCTCTTTCTCTTGGTGAGCTTCCTGGTTGCGTCTTTCCTTCTCTCTAATTCGAAGCAGGTTTCTGTCGTCATTGTACAAACTGTTTCAGATGCCACAAAAGAACGAAAACAATAAAATTTATCAGTCTCCAAGTTTTGTCATGCATACATACATGCGAGAAGGGAGGCGAGGACAGGTCTGGGAAGAAGCAATGATAATGGCTGTGATTTAAAGAAAGCCTAAGTTCCTTAACCCAGCCTTAGGCTGAGGCCTCAGTCACTTGGCTGTGACCCTCCAGCCTGGGGTCCTGGCTCCCAAAACCCAAGCATTCACTCTGGGCTATGGTCTCCGTCATGGCTCAGGACTGATTCCAAACTGAACAGCCTTTTATAGGCAGCAGTGGAACTGAGACAAGATTAATGGTATTTTTATTTTCAGCAAAATATGGGGTAGAGGTGGAAGCTTTTCATCTGCAGGACTCAGCAGGATGTGAACTTTAGAAAGGCTGTTTTCCTGGATCAGTAGCGTACATTTTGAAAGATTAAAATCAAAAGGCTTATTTCATAATTAAAAGATTACCAGGCACCCAAAACAGCATTTACTTTCTCAGCCTACTCTACTGGGAGTGTCTTGGCATGTAAACCCCACAAAAAATGATTTTTATTTCTCATTTCAAATGTCAGGGATGAGAAAATCCAATTATAGATGTCAGCTCTACCTACGGAGAATGCTTTATAATCTGACTGCCCTACTTAAACCACATAAAAATGTATCCTAAATCAGCCCTGGCACCAAAGGGGTTAAATGGCATTCACCGAGAAACAAATTAGAGATGGAGACCAAAGGAAGTGCAGTTTTAGCCAACACATAAACCAAAAGTGGGCTTGCCTCACTATTGGCACCATGGGCCACTTCCCAGCCCTCACATGCAATGTATGATTAAAAAGTGACATAAGAACTATAAAATGACTTCTGTCTTCATAGACTTGCTCCTAGGGAATCTACTGAATGTTTTCTCCCAATGCCGTTTGAACAAACAGGAAAATATTTGATTGTCTAGTTAAGGCTGTCGGGACCTTCGGAAATTCTAGCCCTGATGTCAGACACCCTTCCCCACCCCTTTCCCAGCCTCTTTGCCCTCTTCTGACTTCTCTTATTTCCTCTGACAAGAGCCTACTGGTCTCCCTGCCTCCCCCACATCTTATCCCTTTAATCCAGCCTTCTCATGAAAAGAGACCTGATTTAAGGCCCTGGTTCTCATGTCACCATCCATATTTTAAAACAACAAGCATTTGATAGCTCTTTACTACTGCGGAATAAACTCTAAATTCTTGCTTTGGCATTAAAATTCCCCTGTAATCTGATGCAGATCTACTCTCTAGAAATTATCCACTGTCCCCCTGCAGGCCACATGCATTCTACTTGACAGTCAGTCAGTCACGTCCATCCCCTGAACATACCCTGCAAGGCAGCCTCTTGCTCTAATTTCCATCAGGCTCTCTTTACTGAAACCAATTCTTCCAGAGCCAGCTTCCCTAGGAAGTATGACTCTCTTACAAACCACCTCTATATTCCAGTCACACCTGACTACTCCCCATTCCTCAGTGATATCCTAGACTTTGATGATTTCATTCCAGCCACAAATTTCCACTCCCTCTCTCTCCACCACACATCCCCATCCTTAATTTTCACTTCCAGCAAATCTCTGGAGTGATTCAAATGTCACTCACTCTAAAGGTAAAGGCTTCCTCAAATCCACCAAGTATGTGCTTACTTTAACACATCAGTTAGTTCTCTCTCCTCCTCCCCTCTCCCCCAGCACGTGAACTCCATCAGAAAAGAACCTCCCAAATGTAGCACCTCTCCTGGTGCTACAGCATGGTACTCTGCATAGAAGCTAATCATTCAATACTTTTAGATTAAAAAACAGCCACTACACTTATATATTTTTATAAACTTAACTCTTTAAAAAAGATTTAACTCTGGAAGACACATACACATTTTTATTTTTAAAAATCATCTAAAAAGTAATGTGGTATTTCTATAGCCTTTTAATCTATGGGAATAGGATGAACAGAGAGAAATTAGCTGCCTGACTGAATTCGCTACAATGTGGTAAATAACAATCTCCTTAGGCCGGGCACAGTGGCTCAGACCTGTAATCCTAGCACTTTGGGAGGCTGAGGCGGGTGGATCACGAGGTCAAGAGATCAAGACCATGCTGGCCAACATGGTGAAACCCTGTCTCTACTAAAAATACAAAAATTAGCTGGGTGTGGTGGCATGTGTCTGTAGTGCGAGCTACTTGGGGGGCTGAGGCAGGAGAATCGCTTGAACCCAGGAGGCAGAGGCTGCAGTGAGCTGAGATTGCACCACTGTACTCCAGCCAGGGTGACAGAGCAAGACTCCGTCTCAAAAAAAAAAAAACAAAAAAAAAGAATTATCTTCTTAGACCTGTGTGTATCAAAAACTTTTCCTAGATGATGGATATTGCAATTACCAGATTTTAAAATAACTCTTAAAACCACAAAGTTAATAATTTATGCTAGTCAAAACACTGAAAAGAAGCTGCTGCTGAACTAGAAACTGGTCATGGAGTCTTCTGCAATGGAGTCTGAGTCTCACCTGTTTCAGAGAGTTAAACTTACTTCTGGTTGGCAGTAGCACACTGGACTTGATGATACTCAATTCCTTTCAATTGTTTTATGATTTTGGTAATTCCTCTTGTTGGTTCAAAAGATCATATGCCATTAGCATATAACCATAGAAGCCAAGTAATCAGATTGATCAGGAAATAACTTTCCTTCAAACTTGTTTTACAGCCACTTTGAGCCAGTTTGCAGGGAGGAGCTAAGCAGGCAACCATCCTGAGCAACTAAGCTCCTCTTCTCCCAAACTATCCAGTGCATGCACCTTGCAGCAGTCAAGACAGGCCGATGGGTGAGTGGGTGGGGGGAAGCTTACCATGGGCATGTGTTTGTCTGCTTGGCTCTTCTCACCACCAAGGGAGTTCTCCCCTCCTGATATGCCACTTACAACAGAGGAGTCCCTACAGCTGGTCAGTGTTCAGCCTTAGGCTCCACTTCACAGGGCAGAGCTCCACCCCTTCTAAATAAATGCTACCTTTGTCTCAGAGAAGGGAACTCCAAATGGCAATTCTCAGTCCAGGATCCAAAAGGGGGGGTGTGAACAGTTACACCTCAACTAACAGGCTGCTCAGAGTCCTCAACTTTCTCATCAATTCCACACACTCAACTTTCCTTTAACAAAGTTACATTACTAAAATATTTTTAAATCAAACAACTCAGCCTTGTATTAGCCTTATCTCAGCATCAGTTGGGTTTCTCCCATACTTCAAGATTTTCATTCCAAAATATTGAAAATTGCTACAGAAATAACCAGAAGAACTCAATTAAGCCATTCTTTCACAGAATTCCTAACACTAGTTTATTACTACATGATTCTAAAATCAAGAAGTCTCCCACAGGGAGGAAAATCCTATTAAATTAAGGATTCTAGTTAATTAAGGTTTTACTTCATTAGTGTCAAAAAATAAAAATAAAAAAACCCAGACTAAGATTTTATCGGCAGACATGTAATTCTACACCTATTCTGAGACAAATTTTCTTTTTATGATTCACCATCACCTTCAACTAAAAGCCCTATAAGTAGTGAGGTGAAAAACGACATCATGGATATCGCTGGTAGGATGAGTTTTACGAGGTCCAGGCTTTGTGAAAGAAACTTGCTCTCCCCACACTGTCCAACAACTCCCTCTTGGGTGGAACTCACAAAAGCTCCTGGGCAGGGCAAAGGAAGACCTAAGAGGTAGGAAGTTCACAGGAGTAGAGGTAGGCTTTGAGCCCCTGCTCTGGGTTGCCTCCTTTGTCCTTGCAACTAAATTGTTTTGCCAGTCACACTGAATCGCTTTCTGGTTTCTTGTTGCAAATTTGCAATGGCTTAGGGAATGATCCATTAAAAGCTCCCAGGCAAATATTTGGTGAATATTTCCTTTTTCTTGGTTCCATTTTGAGATAAAGGAATATGAAATTTTAAAAATAAACCCACTAGTCATATCATAAGTAAACCTATGTTCAGCCTATATACATCACTGTTTAAACCAAGGTGTAAGCAAGGAAGAGGCAGATGGGAAAATTTTTTAAAGAGGGAATTTTAGGAAGCAGCAAATGCCCTACATGATTCACAAACTCTGTAGTAACTCTTTTTTTTTTTCAGATGGAGTCTCACTCTGTCGCCCAGGTTAGAGGGCAGTGATCTCAACTCACTGCAACTTCTGACTCCTGGGTCCAAGCGATTCTCCAGTCTCAGCCTCCCAAGTAGACAGGATTAGATGCACCTGCCACCACACCTGGCTAATTTTTGTATTTTTAGTAGAGAGAGGGTTTCATCAAGTTAGCCACGCTGTTCTCAAACTCCTGACCTCAAGTGATGCACCCACCTTAGCCTCCCAAAGTGTTGGGATTACAGGCGTAAGCCACCATGCCCAGCTGTCAATAATCACCTTTCAATAACTACAAGTGAACTGTCACTTTAATAAAGGTAGGTTTTTGTTTTTTTTTCAGTCCTGTGTTAAGGAAAAACGCATCCCAACATCAGCCTGGCCATTTTTTCCCACTGTTTCAAATAGAATATAGTGAGTTACAAGTTCTCCTTAGCTGATTTTAGACGGTATTTTGCATTAGCTAAGAGGTTCTCAAACCTGAGTCAGTCAGTTGGAGGGTTTGTGAAAACATAGATCACAGAGACCTGCAGAGTTTCTGAGGCAGTAGGCCTGACATGGGGCCTGAGGCTTGTATGTTGAACAAGTTTCCAAGGGATCTCTAGGGGCAAAAGACAGCACATACTTTTTGGGGATCACCAAAATACAAAAGCAATGGTAACAGCAGCAGCAGCCTGGCCAAGGAATGGCATCACTTAGCATGTTAGTCAACACTGATTTTGGCACTATCACATCAGTTTTCTATTTAATTTTCAAAACAACTCCGTGAGAGTGGGATTATTAGCCCCATTTTCCAAGTGAAAGAAAGCTAGCTCAGATATTGACTTGCGGCCAGGGGCGGTGGCTCACGCCTGTAATCCCAGCACTTTGGGAGGCCGAGGTGGGAAGATCACTTGAGGTCAGGAGTTCAAGACCAGCTTGGCCAACGTGGTGAAACCCTGTCGCTACTAAAAATATAAAATATTAGCTGGGTGTGGTGGCACGTACCTGTAATCCCAGCTACTCGGGAGGCTGAGGCAAGAGAATCACTTGAATCCGGGAGGTAGAGGTTGCAGTAGGCCAAGATCGTGCCACTGCACTCCAGCCTAGGCGACAGAGCGAGACCGCATCTCAGGGAAAAAAAAAAGGGCAGGGTGCGCTGGCTCACGCCTGTAATCCCACCACTTCGGTGGGCTCACTTCGGTGAGCATCAGCTCAACTGATGCTGAGGAGGGTGGATCGCCTGAGGTCGGGAGTTCGAGATCAGCCTGGCCAACACGGTAAAACCCCATTTCCACTAAAAATACAAAAAATTAGCTGGGTGTGGTGGTGGGCGCTACTACAGAGGCTGAGGCAGGAGACTCGTTTGAACCCAGAAGGTGGAGGTTGTTGCAGTGAGTGGAGATTGTGCCACTGCACGCCAGCCTGGGCAACAAGTGCAAAACTCTGTCTCAATTAAAAAAAAAAGGTGGGGGGGGTGAGGGGATTGACTTGCTCACAAATGATAGACCTGAACATTCAAATGCCTGGCAAGAAAGCTTATACTCTCAGCCACAGTTCTGCTAGCAAAGCTGTCAGGCTGTGTTAAATAGGGCAGTGAAGACAAAGAAGGTGTGCTAAAGTGTGCTAACTCATAACCACTCATAATTCCTTAGTCTCAAAGAGGTACACATCGACAATTTAGTATTATCTCTGCCAGCAGGGCCATCTCAGAGCCACAAAACGGATGTTTGGTTAAACTGATCCACACAGGCCTGTCCTTGAGGAAGGACCTAACAGAGGGCCCCTTTGAGAGAAGGATGGCCAATGGCATGACACGGCTCTTCAGTTATAAAAACTGTGGGTTGGACACAGTGGCTCACATCTCTAATCCCAGCACTTTGGGAGGCTGCAGTGGGAGGATCACCTGAGGTCAGGGATTTGAGATCAGCCTGGCCTACATGGCGAAACTCTGTCTCTACTAAAAACACAAAAATTAGCCGGGTGTAGTGGCGAGTGCTTGTAATCCCAGCTACTTGGGAGGCTGAGGCAGGAGAATCGCCAGAACCCAGGAGATGGAGGCTGCAGTGAGCCGAGATCACACCACTGCACTCCAACCTGGGCTAAAGAGCGAGACTCTGTCTCATAAATAAATAAATAAATATAAAAACTGTACTACAATTCTTGTTTCAGAGCCTCTGATGTGCCCCTGGGAAGGAGGGTGCAATGACCACTCCACAGACACCATGGGTTCTACTAGAAGTCTACAAAAATCTATTTAGATAGGGAAATAATTCTCCTTTCAGTAGCCAAATTCTTGCCTTCAGATCACATACTATTGTCCACCATCTTTGAGGTTCAACCTGATGTATCAAAAGATCTCCACACAATCCATCAAGCCACCTCCTCCACATTTTTCTTTCAGTTAAGTGTACTAGAAATGGGGAGAACCACAGGCTTCAGTGTCCAGTGCCCGGTGAGAGCAGTCACATGTGAAAATTCACCTGCAGAACATAAACACTCGAGCCATGAGAGCGGGACTGTGCCACAGATGTTTCACTGACCGAATCCACTAACTCAGCACAAGAGCTTGAACGAAGCTTTGGAAATCTAAAATGTGCCAGGATGCTCTCACCTTCTGAAAGGTGGTGAAAATCCTGAGGAATTCAGAGCTGCCTGTTCAGCCCCTCAATACAGTCATTTAGTCAACCCCATGCTGGGGCCTGTCAGGGCACATTTACTCTGACTTTTCAAATGCTTCCTGGGGGTGGGGATGGATGTGTTTAAAATATATTGTGGTAAAATGTAAGAAATCACAACTCTGTAAGGATTAGTGAGAGTAATTCCTTTTTCTCTTTCCCTCACACTAAAAAAGGAAATAGCATATGTGGATGAGGAAAAGATAGTAACAGAAAGGCCCAAGTTGGGCGTGAAACGTGGGGCAGTGTGTTGGCTCTGGTATCATCTGGCTGTAAGCACCTTCTCCCAGGCTGGAGCCCATGGGCCCTGCTGCTAAACTAGGTTAGTCATGCGGGATTGCTGAATGCCATTCGGTGCTTCCATGGTAACTCAAGGCCCACAGGGCTGGCTGTGCACAGCTGACTACCCATTTATCACCCTTGACTGGTCACTTCACATAGGCCTTCCTCTGATAGATGTCACCAACTCTCTAGAATTCGAGTTTAAATTTTTAACTCTCTCTTGGATGGTGGAGTGTGATTTCTCCTATATATTTATCTTCATAAGCCTGGAGACATCTGACAGGAAGGAAAGGGAAAATCCTAAAATCAACAGTGTACATTAACTCTGGAAAGGATTAAGTCTTATTACTATTTAGAAGCACTATGCCATTGTGATTTGAATGTACAAAGGATAGGATATAGCAACATATAAACACACAAAAGTTGGGCAACCCCAGCTTAGAGGATGGTGAGATAGAGATCTGTCACAAACAGGGAGGCAAAAAGACAGGATGCTAGGATTCTTCCATACCATGTAAGTGACTTTTTTATTTTAAAAGCCACATCTCAACTTTGTAAGTCCATCTTTTAGCCTTTTGTTTGCACATTCCCCTATTCCTACCATCTAACACGCAGGAAACATTTTTCACACATTGGCTTTATGAAAAAACATCAACATACCTCAAAGCACAATATTAGTTTGACTTCCAAATACAATTTAAACATGAGAAATCAAAGTGGTTCCATGTCTGAAGGCAGGATAAAATGTTGCTTCAAAGAATGGAGATTTTTTTCCTCTCTCCATCCATGTGAAAGAATTTGTAAGAGACTTTCTCATAATAAAAATCACTCAGCTAAATCATCCCAGGGTTTTCACTCTCAATACCTAACATGAGTAACGTTCTTAAAATTTATAAAGAAAGTAATCAGAGTCTTAATCCTAAAACAAAGTCTTACAATCTGATTTCATATTAAAAATATCAGCCAAGTACAATGAAAAAATAGCACGATGTCAGTTGTTTTCCTGGAAGAGCCCCCAGGGGATTATCTCAGGGCATTAGCACTCTATGCTACTCACTTCTGTTTGCCACAGAAGGTTCAGTCTTATCATAATTTATTATAGTATTTATTTTTAAAGTTTTATGTGACCCCATTTTGCAAAATTAAATCAACCTTGAAAACACTGCCCACATAACATCTTGCCATTCTCTAGGAGGGTGATACATGACAGTGAAATTTACATTCTTGGTACCCATCGTAAACATTCTCCAGGACTCACAACTAGTAAGATATTTTGCATATCTTAAATGTATCCTGCAAGTTTTAAATTGAGAAAGACTCTACACTTGGGCAAATGTGACTAAAAAGTCACATCAATTCTAAGGAAAGACATGTTAATTTACCTTTCAAAATGAACTTGCCCGGTACTTCTGTATGCCTGTTAATATGCAGCAAAGGTCTGAAAAGATACATTTTACAAAAACCTACCAAGCAGGGCTGAGCGCAGTGGTTCATGTCTGTAATCCCAGCAGTTTGGGAGGCCGAGGCGGGCAGATCACTTGAGGTCAGGAGTTCAAGACTAGCCTGGCGAACATGGTGAAACCCCGTCTCTACCAAAACTACAAAACATTAGCTGGGTGTGGTGGTGGGTGCCTGTAATCCCAGCTACTCGGAAGGCTGACGCAGGAGAACTGCTTGAACCCAGGAGGCGGAGGTTGCAGTGAGCCGAAAACGCGCCATTGCACTCCAGCCTGGGCGACAGAGCAAGACTCCGTCTCAAAACAAAAACAAAAAACCTACCACCAAGCAGCAAGGGATTAGGGTGCAGAATGTTAAGTGGTGATGTGGTTTGGGGAACATTTTGTTAACATCCTGTTTTTAAATTCTTTTCACAATAAGAAAGCATCTATTTGTATAAAAGTTCTGATTAAAAACAAAAGAGCCTCATATACTATAGCAACGTCAGGTTGGGGATAAAGAAATACTGAAGTGTTAATCATTTTTGCAGTAACTCTCATTAGAAGCTCTGAAAACTGATTTTGGGTTCTGAACTCAGTCTTAGATTGTTAGCAAGTAATTTTAGATCCATCTGTGTAAAGCAGAATCTCAAATTAGCTGGGCATGGTGGCACACTCCTGTAGTCCCAACTACTTGGGAAGCTGAGATGGGAGGATCACTTGATCCTGAGAGGGAGAGGTTGGAGCGAGCCAAGGTCACACCCTGCACTCCAACCTCAGCAATGGAGCAAGATGGAGCAAGAAGCTTGTCTCAAAAACAAGGCGGGGAGAGACAAAAAAAGCAGGGAGAGACAAAAAAAGCAGAAACTCACTGCCATATTAGAGAATATGTTCTAACATTCAAACACCAGCAGATGATTTTTTTTTTTTGAGACGGAGTCTCGGCTCTGTCGCCCAGGCTGGAGTGCAGTGGTGCGGCAGATCCCGGCTCACTGCAAGTTCCTCCTCCGGGGTTCACGCCATTCCCCTGCCTCAGCCTCCTGAGTAGCTGGGACTACAGGCGCCCACCACCACGCCCAGCTAATATTTTTGTATTTTTAGTAGAGATGGGGTTTCACCTGTGTTGGGCACGATGGTCTCGAACTCCTGACCTTGTGATCTGCCCACCTTGGCCTCCCAAAGTGCTGGGATTACAGGTGTGAGTCACCACACCCGGCCCCAGCTGATGTTTTTTAATTGGGGGAGTTAATATAACCTACTTTGTTTCTCTTAATAGATCTCATAAGTCTATTTTGAGAGGTAATTTTTACCTTACAGATAGAAAGACACAAGAACTTGTCTTCCTTATCAATCGGTTTTTAAGGGACAGTAAGGAAAACTGTGTGGTTGGGCATACATAGCCCCAACAGAAAAGCCGGATGGGGGAAGAGGAGACAGATGAGCTAATGTGTTCCCATGTGCAGCACACCAAGCCTCTCATCTTCCAAACATATTTTAACAATAAAAAACTAGTACTGAGTAAGCAAGGCCAGCATGCATACTGAACAATTACACAAACCCCACCACCAGTCAAACAAATCACTTCTCACCTCAAAAAGCTGGCAATCTATAGCTAGGGGTTAATAAAACATGTCTTTATGTTATATGCAATGTGAGCATATTGATGTTACTGACAAATTTCAGAAAATTCAGTCCCTGAGACTGATGTCAAGTGCTTACCAGCAGTCAAGCAAGGGGATATACAGAAATTACCCTCCACAATGGCAACAGAGATAAACCAGTTTTTTCAACCTGAGATAAAGTCTGTCACCAGACTAGTTATTTATGTCTCCCTTTAGTTGTAAAGGCCCCTGGTGAGCATAGCCGCACAGTGCCTCGTTGGCACTGCTCATTTGGCACCAATCAGAAATGTGGATAGGTGTTGGCTCTTCCCCTGCTCTTCTGGTCTGTAGTAGGATCAATCAGAATGCTGGCCTCATTACCAGGCCACTCATGTCACACACTCTCAACTGACCCTGAAGGACCACATCCCATACCTGCAAAATGATAAGGCTGGTGAAAGTCTCTCAATACAGCCACAAAAATTAAAAATCCTAGAGTCACAAGCTAACAATGTAGACAAGCAAGCTTAAAGTCTTTTTCTTAATGCTTTCTTCCTTTAGTTCATTCCCCAGCTTTTAAAAAAATGTTTTGGGTATTAAACCTATGAAGCATCCAATATTCAAATAAAATGGACTGCACTTCTCACTTGGAATGTGGCCCTGAGAGGCTCCTCTTTCTGGGTTGTCCATCTCCACAAAGCTGCATCACTAATCTTTCTAAAAATCATAAATCTGATCTTGTTATTCATTTACCTAAAACCTTCCTGGGAGCCCTGATGCCTACAGGATTAAAGCTCCTGAATGAGTACTTTTTTTTTTTTTTTTTGAGACGGAGTGTTGCTCTGTCGCCCAGGCTGGAGTGCAGTGGCGCGGTCTCCGCTCACTGCAAGCTCTGCCTCCCAAGTTCACACCATTCTCCTGCTTCAGCCTCCCGAGTAGCTGGGACTACAGGCACTCGCCACCATGCCCGGCTAATTTTTTTTATTTTTAGTAGAGACAGGGTTTCACTGTGTTAGCCAGGATGGTCTCGATCTCCTGAACTCGTGATCTGCCCTCCTCGGCCTCCCAAAGTGCTGGGATTACAGATGTGAGCCACTGCGCCAGGCCTTCTGGGTATTTCAAGCTGTACTTCTGCCTGCCTCAGCCCTCCCGGGTAAGAGCACCCTTCCTGCGTTCTGCCTCATTCTCTACCCTTTAAGCACAGGGAGCAGGGAGGCTCTGGGGAGCAGATCTTCTCCCTGCCTGGTCTCTAACTGCTGCCTTTCAAAAGTCTTCCTCAGTATCACTGTCTCCATTTCTGGGATACCTCTGCTGTCTATGTTTCTATTTACCCAAACTAGATAGACTTTATATATGTGTGCCTATAGATTTTCCTTATTAGACTGTGAGCTCCTCCTTAAGGGCACGGACTATTTCTGAGGGTTCTTTACCCAGCATAGTGCTTACTAAATGTGATGCTTAATATGTATCTTCGACTGAATTATATTCAAGCATTACTCAATTTCCAACGATTCAGAATTCTGTATTCTGCCAGCCTATTTATTATCTAACGACAAAATGTGACTCATTGTCTGATACCTAAAACTGATTTTTACCAAATTCTTTTACCCATCAAATGACTCAAACCTAGAAGACAGGCTGACAACACCCTTTCCTAGATGGGCCAAGAAAGTTGCCTCAGCTAACACCATGTGTTAATCAGTTAATGTTACAGATTTTATTCAGTTTACCATACTTATTAATTAGTCATAAAACCCCAAGTGCACTACAGTAAAAGAAAAGGTACAATGTTTGGGTAACACTTAGAGAAAACACACGTTTAGTTTTAAATCAACAGATTCAGAATAATTTTAGAAAGCTACCTCCAGGACGAAAACTTGGACAATACACAAATCTCTCCATGCTGCCATAAATGCATCATGGGGAACAATACAAGAAAATACAGGATCCAGAGAGATAATTTTAAATGCAAGGCAGATTCAGTGGTCCTTCCACTGCTGAAAGCCTTCCACAGGCTTGCTATAGCATTCAAAATTAAAATCCAGAAGCCTGGCCAACGAGGCCCCATTCCCAGCACACTTCCGAGATCTAGCATCCTTCCTCCCACTACCCTCCCTGGAATACTAGCCAGATTGGCTGTCTTTTCATGCCTGGAGCAGGTCAAGCTGTGCACTGCTGTGCACTGCTAATCCCCGTTTGCGTGCACTGCTAATCCCCGTTTGCATGCTCTGCGCCTAAAGCTGAGGACGACTGGCTCTCTCTCCACTAATATCTCAGGTTATAACTATCGGCTCCTCAGCCAGTCCCCGCCACCAGCAGGTGCTCTCCAGCCCTTCACCTTTCAGTCACCATCTAAAATGATCCTGTCTACCCACTCATCTGTTCAGTCATCATCTGACTCCCCGCATCCATCCCAAGGAAGAATGCACGTGGCTGCAGGTCAGTCACTCCTTCCCTCTTGATCCTATTTACCCAGCACTAACCCATCAGGCCATATGAATATTAGTTGAGTAAGTGAGATTCTGCACATCTAACTCTACATACAGATCCAGAGACTCAATAGCTTTTTTTTTTTAATACATTTTGAAGTTAACCATTTAATAATACATTTTTTAAAAACTAGGTAGTTAGGAAGAACATTCTCTAAACTGATTAATACATCAAATTTTCAAGTCCCACACAGAAAACAAGAAAAACAAATTATTCCCAAATTCATCTTGCCTCAGGAAGAGACTGCTGAAACGTCCCCAAGGCGATTTTAAAAGGCAACTCTTCTCTCAAGTTATTCAGGAGCAAATCTGGTTTTAAGAAACAACTAACTTCTACAGCCCATAAGAGATCAAATATACTAAGTGAATATACTTTTACGTAATTTAAGCACCAGATAATTCCAAACATACACCAAACTGAATGAGGTACATTCTATAGAACAGCTTGGAACACAGGACAGGATTTACCATTCCAAAAGGAAGAGTCCCTCCCAGCCACTGAACTTCTAACGCACACATTCCAGAGAACCAACTGCACCACATACAATAAGAAAAACCTTTGAAATTGGGCCAATGTACCAGCACAGCTTCAGCCAGAACAAATGCTCAGCATTTAGACTTGCTAACCAGCAGCAAAAAAGCAACAGGAAAAGGCTTACACTTGGAAAATGAAAGGAAAAGCAATGTCTGT
The DNA here is from genome assembly GCF_009764315.1 of Trachypithecus francoisi. Taxonomy (NCBI): domain Eukaryota; kingdom Metazoa; phylum Chordata; class Mammalia; order Primates; family Cercopithecidae; genus Trachypithecus; species Trachypithecus francoisi. The sequence continues at coordinate 45,884,561 of NW_022681454.1, forward strand.
GTATTGATAAGAACAGTGGGGAACAATAGGATAATAAGGAAACTGGCAAGATGCAATTTATTTCTCTAAAGAATAAGATATTAAGAAACATTTATTCTTGTTGTTTTTTGAGACAGGGTCTCACTATCACTCAGTGCAGTGGCACAATCATGGCTCGCTGCAGCCTCAAACTTCTGGGCTCAAGGGATCTTCCCACCTCAGCTTCCTGAGTAGCTGAGACTACAGGCATGCACCATCAAGCCCAGCTAATTTTTAAGTATTTTTGTAGAGACAGGGTCTTGCTTTGTTGCCTAGGTCGGTCTCAAACTCCTGGCCTCAAGCAATCCTCTTGCCTTGGCCTCCTAAAATGCTGGAACTACAGGTGTGAGTCCCTGCACACAGCTTGAAACATTTATTGTTGAAATGAGTACACAGGAACCCATCAACACATTTTTCAATTGCTGAATAAACCAAAAAAAATTGTAGGGCTCTTCCACTCTCCACTTCAAGCTCATTCCATCATGGGAGAGTATATCCAAAATTAAATTCAAGGATCCTCCATCCCCCCAGTCAACAACTGCCACTAGGAGAAACCACTGTCAATTATATTTTAAACCTAGTTAAACAGGCTGCTGTGGACACATTCATACAAAGAGATAAACTTCTTAGAACTGAGAAGTTTTTTCCAGGCTCCTAGCAAACAACACATGGGCCACAAAGCAGATACTTAACCTTACTTGCATATTACACAAAGCAGACAATAACAACAAAACAATGGAGGAATAAGTTGTCCATATAAATGTTTTTAAAGAATCATCAGCGCTTTCCTTTACATCTTGACTTTGGTTATCTTTCCCTTTGATTACTGAATTACACACACACACTTGTTTCTACAGAAAGAAAGCTTAATGTCACAAAAACTAGAGGCAGTTTCATTTTGTTCCATTTCATTCCACAGACATTTCAAGTAGGAAGAACAGGGAGATTATTATAGGAGAAGAAAGCTGGAAACATCTATTGGTATTTTATACGGTAACAAGCAACAATTACATGTTTCTAAATATTCTCATTTTCATCATAACCCCAGCTCACCTCCTACTACCCGCTATAATTGGCATCTCCTTAAAGTTAAACAGTAAGTCATTGTTTTTCTGGAGAAATCTCCCTTCATTTGACCTCTGCTAAGCCATGTTGTGAGCCTTACAAAGCTTGTCAGGATTCTTTGGGCTGGATTTTGGCCCAGATATCAACATTTATATGCAGAATATATCATCTTTTCACCATCATTACCAACAGGCAGTTCACTTGCATAAAAGAAAGGGTATTTGTCAATCTTAAAGCATCCCTCTAACCTTCAGCCAACACTAAAAAACTAGAATCTGAGAGTTCAATTAAGACAGACATGCATTTGAGAATTTGTGGAGTCCTTAATAATGTTAAGTTCTTGATAAGGCTGTAAAGTTTCCATATCTACTCTCTGAAAAGCAGACACTAATATATCCACTGCAAGTAAACAATAAGCAAACATTCAAAATTACCAGATACACTGTGACAATTCATATTTCATAAGACCTGTTTATAAAATAATTTCTTCAAACAAGAATTGTATTTTGAATATTATTTATGTCAAAGTTGAGAACAGGAATGCATTTGTCTATGGCTTTCTGTACTTCAAGGTCGTAAGCCTCACAGAATGAGAACAGAAAAGCTCCTTATTTCCAGTAAACATTGACTTCCTCTTATGTGCCAGACCTAAGGATAAAAGGGTAAGGGATTCCACAATTTAGCGAGATACACAATGAAGAAGGAGAAAAAAAAAAAACCTAAGAGTGATCCTAGAGGTTGATTACAAGTGCTAAAGGACTAAGGAGAAAAACAGGAACTCTAAATGGAGGAGCCTGCGGTGATTTATTTAATTAAGAGCAGGGACATCTGAGCTGAATCTTGAAGGATCAGCAGAAGTTTCCAAGACAGAAAGAGGCCTCCACCCCAAGACAGCACTTAAGCTGTAGGGGAGTGATCATTTACCGTAGGGTGTTTGCATCTGTCTTACTCCACTCAGATTTCTCACAGGATGGGCCCGAAAGCTTGCCTGATAATCTGTGGGGATGATAACGTCTTGCAGCCACCCACACCACTGGTCTGGAGCGCCTCAATTATCTTTCAGAGGCTGCAATACCCTCCTACCCCCACCCTGGACAACGGCCTGTGGGTTTTCCTCAGCCTGAAAAAACAATCTCAAATTACTGTGCACGTGGAAAACTGTCAGTTTTTGGGAAATGCACCGAGCCTGGATGTGGGACTTCAGAATGCAAATGCACTCAGCTGGGGCCTCAGATGATCACACAAACAAAACCGATCACCATTCCCAGATCCCTTTTGCTCCTCATTGCCCAAAAGAGGCTCAATCTCGGGAATGTGAGTCACTCAGCACTGGGTCTGCACAGAGCACCAGGACGCTGGTTACACAGAGCTTTGCTGTGAAAAGTCTGGCCTAACTTCCTAATTCAAATGATTTTACACTGTTTTACAAGACTTCCACATATCATTCTGTTTGCTGAGCCAACATTAACAATGTGAAATGGAATGGGGGGGGGAAAAAGCTCAGTGTAAATTTTACACGAATATTTAGTTGCATACTCCCACCCCCAAACTGTTCCCTTATTTCCTGACATGCTTAGACCAGTGTTTCAGACTTGTAAGTAAAATTAAAGAAGGGTAAGACTGCCAGTGGCAAAGGGGGGAGAATTTTTTTAACCATTCATATTTAACACTGGCCAATCTTTAAATTTCAACTTTAAAATGTTCCTTAAAGTTAGCAAGAAATAAAAAGACGGGCTAGCCCAGGGACTGGCAAACTATGGCTCGTGGGCCAAATCCGGACCAGCTGCCTATTGTTATGAATAAAGATTCACTGGAACACAGTGATGCCCATTTGCTTACATATTGCTTATGGATGCTTTGGTCCTACCACAGCAGAGTTGAGTAGGGGCAACATAAACCACATGGGCTGCAAAGCCTGAAATATTTACCATCTGGTCCTTCACAGAAAAGGTCTGTTGACCCCTGGACTAGTCCCTAAATTAGTAAGAAACACGAGGGGTGATTTTTTTTTTTTTTTTTTTGTAAAGTTCATTTATAAGCTCAGTGTAAAGCCTAAAGGAATAGAGACTGCTTCTCAAATAACTTCTTTTAGAATATACAGTCTTTCAGTGACGGCAAGTTCTCCTTATCTGCCTTCTTGACTTCAGGAAAAAGATGAAAATCTCCATTCTTACCTCTAATTATCTCATTTAAATGTCTTTCCCCCTTTTTCCAAAAGATTAGCATAATGTGATGTGTGATGGAAAGTGTGCCAAGCAGGCAGCCTCCACTCACTGTACAATGTCATCCAACATCTTCAGAACTCTTCCCCATCTCCAAAACTTGACCTTTTCACAGTACCTCCAAGGTGTTGCGAAGTGTGTGTTGACGGAAGTGTGGGAAACCCATGAGGTATGAAACCATTCCAGCCACTGTTTTGGCTGCATCTTAAAGTGAATAACGGACTTCACACTGCAATTCTTTATAATTTGAGGATAAAATAAATGGAAAGGACAGGATATGCAGGAGACAGCACAGCAAAAGAAAACACTAGGAGACATTCTGAGATTAAGAACTCCCAAGGCACAGGGAGTCCATCCAATTTCCCTGTGCTATCTACTCCAGCAGGCGGGTGTGGTTTTTGGAAAATATGAAGAATTAAGTCAGTGGCTGCAATTAAAGGTCAGAACTTACTGTTCCTCAAATGTCCTGATTCTTTAAAAGTCTAGTGGGAGAATGCACTGCTAGATCTGAATACCTTTATGTACATAAAAAAAAATCTGTCAGGCTGACAGTGTAAGGAGGAAACTGCTTGACAGTCTTCATAACATTAAACTTCTGTCTTCAAATGGAGGTAGAGTGAACCTCTTACATATTCTTATCACCTATTCCTTCCCATTTAAAACCTCCTGCACTCAGGGAGACCCTGTTTCCCTTATCACTCTAGCCTTTTAAAACCACCTGCACTCAGGGAGACCCTGTTTCCCTTATCACTCTAGCCTAATCACAGACTCCCAACTATTCTCTTACAATAAAGTAGCTCAGAAACAGCTACAATATTTATATCAAAGTTTACCAAATGCTAGAGGATAACAGAATAAAAAGAAACAGGTAACATGCATCCAGGTACCTGACAAATTACAACCTGCCCAATTTCAGTCTGGGGCACCTGGTTATCTACAGACCCACCATTAATTTACCTGGGAGGACACTCACTCACCCCCAGATTTCTCCCAGTGTGGCCAAAAGGAAGCCCTTGAGAGCCCTGGCCATGAAATAAAAGACCCCACCTGTGTAGGATGACAGACACCAACTAAGGCCACCTCCTTTGGGGACACTCCGCCTGCCTTCCCACAACTTCAACAGCATAACACTGGAAGAACACAATCCGATAGTCCTAGCATTTCTCTAATAAATGCACTCCTAAAGTGGCAGGGAATGATTTAGTAATACATTCTGTCATGCATTTTACTGTTACCCAAAAATGGGGAGGTCTTAAATGGACATGAGTCTCCACTTTCCTTCGGTGTGAGAAGGGCTGGTTCTAAAAATTTTATCTTTAATTCTCAGCAAAAGACAACCTAGTTGAAGAAAAACATACCTTAATCCAAGAGCTTTGGTCTGAGACCTCAATAAATTATTTAAATAATCTCTACAAAATGAGGTATTATAAAGCACATACAACTTCATCCAACAGGTTTTAAAAAATTGAAATGACACCCTGAGAGGAAGAAAAATAAAACAGGTTATGTGTTTGTTTGCTCAACTTCTAATCATCTTCCCAAATATACATCAAAAAATAACCTAAAGAATAGTTCCAAATCTTACTAGGGCTATGAGTTACACAGATGTATGTATGCACTGTCAAAATGGACCAGTACACTTAAAATTTGTGCCTTTCACTGCATTTTATACCAAAAGGAAAAAAAACTTAAAAAAAAAAAAACCGAACTTGAGTTAATAATATACAAGCTATTTACGGGACAGTATACTCCCCCACAACTTATATAAGAAGCATAAAAATACATTAATGGATGGATACAGCAACAAAGAGATGAATATATGGTAATGCAAGTAAAATAAAATGTTAATACATACTGAGTATCCCTTTATCTGAAATGCTTGGGACAATAAGTGTTTTGGGTTTCAATTTTTTGGGGGGAGGGGGGATTTTGGAACACTGGCATTGAGCACCACTAATCTTAAAATCTGAAATCTAAAATGCTCCAATAAGCATTTACTTAAGAGTGTCATGTCATCACTCAAAAAGTTTCAGATTTTGTAGCCAGGCGTGGTAGTACACACCTGTAATCCCAGCTACTTGGGAGGCTGAGAAAGGAGAATCGCTTGAACCCCAGGAGGCAGAGGTTGCGGTGGGCCAAGATCATACCACTGCACTCCAGTTTGGGCGACAGTGAGACTCATCGCAAAAAAAAAAAAAAAAAAAAAAACAACAGCAACAACAACAAAAAGTTTCAGATTTTGGAAAGTTTAGGATTTTGGATTAGGACTATTTAATATATACTTATAATCTGGGAATAAGGCTTTTTACTGTGAAATTCCTTAAACTTTTCTGAATGTTTGAAAATGTTCATAATATGTTAGAAAAAATAACCACAAGAATAAACTATTAAATTTGGTCAAAACACTGTGGTAGGATCATTGTGTAACCCCACATTTTTCCAACAGACTCTCCTCTCTCCTCTAGGGTATTTACAGGCTTCTGGTTAAATCTCAGATTTTAGCAGAAAGGAGTAATTTGGAAGCACAAATTTATCTATGAAATATTATAGCAAATCTTTGGAAGGAAAAGAACTCAAGAGTGGTCCTAAACTTGTGAGACATATGATTTCATCAGCTGTCAGCAGAACTGAAATAGCAGAAGTGTGCATGTTACATGTGTATCCGTGCAGGCACGCCAAGCAAAACTAGAGCCTTTACCTAACACCTTCAAATCTTTCTCTGGCTACTGTTTTTTGCTCTACTGGAAAACTACAAGCAATCTAGTAGACACATGCATACATTTGTAGAGTAAGTTTCAAATTCCCACCTGGAAAGTTTTCAGGGCAATCTCCTTAGTAGCCACTGTGAAGACTTAATTCACCTGCCCTGGTTTCCTCCCCCAGTATTCATTATTTAAAATATCATACTTTTCCCTACTTGAGAATTAGGTTGTTTGTGAAGTTTCAGAAAGTTAATCTTCTCTGGTTCTTGTCCTATTTCTTCCTGTACTGATTTAGGGCCTATAAAGAAACCACCGGAATCACATTTCCTTCTTCATATTTCAAAGTGTTTCTCCTGCAAGTCCTTCCCCACAAAATTACCAAGCCAGAAAGCCTTGAGATTTTAGGAAGGATCGAGTCAATGATTGTATTTCATCTAGTTTGAGTTACATCTGATATATAAAATATGAGAGAACCAGATTTTAGAAAAGCATTTTACATAAGCAAATCTGTAATACAATAGGTAGTTACTTTGTATGTACCAATCTCCCTTCCCCCGTTATTTATCCTCTGAGCTAGTTCCAAATGCTGCTGCAATCAACCTCCTCCCTGCAGACGTGCTGAGGAACCATGTCATTCGGAATTCTTTCCTTGCTCCTTTAGAAGTCTGGCCTCAGTTTCCTACTAACAGGTCCTCCTCACCTCCAACTTCCCTACCACTTCCTACTACAGAGCAACTGGATGGCCACTCAAGGTCCTCACACAGAGACTGCTGTTTGTCAGTCTCCTGCCACAACTTTATTGAAACTGAAGGGGGCAGAGAGAAGGCTGAACATGACACAGGACGGAACATTTTGGTTACCACCACAGTAAACGAGTAGAGGGAATGGTCTCAGCAGGGCATCGTGGCTCACGCCTGTAATCCCAGCACTTTGAGAGGTCGAGGCGGGAGGATCACTTGAAGTCAAGGGTTCGAGACCAGCCTGGCCAACATGGCAAAACCCCATCTCTACTAAAAGTACAAAAATTAGCTAGGTGTGCATGGCAAATTTTTAATTTTATTTATTTACCTATTTATTTATTTTGAGACAGAGTTTCCCTCTTGTTGCTCAGGTTGGAGTGCAATGGCATAGTCTCGGCTCACTGCAACCTCCGCTTCCTGGGTTCAAGCAATTCTCCTGCCTCAGCCTTACAGGCATGCACCACCACGCCCGGCTAATTCTGTATTTTTAGTAGAGACAGGGTTTCTCCATGATGGTCAGGCTGGTCTCAAACTCGCGACCTCAGGTGATATGCTTGCCTCGGCCTCCCAAAGTGCTGAGATTACAGGCGTGAGCCACCATGCCAGGCTGCAAATTTTTAATTTTTAATTACAGGTACATGCACCCGTAATCCCAGCTACTCTGGGGGCTAAGGCATAAGGATTGCTTGAATCCGAGAGGCTGAGGTTGCAATGAGTCAAGATCATGCCACTGCACTCCAGCCTGGGTTACAGAGCGATACTTCTTATTAAAAAAAAAAAAAAACATGGTCTCTGGAATTACAGAAGGATTCAAACCTAGACTCTGCCACTTCCTAACTGTGATTCTTTGGGTAAATCATTTACTCACTAAATGTGGGGGTGAGGGGTAGGCTAAGACTGTGTAACCTACACAGCACCCAGGAGTGTCTTGCACATACTGTGTCCTAAGCAAATATAGGTCAAGTAACTGACACCTGGGGCCAGCATGATTTAGGGTCTGATGACAATGTACAAATGCTCTCTGAAACACAAACATCCCCATGCATAGGAACTAGGGGAAACCCGTAGAGCGAGAGTTCTCCACTACTGACACTTGGGGCCAGGTAATTCTTAGTGGTGGGGCTGTCCTGTATATTGTAGGACGTCGGCAGCATCCCTAGCCTCTATCTGAGATGATGGTAGCACACCCCCCCCCCCCCAGGCGGGACAGCCATATCTGTCTCCAGACATTATCAAATATCCCCCGGACAGGGGAGGGTAAAATCTCCTCCCCTGTGGAGAACCACCGCTGTAGAGAATGAGAAATATTCCCAAAGTCACTGTGTTACTTCTCTACTGGGATAGCAGCCACCACAACAATGCAGGACGGAAGGAACTGACATGGGAAATCTTTGCCAATAGCTACATTTATGACAGGCACCTCTGAGATCCTGTCACTACCAGGTACAGCCAACAGGGTAAGCCACACACTCTCTAAGCCTTAGTTTCGTCCTCTCTAAAATAGGGATGATAATTGTACCAAAAAGTTTTGGGCTGTTGTAATAATTTCATTAACCAATGCAGACATAGTGCTGAGCCCAGTGCCTAGTGTTCAATAACTGTGAGTCATTATTAACGAATGTACACAGCTGGAGTCCAAGTGCTGGCAAAGGAGCACAGGCTTTGGTGCCCCTTCCTCCATTCTGCCTATGCCTTTCCCATCACATCCCTTTCCTCCCTAAAAAGGGAGATAACTCAATACTAAACACAACAGATGGTCACTAGAGCTGACAGCCTAGAGAGCAGGATAAGAGAACCTCAGAAAAAAAAGGGGAACCCAAGGATGGCATAAAATGTGGTATCTCACAGCAGAAGCAAAGGGATGCATGCATTTCACACTAAAAATGAAGGAGTGGAAAAATGTTTTATTCTAAATATCAGTTTCTTCTAAAGAAGCAGGATCAGGATCAGGGCTGGGTGCAGTGGCTTATGCTTGTAATCCCATCACTTTGAGTGGCTGAGGTGGGTGGATCACTTGAGGCCAGGAGTTTGAGACCAGCCTGGCCAACATGGTGAAACCCCATCTCTACTAAAACAAATATTTAAAAAATTAGCCGGGTGTGGTGGTGGGTACCTGTAATCCCAGCCTCAGGAGGCTGAGGCAGGAGAATTGCTTGAACCTGGGAGGCAGAGGTTGTAGTGAGCAGATAGCGAGCGCCACTGCACTCTAGCCTGGGAGACAGAGCAAGACTCTGACTCAAAAAAAAAAAAAAAAAAAGATCCTAAAGGAGGATGAAGAGTAAAAGGGATTTCACACCTTTTATACAAAAAGGTTCCACCCACGGACATCCCCGTCCCAAATATTGCTGGAGTTCCCCAAGTTACAAATACCCTACAACTACAAATCATCTCTCTCCAAATTCCCTATGCCGAAACCAAGCTGGAGAAAAGGCACTTACTTCCCAGAGGCTAACGCTGGGAAACACTGACCTCACATTTCTTCACTCTGAGAGGAATTTTACACATACCACGTTTCCCTACTCTCATCCTCCTTTTTTTGTTTCAGTTATAGCTCAGTTTAGAGATACACAGACACCCCACCCATATTCCACTTTCTATGCTTTCCTTTGCTCCGCCAGTAAATCAAGGGTCACCGGCCACATGGATGTATGTATGAAGGGCAAGCAAGACATTTACATGTAAGTCTGGAGTAGATCTGAAGCTGTGTATCAGCTGTCACTTGCTACCTGTGTGAGCGTGGCCAAGTCAACTAATCTCCATGAGCCTCAGTTTATCTGTATAATGGCGGTGATAAGCTCTGCTTTGCAGATTAAATGATACCATTTTGCAAAGTTCCTTGCTCAGAGATCAGAACAGAATGCTCAATAAATAATTGCTTAATAAAAGACTGCTATTACCACAGATCAAAATTATACATAATTCTCTGTCCTTAAAAGTACTCAGGTTTACCAGTGGAAATGCTCCTGCCCCAAAGAATCCATTTTTTCCAGTCTCCTCCAAGTAATCCTAAAGATCCCTTACACCACTCCTCTTTCTCCCTCCACAAAACCCCCAAAGCTAAAAGCTAACACAAGTATAGAATGAACCCTCTTGTTTAAGCATGGTTTTTATGCTTTATTTCAGTGATTGCACCGTTTTGCATTATTTTTCCAAATGTTTGACATTTTGGCACAAGTTAAGAAACATTCTGGCTCTAGCCTTGGGCCTAACCTTCATCACATGATTTTCACTGCTGCTTCTGCAAAAATTTTCTATGCCCCAAACACATTTTTGGAAGAAAATCAGTTAGTAAATTGGAAACTATCTACACTTTTTTTTTTTTTTTTTTTTAAATTTCCAACACCTATTGAAATAACTACCCACACTGGCCAGTTCAACCATTAAAATATAGTGAAAAAAGTCAATTTTTAATTAAAATAGAAAATTTCTTCTCAAATAAATAAGTGGTTCTTTCTATCCTTCGGTTTCGGCAGTTTTTATAATAAGTCAATAAATATACAAGTATCTGAATTTTCTATTTCTTATAATTTAAACATAAATTAGGTTAAAATTTACAAAGTTACCACAAATCCATTCATTTCCTTGTCAACTTTTAAATGAGACTGACACCAAAAAACAAAAACTAAATAGAATTCTTCCCCAGCTAACTTTAAGATAATACTGAAAAGCACAGTTAAATGATTTCAGCCTGCTGGGCACAGTGGCTCACACCTATAATCCCAGCACTTTGAGAACCCAAAGTGGTAGGATCACCTGAGTTCAAGACCAGCCTGAAAAACAAAGCAAGACCCCATCTCTACAAAAAAATTAAAAATTAGCTGGGCATGGTGGTGTGTGCCTATAGTCCCAGCTACCCGGGAGGGTGAGGCAAGAGGATGGCTTGAGTCCAGGAGTCTAAAGTTGCAGTAAGCTATGATCATACCACTACGCTCCAGTCTGGGCAACAGAGACTCCGTCTATATTAAATAATAAATAAAGATTTTGGCTTGGATGTATGATTCTAATTTAACTTATTGAGGCAATGCTTGGGTTATTTGCTAACACTCATGTACCTTTAAGCACGGGAAGAAAGCATCCTAGAGGGGTCCTTGATTTATTTGGATTTTGTGGGCTATACTAGTTCTTCTTTAGCTACCACAGTCTTACAAATAAATATGAATGAGTGAAGCTTTTAAGTATGGTGTTCAGTAATACTTCCCATCACCAGCATCATGAACAGACTGGAACATCTGCTAAACCTAAGTGTCAGTGTGTTAATATCTCTATAACTACCTTGGCTCCTAGCACAATGTATAAAATAATACCTTGCTTTAGTCAATGTTAACTGGGCTATTTTTGAGTTTTAAAAGTGTTTTTAGCATGGCATTTCTTTCTTTTTTCTTTTTTTTTTTTTGAGATGGAGTCTCCCTGTGTTGCGCCCAGGCCGGAGTTTAGTGGCACGATCTCGGCTCACTGAAACCTCTGCCTCCCGGGTTCGAAACATTCTCCCACCTTAGTCTCCCACGTAGCCGGGATTACAGGCCGCTACCACGCCCAGCTAATTTTTTTGTATTTTTAGTAGAGATGGGGTTTCACCATGTCGGCCAGGCTGGTCTCAAACTCCTCACATCAGGTGATCCACCCACCTCAGCCTCCCAAAGTGCTGAGATTAAAATGCTGAGATTACAGGGGTGGGCCACTGTGCCCACCCTAGCATGGCATTTCTAAGCATAAAGATCTGAAAGATTTATCTGTTCCTCTTCAAAATGACAATCTCAAAAATCCTAACAGTCTAAAGTAACCCAAATCCCTTTTTCCCTATGTGTTGACTAAATCACTTATCAAACACATACAAAGAATGAGTCAACCATGTGAAAAAATTTAACGTATAAATAAAAAGTTGACAGGGAACAAAAAGAAAATGTTTGGACAAACTGCTGAGATTCAGGAAGACATTTCTCTTTTAATTACAATTAACTTATAATTAACTTTTGTTTTACTGAACTACAAAAAAAGATTTTAAAGAGCCTAAATTACATCTGTTATGTCCAAGGCATACTGATTCAATCAAGGCTGTCAGAAAGTGGGATCCTATCCCTAGAAACAATGATACTGTGAAACACTCCTTCTGCCTAAAGCCAGATGTAAGTCACCTATAGAAATATGATTCCACTTTTACGGTGTTACATTAAAAATACATTCATTTATGACAAGAGCAAGTGTACAATTTTTACTCCTGGATAAACTGAGGCAAACAGGATTTTCCTAATGTCTCCAAGATAAATGAGTGGTGTCTGGTGAGTGACTCAGGAGTCCCTGGCACTCTACTTTAGCCTTTTCCATTCCGTGAAAATCTACAAAGAACACGGTAATCCATTTAAAACTTTAATACTTCTGAAAAACAGGATGAGGTTTTACAAATTTGTTAGGAAGTCATCCTATTACAAGGCCCCAAGTTGTTTGACAGAACACTCAAATTCATCTGGAAAAAGTACATGAGAAAACAGCCACAAAAATTCTAAGAGTGCACCTCAGAAGGGTAAAGAAGGGCAATCAGCCCGATCATATATTAAAACACATACAAAGGTACAGTGAATTTGATGATGGTGCTTAAATATAGAGAACAGAATGGCGAGTCTTGGGGAAGAGAGGAAGGGTTCAGAAACCTTTCGTCACTCCTTAAACCAAAATAAAATTCGCATGGAGAAAATATTAAAAGATACATATCTTTTTAAGAAATATCACCTATACTCAAAGAAACCTTCTGGAAGAACACATGAAAAACTAACATTACCAAAGGGGACAATTTGAAAAGAAGACATTAACAATAATGACTATCTGTGCATCAAAAACATGGCATTACCTTGCGCAGTGGCTCACACCTGTAATCCTAGCACTTTGAGAGGCTGAGGCAGGTGGATCATGAGGTCAGGAGACTGAGAACATCCTGGCTAACACGGTGAAACCCCATCTCCACTAAAAATACAAACAATTAGCCAGACATGTTGTCACGTGCCCATGGTCCAAGCTACTCGGGAGGCTGAGGCAGGAGAATCCCCTGAACCCACGAAGTGGAGGCTACAGTGAGCCGAGATTGCGCCACTGCACTCCAGCCTGGGCAACAGAGCAAGACTCCATCGCAAAAAAAACAAAAAACATGGCATCAACATTTGCAAAGCAAGAAACTTAAGACAGTAGTGTACTCATTATAAGCTTTTATTCATCTCTCAGTTCATGGCAGATCAAACAGACAAAATGAGAATACAGAAATAATAAAAGACAAAAAACTACATTTACTTCTGGACTCTGAAAATAAAGCAAATACGTTCTTTCTTACATGGTTATGAAACATTTATAAAAACAATCATTATGCCACAAAGGTCTACAACTCAATACATTCATTTGAAAATAACTGTGGAGAGAGGTACAAGAGAGATGAGATGATAATGAATGCAGATCTTTGAAGCAACTTCATGTAATTAAATATAGCTATGATACACAAAGGACAAAAACTTTCAGTTCCTAGTTTGTTGTGATCACATTTTTTCAAGAAGCCACAGAATCCCTTGAGAAAAAGGTGCTGTTTTTAAAAAATTCTAATCGTGTTTTTCCTCTGCTCTCACACCACAACAATCATCAACACAGAAGACTTCTGTGATCAAATGTGGGAGGAGGAGATTTTCCTACTACCTACACCACTACCTAGAGACGGAGTCAGATCCTACAGGTTGAGGGCTCAGCTCCCAAGACTGCCCCCCGCCACCCCTTCAGACACCAGCCAGTCACAGGTCTGGACCTCCAGAACTTTTCATAGACTGGCTTCCAGCTGGGATCCCACGGTTTCAATTAATTTGCTGGAGCAGCTCACAGAACTCAAGGAAACACCTACTTACGTTTACCGGTTTATTGTAAAGGACATTACAAAGCCTACAGATGAAGAGATGTGTAGGGTGAGATACGGGGGGAAGGGGCGTGGCGCTTCCAAGCCCCCCCTGAGCACACCACTCTCCCAGAACCTCCACATGCTCAGCTATCCAGAAGCTCTCTGGAGACCTAGTCCTCATGGGCCTTTTATGGAGATTTCATAGTATAGGCAAGATTGACCACCATGTAGAAATGTGATTGGACAAAAAGGGTATGATCTAAATCAAGCAAGGCCATCAGTTCAGATTTTTCTTGGCCTCTCTGTGCAGCATTCCTTCCTCGAGAGTATGGGGCAGGACCTCGCTAGAATAAAAGTCTTTAGACTCACAATCAGATTAGAGTCCTGCCTTGGGCAAGTGAAAGGAAGATAAGAGAAGGTCACAGAGAGAGATTCTGTTTCCTGAGGCCTAAAGTGCCCCATCATTATAACAAAAGACTAACAAGGATTGTGGGAGTTATGGGCCAGGAATCATGGACAATAACCAATATATAATCATAATATCACAGGTACTTAAACCATCTGCTACTTCCTAAAATATCCAAGGCAGAAGAGTATTTCCTACTGCTAAATATATAAAAAGAACACCACTTTTTTTTGGCAGAGATAGAGGCCTTTCACCCCACCTCCCATAACAGTCCTTCACACGTATAAAAGGTTGTTTTGTAAATTAACCTTTATATTTAATAGCCAGATGGAATGCCCTCCTTACTGTCTAAATCTTCATTTCCTTGTAACTGCACCTCACTGAGCTGGGGGCCTTTCTAAATTCTACCATATCCCTTATTTGATGGCTCCCAAAGAAAAATGTCCTCTCAAATTTCTTTTCAACGCTTGTTTAATGTGTTTATATTTATGTGCCAATTAAACCTAGGTTTTAGAAATATAGTCTCTATTTTAAAGTTCATAGCTAGGTTGTTACGGTACTTACTTTGCCTTTATTAAAATAAAAACAGGGCTAAGTTTTGGTAGAACTACAAACGACTAAAACGATCAAATTTTTATTTCAAGAAACTGCCACATGATGGTCATTTCCTAACATTTTTATCCGTGTTTAAAAATGCCATCCTTGGAGGTTGCAGTGAGCCACGATTGCGCCACTGCACTCCAGCGTGGGCAACACAGCGAAACTGTCTCAAAAAAAGCCATCCTTCTCACCACCATCACCACTTACTTCTATGTACATTCTAGAGGGACAACTACATTTCTCTAATGTGTCATGGTTTGCTCTTTTCTCTGCCTCAGGTAACCCTCCCCAGAGGTTCTCCCGGCCAAAACCAAGACCAATTCCCCATCCCCTATTATTCCCTCACAGTATCCTGTTTGGTTTTTGCCATTGTGTTTTCACAATTTGCACTTGTTTTGTCAGTTTGTTTGCTCATTTCTGTCTCTCCCACCAAACTATGAGTTCCCTGTAGGGAGGGAGGGAGTGTATTTATCTAAACCAACTCAGAGCCCTGCACACACCAAGAGTTGGCTATTAGTGAACAATGAAGTACTCAATACATTTACAGATAATATGAAAAACATTATACTTAATGCATGTGAATTGGCCACATTCATAAAGCTGCTGATACTGATATAATTCTTAAGTAGGTAAATTAATACGCAGAGCAGCAGACTTCAGTAACTTGCCACAATGCACTGAGGCTTTCCAAGTTGAAAGAACACTTGAAAGGCTCATAAAGGAAGAAATGAAGACAGCTTCTAGACAGAGCCTCACAGCTCTTTTTTTTTTTTAATAGAATGATTTTTGAGTGCTAAAAAGGTGATTCATTTTCACTACCATCACACATGCTCCTAAAGATATTTTCAGAGCATTTCATCAAACATTTTGTTTGTGCAACAGATCTATCTTTTCCTGAAGTCGGAGCACACCATCAGTGAGGGCACATAGTCACCGCCTTCCCCAGGCAGGACCCAAGTCTGAATGATTTCCAGACGCTTCACCTAGATAACTTACGTTTGCATGTGAGGCTCTAGTGAATGAGAACAGCTCATTTTTGCCCGAGCACTTTTATTTAAAATGCACACTGAAATAACAATTTCCAGGGCCATTTTGCAATTATAAAATAAAGGATTTCTATTTAACAAACAATATATTTAAATTCTGCTATTTGAGGGATTTATGAGTTGCAGAGCTGGAGTTTTCTTTACTATTTTGACAATAATCAGCATGCATTGGTATTTTAAACTTAATCTGGCTTTTTTTTTTTTTTTTGAGACGGAGTCTCGCTCTGTCACCCAAGCTGGAGTGCACTGGCCAGATCTCAGCTCACTGCAAGCTCCGCCTCCTGGGTTCATGCCATTCTCCTGCCTCAGCCTCCCGAGTAGCTGGGACTACAGGCGCCCGCCACCTCGCCCGGCTAGTTTTTTGTATTTTTTAGTAGAGACGGGGTTTCACCGTGTTAGCCAGGATGGTCTCGATCTCCTGACCTTGTGATCCGCCCGCCTCGGCCTCCCAAAGTGCTGGGATTACAGGCTTGAGCCACCGCGCCCGGCCTAATCTGGCTTTCTTTAAACATTCCTTGATACGAATTTCTTAATCGAAAAGCCCAAATTACAAAATACAATAAAGAATTGTATATGGGGGAAAAAATGAGCTGTGTTTTAAGATTACATATAAATTGAAAACAATATATAATTTTTTTTTTTTTTTTTTTTTAGACGGGGTCTCGCTCTATCGCCCAGGCTGGAGTGCAGTGGCCGGATCTCAGCTCACTGCAAGCTCTGCCTCCCGGGTTCACGCCATTCTCCTGGCTCAGCCTCCTGAGTAGCTGGGAACTACAGGCGCCCGCCACCTCACCCGGCTAGTTTTTTGTATTTTTTTCAGTAGAGACGGGGTTTCACCGTGTTAGCCAGGATGCTCTCAATCTCCTGACCTCATGATCCGCCCGTCTCGGCCTCCCAAAGTGCTGGGATTACAGGCTTGAGCCACCGCGCCCGGCCTGAAAACAATATATAATTTTCTAATAATCAAATGCAAAACTGATCAGACCTCAGAGCCACTACTTTCATAGCCCAAATAACTAAGAAGATAGCAAACAACCTGCAAGAACTTGACTAAATTAGATCAGTTCAAAGCTAGGCTGGGCATATAGTTTGAAGAACAGTTTGGTATTTTCTCAAAAAGTCAAACAAAAACCTATCATAGGACTCAGAAATTCCACCTTTAGCTATCTAACCAAAAAAAAACTATATATATATATACACACACACACACACACATACACACACACATATATATACACACACACACATATGTCCACACAAAGTCTTGCATGTAAATGTTAACAGCAACATTATTCACAATTTTTTAAAAACTGGGACCTGTCCATCACATCTATTAACAGAATACGATTCAGCGATAAAAGGACAGAATTACTGATACATGGTGCGCCACAGATGAACCTCAAAAAATTATGCAAGTATGGCCAGAATGTGCTGAGGCTGGTAAATTTAAAATATATATACATATGCAAGTAAAAAGAGTCAGATGCAAGAAACCATAATACTCCATTTATGATTCCACTATGTGAAATGCTCAGAAAAGGCATATTTACAGAGAGAGAAAGTATGTTACGGTGGTAGGGTTGGGGATGGGGATTAACTGTAAATGGGCAGGAGGGATCTTACCAGGTATGGGATAAAATGTTATAAAACTGGTCACTCCATTCAGTAAAATAACTAAACATCACTGAGTTGTCACTTGACATGAGTGAATTTTATGATATATAAAATAGACCTCAATAAAATCTTTTTTTGGGGGGGAGGGAGGGACACAGTCTTGCTCTGTCACCCAGGCTGGAGTGCAGTGGCGCAATCTCCACTCACTGCAAGCTCTGCCTCCCGGGTTTATGCCATTCTCCTGCCTCAGCCTCCCAAGTAGCTGGGACTACAGGTGCCCGCCACCATGCCTGGCTAATTTTTTTTGTATTTTCAGTAGAGATAGGGTTTCTCCGTGTGATCCAGGATGGTCTTGATCTCCTGACCTCATGATCCACCCGCCTGGGCCTCCCAAAGTGCTGGGATTACAGGTGTGAGCACCGCACCTGACTACTTCATTCTTTAAAATACTCTAAGATCATGGATAATACCAACACTTTAAGGATGTCAACACAGAATACGAGTGACCTCAGAAAGAAATCAAGTTTTATGCTAGGCTTATCATAAACTGCCAAGACTCTTTGTAAAGCCTACAAATTTAAACTCAGAATTAAGTAAACCTAATGATTTTTACTTTATCCTTAAAGAAACATGACTCCTAAAATAAGAAAAAAATGAAGGTGTTTGTAAGAGGAGGCCCCTCCCTGCCCTAAGGGTAAGAATAAATAAAAAACTCACACCATCAGCAGTGATAGAACTATCAAATTCAATCTTTTATAACTGCCAACCTAGGACTTTTTGTCTTCTGGGCAAAGTTCCCACTTAAAAACAAAAACTAAGTTCCAGTGGTACTTTGAATTTTACTAAAACCAAGTCACAAGATAAGTAGACAATTCGAATAACGTTAATAATTCTTTCCAATATTTTTAGGTTACAAAACCTCAATTATGTATAAATGTAATACACTAAGTTTCATTTTATCCTTTTACTATTCTAATGCCAGTAAATGTTACTGCCTAATTTTCTCCCTATGGTACAAAGTTTATTTTTACACAACTTTTTTAAATGGAGAGTTAGCACTAACTCTAAAAGGAGGCTGGAGGGGAGAGGGAGACACAGACTATAAACGAGTAACAGGAAAACATTCCTATAGCTGTAATTGCTAGGTCAAAATTACCTGAAAAAATATAAAAGGACAGAGCTGTAGCTTACTTTATACCAATGAATATCCTTTCAGCAAATTAACAACTAAAACCTAGCATATTAACTCAATAACACATTCTGTTTTCCTGTAAGGAAAAATTTTCTTAAACCATAATATCATGGACTCAAACTCTTATCAAAGCTCAAAGCTACCAACTTACTAGATAGGCCATGTTAGAAACAGGTTTCATAGTTTTGTACAAAACGAGAACTAATTAAATTTATACCACTTTCCATAAATTCAAGTCCGCAGTAAATCAGATACACCTGTATTTTTAAAGCAACCAGAATGGGAGATCAGTGGGGGAGAGGCAATTTAACAAGTTATCCAGACACACATTGTCCAGGATGAAAGTCACGTGATAATCTCGGTTCTGTCTTGACCACAAAAACATATGCACCAAATCAAAATTTAATTACACTGCATAACACAATTTAAGTTGTGCTTCATATTTTATTGACTGCTTTGCTTCTGACAGGACAGTTTCCTGAAGGAAAGTTCCAAGAATTGAAAAGTTACAACACCCACATACCAAAGACTGTTTCCTGAATTTTGTTACAGGAAGTGACATCTGCTATAATTTTAACATTTACTTCCCAGTAGGAGTTCCATTTAAAATGTCCTGTTGAACGTTATTTGTTCAGCAGTACCCCTAAGCAAAGCTTTTATTAAAAAACAAAACTTTCATTTCAGTTTCACAAAGTTTGGACACAACTGACCAAGCCATTTTAACTTTTCCCTGGGAACAAAAACAACTGCCACCTGATAAACTGGGGTGTGTGTGGTAGAGAGAGACAGAGACTTAGCAGTAACTCTAACCGGGGAGGGAGCCCACAAGGCATAGAAAAACGTAAATTAAATACCCTGGTCCTTGAGAAGAAACAATTCTTGGAAGGTGCTGTATGATTAAACACTGGACATTGCTTCTTGGTATCTTTTACTTTTATTTTATTTATTTTTTTAACACAGACGCATTTGGATATTTCAACCAACAGTTTGTAATATAAGGATAAATTCATGGAGGTGGATACCCACCACCTTCTCTACCAACCTCCAGTCTGTTTCAACCAGAGAGAGAAAAATGTGTATTTATAAGCATATATTAAATCAAAATTTAATAGCATTGTACAACATGGTTTACATGATCTCTCTCACTCACACACGCACCATCTCACAAAGCATGGTACCTGTGCCCCTGGCCTTACAGACAGCAGGGCTCCACCCAGAACCTGTCCACTCGGAATCTCTGGGGGAGTGGGAGCCAAATCTGCATGCTAACAAGCAACCACGGTGATTTTTGTGTCTAATCAAGTTTCAGAACCCTGAACCTCATTATGACCATATTACCCCTAAAATAGCCTTTTACTTTTTATTTGTTTAGTTGCCAATCCAGCAGTAAGCAATATTGGAAAAAAAAAAAAAAAAAGGTAAGATCTTCCTCACAGCCTTAACTCTTCCCCAGACTACCAAAACAAAGGATCATGTGGCCTGCGGGGTCTCCAAGCCCTCACCCATATGAGCCACCAAGGAGGAAAAGCAATTCTTGGTTTTTTTTTTTTTTTTTTTTGAGACGGAGTCTCGCTCTGTCACCCAGGCTGGAGTGCAGTGGCCAGATCTCAGCTCACTGCAAGCTCCGCCTCCCAGGTTTACGCCATTCTTCTGCCTCAGCCTCCTGAGTAGCTGGGACTACATACAGGCGCCAGCCACCTCACCCGGTTAGCTTTTTGTATTTTTTAGTAGAGACGGGGTTTCACCGTGTTAGCCAGGATGATCTCGAACTCCTGACCTCATGATCCGCCCGTCTTGGCCTCCCAAAGTGCTGGGATTACAGGCTTGAGCCACCGCGCCCGGCCAATTCTTGGTACTTTTTAGAATGCAATCCAACAGTAAGTGCCCTTTGAAAACATACCAAAATAAAGACAATCTAGGTGTCAATACAAATATTTTACCCTTTGTCTGCTTGAGTTCCTTTAGACAAGATGTTACCCCTGGGATTTCCTCTTAATATATTAAATCTGTCACCAAATTACTGCTCCGAGCAATAGCCTTAAGAACCTGATAGCAGTTCAGTCAGGCGTGGTGGCTCACACCTGTAATCCCAGCACTTTGGGAGGCCGAGGTGGGCGGATCACATGAGGTCAGGAGTTCGAGACCATCCTGACCAACACGGAGAAATCCCACCTCTACTAAAAATACAAAATTAGCCTGGCGGGGTGGCGCATGCCTGTAATTCCAGCTACTCCGGAGGCTGAGACAGGAGAATGGCCTGAACCCGGGAGGCAAAGGTTGCTGTGAGCCGAGATCGCGCCATTGCATTCCGGCCTGGGCAACAAGAGTGAAACTCAAAAAAAAAAAAAAAAAAGAACCTGATAGCAGTTCAATCTGATTAAATTAAAAACAAAGCTAATAAACTAACACAAGAAAACAGATATTCAGCAAAGAACAAGACTTTCAAGATGCCAGGTCTGTTGGCTGTGTGGCCATCAGGTTAAGCTTTAACTCCCTGTGGATAGATAAGAAAAGGAAAAAGTTTGCACAGGGGAGGGATTCTCAACACTGATCACTGCCAAGACACAGAAAGTCAGCAATTTGCATGGTTTTAAAGTTAATCTTTACTTTTAGCTCCCTGCGGTATTAGCACCAAAAGTTACACATATTATTTCCTCCTGAAGTGTAAATCTAAAGTTCATCTGATACATTTGTACTTGAGCAAGACATTGTACATTCTACCTGCTGTTATTTTGAGCAAATGAACACATTATATTCATAGTAAAACGAATTGAGGACCATCTGAAGGAGACAGAAAATACTACTCCAGCTCCCCCAATTTTCACATTCAAGTAAAAATGATTGGTAATCATTTAACCTGTAAAAGTTATGTACTCACCCTATATCAATAAAACTTAACTGAACCACAACAAAGAGATTATACTCAGCCTCACTATATGTTTCTATTTCTGAGCCAAGAAACGTGGTTCTAAGAAACTTTGTCCTAGAGGTGTATATTGTATTCCCACTATATCTCACATACAGAATTAGAGTACGTTTATTTGCCTATCTTGGAAAAGAAACCTGAGGTCAGGAGTTCGAGACCAGCCTGGCCAAGATGGTGAAACCCCCATCTCTACTAAAATATGTATATCTATGCAAAAAAAAATGAAATGGAGAAATTTGCTAACAGAAAACTAAGTTTATATATACCTCAAAGCAACAGTTAACAAATCAGCTTTATAACTCCTCTATCTTACAGCTATTACGTAAAAAATAGATTTGGAGGCTCACAGCAAATAAATGACAGAACCAAGATGAAAAAGTAGATTTCTCTCTCATCCATAATATTTTTATTCCTGAATATATTTGAAATTTAAAAATTTTAAATGCAGCACCCATAAAAACCCCATTTTCAAGCGTGTAAATCCAGCTATGGAATATCTTTTCATGGTATGGTAGAGAATCCAGCAAAATCTCTTGAGAGATCACTTGCATTAATTTTGCCAAAACAACAACATCCCCATAAATCAGCTGACTTTAAAAAGTGACTCACTGCTCCTTCAGTCTTTATCATGGAAGCAGCTCTAGACTGTGAGTCAGGAAGCTCAACTGGGCTCTCAGGATGAACTAGAAAGAAATCACTTAAAAGACCTGTTTGTGTTTCTCTTCTGTCAAGGACACTGTTTACAATGGTGTCACAAGAAGGAAAAAATGAGAATATTCAATGGATCAAAATACTACATAAATTATTTCTGTCCCAAAATCTCTTCCTTGAACTGTACTTTCCAAAACCACAGCATTCTCTCTGATATTGGCTCATTTTCAATCAAAGCTGCTTTGCATTCACGAATTTTCTTCCAAGGTAATCACTAGCTCAAAGAATCAGAGACAGGGGCATAGGGCGGAGCAAAACTGGTTCTATACCAGTTTAAGAGCACTGCTTTTTGCAACGAAAAACTTGCCCTCCCCAGAGTCAAAGAGATCCACCAAAAACCAGCTTCATATTACTCTTGGGAACAATCTGACTTTGCTTCTTTATTGATTTTTCAAAGCTTCATTAACATTAATTTTAGTCAAATTCAAAAGTTAAAAACTGTGGGAGAGTTGACTGAACCTACTTTCCTTCTGCAGTTTGTCTATAAATCCTTTCTTTTGAGAAGCTCCGTGCTCAGCCACCAGACTCAACTCTCCCAAAGAAGCAAGTTCAACTCCCCCACTCCCACGCATACACCCCTGCCCCAGGGTGGAGAAGGGCCAGGGGTTCTCAGGTAGCATCAGGTGATTTTTTTTTTAACTGGCTAATCCCTGATGGTATTTGAAGGTATGTATATTTTCCTTTCTAGAATTCAGGGATTTGCTTCAATGAGAGGGTTAGCAGCAGAGGCGGGGAGTCAGACAAAGCCCTCCTTTTTCCTGTATTCATCAACATCACTCCTCAGTATAAAGCACTGTTAATCCTTGCAGAAAAAAAAAAAAGTCTATAAACTGTTACATTTACCAGTTGCTAGTTTTTATATTTCTATAAAATAGTCTGGATGCACTTTCCATCAGAGTCCAGTAACTAAAGTCATGTTCTGTAACTATTTCACATTAAAGAAAGCAAGTTTGTTGCAATTTCCACAAGGAAGTATATTCAATGTGTCTGTTATGTTTATAGGTTCCAAAGAAAGCACACACTTATCTGAGAGCCCAGACACAGCATACTATCCGCTTTAACTGACATGACATTTCTCAGTGACCACCTTTCTCCACAACTCTGGGAACACAATAAACCAAATATTCATTGTTTTCAAAATATGGCCCCCAAAAATCTAAATTTTAAAAGCATTTAATTCGCATTTTAGTCAAGAAATGTCTTCCAGCTTTAAGAGAAGAAATCAACCACAAAACAAATTTCCTACTCTTAGGTTTTAAAATGAGGTAGAGGAATATACAACCTTAATTTTAAAAGTCCACAAGCCAAGAAATACTTAGGTAATCTCTCAATTCAAAGTACTTCTAGCTTATGTAGGGGAGACTAAAATGTGGGAGACAATATCTTGCCTTAAGGAGTGAACTGCAGGGATGGGAATACACTGCCTAATCAATTTGCATAAAAAAGTAGTCATATATCACCCATCAATATCAAATCAGGAATCAAACTAAACAATGCACAATGAAATTAGTGTGGTTAAACACCGAGCTATGAATCCTAAGTACAATGAGTCTGTCAGTCTAAATTAATTGTCTCAAGAGCAAACAAACACTAATGCATAGCACATGGTTCACTACCTGAGCTTTTACATCACAGGTGATGTTTCGGTTTCTCTTAGCACTACTCAGGGCAACGTGGCCCAGCTTTAGAGTTTCCCTGAAGTCCCAAAATATATTGAATCTTCTCCATATATTCTCTCTTTGGATCTCAAAGATTACCTTCTCTCCCACAGAGCACAATATCTGAATGAACTTGGACCACATTCCAGGTGTAGCCAAAGAAAATGGACATTTACAAAATGTGAGATATACTCCCAACACACAAAGAAAACGGCAAACATAACAGTCTTGTGACTGTTCCTAGTTCCAGGGAATGTTGGAAGGCCAGGTAGAGGATCAGAAATAACCATATTTCATCTATTTTAATTGGTGGCAAGCTGAACCACCACACTGATAACTCAGGATTATTACATATTACAAGCAACCAATTTTAGCAGGAATCATTCTTTGCACTGTTATACTGAGGCTTGGCAGCTCCCTTTAACATCTCACCTCAGCATTAAAGAGGAAGCACGTAAGGGAGGAAGTATGCAAAGCAGATCTGGAGTCAGGCGTTGCTCCACCTTTGTGACCTCAAGCAAGAAACAGCCAGGCAGGACCTCAGTTTCCTTAACTAACAAACGTGGATAATAAAAGTACTTACCTATTTAGGTGCCCGAGAAGAGTCAAAGAGCTAATCCAATTAAAGTTGCTTAACGCTGTGCCTGGCACACAGCAGTGTCCAATTTAGCTTATGTCTCGTTTTATTTTTATCATTAGTTTAAGAGCGCTGGCATTGAATCTCTCACACCTGTGTTCAAATCCCTGCGCTATATTACTGAGCTCTGTCACACAGCATTTACTAACTTCTTAGATCAAGGTATCTTAATGGAAGATTTTGTGCCATAGACCTCTGTAGCAGTCTGATGAATAACACCACTATCAGAATAATGTTTTTAAATACATTACATAAAATACATAAGAATACAAAGGGGCCAGATTATACAGACAAGCACCTATTAAAACATTTAAAAGAAATTAATAGTACAGTACTGTTTTTCTTTACTACTGAATTAAGCAAGATAAAGCAGTTCCTTAATTTCCTGAGTGGAAAGCGCAAAAGTTACCTGAAGATATCTGCAACAGTTGTAATAAGATTATGAAAAGACACATAGTTTCTATTTGTGATAACATCACAAGGACTGGTACTATAGTTTTATCTCTATTCCTACTTTAAAAAAAAAAAACACTAAATTTCAGTTAGAGGTTAACAAAAATAGAGACGCAACTTCTGTTTCTCATCCAAGTTCTCCTGCTACTTGGCCCCAGATTAAGAACCACTTTCTTAAATCAATAAAATGGAGGCAGAGGATAAACCACTGGGTTGGGAGGAAGAAATATAAAAAGCAGGTAGCACATAGGAGGTACTCTACACAGAGAAGCTCTTTCCTTCCTAGAAAGTTCTACTTCGTAGGAAAAAAAATTCAGTCTCATCCAGCCCAAACATGAACATTTAACATTCATTTCTCTCCATGATCGGAGTCTTCAGACGTGAAATTTGTTAAGTCTTCTGAGATCTCCCAAAATCACTGTTCTACATCAAATATCAGCTTGAAGAGCCCTGTTATTTTAAATATGTGAGACCAAACTGCTTTCCAGCAAAACACAGTTGAAAGAGAATGCATATATAACTCCTAAGTCTCCCTTAGCACGAACTGCTGTCAAAACTAAAATAAAATCGCACAGAACAGTTTGGATAATAATCACTAATGCCTTGTCATCACTCTTCTTTAACGCTCATTACAAAACCAGTAACAAACCATGGAAAGACAGGGCTTGAGGTTCTTACAATAGCGCTCCTCTGACAGCAACTGCAGTTCATTATCCTCTCTCCCCTTCACCACCCCGGCGCGTTCCCGGTCTTTGCCTACTCAGCAGATTCACGTAAGCGGGGCCGTTTTATGTGGAATCGCACATTCTAGCAGTAAAATTTTCACTCACCAGGCAAATTCTCACCCATCCTCTCCAAGGTGAACTATGTTTTACATTAATCGTATTTCTAAACTTCCCCTCGAGACAACAAGCAAGAAATCCAGAGAACCGATGGGTAGGCGCACAAAGAACCGAAATGGAAATTTGGGCAAGGGCGGACAAGTGAAATGAACTTAAGGTCCCGGAAAATAACAGTTCTGGGGGAAGAAGGGGGCTATCTAATTTTAATCTTCACATTAACTCCATCCCTCTCTCCGCTATGCAGAAATTGTTCAGCATGTTCTCCAAACTGTTTTTTATTTGACATTTAGTCAAGCCACAGTCTTGGGAATGATGAGAAGGCAATGACAAAGCTGCTTCCTGCCGGTCTCCTTCCCCGCACCCTGCCCGCCCCCGCAACCTTCAGCTCCCCTCGCCACTAACGCGTTTAAAAAGTTTCTCCGGTACCCGGCTTACCTTGACTGGGCTGCCATAATTCAGCTTATAGAGCCAGGGGTCTTCCGTCCATGAGCGCCTTCACCCCGCGGGCCCTGCTGCCAGCGCCGCGCTCACCATTTGGCGGAGCCGGGCGGGTACGCGTCCCCGCGCGGCGCCCCGATGTTACGGGACTACCTGCTCTCCAGCCCCGGGCGTCCTCGGCGCAGCCCCGGGCTCGGCCCGTATTGGCTCGCACTAATCCTGATGGACATCCGGGCACTGCGGCCTCTGCGGCGATCCGCACTCCAGACGAGCCTGGGGAGCGCCGCGTCCGAATCCGGAGCGAGCGAACGCCCCCGGCGCAGTTTCTGAGAAGGGAAAGCCAACGGGCCCCCACGCTCGAAGACCGCCGGCGCCCAGCGCCTGCCCAGCAGCAGCACAACGCAGGCCACAGTTAGAAAGGAAAAGAAATCGCCTCTCGGCTCCCTTGAAGTTGTCCGAGTCCGCCGGGATACCCCCTGTCAAGAAAGTTGCGGTGGTACGGCCCGCCTCCTTAAATGGGCAGGGCGCTCGGCGGCCCGAGCCGGAGGCAGGCGGCAGGCGGCAGGCAGGGTCGGGCAGGGGGCAGAACCCGGGCGCCGACCAGCCCCGCCTGCGGGCTCTTCGCGAGTGCTCTCTTGCCAGGTTCTAACTACGTACAGACACCCACCGCTGGAATACACAGTACCCGGCCGCTCAGAACTCCAGCTCCAATTTGAATATTTGTTGAATAATATGGGGCCCCAAGAGGCGGCAGTGAGCAGGAACAAGACCGCGGCAGTAAACCAAAAGTTCGCTACTTTTGATCTTTCCAGTGCTTGAGCTCAGGAAACGGGCACACTTGGTGTTACTTTGCTTTCAGTTTTGATTTCCTTACATAGAGACAAATATTTACAAAACACCTCGCCTTGTTTGGACTACACGTAGATTACAGGAAAAACAGTAACTCATTTTGGTCTTAAGCAATGAAGGGATTGACAAGAAGCAAACAAAAAATTTAAGCATGCAATATAGTAAGTCCTATACGAAGCACAAACGAAATCACTTCCTACTCAGAGGACCACGAAAAGCGTTTAAGCCGTGTCTCAAACGCAGGAAAATACTTGGATTAGCAGAGATGGAGGGAGGTTGTGCTTCAGCATCTCATAGGGACCAGTACACTGAAGGAGCTGAAGACTCTTAGATGAATACTGAATAACTGCCTGCACTGTGGACTCTCCATTTCTTCTACGTAAAATCATGACAACATTGCCCCGTCTCATAAAGAGGTAGTCCAGACTGTATTACTAAATCGTCGTGTAATACAAACATGTTAATGCCTGGCACTAAAACGACAATGCTGGCAGGGAGGCCCAAGGCATCTCTATCAAGGGTTCTCAAAGTGTGTTTACTAGATTCCTGGGTGTCCCCAAGACCGTCTCAGAGGTCAGAACTATTTTTAGAATAACACAAAGACATTGTCTTTTCAGTGTGCTGACATCTGCACTGATGGTGCAAAAGCAATTATGGGGAAACTGCTGGCGCCTTCGCACTAATCAAAGCAGTGGCAGCAAATGAAACTAGTAGTCACTGCATTCTTCACTACCACACGTTAGGTTTTTTTCTTTTTAAGCCAGTTTCCTTTATGATTGTCTTTAATGAAGCAAGCAGTCAGAATTATTACTTTCATTAAATCTTGACCCTTGAGCATGGGTCTTTTTGATGTTCTTTGTGACAAAATGGAAGTACCCATGAAGCAGTCCACTGCACACTGAAGTACAATGGCTGTCTCGAAGAAAAGCACTTGTGTAATTGAGTTGCAAGCTGAGCTAGCTGTTTTTTCATGGACTACCATTTTTACTTGAAAGAACAATTCACAAACCGTAGTTATTCTGACTTGGGTATTTGGCAGACATTTTATTAAAAATGAACAAAGTTGAGCCTGTTTCTTTGAGGAAAACAATTGACAGTACTTATTGCCAATGATGAAATTCGAGCTTTCAAGCACTTTGGAAGACTTTTTACATCTGCCACATAATCTTGCCAGCTTCATTCACCAATACTTAAAAGACTTTCCTGATGAGATCAGGGTGACAGTGATCAAAGTTATATGAGAAGATCTGCCTTAGTTTCCAAATGACCAATAGTATAACAAAATCATACATGGGTAGGCCGGGTGCCTGTAATCCCAGCACTTTGGGAGGCTAAGGCAGGCAGATCGCTTAAACTCAGGAGTTTGATACCAGAGCCTGGACAACATGGTGAGACCCCATTTCAATCAAAAACACAAAAAATTAGCTGGGCATGATGGTACCAATCTGTGATCCCAGAAACTTGGGCGGTAGAAGTTGCAGTGAGCTGAGATTGTGCCACTGAACCCCAGTCTGGGTGACAGAGTGAGACTCCCTCTTAAAAATGAAAATCATGCATGGATGAAAGATACCTTGAAAAAAAGTGCAAAGTGGACCAACTGATTTTAATGTATCACATTTAATGTATCCACAATGCAATTAACCTTTAAGAAACTACCACTTACGGAGGTTTGGTATAATATCAAAGAAGGTATTAAAAATACTCATCCTCTTTCTGTGTGAAGTTGAATTTTCTTTATAGACTTCAACCAAAACAACATTGCAAAAGATTGAATAGAGAATCAGATTCAATCTGGTTGGGTTGGGCATCCCAAATCTGAAAATCTGAAATCCAAAATGCTCCAAAATCCAAAACTTTTTGAGTACTGACATGACGCTCAAAAGAACAAGAATATATACTGCAAATATTCCAAAATCAGAAAAAATCTGAAATCCAAAACAATTCTGGTCCCAAGCATTTTGGATAACCTGTATGAGAATCTAGCTGTCTTCTATTAAGCTAAACAGTAAAGAGATTTGCATGAATGTAAAGTAATGCCATTCTTTCTCAATATTTTTTTTAATTTTGGAAAATCAGTTTTATAAAGGTTTTATTTAGGTCAATATGTAGTGGCTTTTAAAAATAAATATTTTAAATACCTCAATTTTTAATTTTTAATGTAGTAAATAACAATATCTAAAATGTACATATACAAAAGCTCTTTGGGTTTCAAAGTAATTGAGGTGCAAAATTATTCCATATCATTTGCTAATACTTCCATGTCTCCCTCACCTCTCCACACTCATCAAATCTTCTTTTAATTAAAGGTGTTATACATTACAGCTATTCCATGTAACCTCTTAGCACCTAGATCAGTTTTAGCAAAATGTGGTCAAACCACCTAGGGCATATGTTAAAAACAGACTCCAGATCCTAGTTGCAGAACTACTGAAATAGAATCCTTGTGGGGTGAGGTCCCAGGGATATGCATTTCAATAAATTCTACAGGTGATGCTTGTGGTCTGCTTATATTTGAAAACCATTTACCTAGATCATGCTTATTTAGAAAATAATTTTAAGAGGTTTTTGATTCAGTATTGATTTATAATCCTTGAATAATTTTAAGTACCATAATTGGCCAGCATTTATTTTCATTTGTAAAAAATCTGTATCAGACAACAAAATACATTTGTACACATATTTTCTTTTGCAATAGTAAAGTGGTAAGCCTTCAAGGAAACCAGGCAAAAGTCTACTCTCAAGAATTTTTTGGTGGCTGGTTTTCCCCATTTTTCTCTTGCTGTTTTATCTATACCAACCGTGATCATTTATGCCATAAACAAATTAGTATCAGACATAATTGCTGAAAAAAAATATTTCATCATAGCACTTACTCATAAAATGTCCACTTAGCAAAGGCTAGAAATGTAACATTGATAATATTAAAATTATACTTTTTGAACTATGTTAATTGATCTGACAGCACATAAATATGAGGAAATAGACCAGGCATGGTGGCTCATGCCTGTAATCCTAGTGCTTTGGAAGTGCAAGGTAAAAAGATTGCTTGAGGGCAGGAATTTGACACCAGCCTGGGCAACATAGCAAGTCCTTGTCTCTATTAAAAAACAATTTAAAAATTAGCTGGATATGTAGTTCTAGCTACTTGGGAGGCTGAGGCAAGAGGACTGCTTGAGCCCAGGAGTTCAAGGCTGCAGTGAACTATGAGGGAACCACTGAACACCAGCCTAGATGACAGGGCAAGACCTAATCTCAAATAAATGAATAAATAAATGGAAAATATTTTTTTAATATAGCAAATATTTACCCCCAAAGACACATGGAATCAATACCAGATTAGAATTACACCTGAGATTACCTGGGATCTCAAAATGGTTTGTAATGTAAATTAATGGGAGTAATTTGAAACAAGTGGGATGATACTAGATTTACAATACATCTAAAATTACTAAGTATAGGACAAATGGTTTGTGACTTGGATACTGTATGTGGCTAAAAAAGCACCACAAAACAAACATGGGCATTATTATTTCCAAGTGTTTTGAGAACACCATTGTATCCAACCCATCATCTTGATCAGCAGTGAAACTGAACAAAAAGCCATTCTTAACCTTTGAGGGGCACAGTATTCTTTGGCTTTCTGATGAAATTTGAGGACACTGAGGCACAACCTCTGTTAAACTTCCATGCAGCTTGATTCCTCTGAAACCCATTTAGGAAGCACGTGAGGCTCCGTAGATTTCAGGTTAAGAATCTCTGGACCCGGTCCTGCCAATTTACCCTACAAATAAGGAGTAACATCGCCTGTTAATCTTTATTGCCCAGCTGGGCACGGTGGCTCATGTCTGTAATCCCAGCACTTTGGGAGGCTGAAGTAAGCGGATCACTTGAGGTTAGGAGTTTGAGACCAGCCTGGCCAACATGTTGAAACCCTGTCTCAAGAATCCTGGCATGCGCCTGTAGTCCCAGCTACTCAGGAGGCCGGAACAGAAGAATTACTTGAACCTGGGAGGCAGAGGTTGCAGTGAGCCAAGATCGCACCACAGCACTCCAGCCTGGGCAACACAGTGAGACACCATCTCAAAAAAAAAAAAAACTTCATTGCCCTTTTAAAAACTTAAGAGTTGGCCAGACCTGGTGGCTCACACCTACAATCCCAGCACTTGAGAGACTGAGGTGGGAGGATCACTTGAGGCCAGGAGTTGATGACCAGCCTGGGCAACATAGCAAGATCTCACCTCTACTAAAAAATTTTTTTTGTAATTAGCTGGGCATGGTGGCTCACACCTGTAGTCCCAGCTACTCAGGAGGCTAAGGCAGGAAGATCACTTGGGCCCGGGAATTTGAGATTACAGTGAGCCACTTCGCTCCAGCTTGGGCAACAGAGCAAGACCATCTCTGGAAAAAAAAAAAAAAAAGAAAGAAAGAAAGAAAAAGAAAAGAGACAATTTAAACAGGTTGCCTTATTCAGAACTCTAAAATACCTCATTCAACATATGCATTTGTACCACAGTGGTCATTCAACAACTCTACTCTTTGTAGCATTTTTGGTCTAAAAGTTACATAGGTCAAATCCCCTAAGAACTGCTACTTCATTTCAATGGAATAATGTTTAACCACGACACTGCTAAAATCACTTTGCCAAAAGAAGGGTGCTCAAGGTTGTCACTGAAGATCTCAAATGAAGCAGACACAGGAAAAGGGAGGAGATAAAGGAGGAAAATAAAAACGGGCACTCCCCAGAAGGCAGACAGCAAGGAGGACTGCTAATAAGCACCACTGGAAATTAACTGGCTCTCCCTTCAGCTGTGACCTCAACACAAAGCAGTCCTCCTATCCTTATTTCACACTTTCCAGGTTCTCTGCCTTTATCTTTAAACTGGGGTTATCTGGAGATTCTCACGAACTAAGGGCAAAGAGAGTTTTAAGTAAATCTATTTCTAGATCCTTAATATCCAAATGTCCTCTTTCTTACAACCAGGATTCAAGCTCTCACTTCCCACTTGCTTTTCTCCACTCGAAACAGAAAAGCACGAGCCGGGTGCGGTGGCTAACGCCTATAATCCCAGCACTTTGGGAGGCGAAGGCAGGTGGATCACAAGCTCAGGAGATCAAGATCATCCCGGCTAACACAGTGAAACCCCGTCTCTACTAAAAATACAAAAAATTAGCCAGGCGTAGTGGCGTGCACCTGTAGTCCCAGCTACTTGGGAGGCTAAGGTAGGCGAATCACTTGAACCTGGGAGGCGGAGGTTGCAGTGAGCTGAGATTGCACCACTGCACTCCAGCCTGGGCAATAGAGCAAGACTCCATCACAGAAAAAAAAAAAAAAAAGAAGTAGAAAAAGGAAAGTAGTCCTCTCATCCAGCCCAAATAAATATTAAAATGGTGCATTGCTCCAGGTGTAAATACCTCCAAGACCCCCAAAGGAACAGTTCTCTGTAGAAGGAGAGTCCCCAAGGTTAAATCAATATTAATAGATAGATCCTCATTAAACACGTCCAGGTAACAAGCTTGTGGCAGCGTCCTCATGCCTGACTATATACAAATTAGAATTATGAAATGAGATGGATAGGGCCATCAGAAGTTGGACTTCTCTAAAAAAGTAAATCTGATTCAACTGTTTGGTTCAAGAATAAAGATTTACAGTTTTTCAACATTCTTGTAGGAGGTATACAAGCAAAAACGTATAGAAATTACTTTTCAACTTTACCTCTTCACTCAATGTCTTTTCCTTTACCTGATTTGGTCTACAATTTTCCATATCTCCTCCTATTTGTGCATTAATAAAACATGCCCTTCCTTACCCTAATACCCTGATCAATCAGGGATATTAGCCTACAATATACCAATTACTTATTATCAGTCTACAAACAAGCTCAAGTTCCCCCACTTCCTCTGCAACACACACACAGAGTTTATTTTTTAATAAATGTTTTATTTTAGAATAACTTTAGATTTACAGAAAAGTTGCAAATAATTATACCCCCAGCCAGTTTCCTCACTGTTTACATCTTACACTACAATTGGCCACTTGCCAAAACTGAGAAATCAACATTGGTATGTTACTATGAACTAAACTTTAGATTTTATTTTGACTTTACCAGTTTTTCCATCAATGACATCTTTCTGGTCCAAGATGCAACCCAAGGTATCCTAAAACTGCATTATTTCTCAGTTTTTCCTTGTTTTTCATGACTGACAGTTTTAAGGAGTTTGGGCTGGCTATCCTGTAGAATGTTCCTTTATCTGGTTTTGGCTGATGTTTTCCCTTCAAAGGAGGGAGACAATGAAGCAGACACAGGAAAAGGGGTGGAAATAGCTATACATATTTGAAATTCTTCTCTAAGAAAGATTTGCCTCTTCCCCATTTATTTATTCATTCAATTATGTATTTATATGAGCATGGTCTCACAGATATTTCCTTTGGACTTTGTGTCATAATCCACTACATGATTGATTTTGTTGTCAGATCGTTCCAGCCTTGGCCACTGGGAGCCCCTTCAGGTTGGCTCCTTGCCCCATCCTTTTGTGTTTCGAGCACTCCTTCCTTTCTGTTACTACAGGATGCTCCAGGCTCATCATCTATATTCCCTACCCGCATCCCAGAACAAGCCATTTCTCCCAATACATTGGTTTCTTCCCCGTAAGCGCTACCACCCAGTCTCCTTCTGCCATCACTACCAAGCTTCTTACACCAAGAGAAGTCGGCTTCCTTTGTGATGCCAGTGACCACCTTCCATGAAAGGCTCTCCACGGACTTTGAGCAACTCAATCTTATTTTACAATTCTTTCTGCTCACACATCCAGGATCCAGGATAGAGCTCTAACAAACCTTACTTGTCTCTTCTCAATCTAAATGCTGTCTTGTACAGTATCATCAGTAACTCTCTAAATGTGTAACTCCAACCAAAACTTCTCTCTGTAACTCCAAGACTATTCTTTCCAGCTGCCCCAAAACAGTTTCCTGGGGATGAAAAGGCACTTGGGAGGTTGTCCAAAATAGAACATGTTCTTATTGTGTCTACACAATAAGATCCACCCCATCTGGATGTAGTTACAACAGATGCTGAGAGATACCTATCAATGAGCCTTAGCTGCTTCTAGGGTAAGGGGTGGTTTCTCCATACAGGAAGAAGACAATATCTCCTTCACCAAAGAAGGGATTAGAAAAGACTAGGGGAAAAGTGTGTTTAGTTAGTTCCTTCCTTGGGAACAAAAGCAGAAGGCAGAATTCAAAGAGAGCTTCCTATGAGCAGATCAGGAGGGACTTGGCTAACACAAAACTAAAACATTTTATATTTTATCATGTGTGTTTTAACTGTGAAGATCAGTAATAAACCCATTAAAATAAGATCAGCCTTATTAATAATTTGTTGAATAGCAAACATCAGTTGAGTGTGAAGGAGTAGTGATGCCTTTCAAAAGGAAAGGGAAACAGGGAAGAGAAAGAGACAGCCTGAGAAATGGCCCGAGGCCAGACCAGGCCAGAATTAATCTGAATGGTCCCAATTCCAACCCACTCCTTTCCTCTTGGCTCTTCATTTACGCACCCATTACCAATCATCCAAACTAGAGATCGTTTTCCTGGCTTGTTTTCCACACATATGGCTACCAAAATCCTGAGATTTCTTGGGATAGTGAAAGTAGAGGGATGGGAGTGGGAAGAGCTCACTTTAAATACTTCTCTTTATTTCTGAATTTCTAACACTGATCTCTAATTCCTCCCACCACCACTACCACCCCCTCCACTGAATAAGCTTTCACCTTCTTGTTTTACAAAAAATACTTAATGACAAGGAAGATATTCATAATATCAGGGTTTTTGATTAATAAAAAAGCAGGTACAAAATAAAATAATTTTTAAAAGGAAAAAAAGCAGGTACAATACAGTATGATGGTTAGTATCCCACTTCGTCAAAATTGAATGAAATATGTGTATTCAAAAGATTGACGCGGCCTCTGTAGCAAAATGCTAGCAGTAGGTATCTCTGAATGGAACAATCAGATGACTTATTTTCTTCTGGGTATTTAAAAATTGTCTAAATGTTATAAAATGAACACACACCTGTTTCTGTAGTCACAAAAGAAAAACAGAATCACAATTATTGTAAAAACAAAACAACTATAATCAAGTCTTAGCTCCAGGAAGGAGATAAGGGTCATCTAATCCACCTCCCCATGCAAGAAGGCTCTTTCTCTAGCGAGACTAGCTTGTTTGCATGTCTCCAGGGACATCTGTTGTCATTACAAGCAGCTCCTTCCACAGCAGGCCAATGATGAGGATTAGAAACTTCTATCTCCCATAAAGCTAAAATTGGCTTCTTTAGAGTTCTGCTCCATTAGTTCTACTTCTGCCCTCTTGATACTAACAGAGCTGTCCACTCAGCTTTCTTGTTTTTTGTCTTTTGTGGTTTTTTTTTTTTTTTTTTTTGAGATGGAGTTTTGCTCTTATTGCCTAGGCTGGAGTGCAATGGCGCAATCTCAGCTGACTGCAATCTCTGCCTCCTGGGTTCAAGCAATTCTCCTGCCTCAGCCTCCCTAGTAGATGTGACTACAGGCATGTGCCACCCACACCTAGCAAATTTTTTGTACTTTTAGTAGAGATGAGGTTTCTCCATGTTGGCCAGGCTGGTCTCGAACTCTTGACCTCAGCCTCAGCATCCCAAAGTGTTGGTATTACAGGCGTGAGCCACCACACCCAGCCTCACTTAGCTTCTTATGCCTACTGTTTGATGGTATATCTTTTTCTATCCTTTCCTTTTAAGTATGCTTTTTTTTTTTTTTTTTTTTTTGAGACGGAGTCTCGCTTTGTCACCCAGGCTGGAGTGCAGTGGCGCGATGTTGGCTCACTGCAAGCTCCACCCTCTGGGTTCACGCCATTCTCCTGCCTCAGCCTCCTGAGTAGCTGGGACTACAGGCGCCCGCCACCACGCCCAGCTTATTTTTTGTATTTTTAGTAGAGACGGAGTTTCACTGTGTTAGCCAGGATGGTCTCAATCTCCTGACCTTATGATCCACCTGCTCAGCCTCCCAAAGCACTGGGATTACAGGTGTGAGTCACTGCACCTGACCCAAGTATGCATTTTTTAATATTTAGAATGCATGTGCCTTAGTCCATTTCCTGCTACCTATAACAGAATACCTGAAACTGGGTAATTTATTTTAAAAAGGAATTTATTCCTTAGAGTTATGGAGGCTGAGAAGTCCACAGTTAAGGGGCCACACCTGATGAAAGTCTTCTTGCTGGTGGGGACTCGAGTCCCAAAGTGACACAGGGTACCACATGGTGAGGGAGCTGAGCATGCAAACATGCTACTGCAGGTCTCTCTTCCTCTTATAAAGCTACCAGTTCAGGCCAGGCTCAGTGGCTCACACCTGTAATCCCAGCACTTTGGGAGGCCGAGGCGGGCGGATCACCTGAGGTCAGGAATTTGAGACAAGTCTGGCCAACACGGTAAAACCCCATCTCTACTAAAAATACCAAAATTAGCCAGGTATGGTGGTGGGCACCTGTAATCCCAGCTACTTGGGAGGCTGAGGCAAGAGAATCACTTGAACCTGGGAGACACAGTTTGCAGTGAGCTGAGATTGTACCACTGCACTCCAGCCTGGGCGACATAGCAAGACTCCCTCTCAAAAAAAAAAAAAAAGCCACCAGTTCTCCTCCCATGGTAGCCCACAAATTCATTAATCTTGAATGAATTCATCCATGAGGGCAGAGCCTTCATGATCCAATCACCTCTTAAAGTCTCCACCTTTCAATATTGTCACATTGGGTTTAAGTTTCAACATAAATTTTTGTGGGGTTTTTTTTTTTTTTTTTTTTTGAGAAAAGGTCTCATTCTGTTGCCCAGGCTGAAGTGCAGTGTTGCAATCTCAGTTCACTGCAGCCTCGGTCTCCCGGGCTCAAGCAATCCTCCTACCTTAGCCTCCTCAGTAGCTGGGGCTACAGGCACACGACACCACACCTGACTAATTTTGTAAAGACTGGTTTTTACCATGTTGTCTACGCTGATCTCAAACTCCTGGACTCAGGCGATCCACCTGCCTTGGCCTCCCACAGTGCTGCGATTATAGGTGTGAGCCACCACGCCTGGCCTAGAGACAATTTCTTACAGGATATCTAACACCCTTCCCAATTTGGACCAACTTCAGTAGCCTTATCATCCACTAAATCTCCCTCTGTCCCCTTCCCATCCCTTTCCCATGAACACCCTCCAG
The DNA here is from genome assembly GCF_009764315.1 of Trachypithecus francoisi. Classification (NCBI taxonomy): domain Eukaryota; kingdom Metazoa; phylum Chordata; class Mammalia; order Primates; family Cercopithecidae; genus Trachypithecus; species Trachypithecus francoisi. The sequence continues at coordinate 45,921,766 of NW_022681454.1, forward strand.
CCCCACACTTCTCTAATGCCATCAACCTTTTGCAGAGAGTATTTTCTCTTCATTAGAATGCCCCTTTCCCCCTTCTCCAGCTGAAGAACCCCTACTATTATCCAAACCCTAACATATGCAGCTCTTCTCAGAAGCCTTCTCTGATAGCTTATCCTTCACTCTACCCAACACAAGCTCCTAGTTCTCATGCATATCAAGTCATGAGGTTGGATGGGATCAAGGGGAGTGTTTGCTTGTTTGAGCAGAAAGGCAGACAAAAAAAAATGTAGCCAAAAGATAATTTCTGAAACAGAGAACTGCGAAGAACTCTGTTGCAGCTGGTAAGATTCCCTCTTACACATGTGTTTGCAGGTGAGATCTGCTCCCAGATTGCACAATCTGGGGTTCTCTCATTACACAATCAGTGGACTCTGATCCAGATTCACAAATAGAGCAAGTGAGGATCAGTGAACAATTTCCACATTTCAAAAAATCCAAAGGAAACCACATATCTGACCGTAAGAAGTGTGTGAAGGACTCCGCTCTGGGCCTTCCTGGAGCTTATGCCAACTCAGTGTGCTAGCACCAGTGAGCCCACACTGATCAGGAAGTCTAATTAGCAACTTCGTGTGTTTTGATTAATTCAAGTAAGAAAACAAATGCTTGTTTAAATATAGTTTATTTAGTAGGGGGACTCTTTTTTAGTGCCTTCAGGCAATTTAGTGTGCAGTTGAGTTAGAACCTGTGTTTTAGTGTCTTGTCACTTAAAGTGATGCTGCAGAGCAGCAGCTCTAACAGGAGAGGCCTATGAGAAATGCGGCCTTAGGTTCCATCCAGTTTCCTGAATCAGAATCTGGTTTTTTGGTTTGTTTTCTTTTTAATAAGATGGAATCTTGCTCTGTCTCCCAGGCTGGATGGCACAATCTCGGCCCACTGCAACCTCTGCCTCCCGGGTTCACATGATTCTCCTGCATCAGCCTCCTGAGTAGCTGGGATTACAGGCACACACCACCATGTCCAGCTAATTTTCTTGTATTTTTAGTAGAGATAGGGTTTCACTATATTGGCCAGGCTGGGTTTCGAACTCCTGACCTCATAATCCACCTGCCTCAGGCTCCCAAAGTGCTGGGATTACAGGAGTGAGCCATCGCGCCTGGCCCAGAATCTGCATTTTAACAAAATTGCAAGGTGATTCATACACTCATTGAACTCTGAGAAGCACTGCACTATACAATCTATGACGTTTAGGAATTCCATAAACTCTCAAAGACAAGTGTCCAAAATTACTACCATTATTCAGTTTGAAACAGTCTCTGAACAGTATTGTGGCATAGTCATCTATGAGTTAGGGGCTTTTCCTGCCCTTGGAACTATCCCTAAATTTTCCTGAACACTATAAGGGAAGGGGAAGGATTTAAGAACTGGAAATTAGGAGATATTCCTCAATCTCTGCAGGGATGTTTTCCTCTTTTGTGGGAGAAAAAACTATATACATAGGCAAGCCACAAAGATCAGTAAATTGCAGCTCATAAGTTATACTAAGATCTGGTCTCCTCACACGTAAGAGAGGTTACATCAACTACTGGCATTTTCTGTGATACCTAGCCTGTTGTAAATGTGCTGTTTTTATTCCTAGCAAACATTTGAATCCAAACACTTCAAAACGACATTGGAGGTATGGATTTTACCTTCCATCTGAGGACTGAGGCTGTCTTCCAAAAAGTCAGGGGAGTTTATTTATTGAGGCTTATTGGTTGTGGACTCTGTTTCCTACCTAGGTCACATGCAAAACAGGAAGATTAAAACTAAATCAAATCGGCTGGGCGCGGTGGCTCACATCTGTAATCCCAGCACTTTGGGAGGCCGAGGCGGGCGGATCACGAGGTCAGGAGATCGAGACCATCCTGGCTAACACGGTGAAACCCCTCTCTACTAAAAATGCAAAAAATTAGCCCAGCGTGGTGGTGGGCGCCTGTAGTCCCAGCTACTCGGGAGGCTGAGGCAGGAGAATAGCGTGAACCCAGGGGGAGGAGCTTGCAGTGAGCCAAGATCACACCACTGCACTCCAGCCTGGGCAACAGAGGGAGACTGTCTCCAAAATAAATAAATAAATAAATAAAATCAACATTTATTGAGCATTTATTATGTCTAAAGCCCATGCAACCCTACAGAAAAGCATGTTTTTTAAAAACTCTTTGTCTTCTGAGAACTTACTCAAAGAAAGGGCTACTCCATTTTCTAAATCCTAAATGTCTTGAAATTACAATGAATCTAGAGAACAAAAAGTTGATTAATAACCAATTACACATATTTTCATGATCAAGGACCTATATGTTATTGAACTGATTAAATTTTGTCATTTTAAACATCATGTTTAAGAATTCATTTAAGAAAATTACAGAAGTTGTAGCAATAGAGTTTTTGAGGTTTACAGTATTTCCTATGTTCTCAGAAAGGAGGGGGTCTTCCCTCGCTAATCCAATTAGAACTTTGTGAAGGTCAGAACTCTCAGCTAGCAACTCTGCTCCCAACTGACAGACTTGTTAGTGCCCTTACAAGTCACTGACACCTCAAAGCTGGCCAGCTTCAGGCCTTACAACACTTAACAACTTAGTGGGTCCCTACACTGTCACTTGGGAATTCACATAAAGATGACTTTCTTTCCCATATGATCATGTTCCCTCAGTACACGTGGTTGAGACGCTTAGTAACAATCTTAGATACCACAGTCCAGCAAAATGGCAAGGAAGGTGTTAGGAATTAATTTTGTAAGTAATATGAATTTACTGAGCATGCACAATATTCCTGGCTCTAAGTACTTCCCCCATATTAAATTAATTCCAGCCACAAGCCTTTAAGCCAAATACAATATCACCATCCTTGCTTCAGAGATAAGAAAAATGAGGCCCTGAGAAAATGGGCAATTTTCTCAGTCATGCAAACTGGTTAAGTGGTAGGACTGAGATATAAGCCTGCACTCGAGAGTCCATAGTCTTCATCACTGTGCTGCAGTCTCTCTTGATAAGTTATTGTTACACTCTTGAGGAAGCAGTCATAGAATCCTATGACGTTTTACAAGCCTTTGGAAAATCACTTTTTCCATATCATATCTAGGTATGTTTCAGCACAGCACTCCCAAATTTGATGTTACTTTCGAGCTCAGTTAGACGGCTTCTGCAAAAGGCAAATAGTAATGTATTATCACGGTTGGTTTGGTTTTCTCAAGGAGTGTCTGAGGGTTGAAAGAAAATTCAATACGTAGGACCAAAGCATCTACCATATTTCAATAATGGAAAAGGATGTTAAAAAAAAAAAAAAAAAAAAGCAATTTGAAGTAAACATGAAAACCCAGTCCTGTTGGATTAATTTGTTGATTTATTTTCCAGATGTTTCAGGTACCATAAACACTAAAGTCTCTGTAGTGATGAGGACACTCATTTTCATTTTGTGACTATAAAGTGATTTTACAAGAACCTGAGTCAAAACAATTTCAACAGTATTTTTCTCTTTTGTACACAAATATATAGCTGCAGAAGGTTATATATGTTATGTTGGTTACATATTTCTTTTTTTTTTTTTTTTTTGGAGACAGAGTCTTGCTCTGTTACCCAGGTTGGAGTGCAGTGGTGCCATCTCCACTCACTGGAAGCTCGCAAGCTCCACCTCCCAAGTTCACGCTATTCTCCTGTCTCAGCCTCCTGAGTAGCTGGGACTAAGGCACCTGCCACCACACACAGCTAATTTTTTGTATTTTTAGTAGAGACAGGGTTTCACCATGTTAGCCAGGATGGTCTCCATCTCCTGACCTTGTGATCTGCCCGCCTCGGCCTCCCAAAGTGCTGGGACTACAGGCTTGAGCCACCACGCCCGGCCTTTTTTTTTTTTTTTTTTTGAGATGGAGTCTTGCTCTGTCACCCAGGCTGGAGTGCAATGGCGTGATCTCGGCTCACTGCAAGCTCCACCTGGGTTCAAGTAATTCTCCTGCCTCAGCCTCCTGAGTAGCTGGGATTACAGGCGCCCACCACCACGCCCAACTAATTTTTATATTTTTAATAGAGACAAGGTTTCACTATGTTGGCCAAACTGGTCTCAAACTCCTGACCTCAGATGATCTGCCCACCTCGGCCTCCCAAAGTGCTGGGATCACAGGCGTAAGCTACCACACCCAGCCTAGGTTACATATTTCTAACAAGCTCAAATAAGCAGATCACAGCTGAGGGAACAAAACAAAATAATAAATAAACAACTTTTTTCCACCCAAACAGTTTTCTCATTTATTCTCAGAGTTGAATCATGTTCCTGGGAAACACACCATTTGGGGCAGCCTCACATTGCCTACATGTAATATTTAAGCTTTGGTTTTTTGATAAACCTTGATGACACCAATTTCATATTACTCAAGTCACCATTTACGAGATACTCCTTTCACTCCCGTACTTGCTGGCCACTAATGGCTAGCAGTGTTGCTCATGAATGGCAACCCCTCTGAAACCACACTTGGGGTGCTCCAGGGATTCAAGAAGTTTGGTTCCCCTCTGGTGTGAAGCTCTCCAGAGATTAGTCTTGAGGCCTTACGTTTTCTTCATACCACTTGGATATCAACAGCTGACCAAAGCTTTTGGATATTACCAAAGAAGAGGGCCAGTGGTTCCTCCTGAAGGCATCTTGCTCTGTCTCCCACAGGTTAGGCAGTTTTTTGTTTTTTGTTTTTGTTTTTTTAAAATAGGGACAAGGTCTCACTATACTTCCCAGACTGGTCTCGAACTCCTGGCTTCAAGCAATTCTGCCTAGGCCTCCCAAAGTGCTGGAATTACAGGTATAAGCCACCCCACCTGGCCAGTTTCACAGTATTTTATTATTATTATTATTATCATATTATACTTTAAGTTCTGGGATACATGTGCAGAACGTGCAGGTTACATAGGTATACACATGCTAAGGTTGTCTGCTGCACCCATCGACCTGTCATCTACATTAGGTACTTCTCCTAATGCTATCCCTCCTCTAGTTCCCCACCCCTCGACAGGCCCCGGTGTGTGATGTTCCCCTCCCTGTGTCCATGTGTTCTCATTGTTTAATTGCCACTTAGGAGTGAGAACATGTGGTGTTTGGTTTGCTGTCCTTGCAATAGTTTGCTGAGAATGATGGTTTCCAGCTTCATCCATGTCCCTGCAAAGGACATGAACGGATCCTTTTTTATGTCTGCATAGTATTCCACGGTATATATGTGCCACGTTTTCTTTATCCAGTCTATCATTGATAGGCATTTGGGTTGGTTCCAAGTCTTTGCTATTGTGAATAGTGCTGCAATACGCATATGTCTGTATGTGTCTTTATAGCAGAATTATTTATAATCCTTTGGGTATATACCCAGTAATGGGATTGCTGGGTCAAATGATATTTCTGGTTCTAGATCCTTGAGGAATCACCACACTGTCTTCCACAATGGTTGAACTAATTTACACTCCCATCAACAGTGTAAAAGCATTCCCATTTCTCCACATCCTCTTCAGCATCCGTTGTTTCCTGACTTTTTAATGATCACCATTCTAACTGGCAGGAGATGGTATCTCATTGTGGTTTTGATTTGCATTTCTCTAATGACCAGTGATGAGCTGTTTTTCATATGTTTGTTGGCTGCATAAATGTCTTCTTTTGAGAAGTGTCTGTTCATATCCTTCACCCACTTTTGGATGGGGTTGTTTTTTTCTTGTAAATTTGTTCCTTGTAGATTCTGGGTATTAGTCCTTTGTCAGATGGACAGATTGCAAAAATTTTCTCCCATTCTGTAGGTTGCCTGTTCACTCTGATGGTAGTTTCTTTTGCTGTGCAGAAGCTCTTTAGTTTAATTAGATCCCATTTGTCAATTTTGGCTTTTGTTGCCATTGCTTTTGGTGTTTTAGTCATTAAATCTTTGCCCATGCCTATGTCCTGAATGGTATTGCCTAGGTTTTCTTCTAGGGTTTTTATGGTTTTAGGTCTTACGTTTAAGTCTTTAATCCATCTTGAGTTAATTTTTGTATAAGGTATAAGGAAGGGGTCCAGTTTCAGTTTTCTGCATATGGCTAGTCAGTTTTCCCAACAGCATTTATTAAATAGGGAATTCTTTCCTCGTTGCTTGTTTTTGTCAGGTTTGTCAAAGATCAAATGGTTGTAGATGTGTGGCGTTACTTCTGAGGCCTCTGTTCTGTTCCATTGGTCTATATATCTATTTTAGTACCAGAATCATGCTGTTTTGGTTACTGTAGCCTTGTAGTATATAGTTTGAAGTCAGCATGATGCCTCAGCTTTGTTGTTTTTGCTTAGGATTGTCTTGGTTATATAGGCTCTTTTTTGGTTCCATATGAAATTTAAAGTAGTTTTTTCTAATTCTATGAAGAGTCAATGGTAGCTTGATAGGGATAGCATTGAATCTATAAATTACTTTGGGCAGTATGGCCATTTTCATGATATTGATTATTCCTATCCATGAGCATGGAATGTTTTTCCATTTGTTTGTGTCCTCTCTTATTTCCTTGAGCAGTGGTTTTTAATTATCCTTGAAGAGGTCCTTCACATCCCTTATAAGTTGTATTCCTAGGTACAGTTTCATAGTCTTAAGAAGATCCTACAGATAGGCAAATATCACATGTTTTTACTCAAATGTGGTATCTAAAAAAACAAGTTGATCTCATGAAGTAGAGAACCATATGATGGTGACCAGAGGCTGGGAGGCAGGGTATGGAGAGAGCTTGTTTAATGGTTAAAAACATACAGTTAGATGGAAGGAACAGGTTCTAGTGTTTGATAGCACAGTAGGGTGACTATAGTTAACAATAATTTATATAATAAATTATATTAATAATTTATATAATGAATATATATTTATATAATAAATATATATTATTTATATAATCTATTATTTATAATTTATTATGTAAATAATTTATATAATAAAAATATATAATATATATAATATGTAATAAAAAAACTCAAAGCAGTTGTAAGAGAAGGTTTGAAATGTTCTCAGCACAAACAAATGATAAATGTTTTAAGTGATGAATATCCTATTTGCCCTGATTTGATCATTACACATTATATACATGTATCTAATGTATATGTACCCCCATTAAGTATGTACAATTATTATTATTATTTTTTTTTTTTTTTTTTTTTTTTTTTTACTGTTAGAATCACCATCCATTAAATGATCACTAGCTAATGGTCACTAAATTTACAAATTAAGGAAATTACATATAGAATACTGCAAAAACACAGTAAAAAGACTGAAGTTTGCCCATTTCTGCTCAGGAAGTCTCTCCACTCCTAAGCTTCATGTTGTCCTTCTGGCTTCAAAATTTCTGCTATTACTGTTTTTCCTCCTTTTGATCTTCCTTTTGTTCCCCAGTGCCAGAACTTCCAGAGCCTTCTCACTCAGATGCCATCCTTTTGTATGCCATTTCGAAGAGCTTCAATGATGCCTGCTGAAGAGAAGATGCTGCCTGTCTAATGTTTTCTCCTGTTTCACTGTCTTTTCTAGCCAGGAGCTCCCTCATTTTGGAAATCTCTTCTTTCAGCTTGTTGCACTCATCAGCAGGTAATTGGTCCTTGAATTCTTCCATCTTGGTTTCTGTGTCGTGAATGATTCCTTCAGCCATATTAACTGCTTCCACTCGTTCCTTCTTTCGCCGGTCTTCCTCAGCATATTTCTCTGCATTTTTAACCATATTTTCAATATCATCTTTGCTTAACCCACCAGAAGACTGGATTACAATCTGCTGCTCACATCCTGTGCCTTTATCTTTAGCAGAAACATGTATGATCCCATTGGCATCAATGTCAAATGTAACTTCAATCTGAGGAACTCCTCGAGGGGCTGGTGGAATTCCAATCAAAGTAAACTGTCCAAGGAGTTTGTTGTCTCCAGCCATCTCTCTCTCACCCTGACACATTTTAATTTCCACTTGCGTCTGACCATCAGCGGCAGTAGAGAATACCTGGCTCTTCTTGGTTGGAATAGTGGTATTCCTATTAATAAGTTTGGTAAAGACACCTCCTAGAGTTTCAATACCAAGAGACAGGGGAGTGACATCAAGGAGCAGCACATCTGTGACATCACCGGCCAACACACCTCCCTGAATGGCAGCTCCAATGGCCACAGCCTCATCAGGATTGACAGCTTTACTTGGGGCTCTGCCAAAAAGATCCTGCACAGTCTGCTGAACCTTGGGCATCCTAGTCATGCCACCCACAAGAATCACTTCTCCTATGTCACTCTTGCTGACTTCTGCATCTTGCATAGCTTTTTGGCATGGAGCGATAGTCCTCCTGATTAGATCAGTGACAATCCCTTCAAATTGAGCACGGGTCAACTTCATATTCAAATGCTTGGGTCCAGAAGAATCCATTGTAAGATAGGGCAAATTGATATCAGTCTGCACAGATGAGGAGAGTTCACATTTAGCCTTTTCAGCAGCTTCCCGTACCCTCTGAAGTGCCAAGTTGTCTTTAGTCAAATCAACCCCTGTCTCTCTCTTGAACTCCTTCACAATGTGCCGTAGCAAGGCCTGGTCAAAGTCTTCCCCACCTAAGAAAGTGTCCCCATTTGTGGATTTCACCTCAAATACTCCTTTCTGAATTTCCAGGATAGAAATATCAAAAGTTCCACCACCTAAATCATATACAGCAATGACTTTGTCTTCTGATTTGTCTAGACCATAGGCAAGAGCAGCAGCTGTGGGCTCATTAATCACCCGAAGCACATTCAGTCCAGATATCTGGCCAGCATCTTTAGTGGCCTGTCTCTGCGAGTCATTGAAATAAGCTGGGACTGTGATCACAGCATTTTTTGCTGTGTGTCCCAAGTAATTTTCTGCAGTCTCTTTCATCTTCATCAACACAAATGCTCCAATTTGACTTGGAGAATACAGCTTCCCATGAGCCTCAACCCAGGCATCACCATTGGAGGCATGGACAATTTTAAAGGGAACATTTTTAATGTCTTTCTGTACTTCAGGATCATCATATCGCCGGCCAACAAGATGTTTGGTCGCATAAAATGTATTGTTTGGGTTGGTGACAGCCTGTCGCTTGGCTGGCATTCCGACAAGTCGCTCACCATCTGCTGTAAAGGCCACAACTAAAGGGGTGGTTCTGGCACCTTCGGCATTCTCCAGCACCTTTGCTTGTTTACCTTCCATAACTGCCACGCAGGAGTTGGTAGTACCCAAATCAATACCAACAACTGCGCCCTGGATTGCTTCTGATGCATAATCCCGCCTCGAAACAATTCTAAAAGCCTCATGACTAAGGCCATTCCAGCCATCCTGGTGGCGGGCGGCCGTAGGGCCCCGGGAGGCTGCGGCTCCCACGAGACGGGCTGCTGCAGTTCGGCTGGCGCTTATCATGGCGGATAGATCTACAATTATTATATATCAGAAAAAAAAAGAACTACTGAACCAGAAACTCTGGGGTTGGGGGTGGACGGGAATAACATTACCCCAGCTTATAACGGGAATTTTTTTTTTTTTTTTTAATCTCATTCTGTCCCCCAAGCTGAAGTACAGTGGCACAATCTCAGCTCACTGCAATCTCCACCTCCTGGACTCAGGCGATCCTCCTATATCAGCCTCTCGAGTAGCTGGGACTACAAGCATGTGCCACCATGCCCAGCTAATTTTTGTATTTTTAGCACAGATGGGGTTTCACTATGTTGGCCAGGCTGGTCTTGAACTCCTGGCCTCAAATAATCCATCCGCCTCAGCCTCCCAAGTACTGGGATTACAGGCATGAGCATTGCGCCTGGCCAGACTGAATGATTTTTAAAACACAAATAATAACTTGCAAAAAGAGGGTGGTGTGCTAAATCATTACTGTACGGTGGTTATTTGCTTCTGGTTTCCACATGGGTATTAATCAGTTATCACCTACTGAAGAATTAGGACTTCCACACAGAGGGTTGGCTCTCCACCAAGTCTAACTCATCCCAGTCTACAAAGTCTTGGTTGTCGAGACCCTAAATGACCCCTGACTCAAGGCCCAGAGCTGTTATGTTCAGATCCTGCTCAGGAGTGGGCAAATGGTCAGGAAGAGGGTAGAGAGCACCTTCCTAGGGTCAATCAGGCCATCCAGCCTGAGCCCTAAAGTTCCTGCCCCCAGAAGTAGATGCATTAAATAAAGTCTTATCAACAAGCAACACTATTGCATATACATTATAATAATAAGATTCTGAGAAGGAAATCAAGAGGAAGTGGCTATTATATAAGGGCTAGAGCAGAGCACAGAGAAAGCAGCAAAGACATTTAATCCTCTTCCTTATTTTACAGATAAGAAATTCAAGATAAGGGTTTTCAGTTTTAAATAAGCTTGAAGATGAGGATTTAAGGCAAGAGAATCGCTTGATGCCAGCAGTTTGAGACCAGCCCGGGCAACACAGCAAGATCCCCATCTCTACAAAAAATAATATGAAATTAGCCGGGTATGGTGGTGTGTACCTGTAGTACCAGCTACTCAGGAGACTGAGGCTGGAGGATCATTTATACCCAGTGAGCCATGCTCATACCACTGCACCCTAGCCTGGGCGACAGAGACCCTGTCTTTAAAAAATGATGATGATTTCAAAAATAATAACAATAACCACAATACTACTATGCTATCTAAAATGTTTCCTTTACTATTACTTAATATTAACATAATATTAATAAAATTTCCCTTAATAGCATCAAATATCTAATTAGTCTTCCAATTTAATTAGTGTGTTCATATCCAAACAGGATCCTTTTATTAAAGGGTTGATATGTCTCTTAGGCTTCTTTATATAATCTATATTCTTTTTTACAAGATTTATTTGTTGGGAGAAAAACAATTTTCTCACATTATGAATTTTGCTGACAGCATCCAAGAAGAATCCTTTAACATGTTTCTCAGTCTAATGTATGTTCTATAAACTGGCTTGGTCAGATTTCTGTCTAAATTTTTGGAAAGACTATTTCATAGGTGGTTTGTCTATACCTCATTAAATCACAAAAGGAGGCACAATAGTTATTTGTTTTTTAAAAATTCTTAACTTTAAACAATGGATTCAGGGCCAGGCACGGTGGCTCATGCCTGTAACCCAGCACTTTAGGAGGCCAAGGCAGGTGGATCACCTGCAGTCAGGAGTTCAAGACCAGCCTGGCCAACATAGTGAAATCCCGTCTCTACTAAAAATACAAAAATTAGCTGGGTGTGGTGGCAGGCGTCTATACTCCCAGATACTTGGGAGGCCAAGGCACAAGAATAGCTTGAATCCAGGAGGTAGAGGTTGCAGTGAGCCAAGGTCATTCCACTGCACTCCAGCCTGGGCAACAGAGTGAGACTCGGTCTCACATAAAATTCAATTAAATTAAGTTAAATTTTTAAAAAAAGATTCGGGTGTCATTAGCCACTTTAAGACATCCTATTATAAAGTTTCTCACCAACTCTTCACCTAATAGTATTATCAATTACTGGTAATCTTTGCTTATTCAGAGAAAGGATGCAAAATGATAATGTTATCACTTTTTATTAGCTATTTTTTTCTGTAAATAATTTTTTCTCTATCATTTAATTAGTTACACTGAGTTACAGTTTATTCAAAAAACTAGGATAAACAGTTGATTCTTTTTTCACTTTTTTAAAATTATGAGTTTGTTCTCTGCTATTTTCCAAAAGTAACTACTGGATTTTGCTGTTTAGTATCATCTTATTTTATTTTAATTTTTATTTATTTATTTATTTATTGAGATGGAGTTTTGCTCTTTTCACACAGGCTGGAGTGCAATGACATGATCTCGGTTCACTGCAATCTCTGCCTCCAGGGTTCAAGCAATTCTCCTGCCTCAGCCTCCCAAGGAGTTGGGATTACAGGCACCTACCAGCATGTCGAACGAAATTTTTTTTTTTTTTTTTTTTTTTTTTTTTTTTGAGACAATGTCTCACTGTTGTTGGCCCGGGCTGGAGTGCAATGGCACGATCTTGGCTCACTGCAACTTCCGCCTCCCAGATTCCAGGAATTCTCCTGCCTCAGCTTCCCGAGTAGCTGAGATTACAGGCGCCTGCTACCACACCCAGCTAATTTTTGTATTTTTAGTAGAGACGGAGTTTCATCATGTTGGTCAGAGTGGTCTCGAACACCTGACCTCAGATGATCCACCTGCCTCGACCTCCCAAAGTGCTGGGATTACAGGCATGAGCCACTATGCCTAGCAATCTTTGTATTTTTAGTAGAGACAGGGTTTCACCATGTTGGCCAGGCTGGTCTCAAACTCCTGACCTCAGGTGATCTCCCTGCCTTGGTCTCCCAAAGTTCTGGGATTACATGCATGAGCCCCTGAGCCCAGCCTAAAATATAATTTATATATATATAAATATATATATATTATATATCAACATATATTTATACATAATATAAAATATATTACATATTAATATATTTAATATTAATATACATGTGTTGTTAGTTTCCCTTTTCTATTAAATTTAGGATTACAGTGTTTTACTTAAACTGTTTGATTTTGTTTGTATCTCTTTTCTCTATTTGTTTCCTAACAAGTACAATAATAATACCAATACCATTACTAAACATGATTGCTAAGAACACTTTAAGATTTGTCTTTTTTATTTTTATTTTTTTAGATGGAGTCTCACTCTGCTGCCAGGCTGAAATGCAGTGGCATCATCACAGCTCACTGCAGCCTCAGCCTCTTGGGCTCAAGCAATCCTCCTGCTTCAGAATCCCAAGTAGCAGGACTACATGCCCAGCTACTTTTTAAAATTTTTAAATATACAAGATATTACTATGCTTCGCAGGCTGATGTCAAACTTCTGGACACAAGCAATCCTACCACCCCAGCCTCCGGAAGTGCTGGGATAACAAGCTTAAACCACTGTATCCAGCTTTCTTTCTTTTTCATCCTTAAGATGTTTCTCGGCCAGGCACGGTGGCTCACGCCTGTAATCCTAGCATTTTGGGAGGCTGAAGCGGGCGGATAGCCTGAGCTCAGAGTTCAAGACCAGCCTGGGCAACATGGTAAAACTCCGTCTCTACTAAAATACAAAAGAAATTAGCCGGCATAGTGATAGGCACCTATAGTTCCAGCTACTCGGGAGGCTGAGGTAGACTTGCTTGAACCCAGGAGACGGAAGTTGCATGAGCCGAGATCACATCACTGCACAACAGAGCAAGACTGTCTGTAAAACAAACAAACAAAAAAACAAGATGTATCTTACTAAGACGGTGCAAATTATTGTTTTTTAAAAGTCACTTGGGAAAAAAAGGTCACTTGAAATACAGTTCTCACTTTGCAAAGTAGTGCAGGACCATAGAAAGGACCGTGAAAGCCGAAACTGTGCAAAACCACCTTAATAATCAACAGGAAAAATTGCGATTGTTCATAGCATTTACAAATTTCTGTCAAAAATGCTAACAATTCTGTCACTTATACATTTATAAAGAAATGAAAAAAGTAAAATATTTAATAGGCTATGACTTAAAATATTAGATGCATTGACAAAGTACTTCATTTGTTTTTTGTTTTTTGCTTTCTTTTTGGTTTTTCATTTAAGACAGAGTCTCACTCTGTCACCCAGGCTGGAGTGCAGAGGTGCAGTCTTGGTTCAATGCAACCTCCACCTCCCGGTTTCATGCAATTCTCGGTAGCTTAGATTACAGATGTGCACCACCATGCCCAGCTAATTTTATATATCTATATCTATATCTATAGATTTATATCTATATAGATCTATATCTATCTATATAGATCCATACTAGATATAGATATATATTTTTTGAGACGGAGTCTTGCTCTTGTTGCTCAAGCTGGAGTGCAATGGTGCAATCTCAGCTCACTGCAACCTCTGCCTCCTGCGTTCAAGTGATTCTCCTGCCTCAGCCTCCTGAGTAGCTGCGACTACAAGCATGTGCCACATGCCCGGCTAATTTTGTACTTTTAGTAGAAATGGGGTTTCTCCATGTTGGTCAGGCTGGTTTCAAACTCCAGACCTCAGGTGATCCTCCCACCTCAGCCTCCCAATATACTGGGATTATAGGCATGAAACACTGTGCCTGTCCTTATTTTTAGTATTTTTAGTAGAGATGGGGCTTCACCATGTTGGCCAGGCTAGTTCTGAACTCCTGACTTCAAGTGATCTGCCCACCTTGGTCTCCTAAAGTGCTGGGAATACAGGCATGTGCCACCGTGCCTGACCTGACAAAATATTTTATTTCCTTGTGTCTTAGTCTAACTCAGGCTTTTAAAACAAAACACCAAAAACTGGGTTGCTTACAAACAACGGAAATTTATCTCTCACAGTTCTGGAGCTGGAAATCCAAGAGCAAGGCACTAGCAGATTCACTGTCTGGTAAAGGCTCACTTCCCAGTTAAAAAAGAAGGTGCCTTTGACTGGGCACGGTGGCTCATGCCTATAATCCCAGCACTTTGGGAGGCCAAGGCGGCTGGATCACTTGAGGTCAGGAGTTCGAGACCAGCCTGGTCAACATGATGAAACTCCTTCTCTACTAAAAATACAAAAATTAGCCGGGCATGGTGGCAGAAGCTAGTAGTCCCAGCTACTTGGGAGGCTGAGGTGGGAAAATCACTTGAACCTGGGAGCCAGAGGTTGCAGTGAGCCGAGATCGTGCCATTGCACTCCAGCCCGGTGACAGAGCAAGACTCTGTCTCAAAAAAAAAAAAAAAAAAAAAAAAAGGCGCCTTCTACTTGTGTCCTTACACGGTGGAAGGGGCAAACAAGCTCCCTCTCTTTTTTTTTTTTTTTTTTTTTTGAGACAGAGTCTCACTCTGTCGCCCAGACTGGAGTGTAGTGGTATGATGACTCACTGCAACCTCCACCTCCTGGGTTCAAGCAATTCTCTTGCCTCAGCCCCCTGAGTAGCTGGGATTACAGCCACCTGCCACCATGCCTGGATAGTTTCTTTTGTATTTTTAGTAGAGACAGGGTTTTGCCATGTTGGTCAGGCTGGGCTCAAACTCCTGACCTCAGGTGATCTGTCTGCCTCAGCCTCCCAAAGTGCTGGGATTACAGGCCCGAGCCACCACACCCAGCGCAAGCGCTCTCTTTTATAAGGGCACTAATCCCATTCATGAGGGTTCTACCCTCATGTCCTAATCACCATCAAAGACTCCACCTCTGAATACTGTCACTTTGGGGGTTAGAATTTCAACATATAAATTTGGGAGGGGAATACAAATAGACTACAGCACTTTGAAAAAAAAAAAAAAAAGATTTTTTTTCTTTGAACAGTGCTTGCCTTCTTCTTGTCATATAATTTCTGACACAATGTGAACATCTTTTCTTTGCCTTAGCAAACTGTTGTACTCCCTGCTAAGTATGGATCAACTTCCAACATTGAATCCTTTCCTCCCTCAATGTGGTAAAACATCTCTGCGAGTTTCTCTAATGCAAAGTGTTTGTGAGGCACCAATTCCTCTTCATCCTTTTCCTCACAATGACTTTCCTCATTTATACCAGTAAGTTGACTTTCAGTAAATTTCTTCACTGCACATTTCCACAGTCAGCTATTTCTTCTGTAACTTCATTAACATTCTATAGAATCTCACTTCAGTGCTGTCACTTCTCATTTATTTCCCGTGCTTTGATCTCTGTTGGTGAATTTCCTCTTTTGATGATCCATTTACGTAAAATATCACATGGGTTTATTACTGGGAGACAGGCAACACAACTACACGCCTTGCTGTCTGGGCATAAACTGAAGAGCATATGTTAGTGACCAGTTACCACCAGGCTTTAAGAGAAGGGAACGACTGGTTACAGATCATGATGCACATCTGTTATTTATAAAGTGATCTGTGGTATAACAAGCTAGAAGCAAACTTTGTGTTACAACTGGCCTAACTGAAATTTAAACCACTGTGTTGGGGGTTGGAGCTATTTAAACCATAATAACTAGGCCAGCGGTGCTGGCTCATACCCGTAATCCCAGAACTTTGGGGAGGTCGAGACAGGTGGATCCCTTGAGGCCAGGAGTTTGAGACCAGCCTGGCCAACATGGTGAAATCCCATCTCTACTAAAAATACAAAAATTAGCTGGGCGTGGTAGTGGGTGCCTGTAATCGCAGCTACTCAGGAGGCTGAGGCAGGAGAATTGCTTGAACCTGGGAGATGGAGATCGCAGTGAGCCGAGATCGCACCACTGCCCTCCAGCCTGATCACCAGAGCAAGACTCCATCTCAAAAATAAATAAAGAAAGAAAATAAATAAACAATAATAACTGAAACTTGTGCATATGAGAACTATGCAAAGCAAGGCCTACCTACGATTCCTCTCAGTAACTATAAATAATCAACTTAACTGTTAAGTTCATTTGTGTTACTTTCCTTCTTTTCGACGGGGGGGGGTGCCTCGGCCTCGCATAGTGCTGGGATTATAGGTGTGAGCCACCATGCCCAGCCATTACTTTAAAGGATGAGTTCCTCCCCCAACTTTTTAAAATTTTATTTTATAATTACATACCACATTTAATAGTTCCAAAGTAAGCCACAAAGCAAGGTACATTCAGGAAAGTCTAGCTTCTATCATTGTCTCCTCTATCTGTTCTCTTCTCCTCAATCAGTTTTTGAGTTTGCTTTCTATTAGTTATTCTTTTAACAGGACAACATTTTCATTTTTTTGAAGGTACAGGACAACATTTTCATTTTTTTACCCTTACTAAAGGTACCATTATTGTACATGTTGTCCTGTACCTTCAAAAAATAATATCTCTTACAGATTATGTAACAGTAGAAAATAGTCCATTTCCTTTTACAGGTATATTAATACTCTATTGTGTTGAAATTCCAAATGGGTTTCTTTTTTTATTTTCTTAGAGATCGGGTCTTACAATGCCCAGGCTGGAGTGCAGTGGCTATCCATCTGCACGCATAATCATAGCACACTGTGGCCTCAAACTATACTCCCACCTTAGCCTCCCAAGTAACTGAGATTACAAGGCATGTATCACCATGCCCAGCTGGGTTTTTTTTTTTTTTAAGCCAACTCTTTATTGATATTCGGATTATTTCCACTCTTTTGCTATTACATATAGTCTGTAATGAACAGATTTCTGGACATTCTTTTTATATTTTTGCCAGTGTATCTTAGATTCCTACAGGCCAGGTGCAGTGGCTTACACCTGTAATCCCAGCACTTTGGGAGGCAGAGGCGGGCGGATCACTGGAGGCCAGGAGTTCAAGACTAGTCAGGCCAACATGGTAAAACCCTGTCTCTACTAAAAACACAAGAATTAGCCAGGTGTGGTGGCATGTGCCTGTAGTCCCAGCTACTCGGGAGGCTGAGGCAGGAGAATCACTTGAACCCAGGAGGCAGAGGTTGCCGTGAGCTGAGGCCACGTCACTGCACTCCAGTCTGGGCAACAGAGTGAGACTCTGTCTCAAAAAAAAACAAAAACAAAAAAAAACAAAAAAAAAAAAAAAAACAAAAAAAAACAGAGTTAGATTCCTAGAGAGAGAGAGATTTCTAGAAGTGAACCTGGCTGACCAAAGGGCAAATACAAATGTTATTTTGCTACATATTGCCAAATTCTCCTAATACAGTCACAGCATTTTGCGTTTCCACCAGCTATGTACTTAAGTACAGTATCTTCCCCCTACAATCTTTTCAACAAGACGTGTTGTCAAACTTTATTTTTGCCACTCTGATAGACAAGATATGATAGCTAAATGTAGTTTCATTTGCATCTCCCTTTTTATGCATGAGTGAGTATCTTTTCATATTAAAGGGGCATTTAAAATTGTAACTGTTCTGACAGGTTTGATATTTTAAAATAAGAACTTTCAAATAAAATTTTCACAAAGATAAAAGGAACTATTAAAATCCTCCTTAAAAATCTGAGTAATTTAAAAACCCTTCTACCCCCATATAGGTGTTATTCATATCAGTTCATCTAATCAGCACATATTTATTGAGGATTTTGCTGTAGCAGAAGCTTCCTCTGTGTGTTAAGAGAGGCAGGGGCAGGCTGGGCGCAGAGGCTCATGCCTGTAATCTCAGCACTTTGGGAGGCCAAGGCAGGAGGATCACCTGAGGTCAAGGAGTTCGAGACCAGCCTGGCAAACATGGCGAAACCCCGTCTCTACTAAAATTACAAAAATCAGCCAGGCATCATGGCACACGCCTGTAATCCCAGCTACTCGGGAGGCTGAGGCAGGAGAATCACTTGAACCCAAGAGGCAGAGGTTGCAGTGAGTCGAGATCACGCCACTGCACTCCAGCATGGGCGACAGACCAAGACGCCGTCTCAAAAAAATAAAAAGAGAGGCAGATGCAAAGGAGACAGTATTCAGTAATTCCAGTGGTTTGAAGACCATTGGAGTTGAGAGTACATGAGGCAAACTTTCAATGGGGAACACTTCATTGAACCACAAGAGGAATAGCTTTCTGGGCTTTAGAGACAATCTGAGCAAAGAGTTACACATGGTCAAAACAGAACAAGCCTGTTTTCTATTTAAAAAGGGAAGCGGGAGATAGGGTGAGCTACAAGTGCCAGAAAATTATGGTGAGAAAAGCAGAGAGAGACTAACCAAATGCTTAGAAATACTGCTGTAATAAAACCTTGTAACTACGCACCTCCAGTAAAACATAATACCCAACACTGATTACGAAGTAAATCCAAGAAAGAGTAGTAAGAGCTCATGAAGGTCTTCTGGCTACAGACAAGGATGTATCCCACATTAAGTGGAATCATTTCTACTCAGGATTAAAATCCAAGAAACAAGCAGGCTTACTACGAAATTTTATATTATATTGATCATACCACTGCAATCCAGCTTGGGCAACAGAGCAAGACCCTGTCTCTAAAAGAATAAAAATTTAAAAAGAAACTACACTATGAAATTTACTAGACAGATTCTATCATAATATAAAAGTGAATGTAGGCCAGGCGCGGTGGCTCATGCCTGTAATCCCAGCACTTTGGGAGGCCAAGGCGGGCATATCACGAAGTTAGGGGTTCAAGAACAGCCTGACCAATATGGTGAAATCCTGTCTCTACTAAAAATACAAAAATCAGCCGGGCGTGGTGGCATGCATCTGTAGTCCCAGCTACTTGGGAGGCTGAGGCAGGAGAATCACTTGAACCCAGGAAGTGGAGGTTGCAGTGAGCCAAGGTTGTGCCACTGCACTCCAGTCTAGCTGACAGAGCAATACTCCATGTCAAAAAAAAAAAAAAAAAAGTGAATGTAATAATGAGAAGCTACCATCAATGAGACATCATTAAAAAAAAAAAATCTAAGATTCTTTGATTGAAATAATTATGCATCTAAACAAAAGCCCCAATACAACTAAACCACATCATAGCTTATTTCTCATTAAAACTATCAGCAACCATTTACCATCTTCCTGCCACCCACGATTAAAAGAGTCAACACAACCCAGGGCAGAGTATACGTCTGACTCATCTATGTATCCCCTCACAGCACCATGTGCAGTAGACACTTGATAAATACTTGGTGTATGAAACAAAGAAAACACCCTCCCATAGCAACGTGCCCAGACTTTTCTATGGGAGGACCTTTCTCCGGAATTATAAGTTAGGGCAACTCCCTGGTAAACCTTTCAAAGCAATTCAACAAACATTTATTGAGTGCCCAGTATGTGCCAGTGTTAGGTACTATTCTTGGCAATGGGATGTAAAGATGAGTAACACATAGCCCTTAACACCCTGAGGGGACCCAGTCTAGTATGAGAAACACAGACTATAAAATATAATGGGAAAACGCCACAGCAGAGATAAGACACCATGGGAACACAGGTGAAGGAATAGGTAATTATGCAGGGGGTGAGGGAAAAAGGGGAGGTTGGAGAATCTGCAGAAATGCAATTCCAGCTCCCTCCTCCTCACACACATGCTCACACTCCCTCTAAAACAATAGAGAAGTCCCCCCTTATCTCTGGTTTCACTTTCCATGGTTTCAGTTACCTATGGTCATTCAAGGTATAAAAATATTAAATGGAAAATTCCACAAATAAGCAATTCATAAGTTTTAAATGGCACACAGTTCTAAGTAGTGTGATGAAATCTCTCGCTGTCCTCTCCGTCCCACGTGGGATGTGAATCATCCCTTTGTCCAGCATATCTACACTATAGATGCTACTCACCTGTAAGTAGCTGTTTCAGTTATAAGTTGAAAATACATAGTATATAGTGTATAGGGTGCAGTACTATCTGTGACTTCAGGACCCACTGGGGGTCTTCGAATGTATCTGCCTCATATGGGGGGACTACGTACTGTATTTGAAAAACAGAAACACGATCAAGTTATTCCACTGCAAATAGGCCTTCATGGATCTCCAACAGGTCAAAGACTATTTCCACGCAATAAAATGCCCACAGGCAGCATCACCTGCATATATTGGGCATTTGCTATGTGCCAGATATTGTTCCAAGAACTTCGTTAACTATTAGGTTATTTAATCCCCACAATAATCTGACGAGGTAAGTGCTATGTCATTTCAGTGTTACAGATGAGGAAACAGAGGCATAAAAAGAGTTACAGGCCGGGCGCGGTGGCTCAAGCCTGTAATTCCAGCACTTTGGGAGGCCGAGACGGGTGGATCATGAGGTCAGAAGATCGAGACCATCCTGCCTAACATGGTGAAATCCCGTCTCTACTAAAAAATACAAAAAACTAGCCGGGCGAGGTGGCAAGCGCCTGTAGTCCCAGCTACTCGGGAGGCTGAGGCAGGAGAATGGCTTAAACCCGGGAGGCAGAGCTTGCAGTGAGCTGAGATCCGGCCACTGCACTCCAGCCTGGGCAACAGAGCGAGACTCCGTCTCAAAAAAAAAGAGTTACAAACCTTGCCCTAGACATCAGGTATGGGCATGTGAGACACTGAGATAGGCACCCAGTTCTGGCTCCAGAGTCCATTTCTTTTTCTTAACTTTTATTTTAGGTTCAGGGGTACACATGCAAGTTTGTTATACAGGTAAACTACATGTTGTGGGAGCTTGGTGCACAGATTATTTCGTCACCCAGGTAATAAGCATAGTACACGTTAGGTCATTTTTCAATCCTCCCCCGCCACCCTCAAGTAGAGCCCTGAGTTCTGTTGTTCCCTTCTTTTTGTCCATATGTACTTGATGTTTAGCTCCCACTTGTACGTGAGAACAGGTGGTATTCAGTTTTCTGTTCCTGAGTTAGTCTGCTTAGGATAATGGCCTTCAGCTCTATGCACATTGATGGAAAGGCCATGATCTCATTCTTTTTCATGGGTACATGATATGACATAGTGCATATGTACCACATTTTCTTTATCTAGTCTACCACTGGCACCTAGGTTGACTCCATGGTTGATTCCATAATGCAGAGCACCCTTCTACACCACCCACCTCTCTGCCTCCTTACCTGCCTCTGGGCTCCTTGCAATGCAAAATGCCAGTAATAATACCAGAATGCTTTAAATTCTGTGAACACAACCCAAATTGCTTTAAACCTCTGTGCTTCTGCATGGAAAGCCCTATAGTCAACCCTCCCCAAATCCTTCCACTGCAGGGCAATAAAAACTCTGTGTGCTCCTCCCACTATGGAAGTTCCCTTCCTTGTTACATCCCTCCATCATTGAATTTAACACACTGTATTATAACCATTCATTTACATTTACACATCTCGTAGGCCTGCTATGCTCACCCTATAATAATTAAGTCTTATTATATGATACTGTAATTACTTGCTTAAATGTCTTTTTTTTTTTTTTTTTTTTTTTTTTTTGAGACGGAGTCTCGCTCTGTAACCAGGCTGGAGTGCAGTGGCGCGATCTCGGCTCACTGCAAGCTCCGCCTCCTGGGTTCCCGCCATTCTCCTGCCTCAGCCTCCCGAGTAGCTGGGACTACAGGCGCCCGCCATCTCTCCCGGCTAGTTTTTTTTGTATTTTTTAGTAGAGACGGGGTTTCACCGTGTAGACCAGGATGGTCTCGATCTCCTGACCTCGTGATCCACGCGTCTCGGCCTCCCAAAGTGCTGGGATTACAGGCTTGAGCCACCGCGCCCGGCCAAATGTCTTTTTTAAAATGTCACCTCCTCAAAGAGGCCAATCCTGACCCTCCTCTTTATCTAAAATTGATCTTCATGCCCTCTCAAGTTACTTGTTCTCAGATCAAAGGGGTTTTCCCCCTTCACAGTACTTCTCATAGGTCAATTTTAAAAATTTGACTTCTATCTCCCCCAATATCACATACACTTCATGGGGGCAAAAGAATAACTGTGTTTTATTTGTCACTGTATTTTCAACACCTAATTCTGATACAGAGGTAGTATTAAGTGTTTATATACCTGCATCCTTATATTAGTTCTTTGGGGGGGGCGGGGAAAGGCTGTCTTAATGAGTTTTGTATCCCCAACACATAGCATGTGCGAAAATCTCAATAACTATTTGTTGGACTGAAACCAAATAAAGATTAAGGTGGAAGACTGTGCACAGTGGCTCATACCTGTAATCCCAGCACTTTGGGAGGCCGAGGCAGGAGGATCACTTGAGACCAGGAGTTCAAGACCAGCCTGGGTAATTTGTGAAACCTCATCTCAACAAGAAATATAAAATTTAGCTATGTGTGGTGGTGTGCACCTGTAGTACCAGCTACTTGGGAGGTGGAGGTGGGAGGATGGCTTAAGCCCAGGAGGTCAAGGCTGCAGTGGGTAGAGATTGCACCACTGCACTCCAGCCTGGGTGACAGAGTGAGACTCTATCTCAAAAACAAAACAAACAAACAAAGAGGTTAAGGTGGGATAAATAGGATTTCCCTAAGAAAACAAAGTAGTGTTGGAAGGGACTAATATGGTTAGAAATACAGAGGAATGGGAAAACATGGCTTTGGGGGCAACAGAGGAAAAACTGGGGTTGTATTATACGGTGCACAGAGAGAACTAGGAAAAGCACTAAAGAGATAAGTGTATATCGGGTTGCAGGAGACTTGCAATATTTTTCTTTAGGGAGCATAATTATCTATTAGGGAGTTTTTCAAGTAGTCATGGTTTTACAAAAATCTTTACAGCATGGACACAGGGGGACGGAAGAGGCAACAGTTAGCTGGAGAATATCACTCACAAGATGAAAGAGGGTAAGGAAAAAGCCTAGAATTTAAAATCAGAAATGATGGCAAAATACCTTCACCACAAACCAACAACTTGGTTTTTGTATTATGATCCCCATTTTAGTCACCAAAGCTCTTCTCTGAATTTAACTTAACGTGAGCAAAACACCGTGTACAGCTCTTTAAGTATGTATGAAATGTTTTCTTGTGATTTCATAACACTGGCCTTTAAAATATTTTACATGAATATTGCTAATTAGAAAAAATACCATCCTTTCGGGAAATCACAAGTTAGCAACTTTAGACGGCATTTCCTGTCTAATACCTTCGTCTGCACTTCAAATCCTGGAAAAAGAGCAGCTTCATAGCAACCAAAGTTACAATGGCAGAACAGCCACAGAAGGAGAACATATTTAATATAAATCCCTGCATTTAAACAAACTCCAAAGTTTAAGTAGGATAAAATTTTTAAAAATGAGTTGGGCCGGGCATGGTGGCTCATGACTATAATCCCAGCACTTTGGGAGGCCGAGGCAGGTGGATCACCTGAGGTCAGGAGAGCGAGTCCAGTTTGGCCAACATGGTAAAACCCCGTCTCTACTAAAAATACAAAAAATGAGCCCGGCATGGTGGCATGTGCCTGTAATTTCAGCCACTTGGGAGGCTGAGGCTTGAACCTGGGAGGCAGAGATTGCAGTGAGCTGAGATCACACCACTGCACTCCAGCCTGGGCAACAGGAGCAAAAGCTCTCTCTCAAAAATAAATAAATAAATAAATAAGTTGAATTCTGCCATAGCACTGCTCCAAGTAAGATGGCCTGACCCGAAGGGCCCCAAAAGAAAGAGAAAAAGAATAACCACAGTTCTTATTAGAAAGATTTCATGCATGACACTTTGCTGTTTTCTATGATCCTTTAACACTTTATTTGCTCTTCTGCTAGAGCATTTATCACACTGTTTCACAGTTTGGCTGTGTGCTTATCTGCTAGGTTAAACAGAACAGGGACTCCCATTTTTCTATTCTCCTATTCTCTCCCATAGATCGTCTTTGATCTATCAGATTTTAATGCATCATCTGACAGCAGATCTTCAATAGGTATCTGTAGCATAAAAGAAAGAAAGGAGAGGAGAAGAAAGGAGAGGAGAGAAAACGTTAACTCTGGAAGAGGCAGGTCCTCATAATAAACATTTTCTGAGTCTAGGTAAGAAATCAACAGACCTGTTATTTGGATACTTCCTTTCTCTTTACTAAATCAATCTGCTTCCAGAAATAAATAAGGAAAAAGACAAGTTGCTATACCAGTCCAAATTCAATACATTAAAAAAATGTTGGCCATACCATAACTTACATACTTTTTTATCTACCGTAAGGCGTATAGTAATTTAAGGGAGAAAAAAATTAGGAGACCAACTGATGCAGAATTGAGAAGCCCAATGTAAAATTCAGCACAAACTATCAAGCAATTCTGCAGATTATGTCTACAGTACACCACACGGAAACCTCACCCTCATCCTGCCCCTTATACAAAAGGCTGCAGCAACCAGGCGTAATGGGCATGGGATCCAACCAAACTGGTCTCCCCACCTCCAGCTCTGCCAACGCTAATCCACTCTACAGTTGGCTGCCAAAGGAATCTCCCTACAGCACAGCCTGGGATC
Organism: Trachypithecus francoisi; assembly: GCF_009764315.1. Lineage (NCBI taxonomy): Eukaryota > Metazoa > Chordata > Mammalia > Primates > Cercopithecidae > Trachypithecus > Trachypithecus francoisi. The sequence goes on from NW_022681454.1 coordinate 45,946,463, forward strand.
AACAGGCCCAAAGTGAAATCATCGTCCCCCGCCCTTCACTGCCTCCGTGCAGCAGTGCACTCCAAGTTGATTGCAACACCAAGGTCAGAAGCAGCAGCAGTATCTTTGACCCCTCCCACACAAACTCCTACAAATCCCAGAGATTCTCCTTTCTCAGTTTCTTCTCTCCCTTTCCTTTTTTTCTTGTTCACCCTGCTTTCAATCCTTCTTCTAGGGCTACTAGCCCTAACCTAGATCAGCTATAACCAACAGAAATATAATGGGGGTTACTAATGTACTTTTAAATTTGCAAGTAGCCACATTAAAAAGGTAAAATAAGAAAGCAGTGGAATAAATCTAAATAATATTAGGCCAGGTGTGCTGACTCAGGCCTGTAATCCCACCACTTTGGGAGGCAGAGACGGGCAGATCACTTGAGGCCAGGAGTTTGAGACCAGCCTGGCCAACATAGCAAAATTCTGTCGCTACTAAAAATTCAAAAAAATTAGCTGGGTGTGGTAGTGCACGTCTCTAATCCCGGCTACCTGAGAGGCTGAGGCAGGAGAATCACTTGAACCCAGGAGGCAGAGGTTACAGTGAGCTGAGATCACACCATAGCACTCCAGCCTGGGCAATACAGCGAGACTCTGTCTCAAGATAAATTAAAATAAAATAAATATAAATAACATTAAATTTATAACCCAAAACTGTCTTCATTTTAACTTGTAATTAAAGTTGTTGAGATATTTCACATTTTCCCCCAGTCTTCGAAATCTGTGTGTATTACACCAAGACAAGACATCTCTACTCTAACCAGCCACATTTTAAGTGCTCAGAAGTCACATATGCCAATGACTAACATAGAAGACAGTTCACGTTTAGATGGAATGGCCCCACCTACTTTTCCATCTTTCTTTACCACCACCTTCCACTTTCTTTTCTCATAAAAATACTTTAACCTCAGCTATAACAAACCATTCTGGTAATGGAAGGAAATGTAACAGACCCATTTTCCTTCCACGTCACTTCTCTGGCTCTCCCTTAAGCATGAAATGCCTGCTTTTCTACTCTTCAAACTTTTTTTTTTTTTTTTTTTGAGACAAGCTCTGGCTCTGCCCAGGTTAGAGCGCAGTGCAATCACAGCTCACAGCAGCCTCGACCTCCTGGGCTCAAGTGATTCTCCCACTTCAACCTCCCATATAGCTGGGTCTACAGGCACGTGCCACCATTCCCCGCTAATTTTTTAAATTTTTTGAAGGCACGGAGTCTCACTTTGTTGCCCAGGCTGGTCTTGAATTCCTGGGCTCAAGTGGTCCTCCAGTCTTAGCCTCCCAAAGTGCTGGGATAATAGGCATGAGCCAATCTACCTAGCGCCCCTTCAAACTTTAACACCCAGTTGAAATACTTGCTGTCTCATTCATGAAGATTTTCCCATACTGTCCACTCATAATTCATCTCTATCTCCTTTGTACTTCCACATCATCTTGCAACTCTAACATTAGTGTTTTTGCCCATGGTGTCCAACAGACTGCAAGCTCCTTAGAGATATAGTGTTGATATTTATCTTATAGCTCTAAAAGAATGCAGCACAGTGCTTTGCACACAGCAGACCTTCAATAAAGCAAACTCTAATTTACCAGCCTTATAATAGACAAGTGTACCCTTAATATCAGTGCATCTGCAAGGAACAGCTGGTTCCAAGGTAAGCTAAACTATTGCTTAATGCCTGCTGGCAACACAAGAAGCAAATGTGTGGGTACATTCCCACCTTGTTATGGAAAAAGTGACACTAACTCATACTCTGACCCAGAATTCTAGAAAATATCATAAATCAGAGGTATCATCTTCATGCAAGAAGACGACTGAGGCCAGAATCCCTGGACATACTATACAGCATCATGGGCAACAGTCACAATAACTGATCAGAGACCTAGCTATTAAAAATAACATGTTACTTTGGGAGGCCGAGGCGGGCGGATCACGAGGTCAGGAGATCGAGACCATCCTGGCGAACACTGTGAAACCCCGTCTCTACTAAAAAATACAAAAAACTAGCCGGGCGAGGTGGCGGGCGTCTGTAGTCCCAGCTACTCGGGAGGCTGAGGCAGGAGAATGGCGTGAACCCGGGAGGCGGAGCTTGCAGTGAGCTGAGATCCGGCCACTGCACTCCAGCCCCGGCGACAGAGCAAGACTCCGTCTCAAAAAAAAAAAAAAAAAAAAAAAAAAACATGTTATAATGCATGCAAGAAAACAGAAATTCCCAGATAGCTTCCTCTGAAAAATAGAGCACTGAAGTGACCACTGGGAAAACTCAAGACCTGGTCCCTACTTACAATGTCTTATGTTCCTGTGCCAAATATTTGACTTTCTCCATTAGTGAAATGAGAGGGAAAGATAATCCCCATCCACTGCAAGGACAGTTTCCTCTACCTGCTTTTCCCATGCTCACTGCAGTGTAAACTCCATAAAGCTTCCCAAGTGATCCTGTTAAAGGACATTTGAAGAGTGCTACTTCTCTGGTGGAACCCTCGAATGGCTTTCTCTCTCAGTCCAACAACTTTCCAATAACCTACAAGGCCCTCCGCAATCTGGCCTCCTTTCAGCTCCCAAACCTCATCCCAAACACTGTCCTCCTCATCATTCTGCTCCAGCCTCACTGGCGACCTCGCTCTTCCACAAAAATACAAAGCACACACTGCCTCAGGGTTTATGCACAAGCTCCCCCTCAACTGCAAAATTCCCTCCACTCCTGGCTCCAGTTCTGTCTGGCAAACTTCCTCCGGTCTCTGCTCAAACATAAGGTCCTTAGCAGCAGCACCTTTCCTGATGACTGGATATAAAACAGAACACTTTTCCCTCATCCAGCTGACACTCTTTACCCTCACCAAACCTGCTTTATAACCCTGATATGACTCATGTTTATTTTTCATCTATAACACATGTTTACCCATACACACTAGGATGGAAACTCCAGGAAAGCAGGATCTCCTTGTCTTGTTTTGCTACCGCATCCTCCCTACATAGAACAATACCTAGAATGCGAGAAGCACTCCAGATATTTTTAACTAAAAATAAAAATATGTACCCTTAAGTAAAAGAGTGACATTTTTATCTTCTGAAGGGGGCAGCGGGATGGGGGTTCATTCCTTCATTTTCTTCAAATAACATTCTAGGAAGTGTTTCCACTTCAGTATCTTTGTTGTTGTTGTTGAGTCGAGTTCTTGCCATGTTACCCAGGCTGGTCTGGAACTCCTCACCTCAAGCAATCCTGCTGCCTTAGCTTCCCAAAGTGCTGGGATTACAAGTGTGAGCCACTATGCCTGGCCCACTTTAATATCTTAAACTATAAAACTGATACATGCACATTATGGGAAAAGAACAAACAACAAATATTACCCTTCCATGTATATGTTTTTTAAAGTTATCCTATTAAAAAAACTAAATAATTATATTCCCCCAGAAGATTAATGTTGCTAGAGTTGGTGCATCTCCTTTCAGACCTGTCCTATGCATGTGTTTATCTAGGTAGATACAGCTCTAGCTTCCTACCCATAAAAATAAGATATCTTTGATTCTATTCTGTAATTTGTATACTATATCATGCAATCTTGATGCACATATAACTATCTCACCCTTTTTAAACAACGATTTCATTTCTATTTTGTAGGTACATCATAACATAGAATCTAACACCCTATTGATAAATCGATTCAATTCTCTTTTTATTTTTTTTATTTTTTATTTTTTTGAGACGGAAGCTCACTCTGTTGCCCAGGCTGAAGTGCAGTGGCGCAATCTCAGCTCACTGCAACCTCTGCCTCCTGGGTTCAAGCAATTCTTCTGCCTCAGCCTCCCAAGTAGCTGGGACTACAGGCACGTGCCACCACACCCAGCAAATTTTTTTATTTTTAGTAGAGACGAGGTTTCACCATGTTAGCCAGGATGGTCTCAATCTCCTGACCACGTGATCCATCTGCCTCGGCCTCCCAAAGTGCTGGGATTACAGGTGTGAGCCACCGTGCCTGGACTCAACTGTCTTTCATTTGAAAATAAAAAAAACTCAAGCCAAATGCCCCCTCTGGTCAAGACAGGATGTCACCTACACATCCTGAACTGAGCAGAAGCTGATGCAGATACCTGAAGGAACAAGGAAGCACTCTGTGGAGAGGCTACCACGTGAGACCTAAGACCAATGAAGACAATCTTCTGCTCCTGCAAAATGGCCCATTCTCTCTCCTTTTTCCTTCACAATCCAGCCAGCAACTACAAAACTAGAGATGACTCTGGGGCCCACCATGCCATCTTACTCTGTCATCTTCTGCTCCTTTTTTCCCTTATGAAAGATGAATGATCCCAACCCAGCACCAACCCCCACATGGGCTTAAGAAGAGTGACACCTATTGATTCTCCTTCGCCCATGTGTTATGCAAAAGATATCCATAAAGGGTCCCCCTGAGACCCTCCAATGGCAGACTTTATTTCCTGAGCTGCCTTCCTGATTTATATAGCAGTTTCTCCCCCTCTTCCGTCCCCAGCAGTGATCCCAGAACAGGATGTTGCTCGTAAATCTTTTTCCCTCAGCTTACCTACCACCCACTGACCAGCTTATTTTTACAAGAGTTGCTATTTCCCATACTCCCTCAGTGTAAGACCCCTATTAAGGTCACAGGAGTTTTGTTCTTGAGGTCTTTGCCCAGCATAAGAATAGGGCACAGTCGAAATATCATACTTCTGCCATTGTGAGTACTGAAAACTGTACAAACGTCTATGAAGGAATGTCAATATATTTTCAAAAATACATCCTTAATCCAGGGAGACAACAAACAGGCAAATCACTAAGAAGACATAACCATTTCTTGATGGCAAAGGCCAATAATCATTCTTCTATAAATTATTTAATGTATTAATTGATTGAATTTCTACTGTATCTGCTAGCTCATAATCAGCTGTCCAATGACAGAATCTTGTGAGGAATATAAAAACAAAAACAGTTTAAATGCCATAATAAAAGGTTGTATCTTTGAGAAATGGGGGACCACTACTGCCTGAGGGTGAGAGAGGAGGTTTCACGGAAGAGGTGACTGAATCCATAGTTTAACAACATTTTATGTTCTGAACCTCTCCTCCCCACTTGCTCCTCCCTTGGCTCCCAGTACTCTCCTGGGTTTTGTCAGCTTCTTTATCAGCTCCATCTCAACCACCTTAAGCCTTCTCTGCTACTTAGGTCCCACTAAGTTGCTACGTAGTTCAAGTTCCTGAGCACTCTCAACTGTTGGGAAATCTCATGCACAATTGTGATTCATTTTCTACTGAATAAATTGTGTGTTAAGCCCAGACCTTCCCCAATGAACTCTAGACTTAGAGAACCAATTGCCCACTTAACATCTCCACTTGCCAGGATTTTCACAGGCATTTCAAATCTGGACTATTCAAAAAGGAACTTGTACCACCCTCAGTCTTTCCCATCTTGATGACAGCATCTCCCAGTGACAAAACCAACGATTAAGAATTGTTCTTGAAAGACATTCATACAGCCAACAGACACATGAAAAAATGCTCATCATTACTCGCCATCAGAGAAATGCAAATCAAAACCACAATGAGATACCACCGTGTTCACACCAGTTAGAATGGCAATCATTAAAAAGTCAGGAAACAACAGGTGTTGGAGAGGATGTGGAGAAATAGGATCACTTTTACACTGTTGGTGGGATTGTAAACTAGTTCAACCATTATGGAAAACAGTATGGCAATTCCTCAAGGATCTAGAACTAGATGTACCATATGACCCAGCCATCCCACTACTGGGTATATACCCAAAGGATTATAAATCATGCTGCTATAAAGACACATGCACACGTATGTTTATTGCGGCACTATTCACAATAGCAAAGACTTGGAATCAACCCAAATGTCCATCAGTGACAGACTGGATTAAGAAAATGTGGCACGGCCGGGCGCGGTGGCTCAAGCCTATAATCCCAGCACTTTGGGAGGCCGAGATGGGCGGATCACGAGGTCAGGAGATCGAGACCATCCTGGCTAACATGGTGAAACCCTGTCTCTACTAAAAAAAAATACAAAAAACTAGCCGGGCGAGGTGGCAGCGCCTGTAGTCCCAGCTACTCGGGAGGCTGAGGCAGGAGAATGGCGAAAACCCAGGAGGCGGAGCTTGCAGTGAGTTGAGATCCGGCCACTGCACTCCAGCCCGGGCAACAGAGCGAGACTCCGTCTCAAAAAAAAAAAAAAAAAAGAAAATGTGGCACATATACACCGTGGAATACTATGCAGCCATCAAAAAGGATGAGTTTGTGTCCTTTGTAGGGACATGGATGCAGCTGGAAACCATCATTCTTAGCAAACTATCACAAGAACAGAAAACCAAACACCGCATGTTCTCACTCATAGGTGGGAACTGAACAATGAGATCACTTGGACTCAGGAAGGGGAACATCACACACCGGGGCCTATCATGGGGAGGGGGGAGGGGGGAGGGATTGCATTGGGAGTTATACCTGATATAAATGATGAATTGATGGGTGCTGATGAGTTGATGGGTGCAGCACATCAACATGGCACAAGTATACATATGTAACAAACCTGCACATTATGCACATGTACCCTAGAACTTAAAGTATAATAAAAAAATTAATAAATAAATAAAAAATAAAAAGAATTGTTCTTGAGTCTCCTCTTTCATGCATCCAACCTACCTATCTTTTCTCACTGTTTACAAAAAAAAATCATCCAGAGCCCACTGGATTCTCTCCAGGTCTCCCATGCACTACTTACTTCATATCTCCACAATGGGTTGCTTTGCTTCTGCTCCTGCCTATGTCCCACTAAACTCCATTCTCCATTTGACAAGTGACCTTTTAAAATCATATTAAACCACTAACATATTTAAAATAGTTTGATGGCTCCCCATTACCCTAAATATATGGTCAAATTTCTTAGCATGGCTCACCAGCTCACTTCCTGACCTGGTGCTCTCTGCTCCAGCTACAGTGAACTTCATTCAGTTCCTCAAAACGACGCTATGGTTTGCTTCTGTTTTGTTTTTTCTTTCTGCCCAAGTCTTCACAAGTATGGTTCCTCTATCTGGAACACACATCTCTCTTTTATCCATTCCTCCACCCAACGTTTTCAACTGTAAACATACATCAATGTTCTGCTTAACTGCCTCTTCTAAGAAGTCTTCTCTGATTAGTCCTCAAATCTATACTGAGGTATTACTCCTACATGTTCCTGTAAAACCCTGTATTTCCCTGATAGCACTCACAGATCAAAGAATGGACTGATGAAGCAGGGATGGGAGGAAGGAATAGTATATGCCAAGGCACAGTACTTGAATGACAAAAGCCTGTATATGGAATTGAGAGATCTTCTCTAAAGCAAGGCACCAAGGTTGACAGAAGGACAGTAGTGATGGGACATGAGACTTGAAAAACAAGCTGAGGCCCAGGGGATAAAGGGACTGAATGCCACACTAAGGGAATCAAACTCTAAAATGTAGGCGATACGGTGCTCTGGAAGTTTTTAACTAGAGAAGCAAAATGAATGTATGGGAAACTTCCTCGTATAACAAAGTTTCTCCTAATTATTATGGAACAGAAGAGGAGGAGTGATTAAATTAGAATGGGATATAATGGCTTAAATCTAGAGAAGTAGAGGAAGATGTCCATGCGCTACAATCAACAAATCCTAAAGGTTAAACCAGCAGACTGACTGAACCATATAACTCTTAAGGAGTCAAAAATGCCCATTAGCCTAGTAATGATACTATGATTTTTTTCCTGTGAGCCATCTCTTGGAGCAAATATCTTCAAAATATACACAATATTTCTGCTTTTTGGGGAGCTACAGTGCTTTCCTGGTTTGAAAACGCAGATGTTGGAATAACCCATTGGGGGATGGTGAAGCCACTATGAAAGATTACACAGAGAAAATCCATAGTATAAAAAGAAAGCAAGTCAGGGACAGAGATTTGAGGAATGCCAACTTTTATCAAGCAAGATAAAAGGAAGTTTGGTGAGAAATTGAGAGGGCCTCATCAGAATCGCAAGGCAGACGAGCCAGGATGTGTCTCAGAAATCAGAGAAGAGGAAGGATTGACTGTATCAAGCACAAAATTCAATATATATCACTCTGCACACAGCAGGTGCTAAGCATTTGCTGAAGTGCAAAATATACCGTAGTACCTCCATTTAGGGTGTGGGTATGTGTGTAAGATGCATATTTCTCAGATTACCAAGTCATTATCTTACCGTAGAAACTACCACCTTGCACGTATCCCAGAACTTGAAAGAAAGAAAGAAAGAAAGAAAGAAAGAAAGAAAAGAAAGAAGAAAGAAAGAAAGAAAGAAAGAAAGAAAGAAAGAAAAGAGAAGAGAAGAAAGAGAAGAGAAGAGAAGAGAGAAGAGAAGAGACGAGACGAGACGAGACGAGACGAGACGAGACGAGACGAGACGAGACGAGACGAAACTATCACCTGGGGAAGTGGGGAGAATACAGCACACCAAAAACCACATTCAATCCCTGAATCAATGGATGTCAGCTCTGAGTTCTCTTAAAAAGAAACTAAAAATACTTTATTTCATACATATCATTACCCTCCAATTTTCTGAACTGGGAAGTTTAATGCACCTCGTCTTCATTAAGGAGAAACCCTGCTGAAGTGTGAAAAGGCATTAGTATGAGAAGGTCATGTGAGTGGGTGTGAGGGACAGGGGTGCAGAATTGAGCAATGACAAGCACTGATGCAGGAGAAAGGCCTTCGGAGAAGGGAAGGCATATGCAAATACCCATGAGTTACAATCAGCAAATCCAAAAGCCTCAACTAGCAGACTGACTGAGCCAAGTAACTCTTAGGGAGTCAAAAATGCCCATTAGCCTAATAATGATACTATCAATTTTTTTTTTTTCTGTGAGCCATCTTGGAGCAAATTATCTTCAAAATACAGACAATATTCCTGAGTTTTTTTCTGGCTACAATGCTCTCCTAGACACAGACTTAGAATGCAAAATGAAGAGGGGGAATTCCCTCTATGGGCTATACCCTTCACTTCTCTTTTGCTATTAGGTGGATAAGAGAAAAGGCTTAGCAAGTGTATGTAGAAACTGAATATTAACCCAAACCAAACAGCCTGGTTAAAACAGACAAAAACACTACTGTGAGAAGATATTGACAAATTAGCCTGAAAAGTGAAATACAGGTAACTTGTAGGCACCACTGGCTCTAAGGCTTGCCTGTACTTTCAAGCAATTTGTTTTTAAAAGGTCAATGAAGACAAATAGGTAGCAATAAATCACTGTTTACATAATTCTGAAGACTTTATATAGATGCCTTAAAATGTAGTTTTCAACAGTTGAGTCAACAACGAGTAATTGTCTTAACAGTTACAGACTTTTTCACAGCAACACTAAGTTAACCCATTAGTAACAGAGTAAGAACTTTGGGTTGTTTTTCTAAGAAAGGGCAAATAAATATCCATTATAACCACCCTCCACATCAGCACTCATCCATCTCTCTATGACAGCAACAATAACTCCAACAGTGGCAAACTCATATCACTCATTAATTGCTGGTTATTTGCAAAACACAGAGATATTGCTGAAGGATTAAATAGGTCTTTGGTATAAAAGACATTTACAACTCAGATGGATATATGATATGGAGGAAAATAATTACTAAAGGTTTTATTAGTCTGTGTCTAATCAGGAGAGAGAAACCATACAATAATGCGAACAGAAATTTAATATTTAAAAATATTAAGCTATGATAGAGGAATAACAATAAACATGTATAGAACAACACAGGCGGCTGGGTGCAGTGGCTCACACCTATAATCTCAGCACTTTGGGAGGCCAAGGCAGGCAGATCATGAGGTCAGGAGATTGAGACCATCCTGGCCAACATGGTGAAACCCCATCTCTACTAAAAATAAAGAAAATCAGCTGGGTATGGTAGTATGCACCTGTAATCCCAGATACTCAGGAGGCTGAGGCAGGAGAATGGCTTGAACCCGGGAGGCAGAGACTGCAGTGAACCAAGATCGCACCACTGCACTCTAGCCTGGTGACAGAGCAAGACTCAGTCTCAAAAAAAAAAAAAACAACAACAACAACCCAGGCACGGTGCTTCATGCCTGTAATCCCAGCACTTTGGGAGGGTGAGGCAGGAGGACTGCTTGAGGCCAGGAGTTCAGGACCAGCTTGGGCAACATGGTGAGATCCCAGGTCTACAAAAAAATTAAATTAAAAAAAAAAAAACAGTCTAGTCACGGTGGATCACACCTGTAATCACAGAATTTGGGAGGCCAAGGTGGGAAGATCACTTGAGCCCAGGAGACTGAGGCTGTAGTGAGCCATGATTGTGCAATGCTGCACTCCAGCCTAGACAACAGAGTGAGACAATGTCTCAAAAAAAAAAGAAAAGGTAGTATTTCAGCTGAACCTTAAAGGATGACTAGGATATCAATAGACTGAGGAGCTGGAAAAGGGAGAGAAAACTCACTCCAGGTTGAGAAACAGTTTCATTATTAACCCTGGGATCATTGGCAAACCACTTAATCCCTTTAAACTTCAAATAGAAATACCTGCCTGACCTACCCTATAAGATCTTTATAAGGTTAAAGTGCAATACTGGACTAGGAATAAGCTTTTTAAAAAGTTTAAAGCATTACATGAACAAAAGTAGATGGTAATACCTGCACATAGTAACCTGAACGCAAGCTCTAATGTGAACTCCCCGTGGACTAATCTACCTCCACCCCAGTTCCTTCCCTCCCCCATGATACCAGTTTTTCTTCCCATCCCCTCTCCCTAGTTCCTAGTTGACACTTTTGACATCAAAGGCTCTCCACAAAGTCTTTGATGAATGAATGAATGAATATTGGATTATCTTAGGAACAGAGAACTTTCATTTAAAATCAAACTAACCTGAAGGAAATATATGATTTCTATTTACTTAACCTAAAAAGGTAAAAAGTATTATTAAATGAATATCTAGTTTCTTTACACATAGTTATCTTTTCTTTTCTTTCTTTTCTTTTTTTTTTTTTTTTTTTGAGACAGAGTCTTACTCTGTCACCCAGGCTGGGGTGCAGTAGTGCGATCTCGGCTCACTGTAACCTCCATCTCCCAGGTGCGAGCAATTCTCATGCCTCAGCTTCTTAAGTACCTGGGATTACAGGTGTGTGCCAGCACGCCTGGCTAATTTTTCTATTTCCTGTAGAGATGATGTTTCACCATGTTGCCCAGGCTGGTCTCGAACTCCTGGCCTCAAGTGATCTACGCCCCCCCTCCCCCAGCTTCCCAAAGCGCTGAGTTTTACAGGCATAAGCCACTGTGTGTGGCCTATAGTTATCTTCATGTGTACCCTAAACTATATCTTAAAGTAATATTTTAGTAAGAAATACGAAATGAGAATTTTATTGAGAAATTAATTCATAGTGTCACCTACCATTTCAAATTACCCAAACTCTTAATATAAGTTCCAGAGTAACAAAAATCAGACTCATCATCACCTGAACTCACAGTTGGCAGGAACATGTGATTACACAGTTCACATACAGTGCCAGGCGCTGGTCCCAGACAGTGCTTCAGAGTTGGGTCTCAGAGCACGGGAGGCTGCTTTCCCTATACTGCCCAATGAAACCCAAACTTTTAAACCTCAGGTGTTCTATGAATATCATGAAGTTCAAATTCTCCACACCCTAAGTGCTGAAATTATCAAAGGCAAGTCAACAGAAAGGGAAGAAAAGTAATATTTATTAAATGTCAATTGAGTACCAAGCACTCTGTGGGCTTTAAATGAATGTACATATTTAGTCCTCATTATGATCCTTATTTTACAAATGAGAAAACTAGAGTTTAGAGAGGTTAAGAAAATTGCCCAGCATTACCTGTCTCATGGGGATACAACTCAAACCCAGATATAACTGATGTCAAAGCAAACTCTCTCTTAATTAGGCTGTCTCTCCAGGTGAAAATTTAGTGGCTGGGTCCCAGTGAGCCTGTAAGAAGTGTTCTACTCACCAGAGTCACTACTGCAGGTTGAGGACATGAGACAGAAAAACAAACAAACAAAAAAACAATGAAACAATAACTGTTCCAAATATCCTCCTATCTCACCTCGTGCATTCCCTTTGCTCTCAACTCCCTTTGTCCTTTACAAGCTACTGAGGAACACATTTTTAAAAAATATATCTTTTAGACAAATAAAATATAGTCTCCACTCTCATTTATTAAATACTCTGTCATACTGGAAAATTAAACCTCCATTCTTAAATTAAAGGACAATTTCATATCTCGTTTACCAAGTGCTCTGCGGGGGACAGTAAGCCTCTGCCGGATGTTGAAAGATAATCTAAAACGAGAACTGCTACAACTTCTAACCGTTGAGAGGTTGATTTATTAACAGGGCAGCCACCTGACATCTGTGCAATGCTGTAACAGACCACAAAGTGCTCTCAGAGAGCACACATCATCTCACCGCGGCGATGAAAAGAGCTCTGAGAGGTAAACCGGGGAGATTCTAATTTAGGATGGGAACCACCTCCATTCCTTAAGTTTTTTTCTTCTTTTTTGGTAACTAATCTTTTCATCTTTTTCCTGCCATATGGCTCACTAGTGACCCCTATCCCATCACCCAGCCTCCCCTTCTCACACCCCCACTATGCCCCAGTGCAAAGAAATCAGCTTTGTTCCTTCACTGGAAAAGATGCACATTTCTCTAACTACTGTAGTCATGCTGAAACTATCTCCCAGGAACAACTTTTTATCTCATTCATGTCAAAAAAGAAGAGTCAGCTAGAGATCTGTGGCCCAAGACTCAGAGTTTTAAACCAGAGCTCAGAAATCATATCCCTGCCACCAGCTTCTACAAAGACAAAATGGAACAGGGACTTGAGGGTCCGGTGATGGAAGGAAGCTAGCCACTGATGAGTCCGTTATCCTTTCTTTTCCCTTTTTCATCTGTACAACAGAACCTCATAGGGAGTTATGAGATTGAAAGCGTGCCTTTCAAGTACTTAGCACAGGTCTCGTCTGGTCACTGCACTTATTGAATTAAATACTGTCGTGGGTATCTGTACTCATGAAGGCAGGGTTAATTTGTGGTGTCTCCCACATTCTCACCATTCTGATATCAAAGGGGAATGGAAGGCCTTCAATACTTTTAAGTGTAGTTGGAAACATTTCAGCTGGAGGACAGCTTCTCTCTGACAACCATCCAGGGATGCTGTGCTCCTTGCCAGCTGTGACCTCTGCTCCTTTCTCAAGTCTTACAACTTGCTTGGAAGATAGGCTCAGAAGGTGATTACTAAACATGTGGAAAGTCAGTAAATACATTAGAATTCTTGGGTGCCCAGTGCCTTACCAGTTCCACTCAGGTTACAAAGGGCAGTCTCTGACCTCTAGTTGTTTAAAATCCAGTTAGGGCTTGGACTGACCGCAACAGAGGAGCCAAGTGGAAAAACAGCAAGAGATAAGCTTGGTGAGGAGCTGACTACACAAGGAGAGTTTACTGAAGGTGGGCCTTAACTGCAGGCTGAATTTAGGCAGCAATTTGCTATCTTAATCCCATAAAATGTTGTACTATTTTTAATAGTGTTGCTTTCAACACCATAAAGTATGCACATACTTTAGTTTTGGTTAAAGGTTTTGATCATATTCAAAGCCTTGTAACCACACAAATAAAAAGAAATACTATCTTTAAACTAAAACCACTGCCTTTGGACTTCTTTTACAAAGAGCTAAGAATTTACTTAAAAACGAACCTTTTTCTACACTGCACAGGAATAAAGGAGTTTTCCTGCTGATGTTGGGTGGGAACAGGAGTAAAGGAGCCCTCAGTCTCCTGAGAGGAGCAGCACTCAGAAATTCCGCCCTGTTCCACTTTACTGTAACAATAACACAGCAGAACCCACTGCACTTCAATTCTCAACACACGCAGGATACCTGCAGGGCTGTCCTAGGCACAGCATTTTTCCGGTAGTGTTTGAGATTTGGAGTAAATCCCAGGAACCAGTGGCAGCTCCCTTGTAACCTTAACAAAGATCTTTTCCAGTGTGAACAGTCAAAATTCAAACGGAGGGCAGGCCCATGCTCACCACTAGGAAACCCTGTTTTCCTTTAATTAAAAAAAAATGTAGAGGTCATCCCTCAGCTTTGTTTACAAGTAATGAGTCCAGCAGCCCCCATTTATCACCCCTGGAGATTCTTTTACACTTTGATGTGAAAAGAGTCAGGGCCCATTGTGATTTCAACTACTCCAACAGCAGTCCTTTCATTTGCAAAAGAGGCCCTGGCCCCCAGTTAGAACCAACTGTCAGAAAAAAATTCATTGCCTTTCCTTCCAATTATTTATCAGAGACAGAGGAGAGAAGCTGGCTTTAAGACATCGCTCAATAAAAGGTTCCCAGCACACCCCTAATGCATTCCTTACCTTCCCTGGTTCTTTCGGCCCAGAATGCCCCTTTCCCAAATTCCACAGCTCATGAAAGCCCATCTCTGCTTTCAAACCATCCCATCTGGAATGACTTTCTCCTTTAAGCTTTCACAGAAAACCCAAGGGGCCTAACATTACTTATCATTTAGGTGTCCCTCCCTCAGGGCAACTCTGCAATTTTCTCCAGAGCAAGGAAAGTACCAACACTCTGACTTCCCTAACAGACACTCAGCCATCCCAACAATGGGTTCAAAAGGCACCCATTTTTTCCCCCATCTCTACCAGTCTGTCACATTGGGGGGAAAAAAATGACTATTAAGGAACTTTAAAAGGGAATGAGGCTTTAAAGATTTACTGAACTATTTAAGAAGTGTGAAGTAGTAGACAAAAAGAAGAAGGGACCCAATACAACTAAAGAGGTTTCTTTTTTTAATGTAAACTTTAAAAATTAAAAATAACACACATTTCTTAAAGTGCAGAGGTCACATATAAATTTTCACAGAATGATATACTCTTGTAACCAACACCCAGATCAAAACAGTATACTGGCACTCCTGGGCAATTAAACTATTTTAAGCAAAAAGAGTTATCTTGAATCTTACCAAGCTTTTAGTGCTAACTTCATTCTTCAGGAAATACATGGGATAGGTTGACAATTTCTCAATCTCAGCACTATTGACATTAGAAACCAGAAAATTATTTGTGGTGGGGGCCATTCTGTGCATTGCAGATGTTTAATAGCATCCCTGGCCTCTACTCACTAGATTGTGATGACTAAAAATCTCTCTAGACATTGTCAAATGTCCCCATGAAGACAGGGAAACAAAACTGTCCTCCGTTAAGAACTACTGGTATATTGAAACAAGTTAAACACATTAATAGGAAACAAACAAATCCACAAAGTAGGACATACATTCAACTGTTTCCTTAACTAGTAAATGCTCCCACCCCACAAGTAAATACAGTAAATGCTGCTCTAGATTAAGACTCAAGAGCCAAAACCTAATGCAATATGTGAACTTTGGTTTCCTTGAATCAGGATGAAGATAATTGTATTATTTATTATTTATTTTATTTATTTATTTTTTTGAGATAGAGTCTTACTCTGTCGCCTAGGCTGGAGTGCAGTGGTACAATCTCGGCTCACTGCAATCTCTGCCTCCTGGGTTCAAGCGATTCTGCTGCCTCAGCCTCCCGAGTAGCTGGGACTAGAGGCACCTGCCACCACACTTGGTTAATTTTTTTTATTTTTAGTAGAGATGAGGTTTCACCATGTAGGCCGGGCTGGTCTCGAACTCCTGACCCTCAGGTGATTTACTCACCTTGGCCTCCCAAAATGCTGGAATTACAGGCATGAGCCACCACACCCAGCCAAAAACAATTATAAAAGACATTTTAAAACAATCTAGAAAGTTTGGGGCCAGGCGTGTTGATTCACACCTGTAATCCCAGTACTTTGGGAGGCTGAGGTGGGCAGATCACTTGAGGTCAGAGTTTGAGACCAACTGGCTGACATGGTGAAACCCCGTTTCTACTAAAAACACAAAAAATTAGCCAGGCGTGGTGATGTGCGCCTATAATCCCAGCTACTCGGGAGGCTGAGGCAGAAGAATCACTTGAACCCAGGAGGTAGAAGTTGTAGTGAGCCCAGATTGCACCATCACACTCCAGCTTGGGCAACAAGAGTGAAGCTTCATCTCAAAAACGAAAAAAAAGAAAAAGAAAAAAGTTCAGAGATAGACTAGGTATTAGATGAATCCAAGATGTTAATTTTATTAGGTGTGAGACTGGTATGTATTAATGTAGGGAAATATCCATATATTTTTAGAGATGCACATAAAGTATGCAGAAGTGAAGTGGAATTTGCTCTAAAATAGTTCAGCAAAGAAAAAAAGTAAAAAGGATAGTTTTTTTTTGTTTTTTGTTTCTTTAAGTATGGCAAAATTGGGCTAGGCGCGGTGGCTCAGGGCTGGGCATGGTAGCTTAGCGGAATCTGGCCTGTAATCCCAGCACCTTGTGGGGCTGAGGCGGGAGGATCACCTGAGGTCAGGAGTTTGAGACCAGCCTGGCCAACATGGTGAAACCCTGTCCCTACTAAAAATAAAAAATTAGCCAGGTGTGGTGGCATGCACCTGTAGACCCAGATACTTGGGAGGCTGAGGCAGGAGAATTGCTTGAACCTGGGAGGCAGAGGTTGCAGTGAGCGGAGATCGCACCACTGCACTCCAGCCTGGGCGACAGAGTGAGATTTTGTCTCAAGAAATAAGGAAAAAAAAATTCCAACCAAAAATGACCTAGTTGCCCCAGCATTCCCCATAGTCTGATTCACATACTCAGCTATGAAGGTCTCTGCAAGCCTTTGCTTTCTCCAGTAAAATTAGGCTACTAATATGAACACCTTACAGAGCATGGAAAACATGACTCAGATTTTGAAATAATGGTTCCCCAGCTTTTGCAAAACAGGAGAAACCGGAACTGAAATTCTCTTCTTCCTAAAGGAGGCTGACTACTATGGCTTCAGAAGAAAAGTACTGTTACGGCCGGGCACGGTGGCTCAAGCCTGTAATCCCAGCACTTTGGGAGGCCGAGACGGGCGGATCACGAGGTCAGGAGATCGAGACCATCCTGGCTAATACAGTGAAACCCCGTCTCTACTAAAAAATACAAAAAAACTAGCCGGGCGACAAGGCGGGCGCCTGTAGTCCCAGCTACTTGGGAGGCTGAGACAGGAGAATGGCGTGAACCCGGGAGGCGGAGCTTGCAGTGAGCTGAGAGCAGGCCACTGCACTCCAGCCTGGGCGGCAGAGCAAGACTCCGTCTCAAAAAAAAAAAAAAAAAAAAAGAAAAGTACTGTTACAATGGAAGGCCTCCAGAAAGAAAAATGATTCTTTCCCACATCAAGACAGTATAAAATTAGTATCCCTACAAAGACAATGTTATCCCCAGCAATTCAACTCAGTGTTCATCTTATCTACCACCTGGACCAAGTTTATCACCTAAAATGATACAATGCCAAATGCCTGGACTAGTGTCCATTATACTGAAGGTACAAAATAATTATTAACATTAATTCATTCTCCTCCAACTCTCAGCCTTAGTAGGGAGTTCAGGGCTAAAGACAGAGAGAAAAAGTACATGCAAATAAACAAAACTGACCCCTGGGCACAATGGCTTGTGAGCTTAGAATAAAGATGACTCCAAACAGAAACCTACCTTAGAGGCAAGCAATTCCTCTCCTAAACATCTGCCCAAAAGAAATAAAAACATATGCGGAACACTGTTCATAAAAACAAAAAAGTGGATACTACCTAAATGTCCATTAACTGACAAATAGTACAAAGATGGCACATCTGTGCAATGGAATATTATTTAGCAATAAAAAGGACTAAAAAACTGATACATGCTACAATATAGATGAATCTTGAAAACTTTATCCTTAGAAGCCAGTCACAAAAACTCATATATTGTACGATTGTACTTATATAAGATGTCCAGAATAGGCAAACTTATTGAGGATTAATGGTTACCTGGGGATGGGAATGAAAATGGGATTAACTGTAAACAGGTAGTTCCATCTAGATGGAAATGTTCTAAAGCTGGATTGTAGTAATGGTTGCCCAACTCAGTAAAGTTACTAAAAATTAAATTGTATACTTAAAATAGCATGTAAATTATACCTCAATAAAGTTACTTCCGTTGTTTTTCAACATGACTGTGTCACTTGTAGAAGAGTAAATACTATGTAGCAGTGTTTCCTTATATGCAAAATTTAACTTTCCTTTTGGGAAATAACTAATTCCAAAAAAAATTTCCTCACTTCTCAGATAAGTCTGAATCTAAACTCTTCTAAACCCATCAAACTGAGAGACTCATCTTAAACTACATATGACAATGACACATACTTATCAGTTAGCAATCATTTTCTAAAGTGAAGGAAAACAAGGTGTTTTGTATAAGAAATATTCTTGCACTTGTAAATCAGGCCAGAAACTACTTCACTTAAAAATGCAGGAAACCTTATTTCCCCATTTCACAATTCCAGGTGTGCACTATTTACAATGCCCAGGCCAATCACTATTTCAGGAAAACATGGCGTACAGCCATCAATCTCTCTAGTAAGCATCTAGAAGTTTGGTCCTTGATTTACTTGCACAAAGAAGATCTGTCCATATAATAGGTGTTAATCTGTTTAACACCTTGTAGCTTCCTCATTATTTGAAAACTCTTCTCAATTAGGAGAGTTAAACATTATTTCAAACTCGAAAAGGAGAGCTTCCAGGGCTACAGTATTCCATCCTATATGATTCAAGGTTCACAAAATCCAATCCCTCAAATCTTCCCAAAAACTGAAAAGCATCTCAGCAAATCTCCTAAAACACTTCAGTACCCACTCTGAATGGCAGAAGACAATAAAATTATGTCCCACTCATTTGGTGGTATAGCCTGAAATGACATTTCTTTCATTCTTATGGTTTACCTTAACACGTTTTCCCCTGTCCTCAAGTAAAAAATTTCCCAGAATATATCCCAACTTTACTCTCTGGCTTCAATTACCTGCGCCCAATTTCAGAAGAATGTCATTTAGCACACACTTTGTAAAATTTAATTTTAGTTTCAAGATTCCAAAGAGAAAATGAGACATTTCAAGCAGCTGATACAAAAGAGTAAGAAGGGGAACACGTTAGTGAAATGGCAAAAAGGCACATTTTCTCCTTCAATAAGGAAAAAGAAATTAGAAAGTCCAATCAAAGCAAAAGCACTATTCAGAGATGAAGTAATTTAAAATTTGGCATTAATTTGAACAATTTATTCAGTTAATGATAGTTCATTAGTCCTGATCAATATGAACCTTCTGTTCAAGTGGTATTGGGGCTGATGTTGGAGGAGAAATAAAATCCTAGACACCACTTTCCTTCTCAATCAAAATAGTGTAAATAATGCTTATTGGTTTTTCCTCTTTTATTGTCATTTTAAAGACAAAGCTTGCAAGGGCACAAATAATCATAAAATAAAATATGCTATCAATCTGGATAAAACCAAAACAGACTAGCTGGAGGGTAGGTGACAGTGAGGAGCTGGAACAAAGAGTAAGGATAATTACATTATCATCTTAGACCATGAGAATTTGATGGGAAAGTAATATCCTAATATAAAATATATGATAAAGATATTTAAATATATTGAACAGAAGAAATAAAATACAGCATGGGCTTGAACTGCGTGAGTCCATTGACGTGGATTTTCTTCTGCCTCAGAGACATTAAGACTTTCTTCTTACACTCAGCATGAAGAGGATGAGAATGAAGACCTTTATGATGATCCACTTCCACTTAATGAACAGTAAATACATTTTATCTTATGATTTTTTTGAGACAGGTCTTGTTCTGTCACCTAGGCTGGAGTGCAGTGGTATAATCTCGGCTCACCACAGCCTTGACCTCCCGGGCTCAAGCAATCCTCCCACCTCAAGCCTTTACCCCACCCCAACCCATCAGTAGCTGGGACTACAGGTGGCTAATTTTTGTATTTTTTGCAGAGACAGGGTTTAACCATGTTGCCCAGGCTGGTCTCAAATGAATACCTGGACTCAAGCAGTCTGCCCACCTCAATCTCTCAAAGTGCTGGGATTACAGGCATGAGCCACCATACCTAGCCATGATTTTAATAACATTCTCTTTTCTCTAGCTTACTTTATTGTAAGAATACAGTACTTAATACATATACAAAATATGTGTTAATCAGCTGTTTATGTTATTTGTAAGGTTTCCAGTCAACTGTAGGCTAATTCGTAGTTAAGCTTTTGGGGAGCCAAAAGTCATGTAGATTGACCCCTAAACCTCACAGTGTTTCAAATATCAAAATGAATGGAAACTTTGTAAAATAAAGGAGTATATACTATGTGATTATATTTAAATAAAATTGAAAAGCAGACAAAACAAATGCAGGGTGTTATAAGTCAGAACAGTGGTGACTTTTAAGGGAGGTAGTAGCTGAAAGGGGACAGGAGGGGAGTTCTATAAAGCTGGTCTTGATCTGTTACACAAGTGTGTTCACTTTATGAAAATGCACTAAACCAGGCTGGGCGCGGTGCCTCAAGCCTGTAATCCCAGCACTTTGAGAGGCCAAGGCAGGTAGATTACCTGAGGTCAGGAGTTTGAGACTAGCCTGGCCAACATGGTGAAACCCCGTTTCTACTAAAAATGTACAAAAATTAGCTGGGCATGGTGGTGTGCCAGCTACTCAGGAGGCTGAGGCAGGAGAATCGCTCGAACCCAGGAGGTGGAGGACCCAGCGAGCCGAGATCATGCCATTGCATTCCAGCCTCAGCGACAACAGCAAAACTCCATCTTAAAAAAGAAAAGAAAAGAAAAGAAAAGAAAAGGAAATGCACTAAACTGTACTAATAATGTCTGCCTTTCTCAGTCTGTTAGATTCCAGTAACAATTTTTAGAAATAACTATTAAAAAGGGGAGGGAAGGAAGGTGAAGAAATATGTAAGTGAGCTCAAATTCAACAGTGTCAAGTGCTGATAAATCTGGAAGTCACAGAATAAGCTTATTGTTCCTGAGAACTACAACAAATATTGTCTTTACACATTACATTAATATTCTGTCCATGCTTATGACTTCTGATAGCCCTGAGCAAAGTAAGGGTTCCCGCTCAGACTTCAATTTAGTTTGAATGATTAGAGCTGTGTACTCAATATACATCTCTTTCCTTTGCAAATATGTCCTGGTCCTGGACCAGTTCCACATGAATTTCATGTTTTTTTTTTCTGGGAAACTAAAAGATTAAATACCTATCATGATTAAACATTTAAACAAGTGAGCTACTGGTGTGTATTAAAAACAGAACTTTTTAAAGGATATCCCCAAGTTTATCACTTGTACTAGGTACTAAAATTAAAAGGAGTATATTGAGGAGGTGAGGAGCCAGAAATTATGATAAAAGTAACAAATAATAAAAACACTCTATAATTGCTAGAATGTTATAAGGGACAGTTACCCAATCAAACTTATTGATTAGCAAAACCAAAAAAAATAAGTAATAGAATATAAAGTATCTTTTTTTAGGCCGGGCGCTGTGGCTCATGCCTGTAATCCCAGGACTTTGGGAGGCGGGAAGTGGGGGGGTAGTTTACAGATCACAAGGTCAGGAATTCAAGACCAGCCTGGACGATATGTTAAAAAAAAAAAATACAATAATTAGCCAGGTGTGGTGGTGGGTGCCTGTAGTCCCAGCTACTCAGGAGGCTGAGGCAGGAGAAAAGCTTGAACCTGGGAGGTGGAGGGGCCAAGATCGCACCACTGCACTCCAGCCTGGGAGACAGAGTGAGACTCCATCTCAAAAACAAACAAAAAATATATATATATGTATTTTTTTGACTTTAAGTTCTGGGATACATGTGCAGAACATGCAGGTTTGTTACATACATGTGCAGAACATGCAGGTTTGTTACATACATGTGCAGAACATGCAGGTTGTATACACATGCCGTGGTGGCTTGCTGTACCTATCAACCCGTCATCTAGGTTTTAAGCTAAAATATCTTTTTAATCATGTCAGTGATAATACTTTTACCCACTATAATTGATTCATCTACCAGAAATAACACACGAACCAACATCAGTAACTCAACCTTTTTGAAAAATCAGACCTCCACGAAAATCTTACAATTAAAATTTAAAATTTCTTCAGCTCCTTAAATTCTCACCAGTCTGATATCTACATTCTTACAGGAAGACGTTTTAATAGCCTACAGTAGTCAACTCTAACTGATGAATTCAAAGGGATTCCAATCAAAATGCCAATCATAATTTTTCTAGAAAATGATTAATCACTTCAGACTATATTGAGAAGCATGAGAATGAATAGCTATTAAAATTCTAAAAATGAGAATTACAAAGAATCTGCCTCAATATTAAGACATATAAAGACACAGTGAAACAATATGCCACAGTTGCCAAAAGACACATCAATGGAGCAAAAGACAGCCCAGCAACAGCCCCAAACCTGTGATAAAATTTAGACCTAGCATTCATATCTGTGGGGAAAAGATAGGTGATTTAATAAATAACGATGAAACAATTGTCTAGCTTTTTGCTTAAAAAAAAAAAAAAAGGTTCCTAGCCAGGCGCAGTGGCCCACACCTGTAATCCTAACACTTTGGGAGGCCAAGGCAGGCAGATGATGAGGTTAAGATATCAAGACCATCCTGGCCAACGTGGTGAAACCCCGTCTCTACTAAAAAATACAAAAATTAGCTGGACATGGTTGTGTGTGTCTGCAGTCCCAGCTACTCAGGAGGCTGAGGCAGGAGAATTGCTTGAACCTGGGAGGTGGAGGTTACAGTGAGCCAAGATCGTGCCACTGCACTCCAGCCTGGTGACAGCGAGACTCCATCTCAAAAAAAAAAAAAAAAGACAAAGAAAAAGAAAAAAAAAAGGTTCCCTAACATCCCCCATCTTTACCTTTTCCTAGTAATATGAAATATACGATATATATTCAAGTTAACTACATATGGATCAAAATATTAAAAAGTCAAAGATGTAAAATAGGTTGCAAGTTAAGAGGGTCAAGCAGCTAACTAAATGTGTGAATCTGGCTGTGCAGAGGACTCTAACGAATTGAAAAGCATCAGTGCTTTCTCAACTTTTTTTTTTTTTTTTTTTTTACATCAAGTCTCTGGGGCAAACGGACAAAGCAGATGTCTGCAGGGGAAATTAGATAGGAGCTCTGGCTGACCTTTAGGCTTGCGGGGGCGGGGCGGGGGGGGGGGAGGGGATCAATATCTTGGCACACCTGAAAAGCATTTGATGGCACACCACTCGGGAAGTTCTGAATTAGAAAGCCTGTGTTCTGATTAAAAGAGCTGAAGCTATTCAATTCTGTCTGAGCACTGCTACATGGCAATGCAAGCCCAGGGTTGCTAAATCTTAAATTTTTCATGAGAAGATAGAAGATTGTTATGTAAAAAACATTGGCAGATAATTTCTTTCAGAATTCTGTGACAGGCCAACCAAAACCCATATGTTGACCAGATCTGTCCCACAGTCCACCAGCTTACAAGTTCTGATTTAAATGCAAAAATGAAATCGTACAAGTGCCAGCAAAGAACACATGACATTATTTTCACAATCTTGGAGGAGGAAAGACCTTTCTAAGTACAATCAAGGCCAGAATCCATAAAGGACAAGACATTTAACTACATAAAAATGTAAAACGTATGTGTAACCCAACATTATGAATAAACCTAAAGGCAAATGATAACAGCTTTCCCCAGGCTCTAGCAGAATGTGGACTGCAGCAGTCAGGGTCAACTGTCTTCCCTTTGGTGAGGGGAGAGAGTAAACCAAGTTTAACAGCCCTACAGTAATGACCAGGAACTGAATCATTTCCTAAGTGAACCAGAAAGGGGGAGAAGTGGGAGAACATTTGGGATGGTCCACAATTGCAGGCACCATCATCTATTCTGTGGCATTATAAATATTAGTTAAATAAGTCTGAGTCTACATTTCCTATAATGTTTTTATTTTTTAGACTAGTCAAATGCAGTAGCAAGAAGGGGGGGAAATAATTCTAGCATAAATAGAAATTATGGCTGGGCATGGTAGCTCACACCTGTAATCCCAGCACTTTGGGAGGCCGAGGCAGATGGATCACCTGGGGTCTGGAATTTGGGACCAGCCTGACCAACATGGTGAAACCCTGTCTCTACTAAAAACACAAAAATTAGCCAGGTGTGGTGGCATGTGCCTGTAGTCCCAGCTACTTGGGAGGCTGAGGCAGGGGAATCACTTGAACCTGGGAGGCAGAGGTTGCAGTGAGCCAAGATCATGGCACTACACTCCAGCCAGGGTAACAGGAGCAAAACTTTGTCTCAAAAAATAATAATAATTAATTAATTAATAAATAGAAATTATGATAAAAGTAACAATAAAAACAATTCTGTAATTGCTAGAATGTTACTACAAGGGGTAGTAGTAATATTTAAAAACATTTAATATGTTTTTGGTGTGGCACAGAGGCTCATGCCTGTAATTCCAGTACTTTGGGAGGCCGAGGCAGGGGGATCACCTGAGGTCAGGGGTTCGAGACCAGCCTGGTCAACCTGGTGAATCCCAGCTACTTGGGAGGCTGAGGCAGGAGAATCGCTTGAACCTGGGAGGTGGAGGTCGCAGTGAACTGAGGTTGCACCACTGCACTCCAGCCTGGGCAACAGAGTGAGACTCCATCTCAAAAAATATATATATATATATTTTGAGTAGTTAATAGTTTAAATAAAAACTAATCAGTGATAATTCTTTCTGAATGTCAAATGAGTTATTATTTAAAACTGCTTCAAAATGTTAATATGATCCCCTCAATCAACACTGATCAATTACTATATGCAAGAAGGCACTAAATTGTGTGTGCAGAGTTGGAGGGAGAGATGTGAAAGGGGCAAAATATAAATATGAAGGAATTCCCTCCTTCACGGCTTTCCGGATGAGGTGGATTTGTTTATTTATTTCAAGCACAGGCTGAGCATGTGTACGCTTTCCCCAAATCAGTGCAATCTTGTTATCCTGAACACAGCATTAGAATGCTGATTTAATCATTAAAATTAACATCTACATTTTTAAAAAATGAGTTAACAGACTCGGCAATTGCTAGATTTAAAAGACAATATGTAGCCAGTCCAACAAGTTTGACTTCATGTAGAGAAAACTGAACATTTCAAACATTTTCCTGCACCAGTGAGTTCTTAAGTTGCAAAACACAAAAAGACCAAACTTATTCATTGAAAAGGAGATTATAAAATTAAATATCAGCATGTCTTTGAATCATAGATTCCACGCTTACCTGTTGCCACCGCTGTTGACTCTTTCCGTAAATGCCATTGTTTCCAGTCAGTGGAAAGTGGCAAGTCTGTTCATCTGAAAGAGAAACAAACAGCAGCCCGTGAACATTAGCCTGTGGGTAAATTCAGGGATACACATGACCTGTAAGAAGTTTTCCTGGAGACAGAATTCCAAGTTCTCATTTGAATTAGAAAATGGTTCTCCAATTCCCAAGTTGCATGAATAAACTCTCTAGTATATATCAAAGGCCAATTGCACTTTTAACTGTGAGGCTGCTTCTCAAAGCCATTTCAGCAAGAAAACAATGTGCACAAGTTTACCATAAGGAGGAGGGGGAGGAGAAAAGGAAATACCATTCCCCTGGTGCCTACTTTGTGCCAAGCATTGTGTTAAATATAAATAAGCCCTTTGAAAAATGGCATTTCATTAATACATTATAATAAAGTTGCAAGGCAGATACTAATATCCTATTTTATAGATAAGAAAATGGAGCCGGGCGCGGTGGCTCACGCCTGTAATCCCAGCACTTTGGGAGGCCGAGACAGGTGGATCACGAGGTCAGGAGATCGAGACCATCCTGACTAAAACGGTGAAACCCCGTCTCTACTAAAAATACAAAAATTAGCCGGGCGCTGTGGCGGGCGCCTGTAGTCCCAGCTACTCGGGAGGCTGAGGCAGGAGAATGGCTGAACCCGGGAGGCGGAGCTTGCAGTGAGCTGAGATCAGGCCACTGCACTCCAGCCTGGGCGACAGAGCAAGACTCCGTCTCAAAAAAAAAAAAAAAAAAAAAAAAAAAGAAAATGGAGACTCAAAATCATAACAAAAAAAAAAGTAGACTCAGTTTTAAGTAATTTGCCTAAGGTCACAGGTTGTGTCAGCATCCTCACTGGAATTAAAAGGAAGAAAAGTTAAGAGTGTCAAGTATGCAAGAGAAAGGAAATCAACAGGTCATTCTCACAGGAGAATGCAACACTTAACAAGAAAAGTGGGTCCTGGTAACAATCAATCTTAAGATTTTACTTCCACTCATTAAAGGTACTTAATCAAAACAAAACAAAACCCAAATAAAACAACTACTGAGCATTCTTTCAAAACAAGACTGAATTTCGGGGAAAAATTAGTATCCAATCTGGGCAGATAGTCTTGCTACTATCTTGTGTAACTCTGGACACAGCCTCTTCTTATGGTTAACACTGTCTACAGCTGTTTCCTTTTCCCTCTCTAGTGAGTATTTATAAATTGACTACACTTATCCTAACTTGCATTAAATAGTTTGTTTTACTTTTCAAACATCCTTAAGGCAAAGGTATGTTACTAAATTATCTTAGTACAGACTCGACAAACCATTTGATACAAATGGAAACACACATTAAATTTGTAATCATTTTAACTTACCTCTGTTTAAGAGGCTGTTACAATTTTGGCTGAGGTTGAAACACTGAATATAGTCCTTGATAGCTCTATTCTTACCCCGATAAGGTCTTTTATCTCCCTCTCCATGCAATTTAAATTGCTGACTTGCTAACTACAACGTTTCCATACTAGCAGACATAATTTGTCACTCTATCTCCTCTTTCAAAAGACTGCAGCATGGATGTTGCAAATATTCTAGTTAACTCACACTAGCAGAGATCTGCTTTTCAGGGTCAAACATGTGTCACTCCTCTGACCAGCAATAGTGGCCCCCTAGGCAAGTTTTCTCAATTCTCCAACTCAATCCCCACTCTTCTCCCTCCCCTTTCCTCATCACTTAGTATCGCTCACTTTCTCCTTTTTCTCTTTCTCTGCATCCCTCGCTCTACCCCTGCCTTTGCTGCTCACACTTTCTCTCTCTTGACTTGCAGGGCTGGCACACAGTAAGTGATCAATAAAACACTACTGCATTCCTGTTGGCATTATTCTTCATAAGACTTCTGTGGAGGCACCTGAAGAGTCCCTGATGGCAGTTCCTCACATGACCCTCCCAATGAAGATGCTCAACCTGCTTTCAACCCAATAGCACCCACCCCTAGGGCTCTTTGGTGGACAGTGATAACAGTGGGAAAGGAGACAGATTGGGCTGTTGGGTGGCTATCAATCTGAGAGGGGTCCTGAGTTCACTTGTTTGTTCACTGACTGACAGAACCAACAAATGTATCCTGAGTATCTGCTCTAAGCCAGGTACTAAGAAAAAAGAGAGTGGGCCGGATGTGGTGGCTCAATCCTGTAATCCCAGCACTTTGGGAGACCAGGGTGGGCTGAATGCTTGTGCTCAGGAGTTCAAGACCAGCCTGGGCAACATGACAAGACCCCGTCTCTGCTAAAAATAAAAATAAATGGCCAGGTGTGGTGGTGCATGCCTGTGGTCCCAGCTACTCTACTCAGGAGGCTGAGGTGGGAGGATTGCTTGAGTAGGGATGCAGGTGGGGGCAGCTGGGGGGGGTGACGTAGGTTGCAGTGAGCTGAGATTGCACCACTGCCCTCCAGCCTGGGTAACACAGCAAGGCCCTGTCTCAAAACACATAAAAAATAAATAGAGTGAAGAAAAGACTCTTGCTACCACTGAGCTTACATACTACAGAAGGTAAGCAAAGACACATTCAGTAAAATAGATGTTAGAAAAGCAAAATGGGAGTATAGAGTGCAGAGAGGAATCAAGGTAGGGTACTGCAGTTTTATGTAGGGTGGTCAGAGAACACAACATTTGAGCAAAGACTTAAAGTGAGGAGCAAGCCATGGAGATCTGTAATGAAAAAGGGTCCTCAAGGCTGATAAGTAGAAGACTGAAGGAGTGAGCAATGCCCTAGGTCTCACCGCTCAGGAGCACTACAGATTCTTGGGTAGGTGAATGGGGTTCAAAGTGAGAGAGACCATAGCTTCTGAGGAATCGAGCCCCTGGTCACAGCCAGGGACCTATCTGTGCAACTAAAACCCTTAACTTCGTGAGAGGCTTGATCTTTCCCCACAGAAGGAGAGAGGGGCAGGAAGACTGCATCATGAGATTACTGACTGATACCTCAGCTGTGTCTCACAACAAGGACCAAAGTCAGCCTAAGCAAGGCTGTTGAGGGTGATGTGTGATTTCCACAGCTGTATGAAGAGCCCAGATACACACTACAATACGTTATGAATATTCGGTTATGTTAGGTTCAAATGGTGGCCCACTATAGTCAGGAAATTATTATTCTAAACCACCACTAAGAAAGGAATTTAGCGTATGCTTCAATTTAGCAATTCTCCTTTAAGGAATCATTCCTTAAAATACAGTCACATGTGTACGAGGAGGTATGTGCAATAAAATATTGCTTGTAAGAGTAAGAAAACTGGTAACAACCTAATACATATCATTTAAAAAATGGCTAATTATGATACATCATAATGAGATACCTTAAAACATCAAAAAGAACCACACAGGTTTATCTAAGCAAGATCTAAATAAAATGTACAATGTGAGCCAAGTTTTTTGTTTGTTTGTTTAATGCTTTATTATTAAGTTTATGCATACACACAAAGTTTGGAATAGCATATACCAAACTGTTAATAGTAGTTTTCTGGAAAGGGAAGAGATTTGGTGAAGAGGCCAGAGCAGGAGATGTAAAAGGGCATCTTCACCTTTTATTCTGTTATGATATCAATCTTTCAATATAATCCTCCACAGGCCAAGCATGGTGGCTCACGCCTGTAATCCCAACACTTTGGGAGGCCGAGGTAGGAGGACTACTTAAGTTCAGGATCAGCCCTCGCAACATACTGACATCTTGTCTCTACAAAAAATAAAAAAATTAGCTGGGCATGGTGGCACATGCCTGTAGTCCTAGCTACTGAGGAGGCTGAGGCAGGAGGATAGGTTGAGCCCAGGAAGGAGGAGGCTGCAGTGAACCGTGATCTGTGCCACTGCACTGCAACCTGGGTAACAGAGCAAGACTCTGTCTTATTAAAAAAAAAAAAAAATTGGGAAAGGCTGGGCAAGGTGGCACATGTCTGTGGTCTCAGCTACTCAAAAGGCTAAGGTGAGAGGGTAGCTCGAACCCAGGAGGTGGAGGCTACAGCGAGCTATGATCACACCTCTGCACTTCAGCCTATGTGAAAGAGCAAGGCCCTGCCTCAAAAAAAAAAAAAAAAGGAAAAGAAAATAGGGAAGATACTAACTTGGCTCTATTTAAAAACAGAGTAGTGCTTGTACAGCAGAAAGACTCTAGGCTCAAGTGAGCTGCATGATCGCCTTGGACAAGTTAAGCTCTATCGGCCTCTGCGCCCCTACGTGTAAAACGGAGCGCTTCCTACCTAGAGTAACGGAGAAGCATATATCGTATCACCGAGCTAAAATACCTAGCACACTGACACATCGTAGCAGCTATATCCACATTAAATTTTATGTGAATGATGCAAACTTTATTTCATTTTGTAATGTTCCATGGCAGGAATGTACATTACTATCTAAGTGACCCTTCTATAGTCCTCCTTCTCTTGCTTACCAAATTTATTCAGAAATTAAAGTGTCATGTGTATCAAATTGCTTTTCTTCCCCAAATAAACAATCCACAATTCAAGAATGTGTATACACATATATGTGTGAGTATATACACATATATGTGTGAGTATATACACATATATGTGAGTATATACACATATATGTAACTTTTATGGACACTCACACCACATACATATAGAGAGAGAAAAAAAGAGAGAAGATGAATATAAAAAGTGACTCAAGATGTTTTGAAATATTCTGTTCACTTAGGTCATTAAGTGCCTCCAAACCTAGTACACTCTGGGGAATCTACTCTCAAGAGTCTTTATGACATGCTGGTAGAAGATCCGCTTTGCAACCAGCTATAAGACCTCCAGGCCGGATGCAGTAGCTCACGCCTGTAATCCCAGCTCTTTGGGAGACCAAGGCAGGCAAATCACGAGGTCAAGAGATTGAAACCATCCTGGTTAACAGGGTGAAACCCTGTCTCTACTAAAAAAAAAAAAAAAAAAAAAAAAAAAATTTAGCCAGGTGTGGCGTTGGGCGCCTGCAGTTCCAGCTACTTGGGGGGTGAGACAGGAGAATGGCATGAATCCATGAGATGCAGCTTGCAGTGAGCGGAGTCCACTGCACTCCATTCTGGGTGACAGAGCGAGACTCTGTCAAAAAAAAAAAAAAAAAACCTCGAGAGAATTATTCTTCTTCTCTAAGGCCTCAGCTTTCTCATCAGTAATACAGGACTTCATGGGATTGTTGTCGGGTGACATAAAATAATATTTGTAAAAGTCTTAGCACAATGTCTGGCTCATGGTAAACATTCAATAAATGGTAGTAGTTGTTCTAGTTATTTTTTTGGCTGGCCAAACCATGTGCTGCAGCAACTCCATACACTAGGGAAGCTTTCTTTCTTTTTTCTTTTTTTTTAACAGAGTCTTGCTCTGTCGCCCAGGCTGGAGTGCAGTGGCACAGTCATGGCTCACTACAACCTCCACCTTCTGAACTCAAGCAAACCTTCCACCTCAGCCTTCAGAGTAACTGGGACTACAGATGTGTGCCACCATGCCCGGCTAATTTTTTTTTTTTTTTTTTTTTTTTGAGGCAGAGTTTCACTCTTGTTGCCCAGGCTGGAGTGCAATGGCACGATCTTGGTTCACTACAACCTCTGCTTCGGGGTTCAAGCGATTCTCCTGTCTTAGCCTCTCGACTACCTGGGATTACAGGCATGCACCATTATGCCCAGCTGATTTTTTTGTATTTTTAGTAGAGACAGGGTTTCTCCATGTTGGTCAGGCTGGTCTCAAACTCCCAATCTCAGGTGATCTGCCCTCCCAGAGTGCTGGGATTACAGGCATGAGCCACCGTACCTGGCTAATTTTTGTATTTTTGTAGAGACAGGAGTTTGCCATGTTGTCCAGGCTGGTCCCGAAAATGCTGGTATTACAGGTGTGAGCAACTGTGCCCAGCCTGGGAACCTTTCAACTGGACAAACAGAGCAAGTAGTTCCCCAGTCCCAGGACCACAATCTAACTTCCAAAGGAGAATATGAGAAAAATTACTCTGTCCAGAGACCAGAGGCCTGTAAGCTGTTTAGTCCCTCGTCATCTATACTTCTCCTTTACCCAGGAATAACAGTCTCTTGGTAATAGGCAATGTGTCAGGGATAAGTCATGGGTCATACATTCTGTTTTTAGTCTGATTCTCTAGAACTCTACTCCAAGTAGAGAGATCTACCCCCTGGGAGAGATCATAATCTCCCAGGACCCCAAACTGATCTGATCATCTACAGTTCCTCTAGGCTCTCAATACATATGGACCTCACAAGCTCAGAAATCCATAAAGGAATACAATTTCCCCAACTATCTCTTCTTCACTTTGAAGTTTTGTTCAGTGGGGTTCTGGAGCTACCCTACACTCAAGTACACATCCCACATGTTGTTGGCTCCCTCTGATCATCAGGCACTCAGCTCAATGACACATTCTCAGAGAGGCCTTCACTGACTCTCAAAGCTAATGTAACAATGCTGTCCCTCAAGGACTCTCTCCAGCCATAATGGAGTAGAGTACTCTCTACTCCATTATGCTTACTATATGGGTTAGGAATGTGTTTAGCTGCAAGTAACAACTGCTTAAATTAATAGAAGTTTATGTTTCTCCTATAGAAAGTCTAGAAGAGGGTGGCTACTTGGCATCCTGTTAGCTCTGCAATGAGGGCATCAGGAACTCTGACTTTTTCTGCTCTGCCTATTTAGCATGTTGTCTTTATGCTTGTCACGGTACAGCTTATAAATGAGATATCTCATTCACATTCAAGGCATGAAGAGAAGGAGAAGAGGAAGGTGCGGCTCTGCCTGACATATTTGTCTATTTTTGTCAGAAAAGGAAAATCCTTCCCAAAAATTTTGACTAACAAAAAACCAGAACTAGGTCACCTGGGCTCTTCTAGCTTTAAAGGAAGCAGGTAAATCAAGATACAAACTGTCATCACTGGCTGAGAACAAACATGATCTATTACTTAAGACTGGACAAATGTAGTCCCTTAGCAATTAAAGTTCTCTTAGCAACAACAAGAACAGGAATGGCTACTGAGGAGAAAAATAGCAGTGTTGGCCACACTTCTATGTTTTCATAGTACTTACTACTATATGGAGTTGACTTATGCTACATAAATAAATAAATGTTTATTGCTTATCTGTGACTCATTGCTTATCTGGACAGATGAGTCACCTGATTCTGTGTAACCATAAAGAAGCTGGGAAACACAGAAAAGCACATGGATATCGGTAGAAAATGTCTCTGTCTCATTCCCTGTGGGCTGGCAAAATATCGTATAAGGCATTGTCCTCATTTCAGAATTTGGACCCTTACAAAAGTTTATTGGAACAAACTCAAAGTTTGCAATTTATTCAAAGTAAACCAATTACTTCATCTTATGAGACAATATTTATCATAAAAAAAAAAAGACTGGAACACAATCTCTTCCTTCAGGAATAATAATAGCAAACATTTATGTAGCACTTACTATGCTCTGCTCCAAGAACTTGCCAGATCTTAGTTCCTTTAATCTGTTCCAGTAGTCAATAAAGGAGATACTGCTATACTGCTCGCTCCATTTTATAAGGAAAAAAAAAAAACAATGGAGGATTGGAAAGGTGTTGGGAGACAATTTCTCCATGGGTCTGTGGTATTTGTGCATATTTTTACAAGCAGAGGCATCAATTGTCTTTGTTTTGTTTCAGATTGTCTTTTTCGAGACAGGGTCTTGTTCTGTTGCCCAGGCTAGAGTACACTGGAAGAATCTCAGCTCACTACAGCCTAGGTCAAGGCTCAAGCAATCCTCCTGCCTCAGTCTCCTGAGTAGCTGGGACTACAGGCATGCAACACCATGCCTAGCTATTTTTTATTTTATTTATTTATGAGACAGAGTCTTGCTCTGTTGCCCACGCTGGAGTGCAATGGCATGATCTTGGCTCACTGCAACCTCCACCCCCAAGCAATTCTCCTGCCTCAGCCTCCTGAGTAGCAGGGATTACAGGCATGTGCTACCACGCTGGGCTAATTTTTGTATTTTTAATAGAGACAGGGTTTCGCCATGTTGGCCAGGCTGGTCTCAATCCTGACTTCAATGATCTACCCACCTTGGCCTCCCAAAGTGCTGGGATTATAGGCATGAGCCACCGTGACCAGCCCATCTGGCCATTTTTTTTTTTTTTTTTACTTTTTGTGGAGATGAGATCCCACTATGTTGCTCAGGCTAGTCTCAAACTCATGAGCTCATGCAATCCTCCCACATCATCCTACCAAAGTGCTGCGATTACAGGCATGAGCCACTGCACCCGGCTGTTCCAAATTATCTTTAAAGATGTTTGTATGGTGAATAGCCTTGGAAAGTAGGGATAGTGTCCTAGCACTAAGGGCAGCATGTTTACTATGCAATATAATCAAGATAAAACTCTCCCTTCACAGGTTTTGTTTGTTTTGAAACGGAGTCACGAATCTCGATCTCTGCTCACTGCAACCTCTGCTGCCTGGTTCAAGCAATTCTCCTCCCTCAGCCTCCCGAGTAGCTGGGATTACAGGTGTCCACCACGATACCCGGCTAATTTTTGTATTTTTAGTAGAGACAGGGTTTCACCATGTTGGCTAAGCTGGTCTCAAACTCTTGACCTCAAGTTATCCACCCACCTTAGCCTTCCAAAGTGCTGGGATTAGAGGCATGAGCCACCATGCCCACCCAGCCCCTCCCTTCATGGGTTCTAATGATTAGGAAAAAAAAGCAACAAGAACAAGATAAAATCTCCCTGTGAAGAGCAAATATGCTTACTGACAATTATAAAAGACTAGGGAGGCCAGGCGCAGTGGCTCACATCTGTAATCCCAGCACTTTGGGAGGCTGAGGCAGGTGGGTCATCTGAGGTAAGGAGTTCAAGACTAGTATGGCCAACGTGGTGAAACCCCCTCTCTACTAAAAATACAAAAATTAGGTGGGCGTGGTGACACATGCCTGTGATCCCAGCTATTCGAGTGGCTGAGGCAGGAGAACTGCTTAAACCTGGGAGGCTAAGGTTGCAGTGAGACGAGACTGCACCACTGCACTCCAGGCTGGGCAACAGAGTGAGACACTGTCTCACACACACACAAAAAAGATTAGGATTCCCTAAACTCAGGATTCCCTTCCTGTTAATGCAACCCACTGTTTTCTCATGTGTCACTTGGCTCTCTTCCTCTCTTTCCATAACCCTTTGGAAAATGGGGGCTTAGGAAACCAGAGTAAGAAAATGTTGATATTCTGGCTGCAGCTATCTTGATGAGCGATAAAGTCATTCATTCCTCTCTAATCCAGGGGTCCATGAAACTGTGGCAGGTTAGTTAGCTTGAGAGAAGAGTAAAATCTGAGACTTCACAGGTGTTGTTGCTGTTGTTTAAAGAAGGGGTCTCACTTTGTTGTCCAGGCTAGTCTCAAATTTCCTGGGCTCAAATGACCCTTTTGCCTCTGCCTCCCAAAGTGCCAGAATTACAGGCATAAGTAGCATTGCTCAGTCAGCCTTCATAGTTCTTGAAAAAAGTAATTTGCCTAAGGTCTGACAGCTTAGTAGATAGCATATCCAAGATTCAAACCCAAGCTGTCTGACTCAGAAACCTTTTTAAACTCTCCACTATACTGCAGTGGTTCTCAAAGTGTTGTTCCAGAAATAACAGCATCAATATCAGCCGCAAACACGTTACACATGCAAATTCTTGGGCATTACCCTAGACCTGCTGGATCAGAAACTCGGGGGATGGGTAAGAGGAGCACATCTGTGTTTTCATAAGCCTTTCAGGAGTACATTATAGGTCTGAGAACTACTGCCAGACTGCACATATTCACTGTATCTATAAGAAAGGAGGAAATGGTATGAGTATGTCCTGATTTTCATAGGGATATGCTCTCAAAAATTTATAAACTGAGCTTTCACAAGGTGAATAACAGTTTTCAAGCACTAAGGCAGCTAGTCTGTAAGGCCCTGTATTTAATTTTTAGAAAGGTAAGGATTCTTATCTAGTGCAAATAAGCACCATGTGTCTGTTAAATAGGTTTGCATAATTTTTTCCTTTGGAGGCACAAATGTTCAAAATCCTAAATGAAAATACTTGTTTTTATTCCCATAATGACCAGAAAGAATTACTTACCCAAGGAGAAACACTATTTATATTTTAGAGTCAAGCTGTAATTCTTGAAAAACAGGAAACCACACATCAACATAGCCAACACAGTGTACCATAGTAGAAAGGGCACCAGGCTTTGAGTCACAGAGTCAAGTCACTTAACTTCTTCAACTCAATTTCCTGATTTTAAAATGGAAAATGAATTCCAATTTCAGAGTCACAATTAGGCTTAAATGATTATGCCATGTGAAAGCTGTTGGTAAACAGTGAAGTGCCAATATAAGTTCCATCTGCATAGGCCCATTTTCTTTCTTCATCATGTTACCATCACAATTTCTCCAACGCTTAGGATACTGTCTGGCTCACAGAAGCTACTCAATACTTACACGGTATTAGGAATGAATATGAGATATTATATTAATGACGTAATTGATTCCTTCAGGCACTATTTGTCACAATAATCTCAGCCTTTTAATAGGAAAAAGTCACTCTAGCAAGAAATCCTTAGTCATGTTTAAAATGGGCCAGATAATTTAAGAAAATCAGCTGATTTTCTTCCCTTCGGGAATACTACTAAAGTTCTGTCCTAAGGCATACAACAGAAACTCCTATTAGCAACCCTGATGACCTTGGGAGTCTCATGGTGTCAAGTCTATAACAATCTGTTGCCCAGATATAAACAATCAGGAATAACGGATGTGTACCTACAAACAGCCACATATTTCACATTTATTTTCATGCTGTGGCAGAATTTTAATAAATGGATTACAGAGTTTATGTAATCGATTTTAAAATCTAAGATCCAAATCAACACTATTAAATAAGCTTCTACTGTGTATTAAAAAAAAGAGACTACTAGAAAGCAACTGCCAATTCAACATCACTTGGGAAGAGAAACTATTGTTGAATTTATTATTTAATGAGGAAAACATCACTTATGAAACTCTAGGCCGGGCGCGGTGGCTCAAGCCTGTAATCCCAGCACTTTGGGAGGCCGAGACGGGCGGATCACGAGGTCAGGAGATCAAGACCATCCTGGCTAACACGGTGAAACTCCGTCTCTACTAAAAATACAAAAACTAGCCGGGTGAGGTGGCGGGGGCCTGTAGTCCCAGCTACTCGGGAGGCTGAGGCAGGAGAATGGCGTAAACCCAGGAGGCGGAGCTTGCAGTGAGCTGAGATCCGGCCACTACACTCCAGTACGGGCGACAGAGCGAGACTCCGCCTCAAAAAAAAAAAAAGAAACTCTATATACTTATGGTAAATACAGTTCCTTTTTTCCTTTTCCTTTATTTTCCTTTATTTTATTTTTTTTTTTGAGATGGAGTCTTGCTCTGTGGCCGAGACTGGAGTGCAGGGGCATGATCTCGGCTCACTGCAACCTCCGCCTCCTGGGTTCAAGCGACTTTCCTGCCTTAGCCTCCCAAGTAGGTGGAATTACAGGAGCACACCATCATGCCCGGCTAATTTTTGTATTTTCAGTAGAGACAGGGTTTCGCCATGTTGGTCAGGCTGGTCTCGAACCCCTGACCTCAAGTGATCCACCCGCCTTGGCCTCCCAAAATGCTGAGATTACAGGCATGAGCCACTGCGCCCGGCCCCATTGAGGTTCCTTAATTTGCACTCTCTCCAACATACTTTCTCAATCTCCCCCAAAATTAGTTAACTGTCTAGAGCCCTGAAATAAAGGAACTTTGGGCCCACAAATTACAGAGTTGAACATAGAACTCCATCAGCTTTTCAAAAAAATATTGAAAACAAGCTTACCCTTTCTAAGCTCAATTTT
This sequence comes from Trachypithecus francoisi, assembly GCF_009764315.1. NCBI lineage: Eukaryota > Metazoa > Chordata > Mammalia > Primates > Cercopithecidae > Trachypithecus > Trachypithecus francoisi. The sequence goes on from NW_022681454.1 coordinate 45,983,617, forward strand.
TTCACCCCTCTTTTCAACTTTCAAGGCAATATGAAACTTCAACTAAACAATCACCTGGCTAAAGTGACTTGTAGGCCAGGCATGGTGACTTCCACCTGTAATCTCAGCAGTTGGGGAGGCAAAAGTGGAAGGACTGCTTGAGCCAGGAGTTCAAGACCCACCTGGGTAACGCAGGCAGACCCTCCTCCCCACCCCAATCCATCTCTACCAAAAGATTTTTTAAATTAGCCAGGCATGGTGACACATGCTTGTAATCCCAGCTATTTGGGAGGCTGAGGAGGGAGGATCCCATGAGCCCAGGAGTTGGAGGTTGCAGTGAGCTATGATTGTGCCACTGCACTCCAGCCTAGGTGACAGAGTAAGAACCTGTCTCAAAAATAAATAAATAAAGTGACTTGTAGATGTGTCTGATAAAGACGTAACTCATATATATAGATATGTATTTTAATTGAATAGTCTCTTCCAAATTTAATCCAAAATCTAATTAAGCAAGTATCTCAGTCAATTAAAAAAGTAACTTTCACCTCAACCAGCTCTCCGAAATTCAGTTAAACCAGAGAGGAAACAGAAGAGACAGCTAGTTTTGACATGGTCTTATTACCCTATAGTAGATTAGTGATTCTGGTGGCAAAAAATGCATGCCTGTTATGTATGTAGGAGAAAGCAATGTTTAAAATGGCCTGGACTTCTGTCATAAATTTTCAATCTCTAAATGATCTTTGTATGCTAATTTAACACACTGTTATTCTTCAAAATTATATTTTTGCAAAGTTGAAGAGTTAAGCAAAAGCCAAAGACACAAATTCAATTGTTACAGTGAATGAATAAGGCAGATTAATATTTAACAGTTCATTTTCTTGCAGGTGAAAAGCAAAGAATTCACAGCAGCATACCTGCAAGTCCCACATCTCCAGCCTCATCATCCTTGTAAGTTATATTTGAAAAAAGAAAACTCTCTAATATCTAAACTCATTTTCCCCAAAAGTCCCACTCTTCAATCTCTATTTGTCTCAAACTGACCAAATCTATCCCAAATTCTTTCCTTAGTTCTCTCCGTAAAAATAGCTTAATTCAAATGAGTTTCTCTAGTTTTACGTACTACTTATGTATTCTCTTGCTTTCTCTCCTCGTCTCCCCTTGGATCGTTTTCCTTTAGTTCTCACCACTGGTTTTCTGCATATTTATCTTCAAATATTCAAGTACAATACCTTCCAATATCCACAAGAGACAACACCTTGAAATTAAAGCAGGCAAACCATCCAAACCATCCAGAGTTTTCCATTCTCCTGTGAATCTACTTCCAGAATATCCACTCAAGGAATCCTTCCCACTAAAGATGAAAGGCGAGCTAAGGAAATACATTAGACAGAGGAAGTAAACATTGAAACAGGGCCATGCCTAGGTATTCTTCAGTCCCAGAGAAATAAACCTAGACTCTTGGGTCCAAAGGTCTTTTTCGTGACTTTTATCCCCACCCAGAGGCCGACACTACTCAGGTCTGAGAGAAGTATCCCACGGCCACCTACCTTCTACACACACCGCAGGACCTTGCTCTGAAATAATCTTGCACAAGCCAAATTCTCCACGCCTCTCAGACTCCTACCTAATGTTTCTGTGCCTCAGTTTCTGAGCTCTTCTCACTTTGCAACTGTCCCAGGGAACACTGGGTCTTCGCCTTAATTTACAGGTTTGCACTGAAGGTTTTTAATCAGTCTGGTTTCCCCGTAAGTCACACCCCACAACGTGCACGAAGAGGGGGTTAAAATTATCTCCGCTCCGCCCTTAAATAAAACAAATCACTTGGCTGCAAGGCCTTCCCCCTCCCCCAACAGAGACTGGTTCACAGGAGATTCGGACACATCTCCACCTCCAAAGCCAAGTGCCTTCCCGGGATGATTTGCATAACAATATGCGGGTGCTGGTGGTGGAGAAGCTCCGGGAAGAGAAAACTATCAGGACGGTATCGAACCGCCCGCAGGCCCGTCGCAGCTCCATTAATGTAACTACCATCACACTAAGGTAACGTGTGATTCACACTCCCCACCTTCTCTCCCCTCTCAATCCCCGGCTCCGGCGCTCGCACCGTCGGAGAGTAGGGGTGCGACGGTCACAGAGGATGGGACACCCGAGGGAAAAAAGCATTATCAGGAGAAATTAACCAGTCCCACACTCTGAAGACGCCTCTCCCTCTGTCCCAGAAGTAAGTCTCAGAATGTGGCTCCAACTCCTCCCCAGAGACTACGGACCACCGACACACGCCTCCCTCCTGCTCTCAGTGAGACGCGAAGGGAAGCCCTCATCTCTCTCCAGAACAGGCAAAGGGGAGGGTCCCGGGGTGCAGGAGAGAAGAATCCCGCTTTTCCCCGCCCCTCCCCCCGAGAAACTTCTGGGACTCATTACGCAACTCAGGGAGCAGGTCCCAACCACAGGACAGCTCTCCACAAAACGCGGGGTGCACAGGCAAACGTCCGATTTGGGGGCTGGGGGTGAGGAAGGCGCATGAATATCTTCCCGTGTCCCCGTCCCGTTTTTCTACGCGCTACCTGCCGCGGGATCGCAAGTAGGGCAGTGAGAGCTCTGCGCCCTCGCCCGTTCTCCCCGAAGGCTCCCACCGGAAAAGTGGGAACGCCAGCGACTTGAGTCAGCTTGCTGGGAAGCCGGCAGAGAGGCGGGGAGAGCCTAGGCTTCCGAGAAGTCCGCGGCGGCGGCGTCGGGGACCAGGCAGACCGACCCCCAGCCCTGGGGGGCGCAGGGCTGCGCTCACCTTCCAGACCCTTCCGTCTCTAGTCCCGGGTCGGGCGCCCTCGTCACCTCCGCCCTCCCCTGACCTGTTGCGGTGGGAAGGGGCGCGAGTGCAGACAACGCAAAGGAACGCGTCCTGCCGGGGCTCGGCTGCGGAACCGCGGAGGAAAGGGTGCAGCTGCGGCCGCAACGCGCGCAGGCGGCGGCCGAGTGCGCAGGGGCTGCGCGCGCCCGTCGCTCGCTAGCTGGCTGGGAAGCTCCGTGCGCCGGCCGCCCGGGACGCCCCGAGGCCACGCCCTCCGCGCGAGGCCCCGCCCCTCACCCCGCCCCCACCTTCTCCCGAGCCGCGGTACCGGGTTCCGCCCCGGCCCGCGCCCTCTAGCTGGCGCCACCCAAGCGGCCAGGGACGTCGCGGCCCTCCCGGGATTGGTGGGAGGATCGTGGGGGAGCGGCAGCTCAGGACGGAATACGGCAGTGACCGCCCCGGTCGCGAGGGTGACCCTGCCCCGGGTTGCTGTAGGGGCGCAAGAACCCTTTCACTTTACGGCGAGATTAAGCTCAGGGTCAAGTTCTGAGCAAAAAGTGTCAAGAAGCCTTTTTGCAGCCTCCTGTACTACTGAAACAGATTCTGTGCCCTTTAAAGGAGATAATAACTAACATCTGGGGAGCGCTTTACAATTTAGAAAAGGCCTTTCACACACAGGCCTGTTTTATCTTCACAACAATCTTATAAAACAGATATATTGTTCCCATTTCCCAAATAATGAAACCGAAGCGCTGAAAAGTAAGTATTGTGCTCAATGTCACAGGCTACTAAGTGGCATGGGAAACCAGGTCTCCTGAATGTAGCCTCCGGGTTTCTGCCCTCCACCAGCCCAACCTCAGAAAATTCTAATAGGTTCAGGGGGCTTTGACAAATAGACCGTTGGGAAGAAGGGGAAACTTCAGGTCTAGTTAAGTCGCTGCCCGATTCCTGTTCCTGTTGTGAACATACCAAGGAAAGCAACAGGCTGTCTTCATTGTGTGGTTGCACCTTCCTTCCTGAAAGGGACGCCGAAAGATTACATCAAATGGCCCAGATGAGATTTCACCTCCAATATTTTATAGTTTAAAATGGGTGAAATTATTTGGATGAAGAAAAGCACCTTGCTTAAATTTAATATAATATGTAATGTAAATTGGTATAATGTATGAAAATAAGCCCCTCCCTGCCTTCTGTTCTTTCCTCTTTTTAATTTTGTCTCTGCTGCTCTGCTCCTCAACTCTTTTATTGTCCACATAATTGAAAACCTAATTGATGGATATTTGCAATTCCAAATTAAACCTTCGGCTACTTGACTTAATTTTCCGTGGATTGTTTTCCAAAATATAACTCTTCACCCTACTCCATATCCTCCTATCGGGAGATTGGTTTACCTAGACAGCTAAAATAATTAAGGTGTCCCTGATGAAACCTGGTGGTGTATCTATCTAGGATGAAAGTTTTGGTCATCCCTGAGCAGGATGGGACAGGAGTCACCTCTTACAAAGTGTTTGTGCACCTTTTAAAGGTTTCTAACAGAGACTGATCTCTATTCTAATCAATAACAAATATTTTAACGTTTTTGCTATATAATGAATACATTTCATTGTGAAACATATATTAGCATGGTAATATATTATAATCTGAAAACTTTTACCGCGTCTATCTAAAATGTTTTCCTTTTTTGTGTTCTTTTTGTATCATCCCATAGTATCTCCTATAGGGCTCTTCAAACTGTGGTCAGCTTAGTAAATGATGTTGACAGTGGAAGTGTGATAATTTTATTTTCCTGCCTTTGGAATTGAAGAATGTAATTTTGCAAAAATTTTGTTGAAGATGATGTAACTTTGGTTCAGAGAGTAGCTCATTCCATTTATATCAATATTCTTAAGGCAGTGTGCTAGGTGACAAGCCATATTTTTTTTTTTTTTTTTTTTTTTTTTTTTGAGACGGAGTCTTGCTCTGTCACCCAGGCTGGAGTGCAGTGGCCGGATCTCAGCTCACTGCAAGCTCCGCCTCCCGGGTTCACGCCATTCTCCCGCCTCAGCCTCCGGAGTAGCTGGGACTACAGGCGCCCGCCACCTCGCCCGGCTAGTTTTTTGTATTTTTAGTAGAGACGGGGTTTCACCGTGTTAGCCAGGATGGTCTTGATCTCCTGACCTCGTGATCCACCCGTCTCGGCCTCCCAAAGTGCTGGGATTACAGGCTTGAGCCACCGCGCCCGGCCTGACAAGCCATATTGATGACAAAGACAGAGCTCCTATTTTCATGACATTCCAGTGTGGTAGCAGAAACAAGCAAGTGAATAAATAATTCCAATACACATTTCTGTTGATTTATTTCCTGAATGGTGACTGGCTATTTAAAAAGACTAAATCAAATTAATTTTCTCATAATGAATAAAAAAGGATAGTCATGACAGTGAGTTATTATTTTTTAAAATGTCTTTCTCTCTTCTGCGGGTCACTTTATATAAATAGTCAATAAGAAGGCTATTTTAAAAAGTGATTACACTATATCTACTTTAAAAATTTTTTTGTATCTACTTTTTAAATTTCAGACATAAACAAAAGGAGAGTAATTATGTAATGGAGTTGCACATATTTAGCTTTGTTAGCTACACTTTCCTCCATCATCTTCCTTACAGGAATTCTTAAATTACATTTTTAGCACACTCAGTGAAATTCCAGCACGTTCTTAATTTTGACAACCTAGTCTCATACATTTCAGATGATATTTCTAATAAGGTGAAGCATGTTTCTGACATCGGTGCTTTTTTTTTTTTTAACAGAACCCCCTACCCCCCCCCCAAAATCTCCCTTTTGAATATGATGATGGGACTTTTTAGCTGCTGCTTCGTATAAGGGCTCCTAGGATATTACCTGACAATTTTCAGCCATGGTTTTACTTAAAATTTAATAACAAATTAGTAAAACCCCTGAGACTCATAGACACTCACAGGATGTATTCTCAGAGCACCTAAACAGCCCATGAGGAGGGAAAACAACATTAAGATAGAGGCAGGTGAGGAATGTGCCCAGTCTCACAACATGGACATCTGTTTGGTCAAACTGAAGTACTTCTAAACTCTGCAGTTGTGCAAGATCCAAGCATTTTAAGCCAGCAGTTTAAATTATGTTCTTCCAAATGACTGCATGTATATCTCAAAGGGCATTAATTTCTTCCTCCAAAGTATATACATAAATCTTTTTCTTTTTTTCTTTTGATGTGAAGTTTCATTCCTGTTGCCCAGGCTGGAGTGCAATGGCGCAATTTCAGCTCACCACAACCTCCGCCTCCTGGATTCAAGCAATTCTCCTGCCTCAGCCTCCCAAGTAGCTGGGATTATAGGTATGCGCCCCCGTGCCCAGCTAATTTTGTATTTTTAGTAGAGACAGGTATTTCTCCATGTTGGTCAGGCTGGTCTCGAACTCCCAACCTCAGGTTATCCGCCTGCCTTGGCCTCCCAGAGTGCTGGGATTACTGGTGTGAACCACCACACCCGGCATAAATAAATCTTAACCTGAGCATATACTTATGATTAAAGATAGAATAAGGCCAGGCACGGTAGATTATGTCTATAATCCCAGCACGTTGGGAGGATGAGGCAGGAGGATCACTTGAACCCAGGAGTTCAAGACCAGCCTAGGCAACATAGTGAGATCCTGTATCTGCAGAAAGCAAAAAAATTAGCTAGGCATGGTCATGCACAACTACTTGGCGAGGTCCCAGCTACTTCAGGGGCTGAGGTAGGGGGATAACTTGAGCCCTGGAGATCGAGGATGCATTGAGGTATGATCATGCCATGCCACTGTACTCCAACCTGGGTGATAGAATGAGACCCTGCCTCAAAAAAAAAAATATATATATATATATAAAATTAAACAGCCAACGCGCACTCAGGGGAAAGTGGTGTAGATGAGGAGAGGGAGATGCTGGCACTGAGGAGGGAGGAAAAAGGAGGAAAGATTAGTCTAAGCCAGGTTAAGGGAAGTAGAGGAAGGCCCAGTTCCCAAAAAGGAACACAAACCAAGAGGAGGAGCAGGATTTCAAGGCAAAGATTATGAGGAGGGCAGTGATATGAAATAGGACAGGAAAGGTCAGCCAGAAACTGATAGTGAAGGGCCCTACATGCCAACCTATGGAACTTTCCTTTCATCCTAAATGCAGTGGGTAGGAGACTGATTTGATCATGCTGCGTTTTAGAAAGATTACCAAGACTGCCACATGAAAGTGGATTGGAGATAGTCAGGCTACAATTATAATCCCTAAGGTTATGCAAGAAAATGTACAGAAAGCCAGGTATAGATTGTGGGCAGATAGAGAAATTCTTAGTTATCTGTCTCTATCGGGGAGGCAGATATGCAAATGTGAACCTGCTGTAAGAAGAACCAAGTGCACAATTATTATAATTAAAATAACTGTCTGTATTTTGTGATGAATACTTTGCAGAAAACTTGATTCCTAGTGACCTGACATCACTTTTTCTAACAAATACGAGGTTCATATTGTATGTGAATTTTTCCTCATTGCTACACACTACTTCCCAATCCCAGTGGGGACTGTGAATGCTTTTTAGTCATGTAGTTGTAAACTGAGTTCACATTTAAAATAGTAATTTGCAAAATTGCAGTGCAGCTGGAACAAAACACAATGTGAGCACAATAATATTTTTTCATCCCGCAAAACAAATGTAGGGATTTAACTGAGTTTCCACAATTTCCCAGACGTTGTACACATATAACTTTGTTTAATCTCCTTGAAAATGTGGGTGTATTGTCTCATTCATGAATAAAGAACCTCAGAGAGATATTTCATCTTGATCATGATTATATAACCAATTGAATAGCAGAAGCAGAATTTGAACTCAGCTCTTCCATGGCTGAAAGACATGTCCTTAACATACATAAAATTAGATCAGTATAAGTGTTTCAACTAATATCTGTTAGCATGAAATTCACATCAGCAGGCTCAAGGGAGCTGACAGTGGGGTTTTCATGCTGACAGTTATATCTGGAGGACTAAATAAGAAGAGGAAAAGGAAACCTGAATGATTATGGGAAACTCAAATAGTTGAGAAGTGGGAAGGAAAAGAAATACTAGACAGGGTTAGACTAGAAAAGTTAAGTTACAGTGCCCCGGTGGAGCAGGATTGGAGGTAAGAGCACCCTAAAGACTATGGCACAACTTCAAGAACTCAGCCCTCAATACTACAATTCATCCCAACCCACATCTCTCTTCTAAGTTCCAGACTATCACCCTCATTGGTTTGCAAGAAATTCCATGTGGTTGTCCCACAGGCAAAATAAATTCAATGTATCTAACATGGAACTTATACTATCCAATTCCTGTTATTTGGTTCCCAACTTTTGTTAATGGTGCCATTATAGACTCAGGATTCTGATTCAAGTGTCCATTACTTACCAAGTCATATTTAACTTTCCTCTTAAATTTCTCCCTTCCTTATGAGTTATCTTCCCTTTTGTTTGTTTTATTTCTTTATTCTTGTATTAAATAGCTACTAAGTGTCAGGTACTAATTCTGCTCAATTCTGGGGATATAAAGAGAAATAAGAGAATAACCTTGTTCTCAGAGAGTTCATATCTAGAAGGAGAGTGTGATAGGCTGAAGTCTAAGATGGCTCCCAAGATTCCCAATCCTGTGTGATTTCATTTCTTCTCCTTGAGTGTGGATGGGCCTGACTGAACCAGGTGAGCTCTGTTTTGAAAAGAAGATCTAGGAGCCAAAGAAGGAGTAAGTCAGAGAGATCCAAAGCTGCAGCAGAGTCTCTTCTGTTGGCCCTAAAGGAGCAAATTACCATGCTGTACAGAGGCCATATAGCAAGGACATGAAAGCATCCTCTGGGAGCTGAGCATAGCCTCTGGCCAACAACTAGTAAAAATTCAAAAAATAAAAAAGGACCACAGTCATATGACTGCAAAGAAATGGTTTGTGCCAAGGGAACTTGAAAATGAACTTTCCCGGGCCGGGCGCGGTGGCTCAAGCCTGTAATCCCAGCACTTTGGGAGGCTGAGACGGGCGGATCACGAGGTCAGGAGATCGAGACCATCCTGGCTAACACGGTGAAACCTCGTCTCTACTAAAAATACAAAAACTAGCCGGGCGAGGTGGCGGCGCCTGTAGTCCCAGCTACTCGGGAGTTGAGGCAGGAGAATGGCATAACCCGGGAGGCGGAGCTTGCAGTGAGCTGAGATCTGGCCACTGCACTCCACTCCGGCGACAGAGCGAGACTCCACCTCAAAAAAAAAAAAAAAAGAAAATGAACTTTCCCTAGTCAAGCCTCCAGATGAAGATGTATCTGGCTACACCTTGATTTCATCCTAGAGAGATCCTGAGAGAGGACCCAGATAAAATGTGCTGCAAGTCTAACCTACAGAAATTGTCAGGTAACGAATGGGTGTTGTTTTTGACTGTTAAGTTTGTGGTAATTTGTTATGCAGTGACAGAAAACTCATATGGAAAGATAAAAGAATAAATCTGTGTCTTGCTCAGTGCTAGGCTAAAGGCATGCATGATAGAGCGTAGGAGGCTATCAGAGCACAGACAGGGACATCCAACAAACACCAATGGACTTGGGGGAAGTAATCCCGGCAGAGGTAGTAACTAAGATGAATTCTAAAACCAAAGAGGGAGAAGAGAGAAGGAGAAGGAAGGAGGAAGAAAAAAATTTTTTGAAAGAAGAAAAGAAAACCAAAGAAAAGAGGAAGCTGGGGAAAATGTGTGTCATCAAACGGGGACATGAAACTTCATAGGCAGAGGGAGTTAAATATCTACAAATCCCAAAGTCATAGAGTTCATAGTGACCTTTAGAAACTAAAAAGACGTCAATATGTCTAAATTCAGGGACGAATGGTAAAAAATGAGGATGGAGATTTACAAAGAAAAAAAGAACGTTTACCATTTACTGATTGACTATGTGGAAGCCCACAGTGTCAGCTCATCCTGCCTTACCACAACCCCAAGTCAGAGATGGATGGCACAAGTCATTTGCTCGTTTGCCTCAAATCTAGTCTAGTCTAGTCTAGGTGCGCTTCCTCTAATCTGCCTTCAGTCACGGAGCAGATTCTCCCGAACCACCTTTTCAGGGCTTCTTTGCTGAGAAACTGGCTTCTGGGTGGGTTTGGCCAATGGCAGGCACTGGGAGGAGATAGAAGGGCAGGAAGAGAGGCAACTCCTGGGTATTTCTCTTCTTTCTCTGCTCTGGGCAATGGCTCTGGCCCAGTGGCAGCACCTCCTCTGTAGCCCCAGCTTCTACAGATCCCAATGAACAGCTCTGCCTCCTGAGCTCCTGTAACACTAAGTTCTCCCTTAGTCCCCACCTTAGGGTGGCAGTTGCTTAATCCCTGAGTAGTCTGACCTTCCCCTTTTGGGTCTTTCAGTATTAAGTTCTCTCCACTGAACTACCTGGCATGAGTGTTATTTTTGTAACTGGATTCTCACTGAATCACCATGTTTGACAAATGGAGAGCTACGAATCAGAAAGATTGAGCAACATGCCTAACGTCACACAGCTGGGATGTTGTGGGGCTGGGGTGTAGACATTTGTTTGGCTGTGAAGCCTCTCTCTTTCCACCCAGCTGCATTGTCTCTCAGAAGCTTCCCATCACCATTCTGAGTCAGCTCCTTAGAACTTCACCATAACAGCAACCTCCACTCTCAGATGAATCTTCCTTAATTATACCTCTAGTCATGTGATATATGTGGCAATTGCAAAGGGAATTCAGTATCAAATCCTCATTCTATACTCCAGACTTTCGGAATTTTTTTTTTTTTTAGATGGAGTCTCGCTCTTATTGACCAGGCTGGAGTGCAGTGGCGTGATCTCGGCTCACTGCAACTTCCACCTCTTGGGTTCAAGCAATTCTCTGCCTCAGCCTCCTGAGTAGCTGGGATTACAGGCGCCCGCCACCAAGTCCGGCTAATTTTTCTGTTTTTACTAGAGACAGGGTTTCACCATTTTGCATTTCGGCCAGACTGGTCTTGAACTGTTGACCTTGTGATCCACCTGCCTCGGCCTCCCAAAGTGCTAGGATTACAGGCGTGAGCCACCGTGCCTGACCCCAGAATATTTCTTTCTTTCTTTCTTTTTTTTTTGAAACGGAGTCTGGCTCTGTGGCCCAGGCTGGAGTGCAGTGGCCGGATCTCAGCTCACTGCAAGCTCCGCCTCCCGGGTTTACACCATTCTCCTGCCTCAGCCTCCCGAGTAGCTGGGACTACAGGCGCCCGCCACCTCGCCCGGCTAGTTTTTTTTTTGTATTTTTTAGTAGAGACGGGTTTTCAGCGTGTTAGCCAGGATGGTCTCAATCTCCTGACCTCGTGATCCGCCCGTCTCGGCCTCCCAAAGTGCTGGGATTACAGGCTTGAGCCACCGCGCCCGGCCCCCAGAATATTTCTTAAACCAGTCTTTTTGGCTTCACTTTTGCTAGATATTTTGCTCTACTTGAAAGCTGCCCTTGATTTTTACTTGTATGTCTTTACTTATTCTATTTCTGTTCCCTTTAGCTAGACTGCTCTAGTTCCACCTTAAAAAACAAAAAAAATACATGACTGGATCTTGCTATGTTGCCCATGCTGAGTTCAAGCAAGTCTCCTGCCTCGGCCTCCCAAAAATGCTGACATTACATACATGAGCCACCATGCCTGGCCTCCACCTTTTGATACCATATCTGTCCTTTGAAGCTTCTTTCTTTCTTTCTTTCTTTCTTTGAGATGGAGTCTAGCTCTGTCGCCTGGGCTGGAGTGCAGTGGCCGGATCTCAGCTCACTGCAAGCTCCGCCCCCCAGGTTTACGCCATTCTCCGGCCTCAGCCTCCCGAGTAGCTGAGACTACATGCGCTCGCCACCTCGCCTGCTAGTTTTTTGTATTTTTTAGTAGAGACGGGGTTTCACCTTGTTAGCCAGGATGGTCTCGATCTCCTGACCTCATGATCCGCCCGTCTCGGCCTCCCAAAGTGCTGGGATTACAGGCTTGAGCCACCGCGCCCGGCCTGAAGCTTATTTCTTTATTCATGTATTCATTCATTCAGCAAGTCTGGGGCAGGGTACATTCTAGGCCCTTAGGAGAGAAAATAGAACACAATGACTCCTGTCTTCTAGAATGGGGGTGGGCATACATTTTCTGTAAAGGGCCAGATAGTAAACATTTTAAGTTTTGTGGGCCACATGGTCTCTGTCACAACTACTCAACCCTGCTATTATTGCACAAAGGCAGCCATAGGCAGTACATAGAGAATTAATAGACTATTCCAATAAAACTTTATTTACAAAAGTGGGTGTTAGGTTGTAGTTTGCCATGGTTTGTTGAGCCCCTCCTCTAAAAACTCACAGCTAAACAGATGGAAAAGCCAGCAGAAAATGATAATGCATAAAACATATCAAAGAAATATGGAAGATTGTATAGTAGGCACATGTGACAACAATAACATAAACATACCCTGAGAATGAACCTGTATGGCAGATGCACCTGACAGCAATAACGTAAGCATACCCAGAGAATGACCCTGTATGGCAGACTCACCTGACAGCAATAACGTAAGCATACCCAGAGAATGACCCTATGGTCTAAGAAAAATGTGTGTTTGGAGTTCCAAACTAAGGAATCCAGGAGTGGCCAGCCCAGAGATTCATTCCTTATCTATGAGGACCATTAGCCTGCAGCCTATTCCATGGAATGCAGGCTGTACAGGGAATGGAGGCTCTCTTTTGTTTTGGGTTAAATGAAGATTGCCAGATGGAGGTTGCTAGGGAAGTGTGTTAAGTGAAAATGCCATATAAATTGCATGCTTTTTACAATTGGTTGTGGTTCTCCTGTCCAGCCCACCAACACTAGACCACCCTGTATTTCAGTCCCCTCTATAAACCCTGTCTTGTTTGCAGGCTCCAAGTCTCTTCTTCAGCCTCTCAAACATAGTGCCATCCCTAATGAAGTCAACAGGGGTCCAGCATGACAGGATGGAAGTACAAGTGTCAGCATCTATGTGGGTCCCAAGAGGGGAAATTAGAAACAAAAAGGAAGAAGAGAACATAGGCCAGGCACGGTGGTTCATGCCTGTAATCCCAACACTTTGGGAGACCAAGGTAGGCGGATCACCTGAGGTCAGGAGTTCAAGACCAGCGTGGTCAACATGGCGAGAGCCCGTCTTTACTAAAAAATACAAAAAATTAGCCAGGCATGGTGGTAGGAGCCTGTAATCCCAGCTACTTGGGAGGCTGAGGCAGGAGAATTGCTTCAATCTGGGAGGCAGAGGTTGCGGTGAGCCAAGATCGTGCCATTGCACTCCAGCCTGGGTGACAGAGTGAGACTCAGTCTCTCTCTCTCTCTCTACATAAATATATATATTTATATACAAAATATACTTATATTTTGTACTTATTTTGTACTTATATTTATAAATATTATTATACATATATTTATATATATATATACAAATTGATATAGTTTGTATGTCCCTGCCTCAATCTTTTTTTTTTTTTTTTTTGTTTTTGTTTTTGTTTTTGTTTTTTTTGAGACAGAGTCTCGCTCTGTCGCCCAGGCTGGAGTGCAGTGGCCGGATCTCAGCTCACTGCAAGCTCCACCTCCCAGGTTCCCGCTATTCTCCTGCCTCAGCCTCCCGAGTAGCTGGGACTACAGGCGCCCGTCACCACGCCCGGCTAGTTTTTTGTATTTTTTTTAGTAAAGACGGGGTTTCACCGTGTTAGCGAGGATGGTCTCGATCTCCTGACCTCGTGATCCGCCCGTCTCGGCCTCCCAAAGTGCTGGGATTACAGGCTTGAGCCACCGCGCCCGGCCCCCTGCCTCAATCTTATGTTGAAATATAATCTACAATGTTGGAGGTGGGGCCTGGTGGGAGGTGGTTAGATCATGGGGGCAGATTTCCATGAATGGTTTAACACCATCTTCCTGGTGTCCTCATGACAGTGAGTGAGTTCTTGAGAGAACTCATCACTTAAAAATGTGTGGCACTTCCTCCCTTTCTTTCTTGCTCCTGCTCTGGGCATGTGACATGCCTGCTCCCCCTTCGCCTACTGCTATAATTCAAAGTTTCCTGAGGCCTCCTAAGAAGATGGGCAGATGCCAGCACCATGCTTCCTATAAGCTGGCAGAACCATGAGTAAATTAAACCTCTTTTCAAAATGAATTACCCAATCTCAGGTATTTTTTTTATAGCAATGTGAGAATGTGCTAGCACAAAAATATAAGTTACCACTTAAATTATTCAAATATAAAAGCATAGTAAAGCTGACATTAAGCCTCAAGCACACAAGTTCACAGAAAATTTGTCACACAAGGACCCACAGTGTAAGAGAAGCAGAAATTCATACTGCTTTAAGAGATACCAGAGGCTGGGTGTGGTGGCCCATGCTTATAATGCCAGCACTTTGGGAGGCCAAGGGAGGAGATCGTTTGAGCCCAGGAGTTCAAGACCAGCCTGGGCAACATAGTGAGACCTTGTCTCTATAAAAAAAAAAAAAAAAAAAAACAGCCATGGCCCAGATGCAGTGGCTCACGCCTGTAATCCCAGAAGTTTTGAGAGGCTGAGGCGGGTGGATCACTTGAGGACAGGAGTTCAAAATCAGCCTGGCCAACATGGTGAAACCTCGTCTCTACTAAAAATACAAAAATTAGCCAAGTGTGCCAATGCACGTCTGTAATCCCAGCCACTTGAGAGGCTGAGGAAGAAGAATCACTTGAACCCCGGAGGCAGAGGTTGCAGTGAGCTGAGATTGCACCACTGCACTCCAATCTGTGTGACAGAGTGAGACTCTGTTTCAAAAAAAGAAATAGCCACATGTGGTGGCATGTGCTTATGGTCCCAGATACTTGGGAGACTTAGGTGGGAGGATGGCTTGGACCTGGGAAGTTGAGGCTGCAGCAAGCTATGATTGTGCCACTGCACTCCAGCCTGGGCAACAGAGTGAGACCGTGTCTCAAAAGAAAAAAAAAAAGAGAGAGGGAGCGATATCAGAAGGTATCAAACACGTAAGTAAAATCCAAAGAAGAGAACCAAAGAAAAGAGAAATAGAAATTATTTCAATTACAACTCAGAACTAAATTCCTAGAAAATATTAATATGGGCCGGGCGCGGTGGCTCAAGCCTGTAATCCCAGCACTTTGGGAGGCCGAGACGGGCGGATCACGAGGTCAGGAGATCGAGACCATCCTGGCTAACACAGTGAAACCCCGTCTCTACTAAAAATACAAAAAAACTAGCCGGGCGAGGTGGCGGGCGCCTGTAGTCCCAGCTACTCGGGAGGCTGAGGCAGGAGAATGGCGTAAACCCGGGAGGCGGAGCTTGCAGTGAGCTGAGATCCGGCCACTGCACTCCAGTCCGGGCGACAGAGCGAGACTCCGCCTCAAAAAAAAAAAAAAAAAAAAAAAGAAAATATTAATATGACATGAAAGCATGCTAATATGTTAATTTTGCAAGGGTAATAATGTGGATTTGACAACCTTAAAATAAATAGGGAGGAAATAAAGAAGCTTATGGTGTTATCAATCAGGAGACAGAAATTATACCAATAATCACGAATTTTTTTTTTTTTTTTGAGATGGAGTCTCACTCTTGTTGCCCAGGCTGGAGTGCAATGGTGCGATCTCAGATCACTACAACCTCTGCAGCTCGGGTTCAAAGTGATTCTCCTGCCTCAGCCTCCCAAGTAGCTAGGATTAAAGGTGTCTGCCACCACCACACCTGGCTAATATTTTGTATTTTTAGTAGAGACAGGGTTTCACCACATTGGCCAGGCTGGTCTCGAACTCCCGACCTCAGGTGATCCACCTACCTTGGCCTCCCAAAGTGCTGGGCTTAGAGGCGTGAGCCACTGCACCCAGCCAGAAAAAATGTAATATGAAGTTTGCTAACTAATAAAACATGGTTAACTATTAAGACAGGTAAAGGATAACTCTGAAGAATACCAAAACCTGGGCACAAGGGCTCATGCCTGTAATCCCAGCACTTTAGGAGGCCAAGGTGGGAGGATCACTTGAGGCCAGGTGTTCAAGAACAGCTTAGGCAACATAGTGAGACCCCATCTCTACAAAAAATAAAAACATAGCCAGGCATGGTGGTGCATACCTGTAGTCTCAGCTACTCAGGAGGCTGAGGTTAGAGGATAGTTTGAATGTAGGAGGTCGAGGCTGCAGTGAATCACGATTGTATCACTGTACTCCAACCTGGGTGACAGAGTAAGACCCTGTTTCCAAAAATTAAATTTAAAAAAAAGCAACTGGGCCGGGCGCGGTGGCTCAAGCCTGTAATCCCAGCACTTTGGGAGGCCGAGACGGGCGGATCACGAGGTCAGGAGATCGAGACCATCCTGGCGAACACGGTGAAACCCCGTCTCTACTAAAAAAATACAAAAAACTAGCCGGGCGAGGTGGCAGGCGCCTGTAGTCCCAGCTACTCGGGAGGCTGAGGCAGGAGAATGGCGTAAACCGGCGAGGCGGAGCTTGCAGTGAGCTGAGATCCGGCCACTGCACTCCAGCCTGGGCGACAGAGCAAGACTCCGTCTCCAAAAAAAAAAAAAAAAAAAAAAACAAGCAACTGGATGCAGTGGCTAGCACCTGTAATCCCAGCTACTTGGGAGGCTGAGGCAGGAGGATCACTCGAGGTCAGGAGTTGGAGACCATCCTGGGTAACATGGCAGGATCCCCATCTCTAAAAAGTAAAAAGGAAGAAGAAGAAAAAGCAAAAGTAAACAGCACGACTACCTCTAAGGCTGAGGGAGAACATCCAAGGGAGTAACAAACTTGGAAGAGATCTTGACCCTGAGGCTAAAATTCAGACCCCCTTGGAGAGGATGGGGCTGTAGCTAGATGGCAGAGAAATGATATGTGTAAATGACAGAGGAATTCACTGGAGTGTTGCAGCTAGAGGTGGTGTGCAGCTGCAGGTGGGGATGGTGAGCTGGAAGTCACCTACTGGGGTGAGGTGGAAGCTTACTGGAGAGTGAGTGCCAATGGGACTCCATAGGTGACACCACAAGAACAAGATCTAGGAACAAGGAGATCTAGGAAGGGCAGCTAACGCCTCTGCCATGCCTGGAGTGTCTCTCTAGTGCCCTCTGCTGATAGGCCTAACATTGCACCAGCTGGCAAATGAGAAATGTTCATGGGATCCAGATCCAGATAAGTAACTCAAAGCGAGAAAGATTGCTTTAGACTTAGGAGCAATAAATTGATAACTGGCACAGTCTTACCCTACCTTTCTCTTTTTTCCATTCATGGCTATACTGTCAATATCCTTTCATGCTCTATGTGTATGATTATTGGATATTCTATTTTGACACACTCCCTGGTTTTCCTTTCATTGTTTTGGGCTATTTTATAGCTCTGCAAGTTGTAGAAAACCAATAACAATGCAAAGGATTTTAATTCATAGAAATGAAAGTTATTTGTGTCTGGTGGAATATAGTCGATTAACCACCCTGTGGTTAGACCATTTTGCATCTTTTAAATAAATGCATTCTAGCATTCCTTGTTGCCTATTTATGTGTGGTTTTTTGAATTATCCTTTGATCTAGTTGTAACATCTTACTGGTTCCCTCAGTAATTAATGAGGCAAATAAAACCTATCACGCATATTCATTTTTTATTTGTATGTGAGTTATAATTTTACCTTTTAAAAAAATTATACTTGAAATAAACCAGTCACAAAATGGCAAATATTATATGATTCCACTTGTATGAGGTGCCTGGCATAGTCAAATTCATAAAGACAGAAAGTAGAACAGTGGTTGTCAGGGCCTGGAGGGCAGGAAGGAAAGAACAAGGAGTTATTGCTTAATGGGTACAAAATTTCAGTTGGGGAGGATGAACATGTTCTAGAGAGGGGTGGTGGTGATGGTTGCACAACAGTATGAATGTACTTCATGCCAATGAAATGTACACTTAAAAATGATTAAAATGATAAATTTTACATTATGCATATTTTACCACAATTTTAAAAATCAAAATTAAAAAATTTTAATACTGAGTTTATTAATTCCTTCTCAAATTCAGTCACAGTTTACTAAATATTCTGTTAGCTAAAGTCTAAATTGTAAAGCTAACCTCCAACAACTTGTATATCAAATCATAGAGAAAAAAAGAAAATGGTTAACATTTACAAATAAACATACATATTACAAGCAAAGAGAAAATATGTAGCCAACCTGCTACAGCCCTGTGTTTTAACTGATGAGGAGGCCATGGTTGATATTTATGACCTTCTTCCGCTACCTACTCTGTATTCCCTTTGCTCTCAGCCGGAAGCTCAGCTGGTCAGGTGTCTTAGTGGAGTGACCTAAACTTTCATTTCTAAATTGTCTGAGTCTTAATATTCCAGCCTCTATTTTTTTGAGGGGGACAGTTTTCTGTGATGTTTTTTCTTGGGCATTGATTTGGTTTAAATTTCTCCTCCAAAGTTTATATGTTGAAAACTTTTTTTTTTTTTGAGACGGAGTTTTGCTCTTGTTGCCCAGGCTAGAGTACAATGGTGCGATCTCAGCTCA
This sequence comes from Trachypithecus francoisi, assembly GCF_009764315.1. Classification (NCBI taxonomy): domain Eukaryota; kingdom Metazoa; phylum Chordata; class Mammalia; order Primates; family Cercopithecidae; genus Trachypithecus; species Trachypithecus francoisi. The sequence continues at coordinate 46,001,893 of NW_022681454.1, forward strand.
CCACAGTCTCCGCCTCCTGGGTTCAAGTGATTCTCCTGCCTCAGCCTCCGGAGTAGCTGGGACTACAGGCATGCGCCACCATGCCCGGCTAATTTTTTTTTTTTTTTCAGTAGAGAAGGGGTTTCTCCGTGTTGGTGAGGCTGGTCTTGAACTCCCGACCTCAGGAGTGATCCACCCGCCTTGGCCTCCTGAAATGCTGGGCTTATAGATGTGAGCTGCCTTGGCCTCCCAAAGTGCTGGGATTATAGACGTGAGCCACCACACTCAGCCATATGTTGGAAATTTAATCTCCAACACAACAGTACTATGTTAAAAGGTAGGACTTTTAAGAGGTGATTAGGTAATGGGAACTCTACCCTCATGAATGGATTAATGTTGTTATCAAAAGAATGGGTTAGTTATTGAGAAAGTGGGTTGGTTATAAAAGTGAATTTGTTCCCCTTTTGCTCTTGAGCATGCTCTCCAGCCCTGGGATGCCTTCTACTATGTTATGATGCAGCAAGAAGGCCCTCACCAGATGAAGGCTCACAGTCTTTGACTTCCCAGCCTCCAGAACTGCAAGCTAAATAGTTTCTTCTGTTTACAAATGATCTAGTTTGTGGCATTCTGTTATAACAGCACAAAATGGACTAAGACAAAAAATCGGTACCAAGATTGGAGTTGTTGCTATAATAAATACTTGAAAATGTGGACGTAGCTTTGGAACTGGATAATGGGTAGAGGCTGAAAAAATTTGGAGCAGCAGGCTAGAAAAGACTAGATTACTGTAAATGGAGTATGAAAGGTGATTCTGGGGGGGCGGAGCAAGATGGCCGAATAGGAACAGCTCTAGTCTCCAACTCCCAGCGCGAGTGACACAGAAGACCCGTGATTTCTGCATTTTCAACTGAGGTACTGGGGTCATCTCTCTAGGGAGTGCCGGACAATCGGTGCTGGTCAGCTGCTGCAGCCTGACCAGCGAGAGCTGAAGCAGGGCGAGGCATCGCCTCACCTGGAAGCGCAAGGGGGAAGGAAATCCGTTTTCCTAGCCAGGGGAACTGAGACACATAACACCTGGAAAATCGGGTAACTCCCACCCCAATACTGCGCTTTAAGGAAACAGGCACACCAGGAGAATATATCCCACACCTGGCCGGGAGGGTCCCACGCCCACGGAGCCTCCCTCACTGCTAACACAGCGGTCTGCGGCGATCTATCCGCAAGGTAGCAGCGAGGCTGGGGGAGGGGCGCCCGCCATTGCTGAGGCTTAAGTAGGTAAACAAAGCCGCTGGGAAGCTGGAACTGGGTGGAGCTCACAGCAGCTCAAGGAAACCTGCCTGTCTCTGTAGACTCCACCTCTGGGGACAGCCCACAGCTGAGGTCCAATAGGGAAAGCAGCGGGGGCCGGTGCAGAGGCGAAGGACTCTGTCTGACAGCTTTGGGGAGAGCCGTGGATCTCCCAACGCGGAGGTTGAGATCCGAGAACGGACAGACTGCCTGCTCAGGTGGGTCCCTGACCCCTGAGTAGCCTAGCTGGGAGACATCCCCCACTAGGGGCAGTCTGACACCCTACACCTCACAGGGTGGAGTCATCCCTGAGAGGAAACTTCCAGACAGGTACACTCGCTGTTCAGCAATATTCTATCTTCAGCAACCTCTGCTGCTGATACCCAGGCAAACAGGGTCTGGAGTGGACCTCAAGCAATCTCCAACAGACCAACAGACAGTCCTTCTGACTGTCAGACGGAAAACTATCAACAGGAAGGACACCTACACCAAAACCCCATCAGTACGTCACCGTCATCAAAGACCAGAGACAGATAAAACCACAAAGATGGGGAAGAAGCAGGGCAGAAAAGCTGGAAATTCAAAAATAAGAGCGCATCTCCCCCTGCAAAGGAGCGCAGCCCATCTCCAGCAACAGATCAAAGCTGGTCAGAGAATGACTTTGACGAGATGAGAGAAGAAGGCTTCAGCCCATCAACTTCTCAGAGCTAAAGGAGGAATTACGTACCCAGCGCAAAGAAACTAAAAATCTTGAAAAAAGAGTGAAGAATTGACAGCTAGACTAATTAATGCAGAGAAGAACATAAACGAAATGACAGAGATGAAAACCATGACACGAGAAATACGTGACAAATGCACAAGCTTCAGTAACCGACTCGATCAACTGGAAGAAAGAGTATCAGCGATTGAGGATCAAATGAATGAAATGAAGCGAGAAGAGAAAACCAAAAGAAAAAAGAAGAAAAAGAAATGAACAAAGCCTGCAAGAAGTATGGGATTATGTAAAAAGACCAAATCTACGTCTGATTGGGGTGCCTGAAAGTGAGGGGGAAAATGGAACCAAGTTGGAAAACACTCTTCAGGATATCATCCAGGAGAACTTCCCCAACCTAGTAGGGCAGGCCAACATTCAAATTCAGGAAATACAGAGAACACCACAAAGATACTCCTCCAGAAGAGCAACTCCAAGACACATAATTGCCAGATTCACAAAAGTTGAAATGAAGGAAAAAATCTTAAGGGCAGCCAGAGAGAAAGGTCAGGTTACCCACAAAGGGAAGCCCATCAGACTAACAGCACATCTCTCGGCAGAAACTCTACAAGCCAGAAGAGAGTGGGGGCCAATATTCAACATTCTTAAAGAAAAGAATTTTAAACCCAGAATTTCATATCCAGCCAAACTAAGTTTCATCAGTGAAGGAGAAATAAAATCCTTTACAGATAAGCAAATGCTTAGAGATTTTGTCACCACCAGGCCTGCCTTACAAGAGACCCTGAAGGAAGCCCTAAACATGGAAAGGAACAACCGGTACCAGCCATTGCAAAAACATGCCAAAATGTAAAGACCATCAAGGCTAGGAAGACACTGCATCAACTAATGAGCAAAATAACCAGTTAATATCATAATGACAGGATCAAGTTCACACATAACAATATTAACCTTAAATGTCAATGGACTAAATGCTCCAATGAAAAGACACAGACTGGCAAACTGGATAAAGAGTCAAGACCCATCAGTCTGCTGTATTCAGGAGACCCATCTCACATGCAGAGACATACATAGGCTCAAAATAAAGGGATGGAGGAAGATCTACCAAGCAAATGGAGAACAAAAAAAAGCAGGGGTTGCAATCCTAGTCTCTGATAAAACAGACTTTAAACCATCAAAGATCAAAAGAGACAAAGAAGGCCATTACATAATGGTAAAGGGATCAATTCAACAGGAAGAGCTAACTCTCCTAATATATATGCACCCAATACAGGAGCACCCAGATTCATAAAGCAAGTCCTTAGAGACCTACAAAGAGACTTAGACTTCCATACATAATAATGGGAGATTTCAACACTCCACTGTCAACATTAGACAGATCAACGAGACAGAAAGTTAACAAGGATATCCAGGAATTGAACTCATCTCTGCACCAAGCGGACCTAATAGACATCTATAGAACTCTCCACCCCAAATCAACAGAATATACATTCTTCTCAGCACCACATTGCACTTATTCCAAAATTGACCACATAATTGGAAGTAAAGCACTCCTCAGCAAATGTACAAGAACAGAAATTATAACAAACTGTCTCTCAGACCGCAGTGCAATCAAACTAGAACTCAGGACTAAGAAACTCAATCAAAACACTCAACTACATGGAAACTGAACAACCTGCTCCTGAATGACTACTGGGTACATAACGAAATGAAAGCAGAAATAAAGATGTTCTTTGAAACCATGAGAACAAAGATACAACATACCAGAATCTCTGGGACACATTTAAAGCAGTGTGTAGAGGGAAATTTATAGCACTAAATGCCCACAAGAGAAAGCAGGAGAGATCTAAAATTGACACTCTAACATCACAATGAAAAGAACTAGAGAGGCAAGAGCAAACACATTCAAAAGCTAGCAGAAGGCAAGAAATAACTAAGATCAGAGCAGAACTGAAGGAGATAGAGTCACAAAAAACCCTCCAAAAAATCAATGAATCCAGGAGTTGTTTTTTGAAAAGATCAACAAAATGGACAGACCGCTAGCAAGACTAATAAAGAAGAAAAGAGAGAGGAATCAAATAGACGCAATAAAAAATGATAAAGGGGATATCACCACCGACCCCACAGAAATACAAACAACCATCAGAGAATACTATAAATGCCTCTACGCAAATCAACTAGAAAATCTAGAAGAAATGGATAATTTCCTGGACACTTACACTCTCCCAAGACTGAACCAGGAAGAAGTTAAATCCCTGAATAGACCAATAACAGGCTCTGAAATTGAGGCAACAATTAATAGCCTACCCACGAAAAAAAGTCCAGGACCAGATGGATTCACAGCTGAATTCTACCAGAGGTACAAGGAGGAGCTGGTACCATTCCTTCTGAAACTATTCCAATCAATAGAAAAAGAGGGAATCCTCCCTAACTCATTTTGAGGCCAACATCATCCTGATACCAAAGCCTGGCAGAGACACAACAAAAAAAGAGAATTTTAGACCAATATCCCTGATGAACATCGATGCAAAAATTCTCAATAAAATACTGGCAAACCGGATTCAGCAGCACATCAAAAAGCTTATCCACCATGATCAAGTGGGCTTCATCCCTGGGATGCAAGGCTGGTTCAACATTCGCAAATCAATAAACGTAATCCAGCATATAAACAGAACCAAAGACAAGAACCACATGATTATCTCAATAGATGCAGAAAAGGCTTTTGACAAAATTCAACAGCCCTTTATGCTAAAAACGCTCAATAAATTCGGTATTGATGGAACGTACCTCAAAATAATAAGAGCTATTTATGACAAACCACAGCTAATATCATACTGAATGGGCAAAAACTGGAAAAATTCCTTTGAAAACTGGCACAAGACAGGGATGCCCTCTCTCACCACTCCTATTCAACATAGTGTTGGAAGTTCTGGCTAGGGCAATCAGGCAAGAGAAAGAAATCAAGGGTATCCAGTTAGGAAAAGAAGAAGTCAAATTGTCCCTGTTTGCAGATGACATGATTGTATCTTTAGAAAACCCCATGGTCTCAGCCCAAAATCTCCTCAAGCTGATAAGCAACTTCAGCAAAGTCTCAGGATACAAAATTAATGTGCAAAAATCACAAGCATTCTTATACACCAGTAACAGACAAGCAGAGAGCCAAATCAGGAATGAACTTCCATTCACAATTGCTTCAAAGAGAATAAAATACCTAGGAATCCAGCTTACAAGGGATGTAAAGGACCTCTTCAAGGAGAACTACAGAACATACCATGCTCATGGATAGGAAGAATCAATATCGTGAAAATGGCCATACTGCCCAAGGTTATTTATAGATTCAATGCCATCCCCATCAAGCTACCAATGAGTTTCTTCACAGAATTGGAAAAAACTGCTTTAAAGTTCATATGGAACCAAAAAAGAGCCCGCATTGCCAAGACAATCCTAGGTCAAAAGGACAAAGCTGGAGGCGTCACGCTACCTGACTTCAAACTATACTACAAGGCTACAGTAACCAAAACAGCATGGTACTGGTACCACAACAGAGAAATAGACCAATGGAACAGAACAGAGTCCTCAGAAATAATACCACACATCTACAGCCATCTGATCTTTGACAAACCTGACAAAAACAAGAAATGGGGAAGGATTCCCTATTTAATAAATGGTGCTGGGAAAATTGGCTAGCCATAAGTAGAAAGCTGAAACTGGATCCTTTCCTTACCCCTTATACGAAAATTAATTCAAGATGGATTAGAGACTTAAATGTTAGACCTAATACCATAAAAACCCTAGAAGAAAATCTGGGTAGTACCATTCAGGACATAGGCATGGGCAAGGACTTCATGTCTAAAACACCAAAAGCAACGGCAGCAAAAGCCAAAATTGACAAATGGGATCTAATTAAACTAAAGAGCTTTTGCACAGCAAAAGAAACTACCATCAGAGTGAACAGGCAACCTACAGAATGGGAGAAAATTTTTGCAACCTACTCATCTGACAAAGGGCTAATATCCAGAATCTACAAAGAACTCAAACAAATATACAAGAAAAAAACAAACAACCCCATCAAAAAGTGGGGAAAGGATATGAACAGACATTTCTCAAAAGAAGACATCCATACAGCCAACAGACACATGAAAAAATGCTCGTCATCACTCGCTATCAGAGAAATGCAAATCAAAACCACAATGAGATACCATCTCACACCAGTTAGAATGGCAATCATTAAGAAGTCAGGAAACAATAGATGTTGGAGAGGATGTGGAGAAATAGGAACACTTTTACACTGTTGGTGGGATTGTAAACTAGTTCAACCATTATGGAAAACAGTATGGCGATTCCTCAAGGATCTAGAACTAGATGTACCATATGACCCAGCCATCCCACTACTGGGTATATACCCAAAGGATTATAATTACTCTACTACAAAGACACATGCACACGTATGTTTATTGCGGCACTATTCACAATAGCAAAGACTTGGAATCAACCCAAATGTCCATCTGTGACAGACTGGATTTAGAAAATGTGGCACATATACACCATGGAATACTATGCAGCCATCAAAAAGGATGAGTTCATGTCCTTTGTAGGGACATGGATGCAGCTGGAAACCATCATTCTTAGCAAACTATCACAAGAAGAGAAAACCAAACACCGCATGTTCTCACTCATAGGTGGGAACTGAACAATGAGATCACTTGGACTCGGGAAGGGGAACATCACACACTGGGGCCTATCATGGGGAGGGGGGAGGAGGGAGGGATTGCATTGGGGAGTTATACATGATATAAACGTTATGCACATGTACCCTAGAACTTAAAGTATAATAAAAAAAAATAAAATAAAAAAATAAAAATAAAAAAAAAAAGAAAGGTGATTCTGGTGAGGGCTCAGAAGAAGAGGAGAGCTGCAGGGAAAGGTTGAGACTAATTATAGATTACTTAAGTGACCATGATTAGAATATTGGTGGAAATATGGACAGTAAAGGCCAATCTGATGAGGTCTTACATGGAAAAGAGGAATACCTTATTAGAAACCGGAGTAAAGGCCATCCCCTATTATGAAATGGCAAAGAACTTGGCTGAGTTGCGTTCGTGCCCTAGACTTTACGGAATGCAGAATTTAAGAGTGATAAGCTAGGATATCTGATGGAAGAGCTTTTTTCATGTTGTTGTTGTTTTTAAGACAGGATCTTGCTCTGTCACCCATGCTGGAATGCAGTGGTGCGGTCATAGCTCATTGCAGCCTCAAACTCCTGGGCTCAAGCAATTCTCCCACCTCAGCCTCCTGAGTAGCTGGGACTACAGATGCACTCCCCCACACTCAGCTAATTTTTAAATTTTTTGTGGAGATAGGGTCTCATTTTGTTGCCCAGGCTGGTTTTGAACTCCTGGGCTCAACTGAATTCCCTGCCTTGGCTTCCCAAAGTGCAGGTGTT